>NW_027269263.1:42122522-43322522 GCF_023055355.1 Agelaius tricolor
TTTTGGTATTATGCAAGTGTTGTCCCTTAGCCTGTCATCTTTTTCTTCTTGAAGTATTTTTAAACAGCAGCAGGTTCCCTGAATCAAGCCCTTGTTTTGCTGGATGAAACAAACCACACTCTCCTAATCTTCCTTTTGGCAGCCCTTCTTTGCATCTGTTTTAGTCTGAATATCTCTTTCTCTAATAGCACTGACCAAAACTATAATTATAGTCAACTGTGGCTGCCTGCAGCTTCTGCAATAGAATCAGTATCTTCATTTTACTGCTGGAATGGACACTGACAGGAAGTAGCTTAAAAATGATCACACTTTGATATTTAAAAGTTTTATTTTCTTCCCTTTGGTAGTGAAACTTCCTTCAATTAACATCTCCTTCTGCATAGATAATTAGAAACTAAGAGTTGACCTAAGAAGGCATCTAAGAAAAGCTAAGAGGCTTTTCTCTTTCTGACTTTGCAGAAAGGGAGATTATTTTATGCCTATTCCTTTTCATTTCCTAGTCTGGACTCTTTCTTTCTGCCTTTCAAAATCAGAGCAAAGACATTTTGTCAATTTTGCAAATATGATATTTTCACTTTCTCAACTAAAGCTTAAACTCATCACAGAACCATAGAAAGGCTTGGGTCAGAAGAGACCTTAAGGATCATCTTTAAGATCATCCCCATTGCTGTGGGCAGAGACACCAATAAAGTTCCTAATTTTATTTCCAGGATACAGGCACATTTTTAAATGGTAACACTCATCTGGTCAGACAAAGCTTGTAGTCATCTCTGAATGCACAAGTTACCTAGAATGCTTATCTACTTACTGTCTTCTTGTGATTGCTTATTCTAGATTCAAAACTCACCTTATTTTTCCAGGTTTGCTCAAATTTTCCTGTCGGGGGAATTCTCTGGTGCAGTGATACAGTTATTTTAGCAGCTGTGACTGCTGAGTCAATTTCAGTTTTTTAACTGGATAGCCCCACAGCATTCCCAGGGGTACTTTTTCAAAGCAGGATTCCTTTAACATGATGTTCTGCAGTAGAGTATTCCTTTTCCCATTGTTAATATTTTTATTCTTCAGAGGCACTTTTTTCATTCTAGTCTATTCTCTTCTCAAATCCATGTTACACTGAAATCATATTGTTAAAAGTACTCATGATCCCTCCTAGATTCATCTGTGAAGAGAATTATCATGTTCTTCAGTCCATCACAACGATCAGTTAAAACCTGCTTGTATTTGACCCAGTGCTAATTCCTCTGCTCCCTATCAATAAACTCCTTCGATTTAAAATCCTGTTTCTTAATTTACTGAGACCTCATTCCACTACAGTTCTTATTCCATTTTCTGCTGTTGAAGTATCATGCAGTGTTCCACAGCCAATGCCTCAAACTTCCTGAAAATAATTTTACTTTATATAGAGTGCTGCAGGAACACATCCATAGTAGTTGGGAATTCTGACAAATTGCTGATTTTTTTTTTTTGAAGTAACTAAAACCTAATTACAGCTCAAGTAAAATACCTATTGCATCTCTGCATTTTAAAATGGTTTACAGAGGAGAAAAAACTCATTAGTGCCTGATGACAGTGCAGCACTTGCAACACTGAGGATCAAGTTAATTTGAAGGCATTCAATACAAGCATCTTGTGAATTAATGTACCATAGAGGCCTAAAACAGTCTGAATTAATTACTCTACAGCTCAACTCATTTCCATATGTACTTTTAAAAGCCACGCTTAAGAAAAATACTGTTATGGCAATAGGAGGGAAAAAGGGGTGAATGAAGATACGACAGCAGCTTCCAGCAAAAACAGTATCATCCCAAATCCAGATCTTACCCTACTTGAAATAAAACCCTCAGAACATGAGGTTTTATTTATATAAAGAAATTAAATGGAAATGTTATCATTCTGTTAACTAAAGGTACATGTTTTCCTTAGATAATACTTGCCCCAAAAAACCATGACTGGAAACTTATGAATTCAGAATAATGCCTTTGATATCTCATGGATGATGCTGTGACTTTGCTCTCTGCTAGAGAAGTGCACAATGTGTGTTATTACATGAGACTACTGATAGTCTGTTTTGACTTATGGTGCAACAAGGTTTAGCTCTGTACAACATACCTCTATCAGAATAATGTTGACCTTTCTTTTTTATATGCTTAAATCATCTCAGGCCTATGGGAAAGGTTTGATCTCATTATTCTTCTATTTAGTTCTTAGTAATTGGAATGCAAAAGGGAGGCTGTATAAATGAAAGCTGGATTATGATCATAAATCTCTGCCTTGTGTGGCAAACTTAAAGAGAGAACTCAGGATGAAAAGGATGAACATCTGAATAAAATGACACAGGTAAAAATTAAAAATATATCAAATTAAAGAAAAAAAAGAACACCTCAATCAAATGTTTTCTTGCACAGTAAAGAATATGATGTAGCACCTCCAAGGATCTCTGCTGTCTGCCTCAGAGTTCCTTTCCAAACTGCAGCCTAATAACATTTTCAATGTTTTAAAACAAGTACAGAAGGTGACTATCATAATAAATGTTATTTTTAGTAGATAATGGCAGGTGATTAGTTCCAAACAGCAAAGTGACAAATGCGCTGATTTTGGTGAAACTGGATGCTTTAGCTACTGCATAGAACTTACATTTTATCCAGTCAATATTCTCATGCACTGTAGCTGTCTACTACAAGACAAACATTCCCCCAGGCACCTGGAAAACAATCTTATTAACAGGTACATGCCAACATGTGACAGCAGCTGTGTCTACCTCAAATTTCACTGCACTGTTTTGAAGAACTCCCATGTACCTTCCTGTTGTTGAAAATGCTGTTTGAGACACTGGGTTGTCAGAGCTCACAGCATTCCTCATGGCATATGCAGGAAGTATGCCCAAAGGAACGGGCAATAGGCCTGGACTAAGTTCTAAATGTTAACTTCACAGCCCTGGCATAATTTCAGGAGAATGCACATATGAAAGCTGGAAGACAAAAAGAAATTTATATAATTTGATGCTGCAACTTCTAATTTTCTTCTTGACTAGAGCTACACCTCAAGTCTGGACCCAAAACTTAAGTTTCCCTAAGAAACTTTCTCATTCATATGAACTATTTCAATATTTTATTTCCTTTATCCTGTAACTGGAATAGCTGCTTAAGTGAAGTTTTGGGGCTTGGGATTACTTTCAAATAAAGAGTTAATCAATCTGAAGTTATTCCCATAAAAACAATAAGCAGAAAGTTCTAAAAATACCAGTTAATGTTATAATTTAATAGGCCATTTATAGTCATCCAAACATTTTACTCAATACTGTTATGTACAAAATCCACTAAAATAAAAAAACAAATTTAAATGTTATCTTTCAGATGTAAAAGTGCAATTAACACAGGCAGAGTTTTTGCAAGAATATTACATTTCTATTAAATTCACTGCCTACATAAGAGCCTAACAGGTATATTGCCTACACTAAAGTGAATGAGGATTTTTTTAAAATTAACTTTGAATAAGCCTGGTAGTTGTTAAATAAAGGTTTTCTGCCACAATCATAGCACATACACCCAAAAATGCATTGCACAATTGTTTCCATAATTTTCAGTTTTACTGACTTTAGAAATTAAAGTAGAGCAACAGAAAGATTCATTAAGTTCCAAGAGTAATTGACACCTTAAAACCTTGTAATGAGTGTGCACAAAACAGCCATCCTGAATGGCTTTCCCTGGAATCCTGATAGCTTTCCAAAGATGTTATTTACCCCGAATCAACGTTCTGCCTTTACAGTACCAAATGGATTTACTGGAACAAGATTTACATTTATCTTTCATGCATTACTTATTCATAATTTGGAAAGAAACGGCAAGCCTTCATACATGTCAGCCTTTAATTTTAACCAGTCCTGAAACCTCTGCAAAGCTGATTTTTCTTGTGTTAATATTCTTGCAGCTTTTCTCAGTTTTTCTTCATTTCGTTCTAAATAACGAATTCCATCTGTCTGCAGCTGATTGAGTTTCTCTTTACGGCTTTCATCCAGAGGAATGTCTTCATTCATAAGAGGGTTAAATCTGAAATAACTATCTGGAGGTAACAGTGCATCCAGCATGGTGTGGACTTCTGTATGGAAAACAAATGAAGAAAAGAGTTCAATTCACATGAGAGAGTCAAACAGTCCTGCAAGTGATCTGAACAAAAACTGCTCTGGAATGACACAGTAAGAGTAAATATGTGCTGCTTTGCTGAGTAAACATTTTTCTACCACTGCCTCATCGAAACCCCTTTCTCATTAGAAGACTTGTAAATGACCTTGTAGCTCTGTTTACTCTGGAAAAGATTCATCGTTTATTCCAAGACAACTTCACTGGTATGACAACTAAGTAAGCTTTGTAGCTATCTAGATTTTTAATTACATTCCATTCCTTAACAAGTAAGAGCCTATCGTGAAGAGCAGGAATGTAACTTCCATATTCCCATTTCAGGATACCTGTGATTTGTTACACTTAGTACTAACAGAAGTAGGTATTATGAAAACAACAGGTATGTTCTTCTGCAATCTCAAAGTAAAAATATGTAGGACTAAAGCTTTATTTTGTTTACAACTATTAACAACTTTTTTAATATATTACTACATATTCAAGGCTTGAATTTAACATGCATTTAATTTAAAATATTCAAGTTAAATTATACTACTTCAGTTAAAAAGTAAAATAAAAAACTATGTAATGCATTTATATATTCTTTTTTTATAACCTGTTTCTTTCTCCCTTTAGATCTTTTTGTTGGCTCACTTAAAATTCCATTTCTATCACTTCCTTCAGCATTCATTCTATCTTCTTTGTATTCTTAACGTGTTCCTCCATTCTTTTAAACATTTATTGTCATATAAAAAGTTTGAAGTGAAAAAAATATCAGGTATACGATAAAAGCAAAAGATTCTTGTAAATCTGAAATAATCTTGTCTTGGCCTCTCCTCCTGCAAATTACTCAGCTATGTCTGTTCTTGTCTCACCACATCCAGTCTTTCTTGCCCTATTTAACTCTCCCTTTTTTCCTTTGTAATACAAGTTCCCATTTGCTCAAATCTACTCCCTTCTCTTTCAATTCCTTTTCCTTTGGTCTCCGCAATGAACTTTCCTTTCTTCCTTTTCCCTTCAAATTTCTTGCCTCATTTTTCAGCTGCAATGAAACTTCCTGATACAAAGTGGACAGCACATACTGCTTCCCACAATTCCCACTGCCTTTCCACAGCTCTGCAAAAGCGAAAAGGCAATCCAAGATCTAGTTTTCTCCTACTAGTGACGGTCAGCTGACAGAGACTATACAGCAAGGGATCTAGACCATAAGACCACTTCTTCTTCCCTGGCTTTTTGCAGTATCACTTTCCTTTGTAATGGGAGGGGGAAATTATCTGTGTATCAATATTTCCTGTTTACAAAAATAAAACAGATGTAAACTGCTAGAGACAGAGTTCCAGTGTACTTCTATTTAGGAACAGAATTTATTTTAGAAAACAGATGCTTGGCTCTTCCTGACAGCAATGGAAGTCATCAGCACTGGAAGATACAGTATAGTCCTTGGAAAAGTACAGGTATAAAAGCATATTTTCTGAAGGTGTTGAAAATAAATGCTCTATATTAACAACTAAGCATGTCTACATTATGGGAAAAACAAATAAAATATAAGAAATATTATTTTAAAATTAATTCCTGAATATGCCTTTTATCCTAAAGCTCAAGTAAAAATATTTATCCTAACAGTAATACTGGTACTAAATAGTAATACTGGTACTAAAACCATACATAGTAAGTTACAAAGAGACATGCTTCAATTCAGTTTCATGGGGCTGGTAGAGAAGAAGGACAAAAGTTTGCAGATTGTTCTCTGAATTGGAGCTATACTTCTAAGAACCATAAATAAAATTGAAGACAGTCACAGTACAAGTATATCTTAGGACACCAACCTTCTGTATCAGTTGCACTGTTGATAACATTTGTCAGTTTGGCTTTCAGACTGGTGTGTGTGACATTGGTCTTTACCTCACTTTCATACCGACCAGTGCCCAACGAAATCAGACACTGCAATGGAACATTGGGCCAGAGACACTTGCACTCATGAACTGCCAGCGCAGAAGGATTGTTTAGGAGCAGACCTCCATCCTGTAAATTAACAAGAAATACAAATATTGATACTATACATAACATATGGTCACAAAAGAAACTGCAACTGTAAATTAAACTAGCATAGCCCTAATATACAAAACCAATGAAAACCCGTAAGCATTAATTTCCAAGTTTTGTGAAATTGAACTGAAGCTGTTTGTATGATAAAGCAGCTTCCTAGCTTGGCCTCCCAGGTACTGTCAGAGCAGCTGTTGGGGCTGTGCTCGGTTCTGCTGCATTATATACAAGTGGTATACTGAAACAGCACTGTTCACTGGAATATCTAGAGAAGTTATGACTTCATTTTTGAAGACCTTTTCAGTAAGACAGATACACATATTAACAATTTCTTAATCAAAAATCTGCCTCGTGAAATGCTTATTAGTGATATGACATGGAAATTTTCTGTAACAAAACCCAAATCACTACCTGAAGATTCCAAAACAAATTAAAAAAGAAAAATCACAAGAGCTAAGCTTGGCCAAACCTTACTTTATAAACATAGTCATTACACAGGATGCTACAGCTTTGATTTAAGAGTTGCAAAGTCATTTAGGTTGGAAAGAACTTATTGAGCTCATCTGATCCAACCGCCCTTGCTCGCACAGGGTCAGGTACAGCATGCTGCCCAAGGCCATGTCCAGTTGGGCTTTAACTATCTCCACAAATGGAGACTCCAAAATCCCTATGGGTAACCTGTTCCAGTGTTTGACCACCCTCACAGTAAAATACTTTTCCTGTGTTCAGATGAAATTTCCTGTTTGCATTTACACCATTGTCTCTTCTCCTACCTGTGGGCACTACTGGGAAGACCACAGCTTCCTCATCTTCTTTCCCTCCCACTCTTGATTGGTATACATTTCCTGCCTGGAGTCTTCTCTTCTCTTGGCTGAATAGTCTCAGCTGACTCAGTCTCTCCTCACAGGAGAGTCCCTTAATCATCTCTGTGGCCCTGAACTGGACTACCTCCAATAGACTCATGTCTCTATTGTACTGGGAAACCAGAGACAGGACTGCAGATGTGGCCTCAGCAGTGCAGAGAGGAAGGGCTATCCCCCATGATCACTGGCAGCACTGTTGCTGATGCAGCCCAGGATGCTGTTGGCCCTTTTTATTGCAAGTGGGCATCACTCATGTTGAGCTTGCTGTCCACCAGCACCCCAAGGTCCTTCTCTGCCAAGCTGTTTTACAACTCAGTGTAATGAGGCTATTCCTCTGTATATGCAGGGCTCTGCCTTTCACATTTTTCAACTTCATGAGAATTCTTCAGCCTGTTGAGGTCCCTTTGAGTGGTGGCCCAACCATTCATGTAACAGTCATTCCTCCCATGTTTGTATCATCCACAGAATTCCTGCAGGTATACTCTGTCCAATCATCCAGATCATTAATGAAGACATTAAATAGAATTTGCCCCAGTATGGGTACACCTCTAGTGTCTTGTTTCTAACTTGACTTTGTGACACTGATCCCAGCTTGGGCCTAGTCATTCAGCTAGTTTGTATCCACTTCACTGTCTCTACCTAACCCAACTTTGTCAACTTGTCTCTGGTATTATGGGAGGTAAGTGTCAAAGGCTTCACGAAGTTGAAGCATCCAATGCCTTCTACTTGTCTACCAATTGCAGATGGCTGCCAGGGTTGCTCAATCACGAGTAAACTACTTTATAAATCCATGCTGAGTACTCATGAGCACCTTTTTGTTCATGACTTTAGAAGTCCTTTTCTGGAGGATTTCCTGGAGGATTTCCTCTATCATCTCCCAAGGGATTGGGACTGAAGTCAACAAGCCTGAAGTTCTCCAGAGCTTTCTTCTTACTATTCCTGAAGATATGAATGGTATCTGCTTTCCCAGTAGCCACTACCATTTCAAAATAATCACTTCACAATGGCATCAGCCAGCTCCATCAGCACTCACAGGTGCAGCACATCACACCTTATGAATTTACATATGACCAGGTCATTTAACTGCTCCCTAACATGGCTCTCCTCCCCCCAGTACAAGTCCTCCTTGCACCAGACTTTTACTCTAGCTGCAGGGGCCTGGTATTCCTGAAAGCCATTTTTACTGGTATAGACTGACACAAAGGCAGCATTAAGCATCTTGGACTTTTCCAAATCATTTCTCACAAGCTCTCTTGTCCCAGTCAGTAGCAGGCCCACTTTTTCCCTAGTCTTTTTGCTGTTCACGTACTTTTAGAATCCTTTGTTGTTGCCCTTTATATCCCTCTCCACGCCAGCTTTTGTTTTCCTAGGCCCACCTCTGCAAGACTGGACAGGACATCTATACTTCTGGGTCACTTGTCCCTCCTACACCTTTTGTACACTTCCTTTTTATGTTGAAGTTCAGTTAGGATATCCTTGCTCATCCCTGCCTGCCATCTTTGCTTGATTTCCTGCTTATTGGGGTGGTGGTCCTTTGCTGAATTTGAAGGGAGTGATTGCAGACTACCAGCCAGCTCTCCTAGCTCATCCCCTCTTCTCTTCAAGGTCATAGTCCATGTGATTCTTCCAAGCAGAGCTCTAAAGAGGATGAGGTCTACTTTCCTGAAATGCAGTGCACTAGTCCTGCTTTTTCCCCCTGCTTCCTCCCCTTACGATCCTGACCTCCATCATCTCACAGTCACTATAGCCAAGGCTTTCTTAAACTTTCATAGCCCTGACCAGTTCTTTACTCTTCATAATCACCAGGTCCAGCAAAGCACTTTTCCTTGTTGTCCACCATCAACTAGGACAGCTGCTGTCACCAATGCACTTGAAAGATCTCCTTGGTGGCTTGAGCTCTGCTGTACTGTCCTTTCATCAGGAATCAGGATGATTCAAGGTCCTCTGAGGACCAGCCCTGAGGATATGAGGCTTTTTTAAGTTATCTGAAGATCAGACTTCAGCCAGTACTGCTAGGAACAAATGCTACTCTGGAATTGAGGAGAGACATCTTTCGCTAGCAACATTTCAAAAGTGTAGGTGATGAGGCTGGGATAAAATACTTCAGGAGTAATAAGAATCAGTGTGAATGACAGTAAGCCTGAGAAGCATTCAGATAAAGAGATTTTGATCCACTGAGCCTCAAGAAGTACATTCAGCACTTCCTGGAAGTAAAATGATATTCACTCCAACCAAGAAGTAGATTAATTTGGAATTTGAATTAAACAGAAGTTTGGTTTTTTTTTGGTGGGAGTGCCTTAAAACCAGCAGTTACAAAGGCAAAACTTAAGCTTGAGAACATTACCAATAGCAGAGATGAGGATAGCTGTTTCCATTCAGAATCCATACAAATAAGTAAATATAAAAGAAAGAGAGTATTTACTATAATAGGTATAATGCAAGCACTCCCTATATTCTAAAATTCCCTTTTCTGACACCATATCTGACCATCACATTACTAAAACAATAAGGAAAAGCAACTCTACCCAGGAATAGCTTAGAATAAAAAAGGTTTTAGAGATGAAAAACATTTTATAGAAACTCCTTGTAACTACAGCTGTGCTAGATAAGTAAAACCAGGATTACTGAGCTTAGTTTTTTGAGTTTGCTTTCTTTTAATTAACCTTTCATTTCAACCTACAAAAAGCTCTTTGAACCCTCTCTGGATACCATCCGCCTTGCAGAAACACTAAATACACTGCTAATATGAATGATCTCTTCAGTGCCTATTATCCTTTGCTCATGTTTAGTCTAGAGAACTAAATACAAGGATGTTTTTGTCCTTTATATAATTCCCCATGAATCTTTATCTAAAATCTTAATTATTATTATAGTGCTGCTTAATTATTTCTTTAAATCCTAGATTTAAAACATGCTTACAAAATAATTTCCACTGATACTGTCAATATAATTAAACATGACTGCTACACCATGGGAAAATTAGTGTTATCAGAAGTTTGAGGGTATATTATACTAGAATACTACAATATTTTTGTAATACTGACAAATAAAAGATCAAAGGAACATAAAATATACGTACCAAATGTGTTTGTGATGATAACTAATGACTCTGTGTGATGATTTCCATATTAAAACATTCTCCAATTTAGGTTTATTGTAATGACAGTAAATTCCTAATGATTTGCAGTTTAGACACAACTTCTAGCATTTATACAGATAATAGACACATGTCCGTTTTTGAAAGTTAGAAGCAGCACTAAGAAAGGCAACTGACTTGTTTCTTCTCCTCCAAAGAGATTATGGGTGATAGTAACCACATCCTAATCAATACTTCAAATAATATTACTCTGTTAAAAAAGCAATCTTCATCATACTACTTTTGCTTACAATGATCAACTACTAAAGGAGCAAATAATGCTGTTAGTTAAACTGTACTATTAAGGACTTGGTGAAGGAAATATTGCAGTAATTTATTTACATCTGCAGCTCCAGAAACAATAGAGCTAATTATGCAAAAAAAGCCGAAATTCTTGTGAAAAAGTATTTTCACCATTTTAAAAATTAGTTACGATTTCATTTATGTGCAAAGAAAATATAAACAAGAAAGAATTTTCCATTCTGAAAAGTAAAGAACAGAAACTAATTCTTCTGTTTCTGAATAATTCCTCTAACTTCATAAAACTGGAAAAAAGCCCATCCCAAGATGTCTACTGAACTAGAAATACAGAAATATGAAAGTCAGATCTAAATATTTAAAAATTAATTTTAAGAAATCATGACATATCCTTCTCCATGCTTGCCCTTGAGACACACGAACAGAATTCCCAAATGATTGACTCCACAGTGTTGTACAAAAGATACTGAGATCACAAGAAACTTCACTGATCCTCGTTTTGGAGAACTGCTAAATCTGCTGTCTTAATTTTTTTCTCATTCTGTTGAACTTATTCTATACCTATAAAATACTATATAAATGCATCTAAATTATTTATAACTTACTAATTACAATATTTTATTGTAAGCATTGGGCTTCTAAAATATATTTATAAAAAAACATTAACCAAAATGCAACAAACATAAATACTGAGAGATGGCCAGTAGTATGGAATGTCTCGGTAACTAACAAAAGCTTCCTCATCCATGCTAGATTCCATGAGCTTTCTTGCCACTCTGAACTTCCATGCAATTAAACAACTGGAAGTAAACAAGGCAACTTTATCTGATCTATGGCTACAGAGATGCAACATCAATCCCTGTTTGTCTCAAAACAAAATAAGGATCTTTATACCACATATGATGGTGCAAAAAATCTTGTTGACATAAAGTGATATTTTCACTCATAGTATAAGCTTCAAGCTACAATTCAAATTCTACAAAGCATTGCTAACTTTATGCACAGCCCTAAACCTTTTTGGTTCCTATTAAGTTCAGCAGTTCCTCTTGGACAGATGGAATGTCTTCAACGCATCACTCCTTTCCTCTATACTGTTAGCTATGTCCCTATGGAATGGTACTGCCTGTGTGCACACAGAGTCCATACAAACAGAATATTCAATAAATTACACATTATTGACATGCACTGGGTCTAAAAGCAAAACCAATAGATCAAGGGAAGTGCTTATCCCCTTTTATTCAGTATGCACAAGGCCAGACTAGGGATAGATACTTTGGACACCCAGTTAAAAAACACTGAAGAACTGGAACACATACAGTTAATAAACACTAAGATGGTTTGGGGCCTGAAGCACATAACATACGAGACGAGATGCAGGGAAGTAGGTTTGCTTACCCCGTTGCAAAGAGAAAGCCAAGGAGGAAGCTAATCACAGTGTTCCATTATCTAAAGTAGAAATACCCAGATTCTTTCAAAAAGTACAGAATAAGAGCTGGAGCATCTGTGGAATCTCCATCCTTTGATATTTTCAAAACTAAGCTGAGCAAAGTCCTGAGCAACCCAACCCAGCTTTGAGGTTTAGCCTGTTTTGAACAGGAGGCTGGACAAGATAACCACCTGAGGTTCTCTCCTCCTCCTCTAGTTTTCCTAAGGCTCTACTCTATTTAAAGAAATACTGCATGAATCACAGATGTATGTAATTTTAGCTGTTAAACAAAATTACATCTCAAAATCTATTCTTATTAGAATTTGAATTTTGTCAGTCCAGTCTCAGTCTTGTGGAAAATGCAAAATTTGTAGTGCAAGGAGAGATTCTGGTTGGCCATTTAAGAAAAATGTCTTCACCAGAAAACATAAGAACACACTGAAGAGGGAAGTGGTGGAGTTACCTTCCCTGGAGGTGTTTAGAAGACATTCAGATGTGGTACAAAGGGATGTGATTTAGTGGTGGACTGGGCAGTATTAGGTTAATGGCTGGACTTTGTAGGTTTTTTCTAACATAAATGAGTCTATGATTCACACCTTGCAATCTTTAACAGAAAAGGTAACTTACAGGAACTCTACAAATGACTGAGCTGTTGACCTATATCCACAACAGGTGGAATTGGCCCAAGCTTTGACTTAGAACTCAGTGTTGGGCAAACAGCCAGGGCAGATCCCTTTTTTCTTTCTGTTCTCCTGTTCTTGGATTAACTGGCCTTCCCTACATTTCACCCTCTCCTCTCATTTAGCTAGATCTCAAACCAATTGCAAACTCTCTTTTTCACTTCCCAAACACACATTTGTCATCCCTTCCTTTCTCTGCTGCTACACTCAGTGCAGTGGCAAGTGCCAGACACTGCTTCATCTGCTGAACTTTGCAAAACCATCCTACACTTGAGTTGACTTAATTTGCTGGCAGCACACCAAACACAAAGTGCTGGAGTAGGAATGCTAATGCAAGGAGATACTAGAAAAGGGGGCATAACTCTCCCAATGTCATCAGGCAGGCAAGCAGCAAAAAAAAAGGTTTCTTAAAAATTTCTAAATAAAAAAATAGGTATTTCCAAATAAAAAATAATGGAAGTAATCAAGTAAGTTAATATTAAAATGGAACATAATAATAATACAACTGCAAAATTGCTAGTGATAGCAAAGCAGTGAACTCAGGGACTGGGACATTGTTTCAGTCTTTTGTCAAATGCTTTTCAGGTGGTAAATATGCAGTCATTCTGTTTTATTTAATGTCTTATTCCCAGATGAAGCCAATGAAATTTTTTCACACGGATTTTTTCACAAAAATTCCTTAATATAACAGTATTATTATTAATATAACCATACAAATATGGTTATTAATATAACCATATTTTTAGAGCTTCTGGTAGGTAACAAGGAGTCTAAAGCTGTAGCTAGTATTTTCTATCAGTGTTCTGATAGTTGCAAAATGGTCAGGCAAGACTCCCCCCTGTTACTTGACTTATAGATCTTCAATTATTTAAAGCAGGAAAATAGACCTTTTGTAAACAAATGTTCCAATAAAAACTCTGATGGAGATACCCTGCTTGCACAGTTCTAGAGGTAAAGAAAGGCCTGGTTAAACACTGTGAAACAGATGAGTGCAAATTCTACAATCAGAAGGAAAAGAGACTGGGAAGTCTGCAAGAAAGTATTCCAGAGCACATGGGAGCCTGGTAAGCAAAGGACTTTCTGAAAATCTTGTCCTATTTAAATAATTATGGTGAATGGGCCTGAAGTCACCAGTAATATACTTAAGTCAATACTTTGAAAATAATTATTTGAAATTAAAATACTAAAATTCAAAAATTGTACTTTACTATGGGAGAGCAGTTGTTTCTCACAAGAACATTCTCCACATTCATAGGCTCTCATTGCACTTCCTAATTCTGTCAGACTAAAGTTGAGCCTTGTAACTGTTCTGTATAACACCTTGTGTGTTGCAGTTTCATTTAAATTATCCTAAACTTTGTGAATAAAATAATCTAGCACTGAATGAAGGATATATAGTGTATGAAAGCCAAGTCTGAGATTTGGAAGCTGAGCTTGTTGGCTCCATAGTAACCACTTCACCTCACTGCCTATGCAGACATGCTTTGCATTTTAGTTCACTCTTACAGACTTGCTCTGTTGTTTACTTTCACTGTATTTGTGAAAAAGCAGGGATAGAATTAGTACAAAGCTATCACAGGACAAGACAGGCTAAGACTCTGAGTGGACTTCTGAAAAGTATTTTTTAAATTCTATGCCAAAAGTCAATATAAATATCATAAATATGCAGTTTAAGGATAAATCAGTTGCTGCAAATGAGTTTGAGAAATTGCTGCATAGTAATAAGGGGTTACTTCTTAGAAAAACTAAAATGGCTACTTTAAAAACATTTACTTTATTTCCCAGAAGTAATGGGCAAAATCATTCTGTAAAATCATCTCAATACATTTATGCATGTAGCAGCGAACATCCTCAGAGTAGAAGACAGGAATGAGAAAGGGGAGAATTCTTTCACTACCTAAGGTAGTAAGGTCTATCAATCCAGGTAACGTCAAGATTCACATCCCAGCCTAGTCCTCTCACTGCCCTGGGCACCCAGTGTCATTATGAAAATGTCAGTAATTGTACCCTAAGTTTTAAGGCTTGCTCAGTAAAGCATCACTGGGCTAAAAAGTTATAGTTTTTGACAAGTGCTTTGTGAAAAAGAAATCTATACATTCAGATTTAACTGTACAATAAACTAGCTCCCTATAGCTTCAGCACAAACATAACCTTTTCAATACAAAGATTACATGATTATGTTGTTCTCTTATATATATACAAATATGTTTGAAATATACACAAATTATGGCTTTCCTCTTGGCAGTAATCAGTCAGACTGATCACAGTATTACTGAGGATGAAACTGGTGAAGAGAAGCTCCTAGTAAGACAGGCAATCTTTATTTTCCTTAACAAACTATTTGGCAAGATATAAAAAGTTTTATAAACATGAAACAGGACAGAAGCAGAACTGTTTTCATCTTGCTGACAAGCAATGCATGGTGGCGTCAATATTTCTAACAAATCTCTGTCTAAAACGTACAGTGACCAAGAACAATTAGATTTTGCTTCATTCTAACAGTATGTTCCACTTTGCTGTTTGAGTGAGAAACTTATTTAAATAACTTCAGTCATTTTTTATAAAGCACACAATGACCTACCAGTTGTCTCCTTATACAAATATTTAATCCAATTTATTCGGGAAGATTCACCCTTGCTTTATAATCATGCTAAGTAGCAGACTCCTGGGGTCAACTACATACAATTACAATATATTCTGCACTATGCTGATTCCCAGCAGATGCCCTAATTGGTGACAGATATAAATGCCATCCTCTTACACACCAAATTTCTAACAATTACAGAAAGAACCAATTCCCTTATTTAGGGAGAGCCAGAGTGCTCCTTTAGATTCCTTAAATAAGCACCTTGTGCTCATTATTTTGAAATGCTATCTCAAAATCATGATATATGTTTAAATAAAAAAAATAAAAACTTAAGTTACTAGAAAAATAAACACTTAAGTTACTTGTCATAAAGACTGCAGTGAAAAAGGGATTTCCCTTGAACTGGCATTGGGAAAAATTCTAGAGAAAACATTTACCCAGAATATGAAAATTAAATGCATTGACATTTATATTATTGAATGACACCAATATAAAATTTCCATTACTGCATTATTTTACATAATTTATTTTTTAAAGAAAATATGAAGGTGCATTAGCTGTATCTGTGCTCCTGCCACAGCAGTTACAGAGAGACATTATACTAAGATCACATGACAAAATATAAAAAATAAATTCAATAACATTTAAAAATTTACTGAAAAGCTTCTTTTTCAGTTCAACTGTTTTCCCATACAGTATTTATAACTTTTCCCCTTAAAAACTAGCAACACCACAATACAATTGGCATACACCCAAATGTCATGATCAATGCTTCTGAGAACTGTCAATACTATTGCTCTTAAATGCAAAATATTTGATAATGTATTTTACATTCACTAGAATGAATGCCTGGCTGAGGTCGACTTCTAGGTGATTATCTTGAATTATTAACTCATCCTAGTGAGTCATTAATTCACAGAAAATGACCTGCTGCTCTGAAGACACCACTGAATTTATGGGTTTATGTCAGATACAGAAAATGTATCCTTACAGGGTACTGAGGAAGTTTGCTAAATATTAGTAGACATCATGAAAGGAAGAATGTTTGGCAATAAAATATATTGTCAGATATTTCATTAAAAGCATAAGTTGTGCATGACAGATCTAATTACATTAATTCTGCAGCTAACAACAGCACACATCACAAAAATAGTATGTATTTTAACCATGTTTCCCAAATGATGAATTGGCTGTGATATTACAAGCAAAGATCAGAGTGTGTAACCTAATAAAAACTGGGCCCATGGCTGAACCTACACTGACCCCAGACACAGGCCCAAAACTCAGGGTCTCTTATGATACCTTTGAAGCACAGCTAAGTTAACAGTACAGTTAAAAACCCCAAAACCAAAACAACCAACAAGATCCCCCAACCCATGGGTCTGAATAAAATCCTTCTATATTCAGATAACTCCAGGATACTCAAGTCTAGAAGTTTTGCCCTTGCTGACAACATTCAACTTAGGAAGCATGTAAACACTCTATTTGCTATGGCAGAATATAGTGGACTAAGGAGAAAGCTGCACCAATTACATTAACATGAAACCTCTACAACTGAGCAAGGAATCCCAGATATGGAGATAGCCAAATCTTTGTGAAATGGGACCATGTTAAATTTGCAAAATTTCTAAATTCTTTAAATTTTATTTCCCAAGATAACAATGGAAATATTTAGACTCAATACATTTTTACATCAGTAACTTGATCAATGTATTTGCTATTACATATTGATATTAGTTTTCTTAATTAATTGGTCTACATTTTTAGCTGCTAGCTTATTAAACAACAGTAAAATGTCAGGAACTTCAAAATGCATTGAGAAAAATACAGAAATAGTAGCAGTGACCCACAGGGAATGTAGGTGGCTCATTATTGGATATATCAATTAAAAATGCTATTTAAAACATGTTGGTCATTCATCTGTTCAAAACCATATAACAATCAATGCTGAAAGCTAACTCTACAGTCAACTGTCAAATCTAAATGTATTACAGACTCCACTAATTTCACATTGCAATTTCAAACTGAAATTGGATTTCCAATTATAGCCCTTTATTTATAGAATTATGCAAGCTACCTAAATTTCTTAAGACAATTTTATTCTTTACATGTTGACTCAAACACTACATTTCATTTCACTGCAACTGAAATGTATGTTTGCAGCTAAAGGATTTGATCTTAAAATGGACAAAATGTATGAGATAAAGTGAATTCACTGAAGATAACTGCTATGAAGGATTCAGGATTTGGACATGAACTACCTAGTACCTGTATCCACAGTGGAGGCAGGTGGATGGGGAGTAAGGACTGAAGGAAAAGTTCTGCACTTTCTCAAGTCCCCTAAATTAAGAAGTACATGGCTAAATGACAAAATACAGTTGGTATCAGAATCATCATGAAAAAGCTCTGAGTAGGGAACTATCACACAATGATTTAAACCACCAACATATAAATTGCAAGGCAACATATAAAGGCAAGTGTAATTCTAATCTGTATCTTTCTCTGAAAAAGGAAACACATCATACTGTTAAGGCAACACGGGTTCCAGCCTGACCAAATTAACGCCTCTGAATTTTGTTTCTGATTTAGAAGTGCTAATTTTGACTCCAATATATCATTTAATGTTGTGAAACGTGTCTTGGGTCATGCAAAAACCACACTGAATAGTCCAGTTGCAAGAAAGATTACTCAAAATGCAGCAGGTGCAGCAGAAGACCATTAGGATAAACAAGAGAACAGAGTCTTTCTGAAAAACTGAGACAGACTCACATATTTAGACTAAGAAAATTTAAAAAAAGATGAGTGTCTTTATATAAGCATCAGACACACTAAGCACCAGACCACTATATATATCAAAATCAAGCTTTCCTTGAGGGAAGAGGCAAAAGTTTATCAATAACCACACCACATCCTTGGGCTTTTATTTGCAATGAACATCACAAGGCTATTTTCTTTGGAAATATGGCCCCATTTAAGTCAGTGTTGACAAATACACAACCTAAGAAAATAAAAACTATAAAGAATGGAAAAAATTTTTCTTTGTGATCTAAGAAATAGTGGCTGCAACATCAGAACATGAGTGTAGAACCTAGATTGCCTGTACAGAGCTTACTGAATGGACTCTGTTCACAATCCTCCACTCTATGCAGCCTCCTCTGACCTTACAAGATTTGTTTTATAGCAAATACTAGCTGGTCAGCAGTGTTGCTGAAGATGGACTCAAAAGTCTAAGCAAAAAAATAGTTAAATGATTACAGCTTATAAGAGCAAGGTTTTGTTTCTTCTTTTAAATAAGCCCTCTGAAGACTACATTAGGAAAACAACTCTGAAACAATTGAGATAAAAATTAGAATGCTTCCAAGTTAAATGCCTAAACAACAGACACTCTCAATTTCATTATACTAAACAAATCTGCCAATAATATGTCACTTAGCAAGCCCCTTCAGGGAATCTTACAAGCAGTCTGCTCTGCAAAATACCACTGGTACAGTAACCACAGCAATTTCACAAAGGCTGGTAAACTGCACAGTGCACGTCCACCTTCAGAGCTGTTATCCAAACCTATGGAATCCATAAGGGAGAAAGAAACACAGATACCCATGTAACTTACATGTGCCAGTAAATTCCCTCTTCCTTAAACAGTAAGCAACACTGCCTTGATTGCTGTGGGCAAACGTGCATGGCAAAAAGTAGACAGAGAAACAAAGAAAGAGCTGATTCTATCATTGTGAGAACAAGATACACCTATTAAACTGCAGCCTGCATAAGCTCTGGTGCATACTGATCACCGTGGCATATCCTAAGAATGAAAAGAACTTCAATGTGACCTATATTCTGTGTCTTCTCAGAGCCTGGGAAGCACCCTTGAATCTAATTTTAAAAGCTACCATGTAAAACCAATTAGGGTAGGGTGCACTAAGTAAATCACTTTTGAAGGCCTCTCCTGTAACAAGCTATAAAGATGAATTGGCTTTACAGATTTGTTACCTAAAAAAATAAAAGTTTGAAAAAAACGTAGAAACCATGAATTATCTTTTTCCAATGAAGGTGTGACTTCAAATTTTAGTTATAACTATTGTACTTCATATATTTTTTTATTTTTAGGTTGTATTCTCATCACACATCCTGTTACACCTGCTTTATTAAAACTCCACTAACAGACTAGGTGCCAATTTAACTGCTTTACTATCTGATCTTGTTCAAAGAAAACACAGTTATTGGAGCAATATTATATATCAACATCAGCACTATAATAAATGGAATTCTAATACAACAATGGATTCATGGGAAGCCATCAAGAAAAAGGTGATCAAGTCCTTTGTATTAAATTTGGTGTATTTTATTTGAGAAAAATCTGTGGCTTTGTTGAATTTACCACAATCACACACACAATCCATGCTACCTTTTGAATTAATCCTGTGGGATGAATTAAGTTTGTACGGTAAAAGCTATTAAATGAAGTGTGCATAATGATTTTCTTAAATTCTAAATTGCTCTTTTAATGAATTTAATTAATAATTTCCTCAGCATACTTTATTGTCCACTGAAGTGACATTATTGAGTACCTCAAATGTTTTTCACAGTACAAGAAAAAAAAGGGAAAAAAGGAAAAGAATAGATAAGAAATAACACCCCTCTGATGGAAGTAGAGGGGGAAAAAAGTCACTGGATGTAGCAGGACTGGGGAGAGGTTAAGAGCCTTCAGTACTTCAAAAATACATTTTAAAATAAAGGAACTAACATGTGGCAATACAGCTTCTATAATGTAACATCATGATTTGGTCTCTCTTAACTTGCAGGGTTCCTGGAGAAGCATGTTACAGGGATTAAATCCCTTTGAATGTTAATGTGTTCCTCTTTTGAACCACAGAGAATATTAATCCTACTCCCCTCATCTACCAACAGCTGCACTGTTTTTTCTTACTTGACAGAGCAGAACCAGATAGCATGGCATGATTGACCCGAATGTAATTATTGCTGTTTGCAATAACTGATGGCTTTTTGCAGAAATTTAACAAACTAAGTCATCAGCTCACCTGCAGCACAAAAAAGGTGTTCAGGCACCTAGAAACCTCTTTCTAAAGAATGACATCAGAAAAACTGTAAAACTGATTTATTACCTTATTAAAAAAATAACACACTTTACACTGAGAGTGCCCAGTGCAGGAAATCAAAGTGAAATGTTTCAGTGAAAGGGCATGTGTGTGTACACAAATACACACTCACATGTAACTCTACAATTATGGAAAAGCAAGTCAAAGCCAACAGTTCAGTTCAGCCATGACTCCACCACAGACATCTGGAGTCATATCTAAGAACTTTAAGAATTCATCTCAACCCTATACATAACTCTCATTCAGCTACTTCATCCAGTTTGTGAAAGGACTCTGATTCTAACAGAAGCTAGATAACATAAGACATGAATATGCAGGATGACTATAAAAAATCCACTAAATTTCCATTATCAAAATAAGTATTTTCACATATTTGAAGAGTCTTCAGCCAGATGAACTGCTAGAATGTTTCTGATCCTCATTTAAATGCACAACTGAAAGCTAATATGGAACACGGTCTCTATATAATGCTTAAAGAGTCACAAACTTGAAAGCTAGGAAACAAATATTGTACTTAGCATTCTGAATTTTCACATACATTTTGGATAACTCTGTTCTTGGAATTGTTTAGAAATATCAACACTTCAGAGGGAGGCTAGTAAGAAACTAGCACAGTTAATGTTCAGAAAACAGATTATGATGATTAATGGAAGTTCCCAATCAATGAAAAAATTCTTAAAACACCATCTTTCTGACACTATACTGCAATTTTGAAGCCTTTGGCATAAATTATTATTTACACTTAATGCACACTGTGCTGATGCCCTTTTCAAAAATCACAGTACTATCAAAAACATCTAACAACGTTATGCTTCATTTATTCATGTAGTTCAAAAGCAGTTCAATCTGTTAGGCAGTGTATATACAGAAAAGGGCAAGAATTTCCAAATACACTACATATATACTACTGGCCAAGGAACTTAAAATTACACTTGCAGTGCATTTTCAGAATAAAGAAGCTTAACAAGAATCTACTATTCCCATATTTATTATATGAACTATAAGAACAAAGAGTTACCAATATTAACATATTGGTGAGAAAGCTATTTTAAGAAGGAATAGGGACTGCATTTGGGATTCTATTTATTTTAAAGTATATTAATTTAAAATATATTTATATTTATTTATGTATTTCTTTCAATTCATGTTGACTATTTCAGCAGAGGTAAAACACTTGAATATCTTGCTTTTTCCTATGAGCTACCATTAACTCCCAGGAAAATGAAAGTAGCAGTCTGCTACATGCACAGAGGCTCTTACCCCAGGGTTAAAACAAGGCAATTCAAGGTTGTTTCAGAGTGTGCAGTGGATTTATAATCTCTGCTAGAAAGCTGCATGACGACAGTTATGGAGCATTTGCCATGTAGTAACTTGGTACCTGGACATCCAGCTACCCCCCCACACAAATCAGATAATTATGGAAAAAGAGATGCAGTAAGAAAAGTGCTAAGAAAAATGTAATCTAGGGAAAGAAAAGCATGTCAGACATGAAAGGTGGTTTCTATAAGAACTCAAATATATTTAAATATTCCTGGCTGGGGAGAAGAGATTTTTCAGATTATATGAAAAAGTTTGAATCCAAAAATTTAGCATCTTGTTCTAATACAATAAACTGCTTCAGTACTGAGAACATATTTAGTTCTTTATGGCTGACAAAGGTGAATTACATCCTAAGCAGCAGCTTTCAATAATTATAATACATAAAATAGAGAAGAATGGTGAACTTGGGAAACAGGGTTTTGTAAGATCAGATGGAAGGGCTTTGTCCAAAGACTCTGGAGCAAGGAAAAAAATAAGTAGACTTTATTCCAGTCCTGTGTGTCTGAAAATACTGAATCTGATCTCTATTGACACCAATTATACATTCCCTAGTCCAGTAAACTGGACTTAAAAGTGAAATAGATGAAATAAGTACCAGCCTTACTGCATTTCACACAAGTCTGGTAATTCAGAAACTATTAAGATGAAGAATTGTGTAAAGCACTGTGTAGAAGTTATAAAATCATGTTGTTTATTCAGCTATCCTTCATGTAAAAGCACAGATCAATTTCCAAGTACTTTCAATTCAAGGAAAGAATGGGTGGAAAGGTGAAAGAGAAAGAAAACTTCTTTACATAGATTAACACTGACCCATCCAATCAGTTACAGAGCAGCTTGGAACAGCTCCCAAGGCTAAAGCAGCTCCCTTCCCAGTTTTGCTTGTCCAGATGGAAGATGAACACACTTCAAGATTTCAAGCAGTGCTTTGGCTTGGAATCTGATGTGTTATTCCACTTTTAGTTCTAAAAACCTGTCAAAACTTATTTGCTTATTTCAGATAGTAGTTGATTAAAATGTTTTGAGGCTAACAAGATGCACTGTACCAGGAAGGTTGTGGGGGGCAGTCAAGAGAGGGAGGGAGGGAGGAAGAGTGTCCTAAATGAAAAAGGGAAACAATAAAATGAAAGAAACTTCAGAGTCTCCCTTCCTGAGCCTGAACCTGAGCCCTTCCCCTTCACCTCTTAATTTCTATGCAGCTTTTAGATGGCTGAATTATTTCATCACCTTATAGATGTTGAATCAAAATATGGAAATATGCTGTCTTTATTCAGATAAAATTCTAGCTGTTTGTTTGCTTGTACACATCGTGTTTTTTTACCGCCTCTTAATCTAATGAATTTTTCTCTATTTCATCTTACACTCATTTATCTGTTAGCCTTTAAATTTCAGTACTACTCAAGCCCATTACATTGCTAAGGATATTACACAGTGTTCTAATGGACACCATCAGAAATTCTGTATGTGATCCAGGTACATCTTATTACTCAAAATATGCTACTTGTTTTCCAGCATTTGAGGCTACTGCCATCATATGAATTAATACAACAGAAATGCAACAGATGCTTCCATTAAACTTAAGTGTCAATCCTGTGCTCTCTTTGTTGAAGGTCTCTGGTTCAGTCACCCTTTGTAGTCTTTTCTGCCACAGATCTGCATCAGGTATTTATTAAAATAAATACTAATAGTTTTTAATTAGTATGCATTGCAAGAAGTATTCTTTGAAAACCTGAAGAACTGCAGAATAATACAGGGGCACTGGAGGGCTAAAATCCCATGGTTAAAAAACTACTGAAGAAATTCATTTGCTTTGTTCTTTACTTATCAGGGTCACCAAGAGAGGCTGTAATGTAATAAAACAGCATGCAGTGATGATAGGAGACACTGCTTTATCCTCAAGAGAATTTCTTTTGCAGTTGTCCTCTCGGTTTAATCTTACTTCTGTGGCATCTCTTACTCTTCTTACTAGCCCAGAACTAGGGTAAAGCTGAATAAGCTATCAATGGAAAGAATTAAAAAGTAGACCATAAACTGAATTAGTGCACTAATAAAAACAATGCTGAAGTGTATAATCTGTTTTTTTCACATTTTAGAATACTGTTATATTTTTAAGTTACACCACCTATTTAGTGAAATAATGCTCTGCAACATACCAGTTGCAAGCAGGAAGTCAGAGGCAATTTACAACTCATATAAGGTTTCCTCCTAGGCAGAGAAGAAAGCAATAGCAGAAGAGCTTAGGTTTGTATTGAGAAGACTAAGATTTTTAAGCCTTTCTAGTTCTGTAAGGGCTATAGAAGCTAAAAATATCTTTTCTTACCCCATCTGTCCTAGATTTCCTTTGTACTACCAACTTATTTGCTTAGTTTTCATTCAAAGATTCAGACCATGTTTTTTCTCAGGTGTTGGAAAATTGGAAAATATTTACTCAAGGAGAAGATTTCAACTTACCTGATGAAGATCACTGCCCAAAACATATTCCTGGAAGTAACCTGGTGCAGCAGATGATGCTCTAATTGCTTGCCACAGCTTATATTGACAGCCTCCCATATAATGGGACTTAATGCCAGGAAAATGGTTGTAGTTTCTAAACACAAATGCTTTCAGTGGTGTTCCTCTGTTTACAATGGTGCTTACTGCAGCTACCTAGTAAATGAGGAGGAAAAAATTAGTTATATATGATGATAATAACCATAATATGAGAATGAAAGCTTCCCACCATATGAAATTCAATGTATACATTAATGCACCTTTGGAATCTTACTAGGTTCATTATTTATTTACATTTTTTTAATATCTAGCTAAATTTTAAAAGGGAAAGTAAAACTCAAACAAGAGACCCAAATCCCTAAAGAAAATGCTATTTTAAACCGGCAATTAATTGTTTCCATGGCTATTCTGTTTCTATGAATATCTATGATATTTAAACAAAATGTGGGTGTCAACTATGTGATTTTTAAATACTTTTCCTTTTGAAATAGTGTTTCATTCTCAGAAGTCTGTAGCCAGCAATACAACACTGCCATTAAATATGAATGTCAGAACTGTCAATCAATTTCTTTCTCCAAGAAAATGATTACTTGATATTGCAACTGGAGTTAAAGAATTGTAGTAAGAATCTCTCCTGCACAAGAATCAAAGTCTTTCAAGACTTTTTTTGTAAGGATAATAAAATGTCAGTAACAAAAATCACATATGTTCATCTAAGTGAAAAGCCAAAATGGTATTTCCATCGAAAAAACCCCAACTATGACAACAAAAAGAATATATCTTACATATCTAATCACAAGGAGAAAGTACATGTAGTTATGGATGAGTGTTAGAATGTGCAAGACCTTTAGAGGTGATGCAGCCAGCCTGGCTGGCACTGTCAGAACAACACTCTTCAGCAGCCAAGTGGGTGCTCAATTCTATCTTGTTTACTGTATTACAGAGTAGGGTGTTTTCATGAAACGTTGCTCAACAGCACAGCTGATGCTGTGATATCACTGTATGCATTTTCACTCTTCAGCTACTTAATTTAAATAATTTTATTCACTGTAAATTCATCCTTATAGAAAACAAAAATGTAACTTCTACATTACAATGCAAAAGCAAAACTGCCTGATTCACCCCCCATCATTTGATGCAGGAAGTTTCCTGTTTTTCTCAAAAGGAGGGCTTAGTTCTAAGCACTACCAGAAGCAGTAAGAAAAAAACTTCAGAAAATATAATAGAAAACTTATTAAAAGGATGCTTTCATTTTTGGCAATACCCATATACACTCCATGATGCAGTCTATGTTGCAAAGTGCTCAGCACCTTCTGGAAAAACCCATCTTGTAATGAATTTAGCAGCAGCAGAGCACAGAACTGTGTTTTATTTTGATTTTGCTGTGCCTTGTAAAGAGTGCCGCCACTGACAGAACTATAAAGAGATTAGTGGGAACAGCTAGTTTCAGCTCTATTTATATTCACATTTTATTACTGAAGAACATGGAAGGAAGCCAAAGATCCCAGTTCAAAGATAACTTTCAAGTCAACACAGGATAGCTTCTCTCTCAGAAAGCAACATACCACACCAGCCTTTTCATGTCCTTGTTTTAGACACGGACTAGGAACGCAGTCAGTAAGGCACACGTTTCTATGTTTAGAAAAATGTGAATATCTTCCATTTAACAGTAAAGCATTGAATATAGTGCTATGACACCAAAACACCTGTTAATTACAGATTGTTCTGAAATATATCCTATTATATTTCGCTTCTTTCTTCACACCCTATCCTTCACCAAAAATAAAATACCCTTGCTTTCTCATCTTTCACTCTCATGCTGCTGTATGTAACACCCCTCCTATGACTTAGTGCCTTTTCCATCAGACAGGAAGAGAAGAGATCTTGGGGCCCAAGAATGTGAATGGAGAAAACCAGGTACTCCAAACAAAGTGAGAAGAAACCCTGCCCTCTTGCAACACAGTAACACAGATCACAGCTGACAGGACAGAATCTCCAGACATTAGAATTCTTACATGAAAAAAACAAACTTGGCACAACACCAAAATGCTGACCCAGTATTTCTACACTTACAAGTTTTTTAACACATCTGCAATATATTCCAACTAGAAGTAATAAAAATATCAGAAATTGCTGCCAAAATTTAAGAATCTAATTAATTTTTATCCTTTAAAAGCATGGGTTATCACATATAGAAGCCTGAGAGCACTTTAACATTCATGCTGTCTATCCAATGTTCTTCTAGGTATAGAATTTACTCAGAACTCTTAAGAGTATTTGTGAAATATACAATTAGTATTAACCTTAGAAAACTGTACTTACCTTTGGACATTTGGACTTTCTTGCAGTTTCAATCATAAGATTTGAGCCCATTTTTTCTCTAAAAAAAGTGTAAAAAATTGAAAATGCTCCATCAATTTAGCATGAACAAGACATACATTTTTATCATCCTTATTTCTGAGACCTTCGCATTTAAAAGAAGCAATGTTTGCATTTCAATTTAACAATCCCATTTATACAAGTGACTTCAGTGCACCAACACTTCAAAACCTTCTAGCCTGTTGGAAATAAGTCTGAAGAGCGACTGAAGAGGTCTTGATTCAAATATCTAACCATAAATCATTACAATTACTAAACTACATAGTTAGACCAAATTCTTTGCCACATTTAGGAATCAAAAAGTCAACATCCTTATTAAGTGGTTCTACAGTAATGAAGAATTACTCTTCTGTAGTTACAGAAACAAAAGCTACAGAGAGAAAGATGTGATTCCATATAATTTAGAAGAAAGTTAAAACATCTACACGTAGTCTTCCGTAACAGTAATCCAATATGCATTTACCATTCCTTTCTGAGGTAATATTTTCTCACATGAATACATTTTCATAAATCACACTAATGGTCAGCACTGTAATTTCTCATCAGGGTCAGTATTCCCATTGTCAACTAGAAGATAGTCCTTCTGCACAGCAGAGGAGATTGGAGCAAATTAGCATACTAGCCAGTGATATATCACCTCACCATCTACTTCAACTTTGATTTGCTTACAATAAAGGCATAAAGGTATAATAGAGACTGGGTGGTCACCAAAAATTATTCCAAACAGGCTTTCCTTTAAATCAGCAAGCTTTCTTCTTCCCCTAGCAGACAGGTGCATCAGTCTTGTTTTGCAATTTTGGTTTTCTATACTGCCACACTTTTAAAGTAAAGATATTCCATGTGCTGTTATTATGAAATCATCCATCTACAGCTTGCACCCATGACAGGAGGGAGTAGCACTTCCACTGTTAAAAACAACAACTTTATCTACCTACTCAGGTCAGAAGACAAAAGAATCTTTAAAGGCTACCATAGCAGCAGTCCTCCATGCAGACAGTAGACTGTATATGCAATTAGGACAATTTGCTCTTCTAGTGGATATTTGTGCTTGAAGGATGGCTGCACACATGTCCTTGACAGGGAGGAAGGAAGGCAGACAGGTTCCAGTCCTACAATGGAAAACTCCCGCTGACACAATTCTTGTACCTGTAGCACAGTTTTGTTTTTGCTTTGATTCTAGTCTCAGAATCACCAGCCAAAAGGGGAAGAGTGACATCTGCACTCATTAACTGATTACAGAAGGAGATGAAGGCATACAGAACCATGAAGTAGGAATAAAAGAAATGGGACTGACAGAGGTGAGATATCAAAGCCATCTACTGATTTGCATCACTTTCATCTATTTCTGCAATGTCTGTATTAGGTATTTTTCCCAAACCCCAAATGCAAAGATTAAAAAAATGCATAAGCAATATCCTCTGCTTAAGTATGGGAACCATCAAACTGAATAACTATCTCATCACATCCTGTTTTTTATCAAGGCCAGAAACTCCAGAGTAGATACAGAGTACCTACTCTGTAGAGTAAGTACAAGAAATCCTTTCAACTACTATGCAACTTCAGACATTACAGTCTAAGGAGAAAAGTTTAGTATCACCTCCACATTTAGTTTAGTTCTGTTGCTACCATTAATACTGTAATTGCAAATTAAACAAAAGCATTTGTCTCATTGTTTAATTTTCTTTTATGAAGTCACAACAGAAGCAATTCCACAGTTTATTCACATATTGTATTAAAAAATAAAGCCTTCTAATTTTATTGAATAGTCCCCTGTTATCAAAGAAAAGAAGAAACTGGTAATTCTCAAGATGCCTTACTATCTCAAATTACCATTTTAACACATTTGCCTTTGTTAATGATAAAGACTCTTAATGTGTGATGTCTTTAGGCCACTGGTTACTTTTTCCCCAATCTTGCAACAGAAATATTCTCTAAAATGGGGAAACCAGGACTGTAAATAATATTTTAAATGAAACTGTGTTGTAAATTAATATAATGGCATTATAGTATTTTATGTATTTTCAATCCCAACAGTCACACACTGAAACATCTTGTCTGACCACAAGCATACAGATGTTTCATTAAACTGTCCGTGACAACCCAAATCACTTTTGATATTAAAGTTACTTTAAATCCTGTAAGCATTTTACATTTTTCCACTCATCAGTTATTATGCCATCCTGTTTTTCCATTTATCTACTCTGTGTCTGTCTGTGACCTATGTCCTCTAGACATGACCTACTTAAACGACGAGTCTCTTTCACAAACATCGCTCTTTCATTGCTTCAAGTCACTAATATTGCAACACTTATTTCAATATTGCTATGAAGAACATATTGTCAACCATATGCTGGAAGAAACATTCTAATGGGCTACAGCAGTGATGTAAATATTCTGGAGAAAGAGCACTCAATGCAAAAGGCAAAATTGTAACTTTCACCCTCTTCCAACAGCAACAGTAGTACCAGAAAACATCTTTACCAAACCTACAGAAGAGACTTTTATACCATGTGCTGGTATGGAATGTGTTACCCAGCTAGTGACTAGAGAGCAGTGTCAATTTATATTTCACTCTGCAAAACAAATACTGAAGTATTATTACCTGTATTCCTAAACACATGCATTATCCATTTTCCTACCAAAAGAGAACACAATTTTTATCCTACACTTCATACAGTCACTGCTTCTCAAGACTATAAATTCCCAACATGAGATTTTAGCTAGCTTGTGAAAACTCCTAGCTGCTCACCAAATTTCTCCAGTAGTTTCTTAAGACAGCATGCAAGAAGAAAATTTTATATGTCAACAACAGTCAAAAGAAAAGAGAGAAGTTGGAACTAAAAGCCAGGTTCTTACAAATGCATTCAGTATAGCATTATATATACTGATATGTTGTAAGTAAAATCTTCTGCATAATGTAAATCATTAAAACCAGTCCTCAAATTGCTACTCAAGAAATACTTAAGAGTTAAAATAGACATACATAGAACATATGAAACCAATTACCTAAAGTACTCTGAACGAAATGTCAGTTAACCAAAATTAGTTGTCATTTTCTGAAATGCAAGTTATAATATACCCCATGAATGCATAGAATATTAGACCAATGAAATATCAACTTAATTATTTTCAGCAAGAATACCTTCTGACAGAAAATACCACCACTGATATTGTGGTAGGACTAAACACACATTACATGTCTGTACACTGTCAGTGGATTGTCTCTATTTCAAGCAAGGCTGATAAGTTACCATTTAAACTACAAAAACACACATAGCACAAGTAATGCTTTTAAATTCAGAACAAAGCATACAGCAGTTTCCCCATGCTGTAACAATGTTAGACCTGACCTTCAATATTGCTGTACAGAGATACCAGATAACCTTACAAATCCCTTCTCAGCTCCAGGCCCCCACACCACAGGGAAGCCTCTAGGAATCCCTTCAACAAAGGCATAGCATCTCCCTTCAACATTGCAGGTGACCAAGAAGTCATTTTTGATCAGCACATTTATTTTTTAATATATTATCCATAGAGTAAATTAATTGCCTGCTTTTGTCTATTGCACAGGAGTTCTTTACCTCCCTCATGTGCTACATGTAGCTGCAGAAAAACAACAGTATTTTAATTAAAGTCATGTAAAATACTTTCACATTAGGTTATTGTGACTTTCACGAGACTTCATTTAATTGGGTGGGCAATGAAATGAGGGAAGACAGAGAAAAATCCAATTTCTAAAAAAAAAAAACACCTTTAGATACCTGAGAAGAAAAGCTAATGATATTAGTTTGATAAATGCATTTATTTCTAAAAATATGCAAGCTTCTTTCTCCACTTCATCAAAGAAGTAAGAAGCTTAAAATTCACACACTACTGGTATTCCCACTATTATGTCATAAAAACTCTTTTAATCCCATAAAACACAGTAATTGCATTCCCAAAGGAACTTGTTATTACTTATCAAGAGGAATCTTTTACCATTTCACATTGTCTCTCAGAAAAGATTGTTCAGTTCTTTCAGTGGCAGGGTCAACTTATGCTGGTTGGGAAGCTATGATATTAGCTTGCTAAAAATGGTAAACAATTGAGCTATCAATACAAATACAGATTAATAAAACTAAGAAATAAAACCTGTAATATAATAATTCTTTCTAGTGGCTTTTCCTGAATAGCCATCAATGCAAGTGAATACACTTCACAGGCAACTCTGACACTGCAGATAATTTTCCATTGCAACCCTTACAGCTCATTTCCCTTTTAAAGAAAGTGGCAATGGACAAAGCCCTCCAATATAGCAGCAAATATTAAAAATCTCTACTACAGCATATTATTTCATTTCTCACCAATCTCCTTTACTAAAAAGGGCACAGCAGGTGGTTAGTACAATTTGTAGCAAATCTGTAACGAGTCAGATCTAGCAGAGCTGGCGAGCATACAGGAATATAATCAGAAATCAGTGCAGTAAAGCTTACTTTATTCCCCAGAAACATAAATCATTACATTAAAAGCTTCCAGCATCGTGGTAAATATGAAAACAGCTATTTCAAAAGAATGAGAGTATATGTTAATCCCTTCTAGTTGTTTTAAGAATCTGCACACCAGTGAAGCAATAACAAAACCAAATGCACTCAGTCATTGCACTAATTATTTTTCATCTGATTATCTTTTACTTACTTGAGCATTTTTTCCCATATATCACTGTCATAAAAGGCGTGGTTCCAGCCCATTTTGACTGTTCCAACAATGACATTCTGCTTAAAAACATCTGATCCTAACTTATGGTACAGTTCTTCACAATCATCCAGGGGGATATGGAACAACCCCAACATAAAAGCTAATATAGCTCCTGAAAAAAACAAATATTTTGCAATATTACAAAAACGTATTCTGGAGTAAGATTACAAAGATGGATTACCAGTTAATGTAGTTCATAGGTTAACAGAATATCTGTCTTGAAACAGCAAGACCAACTGACATTTATTTCACTAAATTCCTGCTCAGAGATCACAAACCATGTTTTAAAAGAACATACACAATACAGAAAAAGTCGATTTTCAAAAACAGAAATATGAGAAGTTCAAACATTGTATTATTTCATTTTGCAGATTACAACAAGCATATGGCAGAAAGCTAATGAAATCAACTACTTTACTTGGAAAGAGAAATGAGTAAGAGAAATCTGTGCTGTGGTACTAAAAATTTATTTGGAGCATTATTTGCTACCATGCAAACTCTTAAGTCAACAGAGAAATATTCTAAGAAAATTCTGCAAAAATAAAGGAGATTCCAGTAGTTTGGATTACATTTGGTTCCAACCATTTATAATTAGTTTCATACATGCTGCCATCTAGTGTGTCCCTAACAAAAATTATGACCTACCCTTGCAAGAACAAAATAACAGCACTCAAAAAGCATTGCTGCTAAACACCATTAAAAGAACTGTGGAAAAATACAATTAATACATTATTACAATTCTCAGATATATTAAATTTAAAAGGGACACACAAAACTTTAAATCTAGTTGTGCCATACTGTGAGAACATGTAATTAAGCATTAGAAATAATTAGGACACATGGTTTTTTCAATCTGGAAATAAATGCCATAGGCTTGAATAAAGTTAATTTTAAAAGGTGCCAATTTTTGAACGAGAGTAAAAATACAATGCATGTGCAGAAAAAAACTACATGCAGGAAGTTACAGAAGGCTTTAAAAGACACATGACTTCCAAGCCCTCTTTCACTCTCACAGTGCCCACCAGCTGCGAGAGCTGAGCATTAGGGGATTGATGGTCTCAGTTTCTTAAAAGGCAGCTCACATCCTTAAGGCAACCTGGGCCTACTTGACACAAAGTTTCATCATACTTGACACAAAGTTTCATCAAGAGAAACAATCTCAATTGCCAAATCACCAGATGTCTGTATTCAACGCAGACTTAACACCTAGCAGCAGAGAAACACCATTTTCCTGAGTCATGCAAATCCTCTACCACATTCTCTTTTCCTAAACTCTCCAGCACCAGTTCTAAAATATCACACATCTGCTATTTTGGTGAGCAGATTCAAAGTATGCAGAATCTATTAGATCATTGCAATGATTTTTCTCTGTGACTGCCTGCATTTATACCCTCTGACCCCCCAGTGAAGAGAAGCATGGGGAAGATAACCACAAAGACAGTGATGCTGAATTCACAGCAGGGGCATTTCCAAACTTCAAAGGCAAAACAGCTGAACAATAGTAAGAAATACAAAAACTGCAGCAGAAAAGAGAAGTACAGTGCACAAGAGGCATCCTTCCTACCATTTAATGCATCACTCTTGTAAAGCACAATTCATTCAACTGCAAGACTACTGGCATATGTACTGTCAATACAAACAGAGCTGCCAGACAGACATGCACAGCCTCACCCAGACATGTCTTTCCATTTATTATTGCAAACTGGACAACTGCAGACAAAAGCTTAATTGCATAAACAAAATTTAAAAGAATATGCTAAGTACTTACTAGCAGTCATTCATAAATTCCAAAATTTAAGGAAGAATTAAAAACCAAGTTAGTTCTAGTGACAATAGTGGGAGTAAATTAAGAACACAAGGCCTCTCTATCCAAGGTAAAACACCTTTATTCATTGAAGACAACACTGGAGAAGTGTTTTGTAGGGAAACCATTGTCCAAAGAAACCTCTTACTGCTACACTAACTAATGAAGGATTTATTTGGAAGAGTATTAAAAATGTAAAGCAGGGAACTATATTGTGGCTACAAACAAATTCTGTCTAGGAGACCTAAACACTCTCCTCTGCTATTTTTAGTCTATTAAGCAAATCTCTTGAAACATACTTCATCTACTCAGGGTGATCTGTGTTTAATATAGTTTCTGATCGAATAGAAGTATGACAAAAAAATTGAAGAATGTGGGTTTCTAAAGGAAACTGACCTAGTAAACTACAGCATACCTCCTATGTTAAAAAACATACTTGTGCTGCTACTGGTCTAACAATTTCTGAAGGAGACTACTGTCTTTAAAGGAGAAACTTATGCTTTGGAGTTTCCTGCTTTCTAGGGAGGAGTAACTTATCACTGAGTCACAAGTGTAAATAAGTCTGGGTGCGGCCTGTAGACATCATCTGGTCCAACCTCCTGTTCCAACAGGTATAATTAGAATAGGTTACTCAGGATTTGCTCAGCCATCTCCATGGACAGAGATTACAAAGTCTGAACGGGCAACTCTTTCCAGTGTCTGACCATCCCTGCAAGAAAAACATCATCCCATACCTAATTATAACTTCCCATACTCCAACTTGTCTGTTGGCTTTTCCCCTACCCCTGTACACCTTAAAAATTATTCTAGATCCATCTTCTCTTTATTTTCCTATTAGCTGAACCAGGATAAAGGCCCACCCCTAGCCTTCTCAAGGCCAAATTAACCTGGTTATTGCACTCTCTCCTTTACATGTCATGATCTCCAGCCCCCTGGCTCTCTGCCAGATGCACCCAGTAGAAAAACACACCCAAAAGATTAGGGGTTTATAGAGGAGCCCATAACAAGACCTTTGTGGCCAAACAGAGATACTTCAATTGTTGGGTACATTCTCATCCATGCAAGCCAATGTAGTCAGCTTTCTTTGCTCTAGAGTACAGTGATGATTCACATCCAACTTGTTCCAAACAAGACCAGGTCCTTTCCTGCAAAGCTGGTTTCTAGGCTGTCAGCCCACCTCAGGCTTTGTATTTGGATTTACTGAACCTGTCAAGCCATTTCTCCAGCCTGTACAGACCCATATGAAGGGAAGACACCACAACATTGACCACTTCCTCTATTAGATCATTCAAGATCTTGCTACAGGTACATTCTGTCCTTCTGGCAGATAATTAATAAAGATGAAACATTGCTGTTAAATTAATAAAGGAAACATGACTGACTCAGCACCAGTTCTTGAGGACTATTACCTCAGCAGTCTGTAAAGCTCCATAAATACCTAAGATAACTGTTTCTATGTGCAAATTGAAGATTTCACATAAATTGAAAAAATAACAAATCAGTTTAAAGCCAAAAGTTTGCCATGAACTGCCCAAAGTTCTTATTCAGAAGCAAAAAGAAAGACTCTAGAAATGACAAATGTACTTTCTCAGCTTACATTCTAAGTTAGAAACTGAAAAATCTCTATTTATTCTCAGATGTTGGTAGCAAAACTCCAACTTGTGACTTAATAATTACCTGTGCTTACGCCACAGATGTAGTCAAAAAGTTGATGAACCGGCTTTCCAGTTAATTCTTCTAGTTTCCGTAGAGTCTGAAGTGCAACTAAACCCCTGAAACACAAAATTCCCCTTCACATACAATGGCAGTCTTATCTTACATAGCTCCAATCATTTTTCAATCACCTTTGCTTCATTATAACTAGTTATAATTGAATAACTGCAACAGTAAGAATCCTGAGTATTTCAGTTAATAAAAGAGCAGCAGGACACAGTTGAAATAGAATGATGAATACTAAATATGAATAACATACTCAGGCATACCAAAAATAGTATTCAACAGCTACAGCCACGTTGTTTTACAGCAAAGGCTTGGGAGGTGATCACCTTCTGTGGATGTAGACTAAGGATAGATTTTAGTTGCATTCCCACTACACAGCACTTAAATTTTGGTCTTAACAGGGCTACATAATGCCCCTTGGGGGCATATTTTCCAGTATGGGGTTTGCTTGACCTCAATTCAATGTATCTGAGATAATGGGAGAGATGAATTAGAGACCATCAGATTCATGTTTCTCTATCACAAAACAGTATCTGGAGTGCAGCAGTGTGAACTCTGTTGGGATAGAGCAAGATAACTGTGTATGGCAAAATGAGCACCAAAACAAACACCATTGAAGGAGAATTGCATAGAAAAACAATACCCATCCCTTAGATAGTCAAATGGGACAGAAATGTAACTCATGTAACTCCTTGGGCATTTATCTATCAAAGAGAGACTGAAATTTTCCTTCTAGTTACAGTATGAAAAAGGTTACAAGTACGTAAAACCCCAGAAGTTTTACCTTGTTCCTCCTCCATCAATGGTGAGGACTCGAATTCCCCAGCCTTTCACAGGGTCTGTATAGCCAATCAGAGCTAAAGTTTCTCTAACAGCAGCCTGAAGACTTTCATCATTAGCCTGTCTCAGTCGCAACAGGCATGGGATTAATTTTTCCTATTGATAAATACAAGGATATTTCATTCTAACCATATGTTTAAACCAAAAGAATCCATTCTTAAATTTACTAGCACAGCATTAAAGCACAGAAGTAATATACCAGTTAAAATTGGAAGAAAATGTCTTCAAATCTGTATTTACCAATGTTTTTCTCTAACAAAAGAAAGAAAGGATGTCAATATTATGCTGTACACACCTCATTGCTATAGTAACTACTATCATTGCTACAGTATCAGAATTAAACAAGCAAGATGTTATGTAAATATTGTTAATAGCTAGGAAAGCTACATTTACCAGTTTCATTTTATTGACTTAGTATCACATCAGCCAAGTGCAGACTCGAGTATGAGGCACACCAAGTGCAGGCAAAACTCCAGACTGCTTAGTAAGTACTGCACTGCTTCAAAACAAGAAATGCCTTCTAAGTACACTAATACCAAAACAAAATTTAAAATGCTTTCCCACATGGAGTATTTTTTAAATGGACATTACCACAAAGATACATAGCATTGCAATCAAAATGGGAGTAGTGAATACACTCTTTCATAATAAAGTAACTCACATATATTTATGTGAATGCCTGACCTATACCCTGCTCAGATAATTCATCTGAACTGCACTCCATTCCCAAAGGCTACTTCTTCCAGAAATTCTACAATCTTGGTTTTGTCAGGTTTGTCACATCTTGTGGGAAAAGGCACAAGGCTGAAAAAATGCTGTGATTTAGCTAGTACTTCTAGAATAGTCTACCACCCACCTCCTGCCCTCTCAATGCAGGGAAGAAAACAAATAGGACTAGATTGCATTAACTTGGTTAATGGTGGTTCTCCTGCCACCTCTCTTGGAAGAAAGCATGTAAACAAGCATAGAAAGTACTGTGCATTTACAGATCAACTGTACAGCACATTCCCATTTGGTCAACTGCCACAGGGGACACAGTGTACGACCTTTATCTACCACTGGAAAAAGCTATACTACCTATCCACATGACCATGCCGTATGCTTCTAAATTAAACATTGCAATCTCAAGAGCCTTTAGCTAAACTCACAGCAGCTTGCATATGAATCTGCTTCAAACAGCTAAAAAGTTATAAAAAGAGACACTCAAACTACAATCCTTGCAAAGAAGAAATATGACTAGTCCACAAAAGCACAGAAGGAGGCTTTATGTTGTTCTGTATCAATCATTTGTCAGATTGATTTTCATGTAAGCATAAAAACTATTGGCACCTTAATTGCAACTCCTCTGCTCTCTGGAAATTCTAGAAGATGATAGGTCAGTTCTTCAACCCTGTTGATGCAGACTTTTAGATTAGTGGATCTCCGCAGGGCTTGAACTAAAGCTCGAGTCCTGTTATCAATACTCACTCTTGCAATGATCTAAAGAAGACAAACAGACAACATAAAACTACTCTGAGAAATGTGTAAAATTTGTCAAGACTAATTTCCAAGTGTTATTTTAAGATTTCTCAGAAGCAATGAACAGCATGTTGCACTAGAGAGCTCCTATAGGTTCCAAGTAAGCACTGCTTAAATTGTCAACAAAAATCTTTTGATTCTTTATTTAGTAGAAAATGAAATCAAGTTTACAGCAAGAATACCCCAAACCAATAGGTCAATACGTATTCAGATGGACTTTCAGGGCAACTCTCTGTATTTAAACCATTAACAAACCATAAACTGTAAAATTACTATAACTACAAAAAATACCACAATTAGATCTATCTGTAATTATGGACTCTATGCATATATGAACTAAATATATGTACCTACAGCACACACACACAGAGGTGCATGTGTGTGTGTATATACATACTTAGACACTGTATATAAACTTGCATAAATAGATCTATACCTGCATAAAACATCTAATACTTAAACACAGATGTATCTATACCTACTTTTAAGTACATATATATTTGTAAGTTTACAAATAGTATGCATACATATAGATAAAATCTATATCATTTTATATATGTATTCATTTATAAAAGTGCACAGAATGAATCAGAGAACAGTTTGGGTTGGAAGAGGCCTTAAAGATCATCTAGTTCCAAGCTCCCTGCTGTGGGCAGGAACACCACATATATACTTATATATAAGTAAAAGTATGTGTACATATGTATGTAAGTATATACACAGGTATATACTGATTTACATATGTAAATGTGTGTGTGTCTATGCTTAAATATAGGTATATACACTGGTGTAGCACATATACACACTTGTATAAAATACACATAGAAATAATACATAATTAATACAGAACAAAGACTTGCCTTTTCTCTCTGAAGAGACAGATGTTTTTCCCTCTCTTCTGCAGTCTTGGCCTCTTTTGCTTTGTCCTCATCACTCTTCTCAGACACTTCTTGTTCCTGCTGTTTACTCTTTTCTGGTGAAACAACTTTTGTATCAGATCTTAACTTTGGAACCAACCCACCAATATAGCTGTCAACAAAAGCTTGTACGCTGTTACTGGGATATGAAAGAAAGTCGGTGATACTTTTTTTAGTGGAAACTGGGAGAGCAGTATTTGTCTTTTCAGTACCCAAGATCTCTGCTTCAGAAGCTAAAGTGCCTGCTGAATTCACTCTCTTTTCTTCACTTGTTACAGTATTTGCTGATGAATCAAGCTTATTCCTCTCTTCACTTTCAGAGTCCTGTAATAAAGCATTCTTTTTTCTTCCTTGTTCCATAACAGAATTGTTAAAGTAAGAGTTGATATGATCAGCTACGAAGTTGTAAGTCTCTCCAAAATTTGTAGAAAAGTAGCTTACATGAAAAAGGTGGCTTTTAGTAGATGCTGAAACTTCCGGGGTATCTTGACAAGTGCCGTTTGAACCTACTAACACAGATTCCAAGTTTTCACTTGCACAAGTGGATTTTTTTGCAGCTGGGCCTCTGTTGCAATCGTCCTGAGTTTTGACATCTGTAACTTGCTTATCATTTTCTAGATTTGTGCTGATGTTATTTGCATCTGCACTACTTTTATTTGCTTTACCCAAAGTACCTGAATGGGACTTTAATCGAGCTATCCGTGACACCAGCTCACTGTGAGTGCCAGACACTGCCTTCGAAACAGATTCTATGGTATTCTTAATTCGTGACATGCGAATGCTCACCCTTGTAAGTCCTTTAGAAGAAGAAGTTAAAAGTTTGGAAACTCTGTAGTATAAAAACTCATGGCTACAAATGTACTTGTTATACCAAAATGTTCTGCTTTTGGCCCACTTACACCAAGGCTCACTTGTATGAAAAACTCTCAGGTGTGCAGCATGATTTGTCCTCCAGCAGGCTTTAGGTCTACAGAAACACAGGTATTTGTTTCTCTGCTTCCACCAAAGACTTTTTGGGTTAATCAAAAAGAATAAATATGCATCCAAGGATAAATGAACTGTCATAACTTATAAATAATTGCACCTTTTCTATGTTGCTTTCTACTTCATTCCAAAAAATATATGTCAATAATTAAGTCCCGTAATGTAGTGTTGTCTGAAAAAGAAAAAACAAAACAAAAATTAAAACCAACAATGGAAACCCCAAATCAGAAACAAGATAAACTAAAATCACAGAGTTGTTTAAAACAGATGAAGCTTCTGTATCCTTCTGGTAAACACAGACAAACATTCAAATCAAATCAAATAATCTCATGGGAAAATCCACTGCTCAGGACATTTGGTAGGTAGCTCACCCCAACATTTCAACACGGTACTCCCTAAAGGACAGTTTAAGCCCATCTTGAGCAACATGTGACATATAGTACTTAATGACATCTAGAAAATTGATTGCTGTTTCTTCAGCAAATTATCTTGTGCAGACATAACGTCTCAAATGTCATTATATACCCCTTAGCAGAATTCCTCACAGGGGAGAAGTGACACCAAGTGCTGATGAAAGTTCAACAAAACGTGCCCATCCTAAGAGCCAAGGGCGGATATAATCGTTACTCTGCAAAGAAAGGTGCAACTAGTGGAGCGGCGTTTTACACAGCACACCAGAGTTGCGCTGATATCGCAGGAGCAAAACCATTATTTGCCGAAAAAGCAAGCCCAGGCTTCTCCAGCGCCCGTGACAAATGCCGAGAAGGGCTGCCAGGCAGGCACACAGGCCAACTCCTGAGCAGGCCGACTTCACAGTGTGAGCAGAGGTGAAGCCCCGCTGGCAGCACCATCGTTACTTACAGTCTCCTCTGCCTACGCCGTGCCTGTCCCGCCGGGTGACCGCCGCGCAGCCGGGCTGCGGGCCCCAGGCCGGCCCGGGCTATATAAGCACGGGGGCGCCTCCTGTCCCGGGGGCAGGCGCGGCCGCTGTTCCTGCCTTGCGCCATTTCCCCGAAACGCTGCCGAGAGCGGCGTTGTAAACAAGCACCGAGTCCAGGCCTCGCTGTCCCCGGCCCACCTCCCGTTACGCGAGCGAGCCCCGCGTGCCCGGCACGCGCTTATCGTGCTCCCCCCGTCCTCATTTGCCCCACGACCCGCTGGAGACGCGGCCCGACCCGGTGGCGGCGCGGCGCGGCCCGTCCTGGAGGCGGTACCTGCTGGACAGTGGCTCCCGCCTCCCCCCTCTCCCCAGGCCGCCGCCGAACGGCAGGCAGGGGCCGCGCCCTCGCGAGCGGTGCCGCCCCGGCGGAGCGGGCGGGAGGCGCCGGGGCCCGGCACCACAACACCCGCGGCGCGCGGCACTGCGCCTGCGCCCGCCCCGCGCGCCGGAAACAGCTGGGGCGCGCGGCAGCGCCCCACGGACCGCCGCCGGGGGGGTGGGGGGGCGGAGGGGGAGCTGATGGGGGTGACGCGCGTGACGCGAGACGGCTCGCGGGGCGGGGCGGGGCCGGGCAGCGCGCGGTCAGGGCCGGGGCGGGGCTGCTGCGCCTGCGCGCGCGCCGGGGCGGGTGGCGACGTGCGGCGCGGCACGCGGAGGGCGGGGCGGCGCCGGCGGTGGGCGCGCGCGGGGCTGCCGAGGGCGGGGCTGGATGGGACGGGGAGCGATATCCGGGCTCCGGGCCGCTGAGAGCCCCGTCCAGCCTCGCTCTGAGCACTGCCACGGCCAGGGCATCCACATCCCTGGGCAACCTGTTCTGTGCCTTTCCACCCTCACAGGGAAAAGTTTCTTCCTAATATCTAACCGCAATTTCCTGTCTTTCCGTTTGTGCCCATTACTCTCTGTCCTGTCACTATAGTTTCTGTCCTCTCTGGCTTCTATGTCCGTCCCTTTCAGGTATTTGAGGTCCCCACAGAACCAGAAAGCAGCCCACACTTTCTCGCCCTGTCCTTTCACGGGAGGCGCTCCGGTTCCCTTACCAGCTTCATGGCGCTCCTCTGGGCTTGCTCCAAGAGGTCCATGTCCTTCTTATGTTGAGGACTCCAGAGCTGGGTGCAGGTGGGGTCTCACCCAGGCCCAGTAGAGGGGCAGAATCCCGTCCCTTGGTGCTGCCGCCCACGCTGCTTTTGGTGCAGCCCAGGACACGTCTGCCTTTCAGGTCAGGCACAGCGGAGCAGGTTGTGCCCCACGCTGCTGCTAGTGCTGGGCTCTTGATGCCGCACCCTGTGGAGTCACTGGGAGCAAGGGGCTGAGAAGAGAAGGGTCCCTACCCAGCCTTTGTAGCTCCTCACTGCAGGTGCCTTGGTAATATGCTCCCTCCTATCTCCTGTTTAATGCTCAGGCCACAGTGACAGCATGTTTTTGACGGGTTGGACAGGATTAGGGGGCACCTTGGTCTTCCCCAGCCGGACTTCAGAGCAGCAGCTGGCCCTGAGATTCCTGTCTGCACGGCCTGCCTGAAACAGTTTTAATGAAGTTGCCAAAACTTCAGGTGGCAATGGTAAGAGAGGATGGATGCACTGCGTGCTCAGGTGGAACAATGGAGTCCTCACCATCAGGGTTAGGAGGGTCATGTTACACATTTTCAGATCCCAGTTGTCTGCTTCTGTTCTTCCTCACAAATAAAGAAGTAAATTAATTTTCTTGCCTTGAATTTTATTCTTCAAAAGAAAATTTATACTCCTTACATATTGTAATTTTTATCATGTATTTTTTTATAAATTGCACACGCTAAATTCTCCACAGCTCCCAGAGCAGGACATCCCTATCTGGATACCAGGTGCCCACCAAAGTCACTCTGTCGCTCCATTCCTCAACTGGTCAGGGGAGAGAAAACAGAACAACAGGTTTGTGAATTGAGATAAGGACAGAGAGAGATCACTCACCATTTACCATCATGGGCAGAACAGACTTAGTGTGGGGAAATTAGTTGGATTTATTACCAATGAAATCAGAGCAGGGTTATGAGAAAAAAAATCATGTCTTAAAACTTTCCTCCCATCCTTCCCCTCTACCAGGCTCAACTTCACTCCCAGGTTCTCTCCCTGCTCCCCATACAGCAGAGCAGGGGGATGAGGAATGGGTTCTGCAGTCAGTTCAACACATACTGTCTATGCCACCCTGTCTTCCTCAGTGGGAAGACTTCTCAACTCTTCCCCTGCTCCAACATGGTGTCCCCTCCCACAGGAGACAGTCTTCCACAAGTTTCTGCAGTGTTAGTCTTTCCCATGAGCTGCAATTTTCACAAACTGCTCCAGCAAGGGTCCCTTCCACAGGGTCCAGGGTCAGTCCTTCAGGAACAGGCTGCTCAGTGTGGGTCTCCTGCAGGTTCTGACAGCAAACCTGCTCCTGTGTGGGCTCCTGTGTTCATGGGGCCACAGGTCCTGCCAAGAGCCTGCTTCAGTGCAGGTTTCCCATGGGGTCATAGGCCCCTGCCTGCTCTGGAGTAGGGTCTGCCAGGACCTGCAGGGGAATCTCTGCTCCAACACCTGGAGCACCTCCTTCCCCTCCTTCTTCACTGACCCAAATGCCCTCTCACATATTCTCGCCCCACTCTCCCAGCTGCTGTTGCTCAGAAGCTTTTACCCTGTCTTAATATGTTATCACAGGGGCACTACCACCATTGCTGATGAGCCCAGCTTTGGCCAGTGACAGGTTTACCTTGGAGCCTGCTGGAATGGACACCTGCTAACACAGGGGCACCTTCTGATGTTTTTTGCAGAAGCCACCCCTGTAGTCCCACTCCCCATTCTTCCCCACCAAAACCTTGTCACATTAATCCAATGCAATGACAATTTTACACTCAAGGCATGTCACTTCCTTGGTGAAGTACTCAGTGGCCACAAATTACTCACAAGCCACATATTATCAGGATCCTTTTCATACCCAGGTGCTCATCTGTTCCCTATTAAATGTTTCCAGAGTTGCTGCCTTCTGTCCTGTTCTGCTGGTATGGTCTGCCTGCCTTGTTTGTAGATTACTGCATATCCGGTTGTATTATCCAGTGGGGGTGTACTTATGTTTACAAGATTTATCTACTCTTCTTTAATTTTTCACAGGATTTCATTATAAATGCTTAAGCTTATTTTTAAACCAAATACTTCAAACAGGAGTGGGGTCTGCCCTAGGTGCTAGATGCAGCTAAGCAGGGAGGTTTCACTGCCTCTTGATGTATGAGTTACTTCATGTAAAAGCCTGAATGCTGTTATGAGAGCAACACAGTACAGATACTTTTAGAATGTGTAGCAGTGTCAGCTTAAGCAGCTTCCCTGGGTGTGTTTGCTCTCCTGTAAGGCCCAGGGCTCTAGTGTGTTTGCCAGTGTGCTGAACCAAGTTGCATCTCACCAGATGACTTAAGAAGCAGTCACCCATCTGAAGCCACAGTCTGAGCTGGCTTTAAGCAGGGTGGCTTGCTTCCTTACAGCAACAAAAGCTAAGGCAAAACAAGACCTACAACTTCAGTAAGAAGGAAGTTTGGGCATGATAAGCTTCATCCTGCCAGGGCACATCCTGCCTCTCTTTGACGGGCAAATAAGGTATTCGAGGCAGGAGGCACCTGATCCCTTTTAGCTGCACATGTCCTTCCTACACAATCACACTTTATCCCATAATCTCATTTTAAAATTCTCTCCTGTGCCTGCTCAGACATTTGTCTCACCACTGGGATATGTACAATGAATGGTGTGTTGCAAAGGAAAAGATTCAAGGATTTCACATTTCTGGTCCAATCACAAACCCAAGTGTTCTTGCCATATTTCTCTCCCCAAGGATGGGCAGACCTGTCTGATCTGGCATGTTCAGAGGTGTGTGATCCATCAGCTTCTCAAAACGACCATGAAATGATACAAAAGAACTGAAAAACACTGGACAGGAAAAGATAAATTTATGTATTCCCAGGAACAAATTTTGCACCGTCTCAAATGTTTTGCCAATTTAGAATTCTCTTTACTGTAGTGATGACATTAAGAAGAAATTATCTCAAATTTATTTAAAGGATTGACTACTAAGAGAGCTTATAAAATCAGTCTAAGATGAGTTCATTGTGTTTGACTAAATACCTACTTTTTAGATAAGAGAGATAAATCCACATATGGTATTCAGACAGAGGCTACCTCTGTAGTTGTTTTCACATAATATAATCTCATTTAAATGATTTGGAAATATATTTAAATTTTAATAGGATCTATATAGACTATTTGAAAAATACTTCCATTTCAGTACTTTCCCTGGAAATATCAAGGGAGAAATCTGTTCTTGTTATTATTGATGGGTTTTTGTTGATCTCTATTAGGTTGCATACCCAGCACTCAAGCTCTTTCAGAGTGGTCCCATGAAACATGATTGTTTTCCGTTTAGGACAACACTGAGAGTGGTTTGATTTTAATGCAGTCTTTCTCTGCTACTAAATTAAAAAAAAAAAAAAATCAAAGGCCTTCAAAACATTTGCTCATTATACCTGTTACTACATGATTTTGTGGGTAGGATGAAAACTTGTAAATCAAGTTACACATCAGTTGTGGTGAATCTTCCTGTTTTAAAGAGAGTTCTTAGGTGTACGTGATTTTTGTCATGTTATAGCCAAAGTATTGTGGTGTCAATAATTCTGGTGAGTTACCTGTGTTCATTTATAAGCATGCTATACTTTTTTATTCAATGCCATTAATTATTTGTCACATTCATATTTGTATATGTGTCTTGGACTGCTGCTTGGAGGGAAAGTCATAAAGGATTATGAGGAAGTTTGATAAAAATTGGATTTTTACCAGAAAAAATGGTTCCAAAATTTGTCAGTCTAGGATTCTCACTCTTGATCTATGAAATGAGGAAATTTTTATTTTGAGAAAACAGCTTTGCACATACTCTCACTGTATGTTTGATAAAAAGCTATTACATGAATAGCATTTTTATATATAGCATTATTTTCTTTTTACTTGTCTTATTGATTATGGATGGTATTCTGAAAATACAGAACTATCACCTGAGAGACTCAAACAAATTTGAAAAAAAACCCAAGTATTTCAAGGCACTGTGACAAGTTAACATATATTAGTAGAGCAGTATTCTACTAAAAATGGTGTAGAGAAAACACTGTTTTGTATTTTTATCAGCATAAGATGACATGGACAGCAGCTAGGAAACGTAGTGCTAGCAAATATTTTAGGCTTTGCAAACACAAGTATTCTGTCTCTTAACACTAGATGGCAGACAAAAATGGGAAAACATTTCATTGTTTTCAGGGATAGAATATTGAATACATAACTGCCAACTTGAATAAACATTCACTGAAAACTCTCAAAGTAATCAGAATTCAGATGATTGAACATGTGCTTGTGACAGCATGGATCTTTCTGCAACCTTTCATTTGGATGTGATTTTTGGCACAAACACTGAAAATAATCAAGTGGAACTTCTCCACATTATTTTCATATTGCTTTTTTATCTGTTACTTCACTTCAATATTTTGCTCTTTTCAAAGAGCTGAAAATTCTAGAAGCCTTAGAAAGGGTTAAGCAACTCAAATAAAAGAGAAATTTTCAAAAAAACTGTCCTTGCCAGGTGGTCACATCATTGTGAAATTGTCTTTGGTAAATCCAAAGAGCAAATGATGTAAGACTTAGATTGCAGCTGCTTAGTATCTTTGCCTTGCTTCAGTTACCCATAGTAATCAGGCTGCTTTGCTCCTTATTGTCATTGAATCTTAGACAATAATGTGTAAGTAACATGTTTGCTAAGGGAGCAACTCTCTTCATAGAATATTATAGTGTGCCAAATATTATGTAATCAGTTCACCTAAAAGCCAGTGAATATTTTGTATCGTTATCCTCTTCCTCTCCCAGATACATCCTCCAAAAAAGAAGGGTCAGAATCCCCAAGATTCTGAATCTCACTCTAAAATGTCAGTTCTCTTAGCTAGTTGTGATGTGCATACACAGTACTAGAACTGTAACAAATCTCACCAAATCCCACCTTGTCTTTCTTCCTCAGTATTTGATTTCCTGTGTCTACACTGCTCATAGCTGATGGTCTCCACCCTTTTGTGCATTCTAGAAATCATCTGCCAAAACAAGAGTATGCCAATCAAATAATTATAAACTAGATATGAATAATGTAGTTGATTACTTAGAATTTAAAATTCAGACTTGTGTTAGAGGTCATATTATAAATTCCTCCTCAGCCCCCTGTGATTATCATAAGAGTCATTCTGTTACCTTTCATCACTCAAAAAGTGATAGATGTGAATCTTGCTACTGCAACATCTGGTTGAGTGCACGATTGTGCAAGTGTCACATTGCCATCTTATTGCAGAAGTTCCATACCTTCTTGGTGATTTCTCATGGGCATCTCCTTGCAGCACTGACTCCTTCTTCCTCACAGCACAACCAACAAACTCCACATCTCCCCTCACCCAGCTAACCCACTCTTTTGTAGCACTTATCTTCTTATTGGACACAGCTGTGCCCTGTTACGGGCAGGCCTGTTCCCAGTTTTTGGGGATTGGTACAGCCACAGCTCCTCAGGTGTGAGATTACCTTCTGCACTATCTTCTTACATTCTATCCCTCCACAGTGTCACCCAAGGTTTTTTTTGTGTAAATGGAAGTAGATCAAAATGCAGAGTCTACTTTAGGTCTGCTGGTGTTAATTCACTGTCCATAGTGTTTGCAACTGCTTACTGAATATTTCTGGAGACACTGACTGTCATTTTTATTTACATTGTCTTTTAATTAAATTATTGATGTGCTTGATCTTTGCTCTGGACCTCTCAGTATTGTACTAAGTACCATTTTAGCATTTTTTCCTTTAATAAAAAGATCTGGTTTTAACTCCTCATCTGTGGGAAAAGTGCATTGTTATTCTTGATCAAAACCAGTTCAACTTAGTTCCTTCTCCTAAAGCTACACATTATTTCTCCATTTTTCTTTGCTTTGACCAGCCTTGGTGAAGCTCCTCTTCTATCAGTTGCTTTCCACGACCCTGGTGGCAGGTGAGCTATCAGGCCATTTAACATCCTAATAGAGAACCCAGACTGTCTGGAATACTGCAAATGAAAAAGACAGTTTTTGGTAGAAGCCTATATAACTGATTTATAATGATTTATTTCTGTCTTAAAATAGCCTGATGGAAGTTGTACAAGAAAGAGTAAAAGCTCTGTACTCTGTGGGTAAACACTTCATTAAAGTTGCATGGCATTTTACAGCAGCAATAGGAAAGAAGCATTACTTAGTGAATGGCTTACAAATTGCGGAAGATAATTCTAGCACCATAATAAGAACATGAATTAGGCAAACTGGTTCCAGGCTTTGGACCCTGTAGCCCCCTCACTCACTGCTGTCACTAACAGCTGTAAAATCAGAAACTTACCTAAGAATGATGTTGGCAATAGCGAATAATAAAGTTCTTACTAAAACAGGTTTAAAAGTTATTGTTCCAGATGTAATCTCCCTAGGGATTAAAAAGAGGCACGTAGTACTCTGCGTAGTTAGTGGTGCTGTTTTGTGGTGAGTATCTGGGATGTGCCTAGTTACAAGTCACAGGGGGCCCATACACATTTTCTTTCCCTCTGGCTTTCATTCCTGTAGCTAATTCCTACTGGAGGATGCACTCAATTTAGAAAGGTCTTGTTCCAAACTATTGCCTAACAGTAAGTATAGTTGTTTGATGTGTTGCAGTCCTGCATTCTAAGGCTGGATAGACCTGCATCTAATTTGATGTAGCCTTTAATCTTACTACTTTGTAAGCCTTTGTAGCCTTTAATCTTACTCTTCCTTTAAATACACAGTTAATTTACTCATTTGGGAAATGAACAGAGTTTCTTATAAAGTGTGTGCAGGCGAGCAGTGTTTACATGCACATGACACATGTACACCAAACACAGATGTGCACAGTTCCCTTTTGGTGTATAAACAGGGCTAGCAGGACAAAATGTTGTCCTGTGTTCATTATGATATTGATTGGAAAAGTTAAGGGTGGTGTCTAGTTCATCTTGACTGGAAATGGATGAGATTTCGGGTTGTCCTGACATTTTCTAATAATCTTTTGGCTTCACTAAGAGCTCTCCTTCCTGACCAGAAATGGTTTTGTCTGAATCAAAGCTTAACTCTTTCTGAGGAATAAAGTTATTGATGCTATTTGTCATTTTGTGTCTCCTTGTGTGGTGACAATGGCATTGGTAGCTGCGTACATCGCATGACTCATTATATGCTGTCTGTAATAGTGTCTGTGATGTATTTGTCTCTGTCTTCTCTTGGCACATTGCCTTTAGATGTAACTTTTTAACTATATAAGGTTGAAGTGTACTGCTAAGTTGGGTCCAAAGAACCTTGTATATTAATATAACTACTGTACTAATGGTGGGATTTTTTTTTAAGAATCCAGAACTGTAGGAGATTGTACAGCATCATTGAGGTGTACATAATTTTAGTTCAGTAAAAAAAGACTTACAGTAGTTTATCCATCATGTTCGGGAAATAAGCAGAATTACATTAGTAAAAAATATGGACCTACCTTGCTGTAAATATATCTGTGCTACAGGCTAAGTATTGAACAGTATTCATGTGTAACTTTGACTAATTTTCTGTAGGAAAGAATCCATTTGCTATGTTTTGCACTACTTCCAGAAGCAGTTCTCATAAAATTTCATGCTACTGATATGTATTTACATTACTTAATACATCTCCTCAAAGGTTGTCTCTATCAATAGGGCAATTTCAATGCAATGCTATGGTGACTCCTTTTATCTACCCTAGAATATATTACTAAGTAAGTATTTTATGTAAAAAAGTATTAAGAAGTAAATGTTTCTCTCATATTCTTGGTAACTGAGTCTTTTACTGCACATTCTAGTCCTTTCCTTCCTATAAGGCCTATGGAAGCTGTTTGTACATTTTAACGTTTGAACATAAATAGAATCACATCAGCAGTAAGGAAATAATTTTTGATTTCTCTAAAATTCTCTAAATATGTAGCAAATCATGCAAAAGCTTGTTTTTCTTAATTAGTTGGTTTTCATGACTTGTCAAGTGCGCTAATGATAGTCTACTAGCTCTTCACATCTGCAGAATCTCACTGAGCAAAGAGGCAGACCTGGGTTTCTTACATCAAAAGCAGACAGCAATATTTCCCACTTGATCTTTTCTTAAATAGAAACATTTTAGAACTTGCTTATCCATTCCAGAGTAAAACTCTGCAGATCTCTTCCTTCACAAGTTGTGTTTAATAAGTAATGTCTGTCAAAAATTAAACAGTTTCTGAGTTTTAGAAACTGGTCGAAGGCATTTAACCCTAAAATGCATATATTCCTGCTTCCATGTATATTCCTCTCCTGGCTTGGCAAAAATAATCTGCAATGCACTGCAATTCATGCAGTTTTTGGAAGGCAAAGATTGTGATGGGGCTTGACACACACACAGATCACGTGGAATTCATAGGTCAGGGGAAGTGTTCCCCACCAGCTCAGCACACCCCACTCACCACATGTGGAATAGTTCCTCTGGAGCCCCTGCACAGGAGAGGTGTTGATGAGCATGAGTGAGCTCAGCATTGCACTGTGAAAATGATCAGAGGGCTGGACAATGTAGCCTAGTGAGGGAGGCTGAGTGAGCTGGGCTTGTACTCTGCACCAGGGGGTGCAACAATAAAGAGGATATTAAAATAGCTGTTTTCTTAAGGTAGGGTAAACCCCTGAAATATAGGTAGTGAGGAAATCTTAGGTTCCTTCCAATGCTGGGAACTCAGTTTTTGTGCAGTATCTGAGAGAAATTACATGGATCTTCCCCTGCACAGATGCCATCTGTGGAGGGGTTCCACCTTCTTCCCACAATGTGGAGCCTTTTCTTTTGCATGGCAAACAATCAGGCTGGGATGTCATCTAATTCAAAATATTCCCCACTGTCAGCACAGGCTTTAAGTACAAGGCTCAGTAGAACAGACATGTACTGTTCAAGATCACTAACTCCTTGAATACAACATTTTCCACAATGCTGTCAGTGTAGCTTGGTCTGCCTGGAGGAGACACAGCTTCAGAGGCACTAACAGTGCCCGTGCAGTGCCTAGGAGGATGCTGGCAAGAGGTCCAAGCCAGGTTTTTACTTAAGTCATGCCAGAAGAACGAGAGAAGGTGGCCTGAATAAGGGGAGGGTGTGGTGACACATAAGGAAAGCTTTTTCACAATGGAAATAAGCATTTGTAACCAGTTACCCAGGGAGGTTTGGGGTTCTAAGCTCTTGGTGGTCTTCAAGACCTGACTGGACAAACCCTGGGTAAAGTGGTCTGAATTCAGTGTTTTCCCTGCCTTGAGCAGCTGTGTGATTCTGAAATTCAGAGCAGCTAGCTAAATTGGAGTCTTAATCTATGAGCTGAATCTCTCCCTTTAGCTAACTAACAGACATTAGATGACAGTCCACCCTAATAAGTTCAGCAGAAGTTAATTAAAATAATTTAGGAAAAGAATTCAACTTGGACAGATAGAGTTTGCAATGAAGCAAAGCTGGGCAATGGGAGGACAATATTGGCATACAAGAACAGCTAAGACTGCTTAAACATTTTCACCGATTATCTTAATTTTCTTTTCTCAGCAAGTTATATTCCCAGAGTGGATTAAATTTCAATTTAACATTATCCTGACTATCTGCTTGCATGGATGAAAAAGATTGAAAGGGAACAATCATAAAGCTATGAAACCATTAACATATATTGAACTGATTATATGCAAGATGGAATAGAGTCTTACATCACTAGGACAATTTTTACAAGGAGGGTCACCACTCTTTTAATAAACATAGAGAAGGCTACTTATTTCACAGTGTGCTTGCCCTTTAGCCTGTGTCCACATCTGGATCCAACACCTGGGCTGTTGCCCAGACACTGTGTGCTGTGTGCATATCTAGACTGAGGAAGAGTGTGTTCCCAGGGATCTTGTTGGACCATTCTAGGCATAGCTTATAAAACACATTTGCCTGAAATATGTCTATCCATACCTTATGTGTTGTGAAAAATCATACAAATAACTATGATATTCTGGTTAGTCTTCCAACACTATCCCAGAATTGACTTCGGTTGCATATACTGGGCTTCTTGCATATAATTTCTTGATATTGAAATATAATAATGAAATATAAATTTATGTTTATCTTCCATGCCTGACCCCAAACTTTAAATTCTCTTTAACATGTTCCTGTCTCAACGCACTTAATCCTAGCTCTGCCGAGATGTATGTGTTTACATCATATCTTGCTGGAAGAATAAAGATCCCACTTGCCATTTTGTTAAGTTGCAGAGTGAAGATGGTCAAGGTAAATGATTTTGAAGCACACACCTGGAACTTAGTCTCCATCAAAAGACAGAACCTGAGATCAGCCCAGCTGCTCTCCAGCGCAGTTTGCTGTCAGCAGCATTTCCAGGGGTTTGTTGTCTGTGGTCAATTCAGTTACTCTTCTGAGAGTGAAGGGAGAGTGAGGGTTAAGGCAAACCCGTTTGTTCCCTTATGGTCTTGCTATGCCTATTTCCCTCTAATTGAGCAAGATTCCAAATTGAGGGGGAAAACTAAAAGGAAACAACCTCAGGAATCTAAGTCTCCTACAAATAGGCCTTAATTTAGGAAAAAAACCAAGGTATATTAGATTAAGTTGTTGTGATTCATACTCTTTGCAACACAGTCTTAGAGAAAAGCTTTTGTAGACTCAGGCAGCTGCAGCAGTGTTCAGCCAAGTCTAGATAATGGATACTTACAGCTGCTGTCACTGGAAAAGCTTCCTGAGATTGTTCAGCTTCTCTGTTGTCTGTTCTCACAGTCTTACCCTTTCATGAGCTATTAACATCCATTGCCTGCTGGCAGATAAGGGGGAAAGAGGGAGAGCAAAAAGGTCATGTAGGTTTTCCAAACTTTGGTAGTCTACCTCAGCATCCTCTTTATGAATTTTGCCCCCCACGTTTGTTGGTACATGAAAACCTTTAGTAGCATAGAAGTGGTGGTCTTCTGTGAGCTTCCTGAGCTGGTCTTATAATATAATTGTAATCACAGTGATTAATCAGCTTAGGTTTAGTATTATGTACTATATATGCAGCATGGATATTGCTTTTCACCTTACTGGTTTCCTGCTCAGAAAGACTTCAAACTACCAGTGTACTGACTGTAACCAGAAGGATATGGGTGCCCTATCTTCAAGTAAGGTTGCATACAAATATCTGTTATTTTTCATATTAAACTGATCAATTTTATTTAATCTCTCTCTTTTGTGATTAAGAGGGCAGGCTGAGAGATAAAAAAATAAAAAAGAAATCAGTTTAAATTTTCTATTCTTATCTGCCACAAACTTTGTGCAAAAGTTATATGGGAATGTTGAAGAACAATGAATTTCCTGTGTTCGTGATACAATTTACATTTACAAAAATGAAAAGGTTTAGATACTGAAAAATGATCTCACAGACTTTAGCACTGTAATAGAATCGAGACCTTTGTGTATTGTTTCATCATAGAGACCTTTTCCTCAGTTGGATTTGCCACTGAATTTTCATTTTTTTTTAATTAAATTCTCAGTAGCCTCCCAGTCCCAATAAAAGTAATTTATTTCACATGTGTTATTTTTTCATTTTGCTGAGAAAAAACCTCTAAATCTTGACCATGTTTTGAAATAAAAATATTATTTTTAGGGCAGTACAAATATTTTTCTTTTTATTTTAGAACCAGGTGACTCCAAAAGAGAGAAGAAGGAAATAAAGGGCTATGGAAAAATGCATTTCTTTCTCTGTGCTGCATTTAGGATGTGGTCATGCCCCAGGAGCCTGGAGATTGCTGTTATGATGTGCCTGAGCTCAGGGATCCAATTTTATCTACGTATAAACCTTCCTCCCACTTCTCCTAAAGTGTGCTCATCTGGTTTGCGTAGAAAAATTTTTGCAAGAACTCCCCCGAGTAAGGGCATTTGAGTACGAGTCTGGCCACAGCTATTTACAAGTTTGGGATTTTGACTGAAGTGAGTAATTGAATCACATTGAGCCTCTGAAGTTTGCCTTTTATTTATATCTTCCCCCAATTGTGTGGCTCGGTCTGCCATTGGCTGCTGTCCCTGCAGCCTACCCGAGGGCTCTGCAGTTACATAAGACTCTGTCTGCTGGAGCCTATATAAAGCCTTTTGCATGCCAGTAAGAGGCAGAATTTTACCACGATCCAAGTCCCACTGCTTTAGTTCGCATGAGCAGGAAGATTTGCTCGAGGATATCCTGAAACTGGACCCAGGCTGGTCTGTTTGCCAGCCTGTGCTTCACAGCTGTCAACCTCAGTCGCAAGTGGCAGCTACTGTGAGTAGCTTCTGTGCATCATGAAGAATTTTTCATTTCCTATGCAGGATAACACACATCAGACTGAGAGTCCTCCTCCTCACAGATTCCTGAGTTTGACAAATCAGTCAGATCCTATTGGAAGACCAGAAAGAGATGAGCAATTAGCTCAAGTAGAGATTGCTGTACTGGGGGTCATATTTCTGACAGCGTCTGTGGGCAATTTCATTCTCATACTGGTGCTGTGGCGAAGAAGAAAGAAGCTGTCTAGGATGTATGTGTTCATGCTTCACCTCAGCATTGCTGACTTAGTGGTAGCCTTTTTCCAAGTGCTGCCTCAACTCATTTGGGATATTACAGATGTTTTCATAGGGCCAGATTTCTTGTGCAGAATTATCAAGTATCTACAATTGCTGGGCATGTTTGCCTCTACTTATATGATAGTGGTCATGACAGTGGACAGATATCAAGCTGTTTGCTACCCTATGGTCACTTTCCAGAAGAAGAGAGCTCTCTGGAACATCCCCATTTGCAGCAGCTGGTCTATAGCACTGATTCTTAGCCTCCCACAGGTATTTATCTTTTCTAAGACTGAAATATCTCCAGGTGTCTTTGAATGTTGGGGTGAATTTATTCAGCCTTGGGGCCCAAGGGCATATGTGACTTGGATTTTTGTAGTTATATTCTTCATTCCCTCAGCAATCCTTATCACATGCCAGGTCAAGATTTGCAAAATAATCAGAAGAAATATAAATGTGAAAAAACAGAATGAATGTGGAGCAACAAATCAGAATCAAGTCCTGCCATCCCGAGCAAGCAGTGTGAACTGTATTTCAAAGGCTATGATCAAGACAGTAAAAATGACAGTGGTGACAGTTGTTGCCTATGTTCTCTGTTGGTCACCTTTCTTCATTGCCCAGCTGTGGTCTGTGTGGTTCCCCAGCATCCTGACTGAAGGTAAGATGCTCTCCCTCCTCAGCCACAGCTGCAGAGCAGGCTGGCACACTGCTGTCGAGTGCTTTGTGTTTGCATTTTGCTTTTGTGTAAAGGTTACGTGTGGTCATTTGAGGAGGATTAAAAAGAAATACTTGGATTGATTATCTCCTATATTTAATTAGGTACAGGGAGCTTCTTGTGTTATGTGATCAAAACATCATGTGTCTGTTTTGTGTGTGTGTCTTGAGTGATTAACAATTTAAAGATTCATGAACAGCATGGTGAAAAGTATCATATGCTTCAGCAAAGCCTCAGACTTTTAGAGGTTTGAGGTATAATAGCAGTATTTTGGGTTCTAGAGGTAAAAAGAAGCAATTGACTATTCAAAGTAATGAAATGATTTCTTATTTACTGGGTAGAACAGTGGAGTTATAAGACATCTGATTTTTTTTTACTATTGAAATCATCTTGATGAAATCTCTGCAGTAAACTATGAAACAACCAAAAGTTGTCAACCAGCTGTTTATAAAGCAAAAAAGCATGCCTGAGAGAGTTATCAAGCAGCATGTTGTAAACAAGAATGGGCTTGTCAAATTTATGCTATTGCCTCTTTGTGAAAGGCAGACTCTATATGTGACTTTAAAATCACCTATTCTAAATAAAGAGAAAAATAAAAGAGAGAAAAATATAATAGTCCTGCCTGATAAAAACAGTAGTTTCTGAACTTTAAGAATTCTTCCTGTCAGTGTGAATTTGAGTCTTATTCTACATACATTTATGTCAAAATATATACCAAATAGTATTTGTTTGTATCTGTTTAACAGCTTAGTAATTGCTTTTAAAATTAATGCAACTGCATCCAAAAAGAGCTGTATGAAGCTATTTAACTCTGAATGCATACAATAAAGTGTGCTTTATACCTTCAGCAATAGCAAATTGCATTGATATGGGAATTTCCTACTATTAGATTGGTTTTAACATATTAATAGATACAGCAGAAAGCAGCAGACTGTGAAAATGTGACTTATATTTATAGGAGTGCTTTATTTAGTCTCTCATTCCTTTAACTGTTTTGTTCTAGGTTCAGCATTCACCATTATAATGCTCCTTGGCAATCTAAATAGCTGTGCCAACCCATGGATTTACATGTATTTCTGTGGCCAGATTCCACATTGCAGAAGTAAGCAGCTGGAGAATACCTCGGCTCAAGAGGAATCCGTGTTCACGGGGAGCATTCATCTCGCAGACAGAGACCCTGAGGAGAACAGCACTTCTGCATAAATGCTGAGGGCTTGTTGTTGTGTTGTTACATTCCCTCTGTTCACAAGACATATTGATATTTTACCATCATCCCTTATTTTGTGGATAAGGAAGCTGAAAAAATTGGTTTTTGTTGTAAAAATATATTTCTCTGCAGTTCTGTAGCATATTCAGGAAGTTTCTGTGTTGTGCAAGCCTGACTCAGTGCTTCAATCACCACTGTCTTATAAGAATGCTTTCCTGTAAAGACTGACAAAGATACATAAAAGTATCTTAGATATTTTGTGTTCTAAAGTACTTCCCCATCTGTGATTCTGGATTTCTAAGAAGTAAAATTTTATTACTACCTGGTTCAACAAATTGAAACATAATTAAAAAGAAACCGGATCTAATTAAACTTGAATATGTTTTCAGAGTGAACCATCAATTGTTCATCATTCTGGCGTGATTGAGGGACAATCACAATCTTGAGAAGGCAGCACAAAGTCAGAAAAAGCTTTTGCCAGCTCTTACTAGCACCTGGTTTAAATTAACTCTTTATGTACATTTATAAAATGCCAAGCAGCTTAATATAATTTCAAAAAATAAAAAAAATTGGCGTGCTCGTGACATTGAACCCTTACTTCAGTTTCAAATTCCGTTGCGGATTGCAGGTATCAATCAGCAGCATAGCAGCAGTTCAGGTTTTTTGGCTTCAGACCATGGGATTTGATTTTCCATGCATTTCCTGATGTGTAAGCAGTTAACTGGACACCTACACACACCCCATACACACACATATACATACTCTAAATAAAAGTGGGTGCTAAGAGAGACACTTTCATTTGGCATTCAGACCCATTTGTTCTAGCATGAGATTTATTGACAGAAAACCAATTATTATTTTATTCCTTTGTATCCCTTTAGGTTCAAATTCAAATATTTCCCTTTGCTGTAAAAATAAATCTGCATATCTTTATTTCAAATGCCATTTGTTTGCTGGTTTGTGGGTGTTATATGCAGGTAGCTATTTATTTTCTTTCAATGTCTGATCAGAGGAATATGGAAGGAATATCAGCAAGGCTCTTTCAGGTGAGAATGGATCTGCAGGGACTCTGTGGCACTTACATCTGGTGACATGTAATCTGTCTACTGTGTTTCATCACATTTCAGTCTTCTGAGTGCTAGCAGTCTCAAATTTCAGTAGAAAAGCTATAAAATTGTGGGGTGTTAATAGTCTTTAAATTGTAGTGAAAGAAACATTGATTTTAACTAAATACTGATCACATTTAGTGAGTACTGAGAAATTCTGCTGTATGGTGGATAGTAACACTTCAGGTTAATTTATAATGAAATGACTGCATATTCAATGATTTCTATTCTCTGTATAATTAGATCAGGTAAGGGCAAGAACCAAATATTGCTGTTCTTTATAGTGGGAAAAGCTGGTGCCCCAGCCCAGTTGACAAGTACAGGTCTCCCAGCTGTTAGGAAGAGGAAGAAGGTGGGTGAAGGCAGAGCCAGGCAGGAATGGGGAGGGTTTGTATGAAGGTTTTACTACAATTACAGCTGGTAGATTTTTTTTGCTGTTTTTTCCCCTCTCCCTTCAATTAGTAGTTAATAATTCTACCCCACAAAAAATTCCCTGTTAGAGCAAATCTGTAACTCAAGTGAATGTTCTCAACTGGGGAAAGAATATCCAAGATACAATTCATTCTATTGATAGGATAATGATACAGCCACTCACTGACTTTCTAAGACTTTCAGTCAATTAGCTCTTACTCAAGTTTTCCTTTATGACTTAATCCAATGGTTAATGGTGGGATTTTTGGGGGTTTTTTCAGTTTCCTTTGATTGTAGTTAGTTACACAGCATAATATGCAGACTTGAAAGGAACTGAAAACAGAAATGCTTCAAGGAATCACCCATGTCACTGCACTACTGCAGCAAAACTCCTCAAAAGGCATTGATTTGCAAAGAAAACAGGCATTCAGATTGTGTGCAAAGAGTCATCCAGATCCAGAGCTGGTGGAAGTCACAGTTCTCTTGAGACACCACAGTGGAGTCATTGTGCCATTTGGCACCACCTGATCCCATCTCTTTTAGAAGTTTAAAGGTATAACTTCTACTACTTACATTTCTGCATTGCTGATACATTTGTTACCGGCTCCATAAATAATTTGGTAGAGTTGGATTTTGCAAATAACAGTACCTTGATGTGTTCATTAAAAGTCTGAGAGAAATGTTAACTGTCCCCATCTCAGATATTTTAATCATGACGTGAATAAAATATTAGAACTTCTTAAGTTCAGTGATGATTTTTCACCATCTGTAATGTTCAAAACACTTATGTTTTTGACTCTCAAGTGTTTTCTTTCTGATTTTTTCATTTTCCTTCCCCTCACATCAGTCCTGTGATTAAAAAGAAAACTAAAGGTTGCACTATAGTGCAAACTTCAGGCTATGGATACTTTTAGTTTCAGTCTCTCAGAAGGAATTTGAACACAGGTATTCCTGCTTTTTCTCTTAGGAAAATGAAGTGGGCTGCATTTTCCAGATGTACGTACTTATCCCATGCCCTGCCCTGCCTACCCCGTGGGTAGCACTGAATAACTGTCTCAGTGGGGAGTTTTGTTCAGGTCCACTGTTTTCCCATCAAAACTTATTTTCAAATGATGGGAAATTCATTTGGCTAAATTTTTTCCTTTCCATTTTTATTTTTAAAAATCCTTATAATGTGCCCCTTTCAGGACTTATCTTATTTGTTGAAAAAAAAAAAGACATCTAAAAATAAAATTTTTCTCTTTGTAAATTTATCCATCAGTGCTCTTGGAAGTTGTTTGGACATCTTGTGCCCTTGCATTACTTTATATTTTGAGTCTTCATCTGAACTATATATTTTTCAATTCACTGCACTTAGATTTCCAGCAGGTATTGCAGTACCTCATTAAGAGAGAGGGTTGACTTTGGCACAACACTGTAGTCTGGCCAAGGTTTTTAATCCATATGGGAGAGTCAGTAACTCAAACATATGAGTCCCTAGGAGCACTGTGGAAGCCCATAAAAATGGAAAAAATCCAATTATCAGATGAAAGCCTTTCTCATCAAAGCCTAGGTTCTGTTTTCTCACACAAATAAATTCTGAGTAAAAAAAACCCCTAGTGTTCCCAGTGCTGAAATGAATGACTATGTTGTTGATGCTGGCACTGTGACATGCTTTCTGGTTATCTGGGTGGGGATTTTTTTTTTATTTTCCATGGTTTTGTTACTATTTGGGAAAGGCACAGTTCACTAAAAGGAATTAGATTCTTGCTTAAAAATTAGTAGTTTATATTTTGTGGTACAGATAAGAAGAATGAAAGACAATGTAATCTATTGGTTCTGTATAGATTTATTATAGGAAAAAGAAACTACAAAAACAACCTAGTAGAATGAAAACAAAATTAGATTCTTGCTTAAAAATTAGTAGTTTATATTTTGTGGTACAGATAAGAAGAATGAAAGACAATGTAATCTATTGGTTCTGTATAGATTTATTATAGGAAAAAGAAACTACAAAAACAACCTAGTAGAATGAAAACAAAATGCCAACATGTTTTGCACTATTAACAGAATATTTTGATCATTCTTTTATTCTACAGAACTGCTTATGTATTTTCATAGCCAGTCCCAGTTCACATTCTTGCAAATGGTGAATACTGAAGATAGAAGTGGTGCATGATAATCTTTTTAATATTGCAATGAAATAATGCTGAGGAATTTTAAAGATGGTGCCAAAATAATGTCCTGACAATTTCACTTTGATCATTTATTTCTCACAAAAGAAACCAGTTATCAAGTGGAATAAACTGCTCCTGTGTCTGCATTGTTGGGGGAGGACTGGCAGAGTGCTTTGGAGACACAAATTGGAACTGGCAGGGTTTATTCTGTGAGCCAAACATGGCTGTAATGTCTAGTTGCCAAACACATGACCAAGACAAAAGTGTCCTCCAGAAATTGTGAATGTTGTTAGCTACTTTTGGCTTAAGGGTGTCATGAACTGGCAAAGGCAGAGCAGAATGACCCAGCTAATCAGTTCATTTAGGAAAATTAGGTTTGGGTTGGATTCCTTAGAGTAGGAAAAAGAAAGTTGTTTTCTGACTTCATAAGGTAGAGATTTGGGCCTGAATGCCCTGGCTATCTACAGGAAACATCCATGAATATGAAACAGATTGTTCATACAGCAGTGAAACAGTATTGCAAACAGTTCAAATAGGAATTGTGTTACTTGTAGTAATGCAGCCACAAATAATTTATTCTCTACTAAGGATCTATTTATGATGACCCATATCTGATCCATATAGATTTGAATTTAAAGGAAATCACGTTGTTAGAAAATCAGAAATAGAAACTGATGTCATCTATCCTACCAGATCAAAACTCTGACTGCCATTCCAAATCGTACCTCTTCAGCCCTATGTGTGCCCAGCAACAGTCCCTCTCTGCTCTCCTGGTCCCTGGTAGAACTTCATGATCTGCAAAATACTTCCCAAACTCTACCTGCCTTAATTTCTTGCTAAGGTAGCAAAGGTTATCTTCACTTTGCCTCTCTGAAACAAAAGGAAAGAAACTGTGTCTTTTCCCTGGGCTTATATGATGCTCCTGTGTTAACCACTTGAGGACTTTCTGAAGGTCATCTCATTAAGGGGGCAGATTCTGGGCATTTTTACAACCCCTCCAAAAATTGTTAATTATTTGCACTTCACTCCTTAGGAGCCAAAGAAAAAACAGACTTTGAGTGAAACTAGGTAGCCATACCCATTCCCTCGTGCCTCCTTTTTTACCAGCACAGCAGACCAAAGCATACGCTTTCTGACAGTGGGTTGTAGCAACTAATTTAACTGAGGTCTATCATCCATCTCCATAATGAACTTTGGGGCCAATGAAACTAAACAAAGACTTCTTGTCTTTCCATCCAGTGCAAACCTATTCAAGTATTCATCAGGAGCTTTTTTATATCATGGCTCCCACTTTGAACGATCTTTAGCATTTTGAATTTGTGTTTCTTGCATCCATTTCAGTATACCAAAATTGTTAAAATTGTATGTTACCCAGATTTTAGCAACAAATCTTCTGAATTCTGTGGTAATGCAGGAATCAGTAGGACTTTGTGGAGGAAACATTACATTGCCATCTGGGGAAGAAGTTTAAAAAATGCCAAACAAAAACATTTGAACTTGAAGAACTCTGGATATTATGGCTGGGGAGGTGGATATAAGTAGAAAGACATCTCCTTACATGCCAGTGACCACTTTTCAAGACAATAGATGTAGTAACAAATACTAAGACCCAAGAAAGACGTGATATTCTTGCTATCATTTCCATCATTGTGATCATCATCATGATTATCACCATCATCACTATTATTTAAATGAAATCATCATATATCCTGCAATAAGTTTTAAAAGAAAACAAATTTAGGACAGCATGACATATGTAGCCCAGTTATGAAGCTGAAATATGAGAACCATGATTTCAATCACAAGTGTACGTTTTATATATGATGCTGCTATTTTATCTAGCTAAAAGGATAAAAATAAAAATAAAAATTTTTTTAGTTCCAATATTATTGCTGTGCATTGAATTCCATGAAACTACCTTGAGATGAATTTCGGTACAAAATGTTAAAAATTTGTTTAATGTTTATACATTTACTTGGATATTAAACCAAAATTTTTGCTTTCAGATCCTGTTCTTGTATTCCTTACCTTATTCATGAGTTCAGTTATTGTCTCTATCACTACCTTTGAAGAGATACTAGGAGTAAATTATCTGCTAGCTATCACAGTGCATTGGAAATATTTGCCCATGTCTCTAAATGTGTTTAATAGATGTTTGACTTCAAATGATTTCATGCTGAGTAGCTCCAGCTTTTGACTTACTGATGGGAAAAATTGTACTTTTTCATGAAGAATACAAGCCTTCTGGCAAGCAGAGTAATGATTTGAATGTACTGCCTATTGATACATTTAATACAAATTACAGTCTGCTGGGAATATGATTCATGTTCCTGATCCTTTCTTGACAGACTCATGTTCTGAGATTATTTGTGTTTATCTTTAACTATCTCTTCCCCAAAAATATATAAGACAAATCTCAAAAAAGAAGTTATTTTTTAGCTCAGCAACTGTGAGTACCAAATCTTGGAGTTCAATGCATTTGCTGTGAAAGATGAGGTTAAAAGAATTATTGGAGTATTTGGGTTTGTTTTGTTTGCGTTCACACAAAGAATTAATGCTGGAATGTATGATCCTTCCCTGTGAGCTCTGGGCTCATAGACCCATAGAATCATTAAGGTTGGAAAAGCCACCACAATCATCAAGTTCAAACATTAATCCAGCGCCACCATGTTCACCAGTAAACCTTATTCTCAAGTGCCACATAGAAATGCCTTTTAAACTCTTCCAGGGGTGATGATTCCACCACTGCCATTCACAGCCTCTTCCAATGCCTCACGACTCTTCCAGTGAAGAAGCTTTTTTCTAATATCTAATCTAAGCTACCCCTGACACAACTTGAGGCCATTTAGTCTGGTCCTGTCACTTGTTACCTTGGAAAAGAGACTGATCTCTACCTCACTCCTGCTGGAATGTTAGCCTGTGCATAACACACTAGGTTCATGCCACGGATCTGCCACAGGACTGCTCTGCAGCTGCTCCTGTGCATCATGGATGAAACGTGCCCAGCATGTTCTGTACACAGTTTTTAGGAAATTTCCCTCCCAAATGCTCCCCGAAGAGGAGTGAGGTGGCACTAGGAGTGCTCATGAGCTAATGTTGCATACTGTAAGGGTGAAGCACTCTGTGTTTGTATTGTGAACAGTGGTGACAAAGAGATGACCAGAACTGGACCATTTGTACTATTAACAAGGCCATCTGCCCATGGAGATATGAACACAAACAGGCAAAGTGCTCAAGGAGCATCTCTGGTGCATGTCCATACTGAAGGCAGTAGCACAGGCATATCCATAGCTCCCTCCTGTGCTGTTTTTGTGTCATGAAACAATGCATTGAGTATCCAGCTGGGCATGAACACACCAAAACAAGCAATCAGTGTGTGAAAGCTGACATAATTGTGGACAAGTCCTGCTGGGGTGCCACTGCCTGTTTCAGGAGTTCAGAGGGCAGAGGTGCTTTGTGGCCAAACACCCTCCCCACCTTCACCTCTTATTTATTCCATGAGGATAAAAGGAAGACACAGCACATAGTTGCATCTCTGCAACTTAAAAACATATAGATGTGTAAATATCTTCATCTTTTGACTCCTTTTACTGCAATGTTAACTTAGTCTGATACTTCTGGCCTGCAATGTCACCTTAGTCTGAAACTTCTGGCATTGCTCCCAAATGATTCTGCAAGAGAAGGGAATTAAGCTGTGATAGAGGTTTTGCTCTGCTAAGAATGAGACAGTTGAACTCATCTTACTTGCAATTTAAGCAAGGACCATGAAGAGCTGAATTTTGTATTAATTACCTGAAGGACACTATAAAAATTAGATTTTCAGTCACTGAAATTAAGAAACCAGACTGAGTAGCTAACTTATTAATTCAGTAGCTTCAGATTTTCCTTTAATAAAGATTCTTTCCTGTAAATTAAAGCAGATGAGAGGAATATCATAAATGTAAAATTAGTCTATCCTATTGAATTTTTCGCTGTGCCAAGGCTGCAAGATAGAATTAAATCATTGATAGAAGACAAAGAATTAACTTGAGACTTTGATATTTAAAATAAATACAGTATTTTATGTGCACCATCTGTAAAATAACTGGAGGCACAAAAGGACTACCCATAGAAAGCTATAGAATACTGTTTTATAAATCAATTTCTAAGGTAACTCCATAATTTTACAATTAAAATATCCATTCCAGATATAGATATGTTTATATGTTAAAATTTAATCTTGTGATTTGATGCAAACTGCATCTTGTAATACTCTGATTTTTTTTTAAACTGTGCTCTGAAGATGAAATATTTTCTCTGCCTTCAGGTTAAGAAATCAATTACAAGTTTATGAATGCAGTTTTGTCCTGGAGGCAAATGTGGAGTTCATTCAGACAGAAGTCTCAGAACTGAATTGCATTCAAATTATTCATGAACATTTTGCATCTGTAAGGGAAAGGAATTGTGCAAGCAGTGCTGTTTTTGTAGAAGTTTCAACATTTCTCTAACACTGAACATCATGAAAATATATTGTTAGTATGTTAAGTGGCTAGAAAGTGTCATAATTTGGTAGTGTATAAATATCCCTTACCTTCCTAGTACATTTTTGGCACTGTATAATTTCACTTTTTTTTCAATTTTTATTCACCTTGTAATAATAAAATAGAAAAATGAAAAATAAATAATTCTGAAAATTCTTTTCTGAAAATTGTTTTGAGCTCTGTTTCTTTAAATTCAGCTCTTCACTAATTGCTCCAGAACTCTCAAAATTATAATGTTCATTTTATTAATTTTAAAGTGTCTCAGCTCTCTGGTGTCAAAGGTAATGTAAGTGTTTAGAAGAGTTTTCATTAGTGGCAAAAATATTTCGACTTCACTGTTTGGTTAACTCTGTCTGTTTATGCAGTGACCAAAGTCACTCTATCTCCTCCTCAGCTGGAAAAGGGAGGGAAAATAGAATAAAAGGCTTGTGGGTAGGGATAAAGACAAGGAGAGATCACTCGCCATTTGCTGTCATGGGGAAAACAGACTCAGCTTGGAGAATTAATTCAGTGCATTGCCAATCAAAATCAGAGAAGGGTAATGAGAAAAAACCCAAATCCTAAGCCCCACCTTTTCCCCTCTGTCCTTCCGTTCTTCCCAGGCTCAGCCTCACACCTGGATTGTCTCCCTCCTCCCTGCAAGTAGGACAGGGGGCAGGGAAATGGGGGTTGTGGTCAGTTCATCACACATTGTCTCTTCTGCTCTTTCCTCCTCATGGGGAGGACTCTTCACAAGTGTTTCCCTGCTGCAGGGTGGGGTCCCTGCCACAGGAGACAGTCCCTCATGAAGTTCTCCCATGTGAGTCCTTTCCTTGAGCTGCAGTTTTCACAAACTACTTCAGTGAGGATCCCTTCCAGAGTCAGTTCTCCAGGAACAGACTGGTGGAGTGTGGGCTCTCTGCAGAGCCACAGGTCCTGAGAGCAAACCTGGCCACTCCCACACATACTGCACACTCAGACTGTGAAAGATCATCCACATAGGAATGTGCTTAATGTATTTCATGTAATGAACATGATAAATCAGAAAAATGGTTTGATTTTTAAAAAAATTATCAAATCCAAGGATCGAAACCTAGTGCATATGCACATTTAGACATAGAAACAAACAAATCCTCCTCTTAGCAAAATTGCCATTCAGGAGAAATTGCCATTCAGGAGAAGGTACTTAAAAAGCTTTTTCATGTCTTAGGCTATTTAGGACTAGACCACTTACTACAAGAATAAAAATACAGTAGAGTGCAAACATGATGATTGCTCAATCATACAAAATCCCTATAAACAAAAGTTTGTCTCATTTGTCTGTATTAAAGCACATTTTGGCAAAAGGGTGCATTATGTGGAAATCTGTGGTTTCCTTTGTGGTCTCTGGGGAAAATAGGACTATTTGTCCTTGAGTAGGCTTTAAAACAATATTGTCAAATACTTTGATGTGTCACATGCAGAATGATGTTTAGGAGCCAGTTCCATGCCATGTGACATTAGCACAACCACATCCACGTGTGCTGGCATTTGTTGGGTTGCAGTGTAATTGAGTGGCACATTTGCAGCCTGCCTCAATACCAAGCAGATACATTTAAGGAAGCACAGATGGCAGACAGCAGCCAGCTACTAGCCAAGCTTTTGGGCAGCACATATGTTACAGAACAGCAAAGCTATAAGAGAGATGAAAATATAGGTTTGAGGGTCAGTGAACAATGCCAATTTGTATGACACAATTGCAAAAGCTTTTGTGCCAATTTTTTCCTATGCCCATGAGAACATCTACAAATTACATAATAACTATTAAAGTTTACAGCTTTCCCCTTGGCAGAAGAACAATTCAAAATTTAAGCTGTTTATATTACTTTTTTTTTAAATGTCTGTGGTTTGAAGTTGATTGCTGCTTGAACAACTGGTACCTTTTTTTTCCTAAGTCTTGGGAATTTTTTCTGAAGTTTCATAGTGTTCTGTTCAAAATTGAAGTTTCAATGACTAAATCATAATGTCAGAGCCAATGGGTATCTAGTGAGTGAAAACAGCCTGCCATCTTTTGGGTCTCCTAATCTTAGGTCTGGATGAAATCATTAGGATTCAATGTAATACAAAGGTCTGAAAAAACCCTTGTGAATTGTCCACAGGGGCTGCTTGGGTCCCTGGCATTCTCTACATAATATCTGGAGGAAGAGGTGATATGCATTTCATTCTTATTATATGTGGCCATATCCCTTGCAGAAGAATAAAATGTATATCCATATAAGTAGATTTCTGGTCCACACTAATGTGTTTTTCAGACAGGGAGAGACTATTATATAAACCAGTTATTCTTTTCATTGCCCCCTTATCATATACACTATGAAAAAAGAAGTTTAAAACAGTCCATGAAATATGATTATACTTAGTGCTTTACAAACAGATAAACTATTCCTTCCACATGGTATTCAAATTTTTAAGACTAAATATCACATTAGTAGGTGGCCAAATATAGAAATTATGGACTCTTTTCAGTCAGACAGTAATCTGAAAATGTGACTATTTTCTTAGCATAGTTTGTTTGCTTTTCACTCTCTGCATGAGCTATTGAACACAGAGGCTTCCAGCTGTTCTGTCCTTCAGCAGTTTCAACCCAGATACAAAACCACGACTCACAAATAACATTACCTAAAATTAATTCTAGCAAGTAAATGAGTGAAATCTTTTCTACCTTCATCAGCTACCCACAGCTCTGTATCTTCAAGTGACAATGCAATGCAATATAAAATATGTATTTTACATACCCATAGTGATGTAGTTAGAGGAAGAGGCCAAGATAGGTGTCTTTTTAGAAAAGGCAGCCTTTGAAGTGTAAGTCTTTAAAAGAACAACTTGTTTATTGAAGAACAGAGATTAATTCACAGATATAATTTTAAATACAAATCAGTTATAAAATATTCTTAGAGGTCCTTCTGTTTGTCTACCTGAATATGAAAACAGTGAGATTGAAATAGATAGGAAAAAACAAAATGAGACAGGGGAGAAAGAGTGAGAGCCTTTAAAATATTCTATAAAAATGTGAATACAATAATCATGGAGAATAAACAGAAAGAGGCCCAAGGATACCAGCGAATGCACTTGAAGTTCATCTAGCTTCATAGTTTCAAATGCAATCTTTCACGTAAATCTCATTATTTATTTATGTCTATTGTAAAAGAAGATTGGTGGGTTATTCTGAGAAACATAATATATCAAAAACATTAGTTCTTCTATAAATTGTTCTTAAATGGGAACTACTAAGTTTGAAGAGTATGGAGCTAGTAAGGTTGTCTCAGATGTAATTTTAATATCCTAACAAGCCAGCCTATATCAAAGGAACTGGGTGTTAAGTAAAAGTATTCATTAAGCATGCCATACTTGTCTTATGGAATGGCAATCAGACGAGCAGAGGCTTCTCAAAGCAGTAAGTATCCAATTAAAAGCCAATGAAGGCTTTTCTTTGATCTTTGTTTGAAGAAAGTGAACTGTGCAAAGTAGTTTTACCCCTAAATTTGTGAATGGGTTAGATTTTTTTAGTAGCAATGCAGTAGATGGCTAGTGATATTCATCCCAGTTCCACCACCAAGGAGAGATAAAGATGGAAAGAAATAGTGGTGGAAATCAGAAGTAAGCTCAGACACTAGCCAGTGTGGAGGCAGAGACCCTGAGGCTTGGCTGCAGATGGAGTCAGAACAACTGGTCCAAACAAGACCAGTAGCAGGACTGAATATTTGCTTTGGATTCGTGGTCAAGCATGTGATTACTTGAGGAAAATGGGCAGGTTTGAGTAGGCATCAGGGCAGCTGCCTTCCATCCTCCATACCTGGTTATTCCGCAGATTTGAGATATGGATTACCTTTAACTTTCCTTTAACATTCTCAGAGAAATGTGTGTGAAGTATTGACTTTTTCAAATATTTGTAGGTGTCATAATAAAGGAATTTAGAGGAGTCCCTGGAAATTCCTCATTTAACACTCTATGAGAAGTTTAATACAGATTTTGTTTGCTGGCTTTGTCTGAGACAATCAAATCAGTTGGGGAATTTCGTTCAAGTTGAGTGAAAAGTTGATTGAAAAGCTTCAGCCAAAGAAGCATAAGAAAAAAAAATGTACTATGACAAAATGGTCAGTTTTCATGGAAAGACTATCAATTTATGAAAAAATAAACAAGGATTCACCTAAAAAATTAAACATGATTAGTCAATTTAATTTTTCAATAAATTGGAAGAGTCGTTGTGTTTTGAATTGATCTCATTATTATTTTCAATGTCCTATTTAAAAAAAGTGCTTTAGTTACTCAATTCGGTATCTGAGAAAACAGTTGGCCCAATATGCTACCAAACACAAAAGAACTGGGTGTGCAAAGATTTCAAAATCATCTGAGATCACTGTCTGGGTAGTCACACCCCAAAACTTAGACCAGCTCTTGAGAAGACTAGAGCTGAGTGGGTATTCTGAAATATAGATAGCATTGTAACCTCTCTAGAACTATAGGTTTGTGTCAGTTTTTGTGCCTCCTTTATACTGTTACAGCCACTTCAGCTTCCAAAGGATATTCCTGCTAGATGTACTGTCCTTCTGAATAGCTATTAAAACCTGCATTGTGTGAAAAAGAATACTGAATTTAAACTTCTTGGACTTCAAATACAAATGAGCAAGAACTTAATAACCAGGCAATCACTGAATCATAAATCTCTTATGGAAGAATAATATAAAAAGGCCTCTGGGCATAAATAATGCCTTCATGTTTTGAAATTTGTTATACCAAGTGACTTGCTAACTGTATGAACTGAGGATCCTTGTAATTTTTAGCACACAGATAGTTCATATTATAATAAAGAAAATGGCCTGATATTCTTCCCACTGGAAAGGCATCCCCTGGGAGACATGATAGTTTGATGAACAGGCACATCACTGAGAGGTAAGTCCTGCATTGCAACATGCAATCATTTCCTCCAGAAATTTGTTCATCTTGCACTGGACACTGCTCCTTTATGAGGAACGTGCCCATGAAAGATCAAGGATTATACTGACTTTAAATGAGGAGGATATTGTGTCATGGAATCATACAATTATTTAGGTTGGAAAAATGGAGTCCAAACCCCTGCTCAGGATAAGTACAATTAGTTCACGTTGCTCAGGGATTTGTCCAGCAGAGTGAGCAGCAAAGATTATAAACTTTTTCCATTTTATTTTAAACACAAAGCCTTGTTTTTGTAACTAGGAAAGATCTACTTATGGAGAATTTAAGGAAGCTTATATTGTCTATTTTTCATTTATTAAAACCATAATATCTGCTTGTTATATCTCCCAAGCACACTCAAGTTATACCAATACACAAACTGTTGAGAAGCTTCCTGCTGTAATGGACTACATCATGGCTTATTCTTTACTTTTGCATTTGAACTAGAGTTACATGAATTATTTATTAGTATACTGCAAAGTTCTGACAATGTAGTGGAAAATCGTTTACAGATCCTTCAGCTTTATAAAGCCTTTTGTTTTGTTTTGTTCTCAGATTGCAATTTATGCTATTTCTATTTATTTCTGGGTTTTGTCAGCAAGGATTTTACAGGATGGAGTGATTGGTCTGGATGCATTCTCAGAGCTAGTTCATCACTACTGCTGGCCTGCTACTTCCATACTCCTAGGTTGGAAGTTTAGTGAATAAAGTGAAAACATTCAACTCTCTGTAGTTACTCTTTGTGCCTGATTGCCTGAATGCGGCCCAAAAAAAATTCATGCTTGGCATGTATTTTGGAAGCCAATATCTAATTTAGGCCACAGATCTGCTCTTGAATCTGGGGGTTCTGATTTTGGCTCCAGCCTTCAGTTTAGGTATGAACCCAGACACATCTAACTGAGGTGGGGGGATAAGGACTCTCCTCACCCTTCCTATCTCCACACTGGTGTACCTTGCATCCACAAATAAGACAAATGACCATGTCTGGATGGCTGGAGAATCAGGCTGGTGAGGCTGCACCAGCCCTGTGGAAGATGTGGCACAGGAGTCCTAGCTGGGAAGTTTTGTATGCAGTTAGGGCACAACAGAGGGAAGGAACAGGAGACAATCTTGAATCTTTGGAGATCATCTCCAGAGAAATCACCTTTCTGTTAACGATTCAGACAGAAAAGGTTAGCTGACTAATATAGTTATCTAAAGCTGCCCTGTATTACTTCTCTGCTACACACAGAGGGATATAATTCTTTTAAAAGGTGTCTCAAAATTGCCCAATATAACAGCAAGATGGGTAATGGATTGGTAAGCATGCTACCTTGAGGGATTCACATAAACCCTGAGTGAGAAAAGTTAATACTGTGAATGATGAAAGTGAGCTTTTTCTCTGGATAAGATTAAATGTTTGGTGAGAAAAGACAAGACAGGAGAGAGAGACAGAGAACATTTATTTTCTGTTATGGGGGCAGATAGCCTTAGAAGAGGACTCATTTATCACTGATTGACAAGTAGGCTAAATTTTTACAAATGGAGGAGTGATACTGACATGGCTATATCCTTTTGACAACCGAGTGACAGATCATTCCTTGCCCTTGACTTTGTTTCTTTGTGATAGAATTGTGAACAAAGGAGGTATGATAAGTATTTTAAATCTTTATTGCATTTAAACATAAAAAATAATGGCTTTGGTGATTTATACAGAATCATAGAATCCTTTTATGTGGCAAAGTACCTTCAAGATCATCCAGTCCAATGTCTAACCTAGTACTGCCAAGTCCACCCAGTCATATCCCTCCCACTCAGTCAGCCAAGGTTTGTTTAGGAAAATGAAGCTGCCTCTGCTACTTATTTTTCTTTGTTCCTTCCACCCACAGGTTCTTCAATTTACTAGCTTAAAATCAACCTAGTTACAATCAGATTCTTTTGTCTGTCTTTGTTTTTTGACTGCCTTTTACCATATTCTTGTCTTCATTGTAATTCTTAGTCTAAGCCTTAGATCATAAGCTCAAAACATCTCCAGAGAGACGTTCTAATTTTCAGATGTCTTTTCACAATCTACCTTTCATTTAATCTAAGCATACCCCATGAAGATGCTCACTTCATTTCACTGTCAGTGTTAGAAGAAATCTTCACTGGGGTTTTGGTGGAAACAGATGTGAGTCATACTCCTGGCAGTAATGCCTTGTGTGGATTGTAGGCTTGACTGAGAGGACAGAGTGAAGCTGGGAGATTGGATAACCAAAAAGGCAAACTTCCTTGTGATTTCAAGTCTATTTTGTCCATGTCTACTTGAAGTCTCCTTCTATGCACGGGTGAGTGAGGAAAAGTGGCTGAGTGGGTACAGCTTTGGCATTCAGTATTTCTGGGATTGCCCAGGGCTAATGGGTGACTGTGGAATCTGGAGCCTGCCTAGACCTCCAGTTTGGACAATAGCCATACCCAACAAGAGCGAATTCCCAGGGACCATTGGCCCTGAAATTGTGTGGAAATTTGGCCTGTGGTGTCCTATGAATCTAAAACAGCTGACAATGACATTTAGAAAATTAAGTCAATAGAGCATGCTGAATGGTTCACAGGGCTCATGTCTGGAAAAGTATATAAGGATAAACTGTTCAGCCTGTATATTACCCAAAACATTTACACACTGTTCTGCAAATGGATTATGTGATATTCTACAGAGCAGTACAAATAAATCCAACTCAGGGAAAATATGATGTGCAGGCTGCTTGAGGAAAGCCAGAGAGTGCACAGACAGATATGGCACAGGCACATATGTAAATGCTACTTCAAATGCTTATAAAAAATAGATACATTGAATTTCAAGGAGGCTTTTTGGAATCCCATCAGGGGAGGGTTTACAGAGCTTTTTCTCATGCTTTTAAACCCAGCTTCTATTTAAATTGATGGGAACTAAACATCCACAACCCTTAACGAGTTAGTCACTTGGTGCCTCAGTTTCCAGGGAATAATAATTTACCTTTCTTTCACCTCTCAGCTCTCATAGCTAATTTGAGACTATCTCATGTAAAATGACTTCCATGCCAATCTACTCTAGAATCATCCTGGGGTTATGAATAGGTTGACCAGCATATTCTCTTTCTTGCTTGAGGTTTTTTTGAAGGTATGTGTGGCATTTGCCTCTTTCTGGTCATCAGTCTGGTAATTATTTATCTCAATTAGGAATTTAGGCTAGCTGGTTTCCTACTCTGTCTACCTATTTTCTTGCAAACCAGGATTAATTGCTCTACCACATCATGGAAATTGTTCTTGACATCAACCAGATCCCCTGGGCATTTTTGCCTGTGAGAACAGCCTCCCAGGACAACCATTTTAACACTTCCCTGAACAAGCATAACTCCACTAATCCTGAAGTCCAGGGTCACAGTTTTTTAGAGTAATTTAGTCTGGAATCAACTCCTGGAAATCATCTGGTCTCGTCCCACTCCCAGGGTGGGTCCAACCTATCGTGGGCTGCTCAGGACCACGGACAGAGGTTCCACAAAATACCTGGCCCATCTGTTCCAGTGTTCGACTGCCTTCAGAGTTAAAAATATTTCTGTCTATCTACTCAGAATTCGACTTATTTTAACTTGTGGCCCATGCCTCCCATCCTATCACTGAATACCTTCTGGAAGAGTCTGGCTTCATCTTTCCTATACTCTTGCACTTGTTACTCTGTTAGCATTCTCACTTGCTCCAGGGTCCACATTGTGGTCAGTGCAGCCCTCAATTGCCATATCTCCAAACAATTGTTCTTTGGTTTTGAGTAGAATATCCATAGGAGTACCTCCCATGTGTGAAAAAAATCTTCCTTAAAACAATCCATAAACACCTCTGTTGCATGGGCGATGAATAGCAGAAAAAGTTAATTTCTTATGTTTAACTAGAAACTGAATGACTAAAGCTTGACTAAATTTCTAGCCTGCCCAAAGCAATGAACACCCCAAAATACACTATTTATTAGCCTGTGGCGCTGACATGAACAGCATAGATATGATATATAATGTTTCAGAATTTAACTAGAAACTGCAACTACACTTATAATCTGAAAATATTTCCTGTCTTATAGGTAATGATTGACCACTAAAGTCTATTTGAATTTGACTTGAGTGTCCTTATTAGAAACATTTCATTAGAAGTCATTGAGAATGAAAGTAAGAAACCACACAAGTTGATCACTTTTATACCCCAAGAGTTTATCTCAAAAGGGCAGAAAATTCTACTTGCATAATTAAAGTTTTGCAGTCAACACTCTAAACCAATAACTATAATGTTATTTCTGACTACCATTATTATTATTATTAGGCTGTTGTGCAGAATTTAAAATAATGATGAACACCACCTACTGATGGTTTTAAGTGTTGCAGATTGTTGTAGAGGATTTGTTGTTTAGTGATTAATTAGGACTAAGAAATCAGATAAAATGCAAGGCTTTGGCTCTTCACATAGGAATATGCATCACTGTAGACTTATCTTGCTTCCTCAACAGTCATTAGTGAGACCATGGCTGAGATCTCTCCCTGAAAGTTCTGCAGGAAAACAGTGGAGTAAAATACGGCTCCCTGGCAACCTTTTATTACTTAATCATTTCCCACTAGAACACAGTGGAAAACACAGCACAAAACTATATTTGGATATATTTAGCCAAGAGATTTATGACTTTTGGGAAACTCCAAATAGTACACAATGTGATCATGCCTTCCTCAGCAGCACAGGCCACTCTGGGCATTTCTGATCAGCATTCAGATCTTTACACTCACTTGCCACTGCTGAACTCAGGGTTTTAGTTCTTATCTTATTACACTTAAAGGTCTAAATTCAGATAATCTGAAATAACATCAAAAGCTCATGGGTAAAAACATCTGTCCTTCTTTGTGTGCTGTAGCATAACTAGTGTGTTGCATGGTTTATAGATAAAACTTTTTGCACAATGGTAAGTACTTCAGAAACTAAGGCAGCTCAAACCAGGCTTTAAAATTAGTGCCTATTCCTCCTCTTTTTCTCCTTGTGCCTTAGCTCCACATCTCTAAAGGAGGGCTCCTAACACCTACTATCTCAACAGGATGCTGTGAAAATGCAACTATATGCAAACAATGCTCACATACTGGAAAGGCAAATACTACAGAGGAAGTCTATGAAGAATTCCCATGTTCATTGCAAAGTTTGATTGGTGTGTAACACCTCAAGCTTTAAGCTGATCATCAAACAGTAAGCTTTTGAGCTCTGTTTGTGTATGTGTCAAATGACACAGAGATCTCAGAAAAAAAATAGTAGCAATGATACATTGAATTTAATCCCTATTATAGGCACAGGAAAGATATAGGCTTCTACATTGTCTACCAATATGTGTGTCAGGGTGTGCATTATGATTATGCAGATTAGCTAGTCCATTCATCCATTTAATTTTGAAGCCCTAAAGCTCTTACCCACGCATTCATGTCTGCGTGTAAATGTGTTTAGTGGAATAAAAAGACTGTCATTGTATGTAAGGGACTATATGCAGATGAGATGTTCCTTCCCAGTTTTTCAATTTGTGTTGAGATTATTCTTATCACTACCTAGCCAAATGTGGCATACTCTCCAAAAAATATATTCACAGACTGACAATTTTGCACATTTCTGGCTCTACTAATGTTTGTTTTGTCTTATTTTTCTAATATTTTCTGTTATCAGCTGTGGTTCTGTCATTTACCTTTAGTTCAGTTATTATTGCTCCAGCAAAGACTTCATAGGGTATTTCTATCTTAGTAGATTCAAAAATTGCCAAATCATCACTATTGAGATATTAATTATTGTAAACTCTTTTAGAGATATTCTTTCTGATCAAATATAGTAATTCCAAGCCACTGAAACTGGAGTAGGTATTTCCTCATGGTACAGGAGGATTTATCAATAAAGTATTGATTTATACTGACAGGATGTATGTACTGACCTGAATGTATGTGCTCTTATTTGAAAATGTCCTTATAGGTGGGGAAATGAAATTTAATGAAGGCTATTGGAACTTAGGATCTGTAACAAAGAGATCAAATAGATCTCTGTTTGGGTTTTTTTCACCCTGAAAATATGTATAAATCTTTTCAAATTCATGCCTGTCAAGGATGGATCAGTATTTTCTTGGCTTATGAGTTTGCATCTGCCAAAATCTAAGATGTTACTTTGCCTCTGTCACTGTGCCATTAATACAATAATTTATCCATCCTGGTGTCAAGACACTGGGTGCTATTTGCTGGGGACCTTGGAAAGTCAAAGTGCTATTTCGTTTTTATTTTCAAGCATGTCAGGTGCATGCACTACAGAGAAACAAATCAATCCTATCTGCTTAAAAATACTGCAATTAAAACCCATGTCTGATGCCATTTGTTTATGGAGAAAAAAGCTTAATGATATTAATATTTCTTAGTTGCACATTTGTCCTGTATTTGCATCTATTTATTTCCATAGTGTTTATAGCATTCTTCATGGTGCCTCGGAAAGAAAAAGAACTGTGCCACCCAAAACAGTAATTTTAGTCAGACATGAAAATTATCTTGCCTTGAAATTTTTCTGAAGGAGACATCATGTCACAGCAACTCATTTTTTATTTTACTTCTTGTAATATTAATCCATTTAATTCAGATTCCTGTTGACCCTAACTCAGAAAACAATATGATTTGAGAAGAGCCCTGTATCATTCCTCTCTGATACAAGTTTTGATAGTGTTCATCACTGCTGAGGGAGAACGAGGAGTTTACTCTGACGTCCTTGGTGGTATTTTTCCCTTTCTGGATGCAGTTGTGTGCAGCCAGAGGAGCCTGAGGTCTGTGTCTGGAGAGGGATATGCTGGGGGCAAAACATGGCTACAGAGCAAGGTGAGAATGTGGTCCTTGGACAGAACACAGATGCCTGAAGCAAACAGTATCAGCACAGGATGTAAGGCAGGAAAAATGTCCAGCTGTACAAAAGCATGTTTTTCTGTCAGGCTTTGTTTGTTTCCAGGGTAAAATGCCCATGCATGACTTGTGCCTTTTTATTGCTAAGACATGTTTAAATGGAAATTAAAAGTTTGTATAGGAAAAACTATAGCCTTCTATAAACATAGAAATTAATTTTTCATTAATAAAAGGACCCTGAGACTCAAGTGCAGTAAAATGTTAGCATGGAGGAAGTGACCCCTTCTTCAGCTTTTTTGTCAGCTGCTTTTCTTTGTGACTTTTACAGACTTTCACACCAGAACAATTTTTTTCCACTGAGTTTTATAAAGCAAAATCTTTTCAGTACTTTCAGTTTATAAAACTTCTATATATAAAATTTACTGCATGGAACAATTTATAAAGGAGAATATTCCTTCTGCTTCATATCTTGTGGGAGTCTCATCTGAGTGCTCATCAACTCTGTCTGTTACGAGAAGCAGTTCTGTAGGAAAGAGGGGACAATTTTGCACATTTTTTTTACTGCCTAAGTAATTTTTCCTTTGAAAGATTTGTCTGTGGAATCATTTTGATTGTATTTTAGTGGAACTACCTGATATATGCTGCAGGACTTCACTAAAGCTTCCCAGCAATGATTTCCCAAGTCACCAAACCTGTCATATCTCAGTGCAATAGTTTATTCAAAATAATGTCTGCTTGCTCACAGTGCAGGAATACTGGGCCAGTGGAGGAACATATATTACAAGACCTTCAGTAAATTGATACATTTTGCTTTCATATGCAAACTTGCCATTCTTATAACCCTAACTTGTTTTATTGCCAGTGTGAAATTTCCTGAACATTCCCTTCATCCTTTGGCAGCTGCTGCTGAGCTTCTTTATAAATATTAATGATTTCTTCTCATAGACACTATTTAATCTGCATCACTCCACAGATGTATGCCAGCAAGTTCATTTATTATTACTTTTTGCTTGTCTTTTTTCTTTTCTTTTTTTCTTCTTTTTGCCATCAGAGAAGGAAAGACTCAATTCATTTGTTGACTTTATATTGTTTTGTATATTTGTATTCCAGGGTTATGTTTGAGGGTTATGTTCTTGCTCCTAATCTTTCTCACAGAAGAAACTGAAAATCAACCTTTTCTCTGCTAATCCTGTTCTGATTTGAAGATGGTTGGTATGCAGCACTGCTTTGTATCTCAGCTTTACTGATACAATCTCTCCTCAGAAATGCCAGGGCACTGTTTTTCCATAGTCACTGTGGCAGTATTTTCCCCATGTGTTATTCTGCTGTCTGTGAACATGACTTGGTGCCTGCAGACCTTGGTATGGTTGTTAGGCTGGGTTCCCATGGGAGGTGGCTGCCACCAGCCTGAGATCTGCACCTTTTTCTCCCTCTTGCCTCTGTCCATCTCCTCTTTGCAGATTTTGTTTATAGCAGAGAAAAAGCAAACACAGATCACAGCAAGGACAATAGTATTATTTAAAGATGGGGTAAATATTATGCAATGATATTTGTGCATATGAACTTAACAAACAATGGTTATGCAGTATTGACACTTAATTAACATGCTCCAATCAGTACCAACATCATCATAAACTGAGATAAGTGACAGGAGCTTTGAACAAATCACAATGGAAAGTACTAAGGGGAAAAGTGTGATGGAAATCATCCTTCCAGTCATCTTCAGTGTTGCTACCTGCTGCACTGAAGAGAGAATCCAGAGGACTGTTGCTGCTTTTCCGATCTGGCTCCTTTCCTTCCTCCCTCTCACACTTCTCCTCCCTGTCTTTCTCTGTCTTCCCCCCTTGTGCTTTCTCTCTATCCTTTCCCTTTCCTCCACCCTCAACCCTCCTTCCATCACCCTGATTTTATTCTATCTGAGAAATAAATTGCATTCTTGTAATTGATGTACCCCACCAGCTGTGAACCACCCTACTAAATCTTCATGCATATGAAACGTGACATTATTTGGGCAGTGGCACCATTCAACAAAAAGGGGCTCCTGAAATGTGGAGCTCCATGTTTTAAAGTCAGTCTGATGTGTTTTACGAGAGAAAAAGCACTCTCACTTTAGAAACAGCTGTGGGATTTGAAAACATTACTTTTCTCCCAAACTCCAGCTGTTTGTTACTGTACTGGGAAGAATGGGTATCTGGGAGTGCTGTTCAAACCTTCCAGGTGATGTTACAAGGCTGTGTCACTGGCAAGCCACACCTGCACACACTGTAGCAGATTCTGGCTCCAGAACTAGCCCCTTTCAGCAAGACATTGTTTTCCAACTAACACAATAATTTATTAGAGACAACATTGACATACCTGATCTATTTCAATGATAACTCACTGCTGATGGTGATTAAAAATAAATGTGCCTGTTTCAGTGAGTGTGTACTAAAGAGGATCCACACTCTATCCCATTGTCCTTCCAGTGGGGTCTGTAATCTCACATCTCTGAGACCTGTGTGGAGGACAATTAGTGAACAAACAGAAGGGGCTTTGATTACTTAGGGATTACACAGCCTGGGAAGCTATGGGAGAGTGTGAGTGTTGTGAACCTGGAGAGATCTGTAATACACTAAGAATGAAGAGGCCATCGCTTTGAGCTTTCTATTTCTTTTTTCCTGTGAAGAACTCTCTTTTCTGAGTAAAACCCCCAATTAATCCTGAACCTTTTTTGGTGTAGATTCCATCTAGCCACTATTAAAAAGGAAAAAACCTGAGTGAGTCCTATCAAAGGATCATTCACCTCTTCAAATCTTCCAACACATTGATTCCTTCTATGGTATTTTTGGTCTTCTCTTTTTTGACACTGTATGAGCCCTCACTTTATCATTTCCCAGGGTAGGGCTGACACTCTGCCAAAAGCTAGACAGTGCCATTTTCTTCGTAGTTTGCTGTTTTGATTTTTTCTTCTCATTAATAAGGACTAATTTTAACACTTTTTATTAAACTCTGTTAAAGTCTGTGGTAAAGTCTGTGGTTTTCATTATTATTTTTAAAATGCCATACTATCTTATTGTGCTGTTTTCAAAGTGCTGCTTATTGTTAACAACAGAACAATAATTTTAACATTGACATAATTTTGGAATCCTTACTGATCAGAGCAGGTGAAATATCCCTGTTTGTCATGGAAATAACTTTTGTTTGACCAAATAATTGAAAGTAAGATGGGGTCTTATATGTTTCATGAAAGCCAGTGGCTTGACAGAGGAGAGACATTGTCCTGCTGACCTGATGGAGAGGCTGTAGAGAATCCATGCCTTAGATACAAACCTATAAAGCATCAGACTTCATTGGTACTACCACTTGTGTATGTTCTGCTTGATTTTCTGATCTTTCCTCTTCTAGTTCAGCTGCTCAAAATGTGTTATTCACAGTGACAGTGTTAGAAATCCATCCCCACCCAGCACATACCTGGGCTTTTGTGCAGGCATCCTTTGGAGCTGGTTGTTGCAGTTTTCCTTGTTGTGGTAGGAAACTCTGCTCTTTTACTCATGCTGTAAAATCCTGTTCATTATCTACTTCTATTGTCAAAGACTTGGTTCTCTAGCCCATAATAGCCAAGGCCTTGACTTTGTAAGGAGTTAGTTTTTTATTCACTTGTACTTATGTGGAGCAAGTGGGTAAATAAAGTTGCAGTAATTTTCAGCATGGCCTCCACATTGACCTCCCTCAATAATGCCCCAAACTCATATCACATCTCTCCTGTGGTGTTTCTTTCCATCAGTAAGACAGAATTATGAACATATGGAAGATTCCCCTTTTAAATTGTTTTAGAGACTTGCATCTCAGTCTGAAGCAGGAGCAACAGCTGCCTTTATTCTATTTATTAGAAATAACTGTCTTTTTGTAGTCCAAAAAAGGCCTGGTATCTAATTTTGCTCTTGTTGGCTATGTTTTTAAGTATGTCTAGTCAGACAACACCCATGAAAGCATTTAATAAAAGCATTAATGAATTTAGGAGCAGTGAGGGAAATTTAGGAAGGGTATTGTGGAAATACCTTCTAGTGGGAATATTTAGACATGGGATTAGGTTGCTTAGGGAGGTAAAAGAATTTCCATCTCTATAAACTTGCAGACTCTTGTTTGACAAATGTCTGCCAGGAATTATTTAGCTGATCCTGCCTTATACAGAGAGATAAGTAATATGACCTTTAAAGTCCTTCCCACTTCTATTTCTTGTGCTTGCTAGGAAAGAACAGCATGTATGAATTAGGAGCCAGGAACACCCATGCCTCCTTCCAGAATCTGTAACAATCTTAATAACAGGGCTGTATAACAAGGACTAAAACACTCATCTTCATGAAGCCTCAAGGTGGTCTGCAATAATCATGTGTGCTTTGGAATACAGAAGAAGCACCACCATTAAATACAGGAGTTAAATGTATTTTTAGACATATAAAGGGACATGTTGTTAGTAGCCTAGCAACAGGCTCATCATCCAACATTGTGGTGCATTTAGAGACACACAGATGTGCTTGAATGAATACTTTGAAGATAGAAGAAGTAAAAATAAACTGGAAGCTCTCCTACTTGCTCCATCAACATCAACATCAGCAGAATCCATTGTAAAAGTTGCTGTGGGGTGTGATCTGCTGGCTGTTTTCATGTCAGCCAGGGAGCCTTGCTGATTTCTAACATTATCTTCAGATCTGGTGGGGTAATGCCAGTAATGAGGATACCGTGGAGTAACTAAAACAATACCTCCTGATAAATGAGATCCTGGATCTAAAGACCATTCATTTGTTCCCTTAATTGAGTAGCAGTGTTTTTCCAAGCAGTCATGACCAAGAAATGACTTTTTTCATTTTTGAAAATCTGATTTTTTTTTCAAATAAAGGGGGAGAGAGGGAGGGAGGGAGAGAGGGAGGGAGGGAGGGAGGGAGGAAGGAAGGAAGGAATGCACCCTGACAGAATCTAGATGTAAATGAACCATTTTATTGTTCATAAACAATGACATACAATGGGGTCTCCAGATCCTTCTCAGATGGCTGCAACCATTGGCAGTAAATAAGGGCAGGAACTAAAGCAACCCTATTTTGCTGTGGAAGACGACAGCAATGACTCTGAACAAAGATTTGAAGCAAATCTGAGGATGTGGTGTACAATTTTTACAACATCCTTTGTCAAAAATAAACCATATTTTGGAGAAGTTAGTGCTAGGGCTGAATGCAGGAAAGAATGTAGCCACTTGAGTATGAGGGATTTCTAAGGGATTTAATAGGTTGTGTCTAGAGGAGCTGGACAAAGAGACAACCACCCACTTCTTTCTTTCTTTCCCTCTTATTCTTACACACAATTAAGGAAAGTGAAAGGGAGACAGCAGTATCATTAGAAGCTATTTTTACAAGACAGTTGATATACAGGAAGGTAAATGTAGATCTGGTTAGAAGCATTTGGGACTTGCAGACTGAAATTAAAGTGAACAGCCAGCAGCACTCCTTGGGAGTGTTTTTTTGCGTTTCAGAAGAGGGTGACATCTACAAGGGAGTATGAGTATGCCTCTGGTCAAAATTCAATGGGCAAAATATGTTGTGAGAGGCAAGTCTGTACTTGGGAGAAAGCTCAAGCCAGCTCCACAGAGGCAGCAGGGGTCGATCCTGCCCTATGCTGAAGTGCACCTTAGGAGCAGTAATTCATTTGAGTTCATCTGCTCCTGTTGTTGCTCAGGATGGATAGAAGGATGTGACTTCATTCACAGGTACCAAAGGATTTGACCTGCTCAACACACATCATCTTGTTTTCACATTTGCATCAAATCTTGGTAAACTTTGGTGCCGTTCTGACAACAACTGTCTCATAGTAGATCTTTTAGGCTCCATTAGATGGAAAATGTTCTAATCTAAAAAGGTTTTTGTCATCTAAACCAGATGGTATGATTAATTCTGCTATGAATTTTTTTTAAATGTAGAAAGTATAAAGATATGACCATTATTCAGAAGGATGTCTGGAAGAAACCATACATGACTAAGAGGTTCTATGGACTTTGGGTGTGTAATTTTTATATTTTATTTCAACAGGGATGACTGCAATTTTTTTTGTCTAGTTAGTTTTTTGTGGCTGTATAAGTGCACTTGAGTTATTCTGCTAAGTAAGCAAAACAAGAACTCATTTTAACATGGGGAGTTACAAGTAAGAGCAAGACCCACTGAAGGATTTTGCAGACCTTGCTGTGAGTTAGGTGGTTGAAGAAACCTGAGCCACAGAGAACTGGTATGAGGCACCTCTGCACCCAGTAGACTGCAAAGGACATGTGCCAAGGCCCCACAAACCAAAAAGCAAATCTTGAAATCTTCTTTAATTGTGTTCTAGAATTGCTCATTAATCTTCATTTATGCAGAAAGTTCCCCGAGTGAAAGGCCAGAATGAGTAAACTAGCTTGGTTTTATTCCTGTTAGATCATATGCCTGACACTCCTGATCATGGATTCAGTGATTACTGACAGCCAAAGATTGAAGAGAAGTGTAGTTAATGTCCTTAACTCACCTGAATGCCTTCTACAAGTCTTTTAAAAGTACAGCTTCCCACTGAGGTTGTACTTAACTCCCTTTTCTGTATTTATTTGAAGGTGCCAAACAGAAGATTAGGACTACTCAATCTAGAGGTATTTTTCCTGTCAACTCTAAAGAGATAGATGGTTCAGGGATCTGGGAAAAGTCTGGCTAAGAAGATAAGTAAACAGGGCTCCTGCCCAGACAGCCTCCAGCATTCACTTCTTTCTTGGATCTTCCTGACTGAAACCCTCAAAGTCAGGCTCAATGTGATTGCACAGCTGCTTGCACACCCCATAACCATGTCCCAAAAATATAAGATTGGAAATCTTGTAGGATTTTCTTCATAAACAATAATGAGCCAGATATCAGCTTCAGTGTTTCCTTCTTCTCCACTTTTCAAGCATGAGGAGGATGCCAGCCTGACTCAGGACCTGTGGTTGACTACAAACCCCCTCACTGTGGTACACTGCTCTCCTGCAATGTTTTAAATACTGCAGCATGTGCTTTAGTGTGTTATTTATTACTAGACTTACAAGAATGTTGCAAAGGCTGAAAACAATATTTTTGTAGAAGCGTTTCTTAGTACATGTGTTGAAATCAGAAAAAAAAAGAATGGCAAATGGAGGCTAGAATGTCACAATACGCAAAGTACAGAGTGGGTCCCTGAAAATCCTGAAATATGAATTTCAAGGTCAATTGTGCTAACACTCCTCCTCAGCTTCCTCACCTCCTCCTCAAAGCCTGCCATCTTTAATCTGTTTTGAAATAAAAAATTATGCTCCTTAAATGTTTATTGGCAGATCTAGGGATAAAATGTTTCTAGTAAAAATACTTTTCTCCACTTGAAATCAACAGCCCTGACTATTCCCTGGAGAGTGGTTTGATGGTTGAAGTTCACACCCATAGCCACCTTTCTTTTGTTTTCTTCCTATCAGAATAAAGATGAATTTATTTTTTCAACTCCCAAGGAAAATTTGAGGGGAAAACTCCAGCATCCATCTATATAAATGTCACTTGTCTTATTTTTGTGAAGAGGCTTAAGGGAAGGGATTTTCCTAAAGCGGCTTAATAGCTGCCATAGAAGCCCTACAGATACATTGCCAGATAAGAATGGTAAACTAAAGATCTCAATAAAAATAGTCCATAACAAAGGAAGAAAACACAGCTGGTGTCTAAGCAGAGTGGAAAGAACTGAAACAAGAGAACATGAGAGCAGGAAAAATACTTCTTCCAAAGCACAATGCATCTTATTTAGTTAAAACAACTATTATGGCTTATTTAACCATGCAGTTATTTTTACCTTCTCCCCCTTCTTTGGCAAATCTAGCTCCTAGGATTGGCATCAGGATAGGGAAATTGATCATCCATGGCAAGCTAGTGAACTGAGTCAAAGTTTCTGATAAAGATGTCCCTACATATGCATTAGCTAAAATATATATAACAGGAAAACCAGTCTCAACGGCTTGGAGAGGTAGCAAGTAAAAGTTAGGAGTGGTATTTCTAATATGTCTTTCCAACTAGGAAAAAGATCCAAACTTGCTTTAAAAGAGTAGTCTGCAGCTGGGAGGGGATTCTTGTCTTTAAAACTGATGGAAGAAATGAGGAAGAGGATTTTGCTATTGCTCTTGGGACCTTCAAGAAACATGATGCTGCTGTGTCACTGATTAGGAAGGTGAATTATGCATTTTGCTTTTAAAAACTAGGCTTCTCTGCCAGTTTGTGTTGTTAGTCCCCCCTTCTAGAATACAGTTCCCCATGAGCAATGGCCCAGTGGCATGTTTGAGCATATCAACCACCAGTGGTACTAAGGAAGGAGACAGGTGAATTGGTTCTGCCATACCTGTGTTCACTGGGCCAAAAAAACAAAAGGGTGAAAAAAAACTATATAGAGAATTTATTGGGTTTTTTTTTCCTTAACACTTAATCTAAATCCTACTAGAGCCACTGGAAATAGCTCTAACTTCACGACTTAGATGTAAATATCTCTTACATAACTGGGAATATTGGTTTGGAACATAGAAATCAATTCAGGTTCAGGAATGATTTGGTATATGTCTGATGTACACGTTTTGCATATGTTAGATTCAGATTCTGGTATATGTTTGAAAGTGCCTTTGTAAAAATGAAGATATTTTTCTATTACAGTCCTGTATGGAGCTAGTAGGAGACAAAAAAGGTCTAACACCTTGAAGGGTTAAAAGAAAAGAATGTTTTTAAAAAAATCAGATGTTAAAAGGCCCTAATTACAGTCAGAGCTATTGTGAGATGCAGCATGTCTCTGTGAGTGAATAATTTTTTGTGTATTTTAATAGCTTACTATAAATATTACACCTCCCACATTACAATTTTTATCTGGGTTTATAAATAGAGATTAAATCTAAATGAATTATACCTGAATAATTGCAATGGGAAAATGTTTTTAAATAGAGAAAAATTGCACTCTTAGATTACGTTGTGAATATTATATTAATTCAAGAGGGAAGAAAAGACTTCAATATATTTCCAGTACTTTAAAAACCCTTATTCTTGCCATCTTTAAGTTCATTTTCATGTGAATTGAAGTGGATTTGTTGTCATGAAAGTTTTGGATTTTTTATCAAAAGTGTCTACAAATTATAATTTTTCAATATAAAAAGAAAAGTTTTCCTACAGAGCTTATACATGAAAGTATCTAAGCACAGGAGAGAAAAATAAAGAAGCTGAACACATGCAGAAGCACTCAGTTGCTCCTTCTTATATATTCTGAAATTCTATCAACCTCAAATGCATATTCACCAGCCCCAGACAAGAGGATTTGATTTCCAGCTGTTGGCTGCATGCTGCACAGATCCCTGTGCCTTCCTTTAAAACACTAATTGTGCAGGTCTCCAGACAAGCTGCTCTCAGAGGGCAGATCTGCCCTCCCCAAGGAGGCAGTGATGGCATTCCAGGCTTAGGCAAGGAGTGAGCATCCTCAGCCTGGCTGCCCCCAGCCAGGAGGTGCAGGCCATGACCTGTGCTTCACCTCTGGCACCTTTCATACCAGTTCTGCCCCAGGGGTGCATGGGGTCACTTGGAAAAGCCTTGAGTCTGCCTCCCTCTTCAGAGCCACGAGTCCAAGCAATGCGTCCTCCTGCTCTCTTGGTGCCTGGTGTCCTGAAAGCCACACTGATCCTGGAGGATTAAAGTGAAGATCTGTCTTTTGTAAGGCATTTGTCTAAGGCTGAAAGAATTATAGGCTTTGTGTGCATTAGGACATTAACAGGGCCAGGGCTGAGCTCTGGTATGTGCTCACCATCTGCTAAAATGTTTGCACAGACTTTGGCCCAGTTCTGCCTTTGGTCAGCTAAGTGGTTCCCAAACAGTCTCTGGGCTTGAGGTGCTTACCACAACCCAGCAAAGGGCCAAGCCAATATATTAAATTGTATGTGTGATAGTAATATTAGCACATTATTTATTACATATATTTGTAATAAATAAAATATATTTATATAATGCACAAACATTTATATACTAGTTTAATAGAAATACTATTTGTATAGAGTAATACTATTAGTAATTATCATATAGATAATAATTACCATAAAGCTATAAAAATCTATCAATATGTTAATAATCATGTCTAATAACATGATAGTACATTAATATTAGTCTCTGTGTAATGCTAATATAACTGCTTTGTTTAGGTGTATACCTGCCCTGTAGCATTTGTCTCAGAACCAAGGAACAGCTCCCATTTCATTTTACTCCCATTAGAGATGTGACCACAAAGTCCAGCAACTGGTCTGCAAACAGAACAGGGGTTTCTAAATTGCTGTGGGTTATCTCTGTCTCATCTGCCACAGACCACGTACTGAAGCTAGAGATAGCTGTGCTCAGTTTATGATAAAATCCTCAACTCTGCTCTTATAATTCTGGTATCTACAAGTGACTTTTGGTGTCACTGGGCCACATTCCTACAGCCATTGGGGCCTGTACTCACCTTACTACTTATTTTCTATTGAGATACTCTTTCATCTAGTTTATCCTTTTTTTAATACTATCACTATAATTTTTAAGGGTGCAATTAACAGGCAGCATTTCCGTCTACAGACAAGAAACACATGGCCTCATCAGCAACTCCGCTATGGTCAGAATTTGCAACACTGTTAAGAATGTCACATAGGGATACTCCTCAGATTCATAATCCACAGGAAAATTAGGGCCAGAATCTGGTAGAACAATGTTTTGTCAGCTTTCCTAAAATGTGCTTTAATCACTTCCCTTTATCAGGCCTATGCAGCCCTTGTTTGCTAGGAGAAATTAGCTGGAACTAATTTACAAGCAATGAGTAATAGGCAATTTATCTAGTAGCTTACAACTGTTGCCTGGATACAAATCTCTTCCAATGATTTTATATATAAAATGCTTTGCAGCAATTTGTTTTGATGACAAATCAAACAGAACACCAGGGCACATGACATAACTGCCTTTATCTCCTTTTGACGCAAAATACTGTCCCTGTGCTGCCACTGAACAGGTATAATAAGGAACAATATCTTGCCAAGCCCTGTTTGGTGGGAGAACTCTGTACTTAGTTCTCATATGCCTCTAGAGCATTAGAGACATGAGGGTGCAAAGATCACAATTTCATTTTATCAGATGACTAAATAGCAGGTGCTGCTATTTTTGCAAGGTAAAGCATTAGAGAAAACTCCTATAAAAAACCACAACCACCCGTTCAAATACACTGAGTTAATAAAAGGCATTCTCTAGCTGTCTTAAAAGCAGAACTGTTGGAATTGATTACAAGGATGTTAAAAATCTGTGAGAAGGAACAAAAAAAATTGCAAACCAGATTACCATACATGCTGAAGACGTTTTGAACCAGCTTTTTCTCTTGTTCTAATATGTGTGTCTCCCTTGCCAAAATCAGTCTGTGTACAGATGTATGCAAATTAAATATTGGAATTCCCAAGGTGAATGCTAAGCTGCACCCACATGTCCAGCTGCTGAACTGTGTCCCAGAAACACAAGACTCTGGTGGGAAACAAGGAAATCTCCTTTGCAGAGATTTGCTGCTCACTCTGATTACACCCACACTCTCCTTCTGGCAGAATGAGTAGTTTTATCAAACTGTAACATGTAAGAAGAATAGATCTTCTAGTTTAAGACCTTTTTTTTGGCTTAAAAGATAAAAAAAGGTGGAAAATGAAAGAAGTAGGAAAGCAACTCACACATGAAGACAGCATAAATCTTCTGTTTCATTTTCCCCCATTGATTTATCCCTTATATTTTTGAGCTTCATCAACGAAAGGACATGAAGTGCACTTTAAGAGTCTGGAACCTCTGGGTGAGGAACTTAATTTTGGTAATATTGCCCAGTTTCTCTTTCCCTGGCAGCTTCCCAAACAGAGCATAGGCAGGCTGGGCAGAGCAAGCTGGTTCCCATGCTTCTTCACACTACTCTGGATAAAGATAATTTATGGCAGTTGATCAAGAATATTTTTTTGTATTTTTAAAGTTTCTAACAACCACAAGTTTCCATATTAAAATCACAATTTAAGATTTTTAAAAACTGCAAGCAAGAAAGCAGGGAAGCAAACAAACTAATGCACAAGATAAAGTAAATTTTACCCACTGCTTCCTTTGGCTCTGGTCTGCTGCTATATGTCTCCTCTAGGTCTAAAAGAAGAGGAATGAGATCTGGTAGTCACTACAAAATCACTTTTGCCATAATTATGCCCTCTCAGCTTCCCTCCTCACCCCAGGTAGGGGAATAGATATGAAGCTCTGGAACTTGAGGGCTGGGGAAATGGCAGCGAAGGTCATCCAGGGGTTTGCCCAGAGCAAGTCAGTCACTTCCACACATTATAACCATGGCTGCTCAGAAAGAAGAAGGGCAATTGTTTTAGGTAAGGACTGGGGGAAGGCTAACAAGGCAAACATCCTGCTGTCTGTTATAGACCACCCAGCCATGACAAAGTGGTAGATGAAGTGTTTTACAAGCTGCTGGCTGATATTTCACAAAACTGAAACTCAACACAGCAGAGAGGAAGCAGCCTGGGAGGTTCCTGGAGTGTGTGGAAGACAACTTCTGACATATCTGGTAACTGAGCCCCACCAGACCTGCTGTTTATAAACAGAGAAGTGGTGGTGGGAGGTGTGGTGGTCAGAGGCCTTCTTGGATGTAGAAACCATTAAAAGATTGAGTTTTGATTCTTGGTGAAGTAAGGAAAAGGAAAGGGGTCAAAAAACCTCTACCTTGGGCTTTCAGAGGGAGGACTTTGGTCTGTTCAGGGCACTGCTGTAGGGACTCCCTTGGGAAACAGTCCTTAACAACAGAGGAGTCCAGGAAGCCTGGACTTGGTTCAGAAGGAAATCTTAAAGGTGCAGGAGCAGGCCATCCCCATGTGCTGAAAGGTGAGTCATTGGGGCAGAAGACCAGCCTGGCTGAATAGGGAATTTTTCCTGGAACTCAGATTAAAAAAGAGGGTTTATGACCTTTGGAAGAAGGGTCAGGCAACTCAGGAAGAGTACAAGGATGTAGCTAGATTACATAGCTAGAAAATCAGAAAGGCAAAAGCTCAACAATCTGGCCACTGCTGTGAATGAGAATAGAAAGTGTTTTTATTAAAAGGAGAGCTAAGGAAAAATCTCCATCCCCTATTGGATGTGAGAAGGAACATTGCCACAAAGGGTAAAGAAAATGTCGAGGTACTTAATGTCTCCTTTGTGTCTGTCTTTAACAGGGAAAAAAAAAAAAAAATCAATATCCTCGGGGAAACCAGGCCCTTGAACTGATGGACAGGGAGCAGAATAGGCCCCCTGCAATTCAGAAGGAAGTGCCAACCTGCTCACAAGTCTATGGGGCCAGATAGGATTCACCCAAGGGTACCAAAGGAGCTGGTGGAAGAGCTCACCTAACCACTTTGCATTATTTATCATCAGTCCTTGGTAATGGGGGACGTCCCAGATGATGGGATGTCTCCCTTGCAAAATGCAGTCAGTTTTGCATGACTGATGAAAGAGCTGGCACAAAACATTCAGGACCTTTTTAGAAAGGTTTTCTATGGAATATAAATCCTTGAAAGATTCAAGTGTATGTTCAGCACAGTCCTCTCTACCTCCAGAAGTGCAACCAACAGTGTATTTCCCCAATGCATGTGGGACAAATAGCACAAAGCAGTTTTCTGTAGGGGTGTTTTCTTTGCAATTGAGCCTGTAAAGCAATTTCACCTGCTTACCTCACCTTCTGTTTTACCAAATAAATCTAGTTTATCAATCACTTGGGTGGTAACTGCTACTGTTTAATTACTGAGGAAAGAGTAACTTTCTTATTTTTACTTGCAGTTAAGGAAGTGTCTGCTTTCAGGAAGGGTAGATCAAAGACAGCACTTGCTTAGGACCTGTCATCACTTCAGAGCATCAAAGAAAGTGTTTCTTGAAACTGCAACCTTTGGCCTATATCTCTTTTAGGTAAGGTATGGTTTCCACAGCTTGAAATGACTCACCTCAAAGCTGAAAAATACTTATCCATACTTCTAAACGTGAGAACACAGGACATCTTATTAAAAGAATATATGTTATGGCCAAAGAAAACTATTCAAAAAGAGTCTCAAAGATCAGTTAATGTTGTATAAACCAAAGACTAAATATTTAAAGATAAGATATTTAGATGCAAAAAAAAAAAAGCACAATCCTTTCCTTCAAGCAGCAAAAACTGCTAGTGAGCGATCAGACAGAAAAATGAAGGGAATATTAAAGAAAAAACTCATTGATGTTATTTATGTTGTTCCAATTTTGTAAGACCCTTAAAATATAATATTAAAGTAAAGAATGAAAAAAAAGAAATATAACCAAGTATGAGAGAGACACAAACATGTTGTCATCTTATTGTAGGGGTTCCATGCTATTGTCTCCTTATCACAAAAGTTTCTTTCATACCTTCTTGGTGTTTCTCATGGGCATCTCCTCAGAGCACTGACTCATTCTCCTCCACAAAGCCACCAACTGACTCCAGTTCCCTTCTCACCCCGCCACCCCACTCTTTTATATCACTCTTCTTCTCATTGGTTACAGCTGTGGCCTGTTAAAGTCAGGCCTGTTCCTAATCTTTGATAATTGGCCCAGCTGTAACTCCTTAGGGGCAAGATTACTTTCTATACTACCTTTATTTTCTTATATTCTATCCCAAGACATAAACAGCAGCTGAGGAATGCTGAGAGTGAAAAGGTAGGGGGCTCAGAGGATCTGTTGCCTGGGCACTGTGTGACCTGGAGCTACACCACCTTGTGGGACCACATTCTGCAGCTCATGGATCCATGGAGAGACCCCCAGGCATGAGGGACCAGGACATTTGCTGCTGATAGTTGCTGGCATGATGAAGATGCTCAGGAATGGGGAAGGGTCTGGAGGGAACCTGTCACTCTGCCACTTGCCTCAGCACCCAGCATAGCTGGTTATGGTGGGAGTGGATGGTCAAATGATGCCCAGTGGTGCCAATTTTTCTGGTTGGTTTTGTGGATTGGGGTTGGAAGGCAAAAGAAGGCAGTATTCCCAATTTTATGAGAGTCATTTCATTTTCCTTACATCTGTAATTGACCTTCCAGACTATTGTCAGTTTTTGCTAAAGCAGATTTTAGGGGCCACATTCTTCCCTGACAGTGACTCATTTATGTTCTATATTAGCCCTGTATTACATTTAGGAAGAAAAGATAAGCTTTTGTCCTCAGGAAATTGAATGTTATCATAGAAAATATTTTGTTTATCTAGTAGTCTTTCATATCTTCCTATTTCATGATAGACTGTATCAGCAAAAGTAAGTGAAAACACAACTTGGAATTTACAAGTGACTATAGCAAACTTCAAATGCTACTTCACTTCACTAAGTTTTCTTCCTTGAAGTAAAATATATATGGAAAATTGATAAGGGTGAATCCTGTGAGAGACAGAAACCTTACTCTTAATGGTTGTGTGTTAAACCTCCATGGAAAGTGATGAAGCACACTACATAGTTATGAGCTTATTACTGTTTGGTTTCATGGCACCATTTTTTTTTCCTATGCCTGTTTTTCATTCAAGTTTTGAGTGATAATTGTTTTGCCAGTTTGAAGACTTTATGACAGTACAATGGGTTTAACACTGTGCATACAACACTTTTTTTCCATATTCTAAAGCATACAAGAACAAGACAAAGTTTTTATTCCTGTGAAAAATAAAGCTGTGTTTTATGGCTCCTTAACAAAGCATCTTCAGAATCATTGCTGTCATACTTACAGATAAAGCAAATGACTTTTTTCTCATTAAAAAGCATGGAAGACATGCCCCCAAGTTTTGTCCTACAAATTTTCTTTTAAAGGTTGCATGCGTTGTCATGAATAGTCCTATTGAAGTAATCTTTAAATGTATTTAACAATGCATTATTAATAATTATTAACTTCAATTTATGCAAAAGTCTTTTAGGTTCCCTACATTTGAATAACGACTTAGAGGTTACTACAATAATTACCATAAATCAGTGTCAGAACACCAGATGATTGTAGCAGCTCAGGCCAGAGGTCCACTTAGCCTGCCATTTTGTCTCAACAAGGGTCAAAAGTGCAAGACCATGGCAAATGCAGATGACACTTCCTATCTTTCTGGAAGTACTTTGCTTACTGAGCGAGTCCAAGCAATAGAAGGTGCCCAGATGGTGCCTTTCCACCTCATCATCCAACTCCTCCCAAGCCAAGCTGACTACTTGTACCCACAGTGTCTGCTGCCAAGTCTCATGAAACTCCCTGTTCTAAAAAAGTTCTACCTCCTTTCATGATGCACTACATCTGAATTTGTAAGCTATGGAGAGGAATGCCTGCTCTACAGAAAATTTAATGGAAAAGCGTCCCTAAATCTTTATCTCTATAGTATGTGTTTTGTTGTTACTGATGTCTGGATGGTGTGACACCTGTGAGATAGAAACTGTCATACACTGCAGAGTTTTCAACCAATTCAATATTTATCTCCATGGCAAACATAAAATCTGAGCAGCCACTACTTTTCAAAATAACAAAAAAAAATGGTCCAGGTTAAACACAGGAGCAAAGCTTGACTCGTGGAAAAACCCATATGGCCTATTACACAAGCTGGAGCAGGTCTCCATGAGTGGTCTTCTCCCTTCCATGTACAGATGGATGGATCCCTCTCTGGCCTCTGCTAGGCATATTCTGCTGACAGCAAATGCTGGGGCTTTTCAGGGGTGGGGAAAACTTGGGTGCTGGAATTAATGCAAAATCTAATAAAATGCTATAAAACACTATTTTTAAAAAAGTGGATAGCACTTTAGATCAACAAATTCTCATTTCAGAAAGTTGTTATTCTTTGATCATGAGATTCAGATGCAAGAGGAAGGACTCAGCAGCCTGTGGAGCTGTAATGGGAAATTACAAAGCAGTCAGCAGACATCTTGGCACACACATGTTCTTCTGAAGGTGGCAGCTGCTGTAGTCTGATTAGCAGCCATGAAACTGGTTGGTTGTAAGCCAGGTTGATAAATAAAGTAACTCTTTCAATAACAAATCTGCCTTTAGATGTTAGAATGGAAATATATTCCAAAAACTCTTGTTTATATTTTAGTCTTCCAGCATGTCCGTTAGACTAAAACAAGGGTAAGACCCCATAATGTAGAATGTAGTGGGGTGAATATGGTGGGGTTTTTTTGGAACAATGAGAAAACAAATTAGTTAAAACTGTAGAATGAGACAAGAATAACGTTGGTTCAGGTCGTCAAAAGTGATCTTCATTTCTCCTCAGTTCTAAAAAATATTGGTTGCTTTAGCAGTGTCCAAAACTGTTTTGATTTCCATTTTGGCTGAGCTGGGCTCCTGAACAGCATGTTTGATTCTCAAATCAGAATTAACATGTTTCTTCTAGATAGAGTGGTTTTATAGGACTCTCTAGGTTGCCTACAGGAGCTGCAAAAGCTGAGAATGCTAAAGAATGGCTCCTCTAATCTTTGGCACACAAAGGATTTTATGAAGGGATAACACTGACTTCAAAGATAAGCAAGTGGCTACAGAAATTAAATCCCATTCAGTATGACGACAGCTGGGGAAACCAAGTAAGAAGATTAGCTGAGAACATAGTAGTCATAAATCTTAGCAAGTCAGAAACTCCTAGCTGATCCTGGAAAGCATTTTGAGATGGTGGAGAAAATAACAGGGCACTCCCTAGGTAACCCTTCTTCATGGTATAAACTTTATTTACACTTAAATGGCCGTGGCAAAGAATAGAGGAAAACACTAAAAAATAAATGAAATTTTACACAAGGGGCCAAGATATCTGCAAGGTACTTTGTTCTCAGTGAAAATTCAACCAAAAGAGAGCATATAATTAGTGCCCACTGAAACACCATCTCCCAGGGGTCTGCAAATTGTCAGAAGCTAAAGCCTAGCCACATCAGCCTGGTACAGATCCCTTTGCCTGCTGGAGTTTGTAAGCTCCTCTCTGCTCCTTATGCTGGGGTATTACCCTGCTGTGTTGATGAGAGTGGCAGCTGCTCACTTGGATTTCGTGGTGTGCTGCTGGTGGTGATGTCTGATGGGAGCTGCTCAAGCAGAAAGGCTCTTTGTGTGGAAAATGGTGTCTGTCTGCAGCCTACCAGACTGTGTAAGGGCAGCTCAGGCTGTCAAGTGAGACAGTTTGCATATTGTAATTGTCATGCTGCTAAAAGCAGAGGTTTTCTTTAGAATCAAGTGTTCAAAGTTATTAATAGTTGTGTGTGACCCAGTGAAATAACTGGAATGGCATATGGGAAATAAGATGATTTATCAATTACAAGATATTTCTTTATCATTTAAGTTCCCTGTTACATTTCTGTCATTCCTGACCAAACAGTGTGCCAATTAGTTCAACTTCACTGGGGAAAAGATCTGACACTTTTCTTCCCTAAGAACATATTTTCACACTTTTAATCAAAATATGCTGAGACTGCCTCGAAACACAGGAGTATGATAAAATCCATAATAAAGCCTGTAAAATGGCACTCACAGGTTGGCTTTCTGGTTTTATACTCCTTGGTGTTTTTACCTATAAGGAAACAAACTTAAACCTGTACAGAAATATATATACATATATACAGATACAAATGATTGGTGACAATTTTGGTGATTGACTTCTGAGACTGATTTCAGATACTGGCCAATAAAAGCAGAGTTTAGAGGCAACTGGCAGCCCTGAGGGATGCTATCAGAAGTAGGAATGGCCCTGTTTATTCCAAAGAATATAAACTGATATCCAGGCCCCTCCCATTGATATTTCTCATTAGGATCAGCAGCACAATCTGAAAACAAAGCAGGGCTTAGTGTGGAAGGATTATGCTGTTCCACTGCCACTGATTCAACTGGGTGTTCCTGGATTTCCCTTAATCATCCTGAGTGTCTCCAATGCCGTTGTAACTTCAAAGCCTGAAAAAGGCTCTGCTGCCCCCTTGTTTTCCAGCCTTTCACCTACTATTTCCTGCTAAATATGGCAATGTGAAGGATAATAAAAGAATTGCAGAAATATTATAAAGTTAGCAAAAATAAACTCTTAGCACCAAAGTATTTTCTGTAATTCTAAGAAGCTGTGTCAAAGAATAGAGTACTTTTTCTCTTTGCATTTTCCCCTAACTGGAGAAGGTATAGTACAGTGCATTGTCCCCATTATTTCTGATGTTTTGCATCATGATGATTCACTTCCTATTCAGCAGAAACAGAGCTCTGCATGCAATCTTAAAATAAAAATGGAATTTTTGCAGCCGCAGAGTACAACTGGGACATGGATGGGAATCGTCATTCTTGTTCCATTTTTTTTTTTTTGCCTTGATGACAAATTTTCACCAGTAGCAAAACCAAAGGAAAAACTACTACTTCTATTCCTACTACCACTATTACAAAAGTAATTTAAAAGGCTCCCGCCATAGAACAATGTCTGCCTGGTCTGTAGATTCCTGTGTGGACACAAGCACATCTTTGAGCCAGTATTATATTCAGAAGTTATAAGTGGGAACATTTGCCTTTTGTTTCAGGCAGTGTTTGTTGGCAGAAGAGAGAGCGTTTCAGAGTGTTTCAGAGTGTTTCAGAGCACCCTTGTGCTCCCCCTGCTCCTGGCAGGGAGCTGCCCAGCTTGGACAGTCCCATTGCATCAGGGCTTCAGTGCTGGGAGGGGAGGGGCTGCTGGGAGAGGGAACCACAGAACCTCCAGAGCCCTGCTAGAATCCATATTTCTGGGATTTTATGGTTTTGTAATTTGTGCGTGGATACTTGACTAGATCTAGAGCTTGGAAGATGGAGAGTCTTTTCTCAGCTTTCCCAAAGCCATTCACATCCCTCTCTGGTTCTAGAGCTATACAATAGGGGTGGTAAAATCATCTTTCTTTTACTTTTTAGTTGATTCTTCTATTAGATTCAGAACTGGCTGTGTTTGCAAGGTCCACCACCCCTGAGCCATGCTCCCTTCATAACAGTGATGGAAATTTAGCCAGTGGGCAGTCATATTGCAGTTGTGATGGGTCATGGGACATGGAATGTGGGTCAAAATTTGACATTTTGTGTTAGTTTGGCCCTCATTCTCTCAAACCCTTTAAAAGTATTTTTATAGCATGTTTCATAGTCCCTTCAGGATCAAAAGTTAGTTCCTCTTCTCTTCTGTTTTTCTTATTAGATTTATGTTTTAGCTCAAATCAAAACCCAATGTTTTTAGTTACAAAGCTTTTAATCAGTTTTAGGAGCATTGTTGTCCTTTGCATCAAATATTAAAACAGAAACATGATATTAATGGAATTAAATCATCTGAGTATTTATTACTAATATAACATTTAGAAGAACAATATTGACCCCTTAGGAGTTTTGAATAAAGACAAAGTGTGATGCCTAAGGCATACTGTATGTGTGATTTGGTGAAGCTGCTCTAAAAGTAAGCAGTTGGCAATAAAGGAATAATGTAGCTTGCAAATGGTGTAAGGCATGTGGGTCATCTTTGCCAGGATTCCTGTTCTTATAGAGCTGCATTTTGCTTATGGTATTTGTGGTAGGTTATTGGTTTTGGTTTCAAATGTTTTCACTCTGGAAGGGAAGGTTTGCATTTTTTTCCTTTGGGAGCTACTGTACAGTGACTTTTTTCAACATCAGATGTGACAATAGACTGGACAGAGAGCAAATATTTGTCCTTCACTGGGGTCTCTCTGAAGCCCTTTGCAACAAGAAGGGATCACAGCTGGCTGGGAGGCAGCTCTGGGGCATCCTGACTTCACTGGGAATTTCATTTCGTGCAGGCTCTGACATATTTGAGGGAGAAGAAGGAGTAGCATTTCTCAGAGGAAGCACTGAGTATGTTGAGGCAGTTCTGTTATTTCAGGTCAGCATATATTTAATGAGTATAGTGCTTGAGTGCTTTGTTATTAAACCACGCCAGGTGACACAGGTATCAGCTCTCTTTTTTAACATTTGTAGCATTTTCCCAGACCTGAGTCTGTGTAAGTTGTGTCACCTCCTCTTAGCTGCTACTGCTGCCCCTTTGAGGGGCTGCTTGTGAGGAAGAGCTGTGCCTGGGCTGTGTGGTGGGGCTCAGACTGCCAGCTGTGGCACAGCACTTCCTGCCTCTGGCCAAGCATCTTGGACCTGCAGAGAATAAAAAAGATTAGTGGCATGATTTGTAAAGGCAGCCTAATGTGTAACACCTACATGCATTTAAAATGCAACCTTTAGTCTTCAGCTTCTTTTTAAGGAACAGAAATACTTGAGGAAAGTGCAGCAACATGAAAAGCTATATGTTTGGAATGACCTACATCTTGCCCTGAGAAAGGGGACTGGGGAAAGTGCAGTGGAAATTTGTAGGACATGTTAGAGGGCCGTGCATTTAGGAGCTTCAGTGATAAGTAAGACTTACATCTGACTGGGTCTCTGGTGAGTCTTCACATTGCTTGTGGGATCTAACACAGGGCTGCCTGCCTAAGCCTGGCTCAGGGAATTTCTTTCATAACAGAAATTGGCTTTTGCTGTAAAGGACAGGAAATGGTCTGTGTGGAGAACAAAGAATATCAGGGTTGATTTAAATGTTTAAAATTCATGACTCTACTTTTGTTTATGGTCTTAATCATATCCCTTGAAAATCATAAACCTTTTGGGAAGAAAATCAGAATGAACAGTCACTTAATGCTTTAAACGTCCCCGCAGATCTGAAATGTTATTTGCTTCTGCATTTTCTCTGGAGAACTGCAGAAATGTGGCTGTTGTGCAGGTGTCAGCAGTCATTTAAAATTGTTCATTCCCATTTACAGCTTTTCAGGAAGATAACTTGATAACAGATAAACTTTCTGTTTCAAAATCCATCCATTTGCTCATTAGAAAGCAGTGAGGGATATTTCCCAGACGGTTATTGATTCTGTCAAATGTAAAAAAATGATATCAAATACTGCAGTTTTAGAAACAGTCCTGAATGAAAAGGCAGGACATATTATTCTGTCATATAATATTTCATTACTGCTCCATGTTCTATTGTTAAAAACTTGTTGTATAAACAATAAAATGCATTTTTACAATAAATGTTGAGAACCAAGAATGTATTGGGTTTTATGCTTACAGGGAGAAAATAGTAGTGTGTCTGGGACTTGTTTTGGCAACATTATTACAATATCTTTTTGCTTTATGAAGTGAGTACAGTATCTTGAGAGTTTTTGGGGTGTGCATGTGAACATGATAGAGTAAAATTCTTCTGCCTCTGTATCAGTTACCTTCACTTCAGCATTGTGTTCATACCAATGCATGACACTCACAGCATCACTTCATCTCCAATTAAGCTTATGTTAAAACCTCATACTTTAAATTGTTCTTAAGCATACTTATTTAAAACCCAAAGCAAAACTTTCATTTCTGGCTAAAACATCATTTGAGAAACTTGCAATATTTCTTTAACTGTCAGATTATTTTTTTCCTGTGGTGAGTAACTACAAAATTTAAAAAACCTGCAGGTGTTTAAAACAGGCAGTTGTCACAGTGACTCCCAAAAGCTTTCCATCTTTTATGCCTCTTATTCTGGGGATTAGATCAATGATTTCCACTATTATATTATCTATATAGCTGTTGATGGCAAATTTTTAAAATCTGTATTTATCGAAGAAACAGGTCAAATAACTAGACAAGCTCCATAGATGTGTTTGTAGTCTGCCTTTTTTCTTCCATTTCCATCTATTATCTGCTCTCAACAATGAGGGAGCTGAAGCTGCAGACCCCCACAGTGACAGATTATTATAAGCAAAATCCCTTCAGACATAATGGAGAGTTATTTTGAATAAAGTAGGTTAAAAAGCTGTCCTACTCATTGAAAAAGACAACACCTAACATATTTACATTAGCTGGTGGAAGATAATTGACCTTACCAGGCAGGGTGCAGTCAAAGGAAGCTGAGGATTTTCAGGACAAAAAGCCATGGGCATATCTGCACCCCACAAATTTAACATGTGAGCTTGTGGTAAGATGAAGGGATGGAGGCTGTAAGCAGTGCCTGCTACAAGCAGCAGGCTCCTGGCAGCCTGGTGAGGGATTTTGCAATAGGATGTTGTGTTCTTGAAGTCCTGAAATGAGATCGGTGCAAAAGGTGAGCAAAACCAATAAATAAAGGTAAACAAAGAATGTCTGCAATCCTTCAGTGCACACCAAACCCCATTGATAAAGCTGTAAATTCATTTCAGGTTTTAAATACAGAATAAAATTTATTGAAATCTCACAAAATGGATACTTGAAGAAGCAAATTTACGGTTTTAATGTGAAAGATGTAAAATACAATTTCATTTGGATTTATGACTGTGATATCATTATGGTGATTTATGTTTAAAAGCTGTGAAATTAGTCATTTCAAATGAAACTGTGGCTGATCTCATGTTTCTGTAACAAGTCTCAGATAATGTCAATGCCTAATATATTTTTAAGTAAAAATCTATTTGGTATTTTTTATTGATTCTAATAATGTTCATAAATAAAATGTAGTTTTGTGCTCATTATCTATATTTTTTTTCCTTGCAGGATTTCCTATCCCAGTAAATCTCAAAGTCTCAGATTATTGGTTCCTGTTTCACTACAGCAAGAGGCAGGAAATAAAGGAATATAATCCAGCATCAGTCCAGGTTTTGCTTCTTCGTCGAGTCCCTGCTGGAGGTCTGAGCTGTGATTCAGCTCAAAGCAGATGTCCTCTGAGCCAGCCAAACCTTCAATGTGTGCTTTCCTCACAGTGGGAAAACGCAGTGTTTCTGTACCAGGTGGGAAGCTGAACTCCTTGGGAGAGTCCCCCCGCTTGTTAAGGGGCTTCACAGACATCTGAAGCTCAGAGAGGGGCTGCTGCACTGCCAGGGAGGTGGGGATGCCTTTCTACAGATGTTGGCTGGGGCTCTGGCTTGAAAAGAGCCATGAGTTGTACTCCTCCTTATCTGTCAGCAGCAGAACACTCACCATTTCCTGCAGACAGCCTGTCAGTCTGCTGGAGCCAGCCCTGGGGAGGTTAATTCAGTGCTCTGAGAGTATTCACAGTCTGTCAGTGGGCACTGAGGCAATATGGGGCTGTCACTCCATGCCATGGCTTAACCCCAGCCAGCAGCTGAGCCCCATGAAGCTGCTCACTCACTCCCTTGGCTCCCTGTGGGATGGCAGAGATAACTGGGAAAAAAAGAAAAGGTAAAACCTGTGGGTTGAGATAAGAACAGTTGAAATATTTCAAATTTTCCAGCTTCTTGTACAATTCCTCCCTAGCAGAGCATGGGAAACTGGAAACTCCTTGACTGGGGGTAAACACAGCTTCACAGCAATTAAAACATCACTGAGTTATCAACATTATTCTCATGATGAATCCAAAAAATGACTACAGTCTCAGTAGCACTGTACCAGCTACTGAGAGTAAAATTAACTCTAGTCCAGCCAGAACAAAAGGAAGACAATATTAAAAAGGAGGTGGTCTGTAACTACTCCAGCTAGAGCCAGCTTTACATGGTACAGGACTTCTCACCACATAAAACGCTGAATAAAGAAATTTGATGTAAGATTAGTAACAGCTGCTGCAAAGTATAGGATCTAAAGGGCTTTATATATTTTGCTTGCTGTGAAACTATCCCTCTCATGTCTTTATTATCTCCAACCAGTATTTATTCTTGTCATTGAGAGCTCCTAAAGCCTAGTGGTTTCTTAGTCTACTGGCTCGGAACGAAGATCAGGCTGCTGGTATTTGTGCTCTATAATGAGCTTAGCCAAGCAGGCATGGCTGAAAAGGACCCCTCGTGGTGTTTGCTGCCACTCCAGAGAACAGCTATAGCAGCAACAAGTTTGTTTTCAGGCCCAAGGGGCTGTCAGAGGTCAAATGTGTCTGACTGAACCAGTTTGTGCTATTAATGGAGGAGGGCAGAGCTCTCATAACTGATGTGCACCTTGTGAGGATGTTTGGCAGCACCAAGACTTCTGCCTTTGGCATACTTTAACTAAGGCAGCCCCTGGTGAATCAGTTTTCCTCCTTTCTTACAAATTTCTTACAGAGAAAGAGGTGTTTGTCAAAATCTTAGGGGAAAAAAAACCAAAAAGGATTGTATCTGTACAAATGAAATATCTGAGCAAAATCCCTTCTAGAATTTTCAAAGATCTTCATCTTGTCACTGGCTGTACAGGAAACTTGAGGCATGAATCTTAGGTATTTATAATACATTAGGTATTTATTTATTATATATATATATATGAAATATCTGTCTAGAACATACCCCAGCTGTATTCAGTAGATGAACAGGCATTTACTTAATTTCTTTTTCTACATCTCAAATATCACTTAATTGTGGTGCACCTCATGGTGGAGACATACAGAGTCAGGTGGGAAGATTTCTTTCAGGAGGCTGTGGTGGAGGGGCTGACCACCACTTGCTGAGGACTCAGAAAAGCTGCAACACGTGGCCCCACCAGCCCTGAGGATCATTTATGCTTTTGAAGGCAGTGGTTGCCATGATACATATCCCTTCACTCTCTGGTTTTGCAGTGCTGGGCTGCTGCCCCATTCCTTTCATTCAGAGAAACACATGTGTACTTCTAACCTTTACTGTAATGCCCAAATATTTGTTAACATTTTGAAAGTAACAATGAAAAAAGGAAGAAACTTACTTGAATGTGTACAACCAACACTCTCCTATTCTGATCATCTCAAGCTGTATATTCTCAGCAAAATTTAGAGGGGATTATGCCACACATAAACTGTTGTGCACATCTCTTCCCAGTCTCAAAAGCATGGCTGCAGTACTTGAGCAGCAAACCAGACACCCCTGATGAAGGATATGATTAAACACTCACACTATTATCCTGATTTATATGCAAATAAGCACCACTAAACTGTTTGTGGGATTCAAACAGTAATCACTGACCCACTTCAACAAATGAGGAATGCAATCAGGCTCCACGTAGGACAGTGAATACATTTCTTTTTTTGCCATTCATTTGAGCAGAAGGCTCTCGAATTTAATGTTTTATGTTCAGAATATAAATTAGTTGCCTCTTGTCTGAAGGTTTATTTCTGTAAGATTGAAGAGAATGTCAGACTGTTTTGTTCATACGCTACCTTTCCTTATTAAAGATACATTTGAAATTTAAAGGCACATCTGAAATAAGGAAAAAAACCGCAAACCCCGCATAGTTAATCTGTTTGCAGATGTTTAATCAACAACAGAATAAAAATAAAATACTTTAGTTTCACGTCTACAGAGTGATCCCGTAGCACCACCTGCTGTTTAGAGGGAGCACTGCTGCTTTAGTTATATGCAATATATATTATTTTTATATAGAAATGTACATACATTCCCTAGGCATCCTTACGATTCAACCTTTTTGAATGGCTATGAAAAAGGCTTCTAAATTGCTCTTGTGCCATCAGAAATGTCAATCCTTTACAGGAAAGGCAGGTATTTAAACAGTGATAGATTTTTGCAATGTACCCCATAATATTTAACAATGCCAAGAGATATGTTTACTGGAAAAGGTCTGTTTAGATGCTTTACTCTTACTGTTTTCTTTGTGGAAAATCTTTTGGCTGAAACTCATATCTTGGCAGCAGTAAATGGTCTGGTAAATTAGAGATCCATTACACTGGTTCTAGTAAAGGAGAAAATTGAGCAGTGATTTTTTCTAAGTGGGAATAAAATTCTAAAGGATTTACAGAGATCTGCTTGAAGTTGCAGAAATTTAGTAAGTCAGAAAATTGTCTCATAGATGAACAAAGGATAATATATTTCTTATCCAAATCTAAGCTCATTTTAAAGTAATTCATGAGCATGTAATTTGCCCTTTCCCTTTCCTCTGTTTCTCTCCCCTCTTGCCTTGGTGCTGGCAGATCATGACATCCAGTGCATTACTTGGTTTTCTCTGCAGCTTTGAGCTGTGCCTGGCATTGGGAACACAACGAGGGGGACAGCACCCACAACTGGTTCTGCAGTGGTGCAGAGATGTCCCACAGGAGCACCTTTGCCAGTGCCAATGTCAAAGCCAACTCCTTCCTCCCAGTTCCCTGAGTGCCTCACAAGGCCCCAGTGTGCAGCTGTTGGTTCAGCTCCAGCCTTACAACACAGCAAGAGGCTTCCTGCTTGTGGAATCTATGGAAAGGAACCAAGTCATTCACCTATGTCTTATGCCTTTCCTCAGGGTTGGATGTGGAATTTGTCCAGTTCTGGTGGTTAAAAAAATCCTTCTGCTGCTCACAGTGTCTCCTGGATTGCCCAGAAAGGAGGTGGATCTTTTGTGGTACCTATTACTGTGCAGCTCCAAGCTCACAAAAGCAAGCTCTGGATCTCATTGCTCTACTGTCATTATAGTAAGACTTTAATGCCTTTTAGACTTTAAAAAGTCTAAGAGCAAAGAAATTTCAGCACTTTTTCAGAGGATTTAGAAATAACACATTCTGCCAAGCAGTCTCTTACCACTGCCATTGACATAATTAAGTAATCACGGTTGTAGGAATCCATGGAGTGCAGACAGCCCTGCCAGCATGAGCCCTGGCCTGATGTGGTGGGGTGCCTGGGTATGTCATGGGGTCCCTGAGTGTGTGATGGGGTCCCTGGGTATATCATGGGGTCCCTGTGTGTATGATGGGTCCCTGGGTGTGTGATGGAGTCCCTGGGTGTGTGATGGGGGCCTTGGGTGGATATGTGATGGGGTCCTTGGGCGTGTGATGTGTCCCTGGGTGTGTGATGGTGTCCCTGGGTGTTGGACCATCTCTCTGTGACAGGGAAAGGCTGCTAAGCTGTCCTAGAGCTTTGCTGAGGCAGCACTGGATAGGCTGAAGTGCTGGACATGGATTTGTGTGTATGACATTAACCTGCAGCTCAGTGGCATTGTCCAGGGAGAGGAGGCATCGAGTTGTGCATAAAGCAATCAGGAACAAAGCGTGTGTCATTGTTAAACCTCAGCCAGAACCTAAGCAAGCCTCATGCTGCCACTTGCACACTCTTCCTGGTGGGATGGGGAGAGAGAATCAGAAGAATAAAAGTGAGGGAATTTGTGGGTTGATTATAAAGACAGTTTAACAGCGAAAACAAAAGATATACACGCAAGCAAATAAAAAAATGGAATTCATTCACCACTTCTCATCGGCAGGCAAAGAGAGTTTAAGTGGCAAGTGATTTAAGTGGAATAATTACAAATTCACTGTGGTAAAAAAAGCGAAAAAAGATCAAAGACATTGAATGAGAGATCTAGACAGACTTCAAAGGAATGCTTGTGATGCATGCAAGAGTGCAGTCAATATTTGCACCTCTGATGCAAGAAAGCACAAAAGAGAAACTCTGGACAGCTGTTAGTCTGAGAGAAATAAAAAATCCCCTGTAGCTGTCCCTGCATTCAGAATGAGAGATAAATTTCACAGAAAGAGAGTGATAAATTCAGAAGATAGAAAATCATGGTAAATGGGCACCAGTTTATTCCAGACAGAATGCCACTTTTTGTAGGTAAATTTAATAAAACTGGTGGAATTTAAATAAAGACCCTGGAGAAAGCAAATGCCAAACTCCTACAGTAGACAGTGGAAAAGAAAGAGAGCCGAACAATTCAACAGGTGACTTAAGAAAACAGATTGCATCTGTTAAATATGTACTGTTGAAGTAATTAGTTACATCAGTGGAAGAGGAAAGTCAAAATATTTTTTAAAAAATTGATGTAAATGAATATTTATTGAAAACATAAACATGAACATTTGACCTGGATCAAGATGAGCCCGATACATTACAAAAGGAATGATGATGACTCAGTGCACTACTCAGATGCAGGGCTGCAACTCTGCAGAAACAGCTACCACTGGATCCTAAGGAGTAATATACAGCACAAGTGCCCATAACGCTTAGTGAAATAAAATTGTGTGTGTGCAGGGCTGTACTTTATGATTAGGAAACACTGAAATTGCACTGCACATGGAGCACCTAAATCAGAGGGGTTTGTTGATTCTCAACATGCTACTTCTCCTTACTTGTAATAATTACCCACGTAATTCAGGGTTAGCGTATAACTGAAGCAAAGCACCCAGACATTCCTTCCTGCCAGCAGCAACAGCCAACAGTAATGCTGAATACTTTTAAAAGAATTTATCCACCCTGGGCCCATTGGGACCACCCTGGGTCCAAAACACACTCTGAAGGGAAATCTGTAGACCTGGTGAGAGGCTTGTCACGTTACTGAGTTTTTCTGCTATAATCTAGGACTGAGACAAGCTCATTTCTCCAGAGCAGCCCTCACAGTGCTGTGCTGTACACTGGTAGCTGCAAAGGTGCTGGTAACACACCAGTGTTTTGGCTGCAGCTGAGCAGAGCTGGCACAGCATCAGCACAGTCTCCCCAGCTTCCTGGCCAGGGGTGGGCACGATCCCAGGATGGGACGCAACCAGGACAGCTAACCCAAGTAGTCCAAAGGGATATTCCATACCATATGGTGTCAGCTCACATATAAAAGCTAAGGGAAGGAAGAGGAAGGGGAGGAATTGGTTATTCGCAGTATTTGCCGAATTGGTTATTCACAGTATTTGTCTTTTGGAGCAACCCCTATGCGTGCTGAAGCGCTGCTTCCTGGGAAGTGGCTGAATGTCATTGCCAATGTGAAGTAGAGAATTAACCCTTCTTCTTCTCTCTCTTTGCTTGTGTGTCTGTAAACTTTTCCTTTTGCTTTAGTAAATTGCTTTATCTCAACCTATGAGTTGTCTTCTCTCCTCTGTCCAGCTAAAAGGAGAGAGATAGAACAGCTTGGTGGGCACTTGGAATCCAGCCAAAGTCAATTCAAGAAACTCCATAAAAGAAAGGGAAATTGAGCATTTTTGATTTTTCCCCACATTTAAAGAAATCTATGCCATGAACAATATTCTCAATTTTAATACTGTAAGCCACTAGTAAATGCAGAAATATATCAGCAATAAAAATCCCATGTTAAACCCCACAAATTTTGGGGGGAATAGAGCTTTGCTGAGACAAGAGCTCATGGTGGTTGCAACTCTTTTGCCATGTCTGAGTTCTCACTGCCATTCAATGACTACAGTAAACTTTTGAAATGGGTTGTCAGTCTTAAAATATACAGCATTAGCAAAGGGTTTGTAGTACATTCATGAGACTTCTAAAATTGCCAAATAATTTAGGAGTTTCATATAGCATTTTGTAAATCACTTAGAAAGATCTCTTACTTTGTAAAACATTACAAAATGTGCAGTTTAGAGAGGCCACCTGGACAATGTTCCCAAGACGGGATCAGAAATGGCAGCAATGTTTCCACAGTATACAGGACACCCCTTGTTATTTCATAGCACACAAGGCAGAACAGGAATGTTCTCTTGTTCCAGGGAGAGCAAAATGAGTGAGTCAGAGACATGGTAAATAACTCACTATATTGTAAGGGACCTTTGTCCTTTAGCAATTTTACCAAGAACAGCCTGTGCTTCAAGCTGAAAGAAGTTAAGGAGTTGCAGGACAAAGCAAGCCTAATCCAGTGGTTACTAATGCAGACTAACCTCCTACAGCACTGTGCTTTAGCAGCCCAACTTCTGCACTTCAAGATATTCCAAGTCTCAAAAATTTTGAAATTGGAACTTATTATCTGGTTGAAGACCAGCTTTGTAGCTAGTGTGAACTGATTCTCAATTCCTTATGGAAAGATTACCAGAACAGTTTAGGAAGTGTGTAAAAAACAATATAAATAATATTGAAAAGGAACCATTTGCTTCAATCCTAGACTGAACTTGTGGTGGTGGGGATGACACCATTTTGAATAAAGAAAAACATCCTCAAACAATCTAATGGTTGTAGAATATAATACACTACAAGAGTTCAGCTGGAAGGGGTGTAACAAGGATCACCCAGCACAGCTATGATGTCAAGTCAGGAACCAGACAATCTAGGACTTTTTCACTGTACTAGAGCATTCAGCAAGGCACACTGACAGAATAAGCAGAAGGTATTTAAGCAAATAATTTTCCTTGAAATGAATTATGGTATCTGTCTACTATAGTGACAACCCATGCCCTAGAAATAGTTAACAAAATCAGGAAAAGGGAATAAATTTCTAGTTTTGTAATTCTGTTTCTTGCAAAGTAAAATTCTGCTACTTTCACTAGCAACCTGCTCTGCAGAACATTGTTTCCTTCAATGTGTTATTAAGGGTATATGCATTACCCAGCTGCAGGCTGGAACAGGATCAGTGCAGACAGCACTCACTAAATAGAGCTTTCCCTTTTACTAACTAGCAAATACATCTGTGATTAAGATTGCGTTCCACTTGAGCTGAATCATAACAAAAAAAAATTAAAAATGAGATGGGCCTGTCCACTGGAATCGTATTCTTATGAGAATTTTTGTTTCTAGAAACAAATGAAAGAAAACACCCTTTATGCAGAAACAATTTTAATAAGATCAAAGCATACAAAAAACTATCTGAAGAATTGTTATAGGAACAGAAAACTAAAGAGCAATTTTGACCTCACTGGACAATGCATATGACAATGTACATATATAATTGTTCATCCTGTATGCTTATTCTGTCCATTCTACTGCTGTCCCCAATGCAGGCATTGCATGTTTCAGAGAAGCCTGCAGCTAAGAAAGGGTTAAATTATCTTTTACTGACTTGATTCACACATTTAAGAAAACTTCGCCCAATTTGTTTTTTTTTTTTTAATTTTACTTGCCAGTCATGTTTTACAGACAACATTCTACCACTTAGCTTAGCTTGATGTAACATTTTTAAGAATGCTATTCACATGATTTTCATTAGATGTTTAAAATGCCACAACTGGAAAAAAGTTAATTTGTCCAAAAGTACAGTCAAAGAGGTTAAAAAGATATTTGGGAACCATCAACTGAAAGCCTTTACTGTATCATAGTCACTTCAAGTGTTGTAAAGTAGTTTTCTACCAACTTCAGCTTTTCTTCAGAAAGCAGGTTTTCTTGCTTCAATTGTCTAATAAGAGCTTCCAAGGACCTGAGTCTCCCCAAAGTTTTTATCTCTTGCATTTCAAGTAAAGTTACCTTAGAGTGCAGTTTTGAAATTTTTTGCCAAAGGTGATCTCTGTCTATGTCTTGTCTGCAGTATGAATGCTCAGTCTGTAGTATTTCATTTCCATCATATTCAATCACTTCTGTCTCCTCTATGTCAAGAAACTCTTCCTTAACAGGCAGACAAGAAGTATTTACTCCTTCAGGCTCTTCAGGACTCTCAGCTGGCATAATAATAGCAATGACAGACTCTTCAGTTCCACTGAACTGTTCAATAGCTTGTGTGACTGTACTCAGTAAAACTGCATCTTCACTTGTCTGCACTTCAGAACAGACCACGTGAGGGACAGAATTCTCAACTGCATAGTCAGTAACAGACCCTAAAGCACTGTTCAGTTTCAGAGATGAATTCAAGCAGTAAGGGTCTGTAAATTGCAGGACTGTAGCTGTACAACCTCCTGAATGCTCTACAGAAGTATGAGCACCAGTAGCCTCCATGCTCTGGGCTGCTGCTGTCATTACAATAGGATTAGGCTGATGTATGTACTGCCTAGATGAACTGTCAAGGATGACATGGTCTGCCTGAAAGCCACCTTCATGTGGAAGCTGCAGGTTTTGAATTTGTAAAGGTTCACTCAGTGCAGTTGAGCAAACCACTTCTGCTTTTTCCTCTACATTTTGTGCAATTACAGAATTTTTCTTTGGTGTACAAGGTTCAAGTGGTACAGATACTTTCTCTGACACAACATTTGTTTCTTCCTGGTCTTTTTTCTGTACCTGCTGTGAACTGTTGTGAGAAGAATCTTTTTCCTGGAGGAGAAAAAAAAAATGAAAAAGAAAATCACCACTTTGTAAGAAGAAAATCACTGAGTATTAAAAAATTAGGCAGATCTCATTTCATAGCACGGTATTGCAAAAGTACTAACTTAGATGAGCACTGCTTAAAAATTACATCAGAGGCCCAAGAATTCATGTAAGCATCTTTCACAACTTTGCTTCAGGCTCTACATTTAAAAATACTATTTTAAAGCTGTAAAAGCAATAGTAGTGTTTGGGTTTCTAGTTTTGGTTTTTGTTTTTTTTTTTTTTTCTTACTGTGGTTTGGAGTTTTTTATTTGATTTATTGTGGGATTTTTTCAAACTCTAGGGAATTTGGACACAAGATACAGTAATTATTCTCATAAGAAATTTAACATTTTCTATAGTAAATGCTTCTTCAATCTCCAGTTAAAAAAGATATTGAACCTCCAATCAAACTAGGGGAAGTTGTTCTTCCTTTACATTATGGAATCACATGCTTTGTGTCAGCCCTGCTGACAAACTGTATTGATGGACAGGAATTCTATTTTTTAAATAAAATATAATTATCTGACAGATTAGACAATCTGTATAACATCAATAGTTGGTTAGCTTCATACTACAAAACAAAAACAGGATAGAAATAGATTACCTCATCATCTGGGCAAGAGAAAATGGTTGGCACAGCGGTGTTTTTCAAGTAGCGTATCCCCCACCGCACGTCCAGGGAATCGGGGGTGAAATGATCACTGCAGAGCAGCTGGTGCTTACTTGGAGTCCAGGAATCCCGCTTCATGTTCCGCAACCATTTCTCAAGTCTCTCTTTGTCATGAAGTGGGAATCTGGTGGGGTGCACGAGACACAGAGTACTTTGGACCTTATTAGCATAAGAGAATTGATAGACAAAATGCCTTGGTAATGCAAATGGAACTTTGAAAATTAGATCTAGATAGAAGAAATTAGATCTAGAAAGAAATTAGATCTAGAAAGAAGATTTAATCAGACAGGTTTACTGGAAAAAGAAAATCCTATTAAACTCTGCAAGCAAGAGATGTTGTTATATGCATAAGTTTGTGTATGTGATTTTAACCTAATCATTGTAGTACACATTACTAGTCTCCCTAAAATAGTATGTAAGTGCTTGTATCCCACAATAAAATAGAATTCTGATCACCAAGTCAGTCTCCCCATCTCTCTCCATCGCCGAAAAGAATCTTTTTAAAGCAGTCAAAAAGACAAACAAGAAAATATACAAAACCCCCTGTTATTGTTGTCTTTCTTTGTTTTAAATAAGAATATTAGAAGGTAGCCTTCCTTTAGAAAAGATTACAATAAATTTTTTTCAAAAATTAAATGCTTATCTGGATGTCATGTACATGTTAATCCAATCATTATATACATTATTTCTAGTTGGGTATTTGCTCTGGAATTCAGAAGCACAATTTCTGATTTCTAGTAGCCAAGGGTTTCAGAATCCATGGCCAAGATGTTTTGAAAGGTTTGATCGTACAACACTTGCTCAGAAAGCAGTTCTGCTGAAGGGAGATGAAATACTGAGACATAATTTAAACAAAGTTAAGACTGGTCTTCATTTTATTAATAGTATTTCTTGGGCTTATTTGTCTTTCTAGATACAACTAGTATTTTCTGTTTAACAGAGTACCTCATACATGCCCCTCTTTGGATTATCAGATAATTTGGCGATGCAAATATTTCCAATACAGGTTTTAAATTTTGTTCAAAAAGTAAATGCATGCAAATGCAAAGCATTCCTATATTTTGTGTTTCAGCAATTAAACTTTCTCACAGTGTTAGGAGCCCAGATCACATTTTATAGTTTAGAATTAACTTTTCCATCATCTAACCTACCTGAAAAGGCAAATTATGAGTATACAGCCTCATAGAAAAAAAAACTGACTTTAAAAATACATGCAAAATGGTCAGACATCAGAAAGAGAACTAAATTAAAAAGAAAGTGTATGACATGTGACAACATGTAATTTACTTAATGACAGGCAATACACAAATGAAAAGGAAATTAAAGGCTTATTATGATGCATGCACAGTCAAGAAGTGATGGTAACAGGAACATGAACATTCAGATCACTCTTGTCTCTCTCCTCTTCTCAGTCAGGTATCAGGGTATTTGAAATGTAGTTGAAATGTTTCTCTGGTGCGTATCAATTTTACTTTAACTCTAGCAGATAACCACATATGATACATATGTGTCATTCAAACCATAAGTTGAATTCTGAGCACTGTTAAGTGACTACTGTTCAGAAATCAATATTCCTGAGCATCATGAGTAACAATAGTTACAAAGTAAAAATTTCTGCTTCTGTAATCGCACCCTCAAATCCCTGAAGCTGCAGGTTTCCTCCAAAAGCCACACATAGCAGCAGACTATAGCAGGCCCCGTGTTCCAAAACTGCAAACTCAGGTGATTTTGAGAGGAAGAGTGCTGAAATTCACAGCATACAGGTGCATGCCTTTACCCCTTCCCCAATCTTTTGAATTTGTTGCCATGTAAGTCTTCAAATTACCAAGGAAACAGAGCAGGCGTTTGATGCACCCAGCTCTGTGTATCTGCAGGAATGCAAGGAATAATGCAAGGAGTAAGAACACAGCAACCTCTGAAGAACAAGTTAGAGGTTCAGGCTTTTCAAATCCTGTCTGCTTAGATCATGTACACCCAGAGGCAGCATTGCATGTATGACAGAGCATGCTCCTCGGTAACACAGCTTAGCCTGGCTGTCACTGCAGAGGTCAAAAAAAGTCTCCCAAGAAGACGATGGTTTCCTTTCATTGAAGGTCATGTCATGACTCACACCCTCTCCAAGAAGGCCTTGGGAACACTTGCTCCCACTGCAGTTACCCTCACAACACAGGACCCACTGCTCTACCCAGACTCAACCAGCTTCAGATGGAAAATAAAATAATCTGTAGCAAGAGAAGGGTCTGATAGTGAAAGTTATTATTTTAGCTTAAAGGCAACTTTGCTAAAACCTGTTCATGCTTCAACTCCTCACTAATCAACAGAATCTGTTCTCTAGTGTAAACAAGACACAAAAGAAGGGGAAATGGAAAGAGGAAGTGGACAGAATTTATTTAGCAGCTGCCATCATTACCCAAGTCAAAGACGTGAAGAAATAAAACAAAGAAGAGCAGTTAGGCCAGTTGAGATTAGGTGACAAAGGGTTTGGAAGGGGCTCAGACCCCAACCACAGAGCAGCAGAGGACTTCGGTGGTGGTAAGAGGCAAGGGAATAAAACTTGCAATTCATGTCAGCAGTAGTCACTAATATAAGGCAAGAGAATCTATAAATCAAATCTCAAACCCCTTCTACAGGAGCATGAAACTCAGAATGGAGCACAACTCAAAGGCTAGATACACCAGCTAAGTTTTGGCAATCATCTCCATACTGATGCCATACATTTGAATATGTATGTATACATGTCTCAGTGCTCAAATTTGTTTTGATTATCCATGTGACATGCATGTTCTCTAAAGCATAAGGGAAAAGAAATTATTTTTCTTATTGTTTTATGATGCATTCCATGTTAGAAATGTGCCAGGGAAATAAGCTTTCCTTCAATCTAAAATAAAATTTCTTTCAAAGCAGTCTTCCTGTAGGTCTTCCTACACCGCCTTCCTGATATTGGAATAACTATGACTAATCAGAAACTGAAAGGAAACCTAGTTTGAGGTATAAATTTTACCAAAACAGATTTTGAGGCTAATTGTGAAACTTATTTTTCAAATTTTTCTTAAGTTGCTTCTGCTGACAAACGGTTCCATACTTTTATTCTATACAAATACATTCATATTTAGTTACCTGCACTATGTTTCTCTCAGGATTGTGAAATACTTTTTATAACTCACCATCCTGGGAAGCAACAGCCATATAACCACAACAGGGCAGAGGTTACTGCAGGCCTGGGATGGTGACTGGTCCATGCAGAGTCTGCACAGCACAATGCAGCCACCATAAACTGGTTTTGGCAACCGAAGTAGCTAAGATCCAGCTAACTCAGCTGCTTCCTAACAACAAGCAATGCCTCTGTTCACAGCACAGGTAAGGTAATAATTCTAGTGGCAAAGTTTAATTTTAAGGAATCATTTTATCTTTACTAGCTTAACTCTTCCTGGCCCTTCTCCTGGCATGTAACCCGTAATACACAAGGCATTTCACCATTAAGCCAAAGCCTGCCCTGCTGGAACATCGCTTCCACAGAGGCAGCAGCGAAACAGAGTCAGAAGTGCAAATTTTATTTTTCAGTCGAATCTCCTTGCTCTTCACTTCACGGACCCTCTGCACCTATTCCAGAGTCCTTAGACGCTGCCGTGTCATCGCCCCCTAACCCAAGTTCCGTCTGTCCGTCTGTCCTGTGCGAAGGACGGTGTGTGCAATTACACCTCAGCTGTCCGCTCTTTATTCCCTATACCTTCCCTTCCCCCAGGGGTCAGCGACCTTTCCCTCCAGCCCCCCGGGAGCAGGCGGGGTTCCAAGGCGACCACCAGCGTGGTCCACCCGTGCCGCTGAGTCTTTCGGCCATTTACTTCCGCAGTGGGGCTCCCCACTGCCGCCACGGCCAGCGCTCACCCAGGCCCTGCCCCGCTCCGCGGCCACTCACGGGTAGAAGCTGAGCTTGCGCTTGTCCTTGGCGCTCTGGCCGCCGCGGTTCTTGCAGCGGGTGGCTGCGCAGTACCGCGGCATGGCGGCCAACCCGGGCCGGGCTGAGCTGGGCTGGGCTGACCTAGGCGGGCTGACCTGGGCTGGGCTGGGCTGGGCTGGGCCGGGCCGGGCCGGGCCGGCGGCGGCGCCGCCTCCCCACAGCGCCCCCAGCGGCGGGTGGTGGTGGCGGCGCCGAGGTTGCGACCTGTCGCGTGCACCGCGTCACGTGCGCCCCGGCGACCAATGGCGCAGCGCTTCGTGTAGGAACGGCGGGGGGCCGGACTGCGCGAGCGCCGGGCGCGGGCGGGCGGGAACGGTGGCGGCGACGCCGAGGGGCGGCGGGGAAGCGGGGCCGGTGTTGAGGTGAGCACGGCGGGGAAGGGCCGCGGCCGCCGGGTGAGGGCTCCGAGAAAGTGGAAGGTTGCTGAAGTGGGTGGAGTGATAGGCGAACGCGGACGGGTCGGGAGGGGGGCGCTGGGGGCAGCGTGGGAAACAGGCGGGGGAGCGCAGAGAGGGGCCGCTGAGGCCCGGTGCGGAGCTTTTATTTGGAATGTGGGCCTCCCTGGGCCGCCTTGCGGTGGTGTTTCCCAGCCTGGCTGCTCTGGAGTGGGAGAGCGTCGCTGAATGTGGCTGTTAGCGGCTGCCCAGCTCTGGCCTGGCCCCACCCGGTGGTGCGGTCCGGCTCCAGCGAGGTCTTAGGGGTCTGTATAGGCAGGGTGGTGTCAGGTTGATTCCTTCGTTTCCCTGTGCTCCAGGGCAAGATTCAGGAACCTTCTTCTATATTTGCTTTCGAGTCAGTATAGGAGAGGCCAAGACAAGTACAAGCCCCTCCGCTTGACAGACTTGCCTGTAGCTGCTTGAGGACTGGAAGACTTGCTTACTCATCACATTAGTCGGTGGTAGGAGAACCGAGGGAATACCTCGGTAACTTTATTACTATTAGAAAATTGCTTGCAGAAATAATTACAGGACGTGAGCATTCCACAGGTTAGTGTATAGCAATTCTGTAATGAAAGCAGTAGCAGAACTCTAGTGATGCTCCGTGTTTTCTGAGTACGTGAGACTTTGAATATAAGCATTTATCTAAGATTTTGGTTAACTACTTTCAAAGAAGGATGGAATAAGGTATTTGTGTTGCAAGATGAAGTAGCTTCTTATTTTCTAAATCTGACAGGTTTTATTCTTGGTGCATCATCCTCAAACATCCCTTCATTGTGCAGCTGTTGTTAAACAAATGAAGAACTGATTGTTATTACTTCTGCAGTACTTTGGATAAACATTAGACAGTGCACTTCTTGTACAAAGGTGAATAGTAGTTGAGATCTGTACCTACTCACCCCACAGAATTAAATAGTTATTATGTGACCTAAGGTCTCTTACTTCATTGATAGATGTACCTAAATTAAGTACACAGATAATTATTAGAAGAGCTCATTATTGCATGAGCTTAATGTGTACAGAATTTATTGAATTTGGGAAGGTGGTTTAAGTAGCTGCAGTGTATGACCTGGAAAGTGCAACTTACGTGTCCCTTTTTGATTGAGAAACACAGGGTGAAGAGACATAAGCAAAAAAAAAGTATTTAAGAGACTTTATTTTGAAAGGGATTGTAAAAATAGTTTGGAATGGCAAGGCTGAAGTCGTTGGCAGTCGCAACACTAAGATACCGACAGCATATAAAATAGGTGTTTTCTAAAAAGTAAATTGAATAATTGACAGTATCTAAATATAAGACTTGCTCTCTCTGATAACTGTGAAGTTTAAAATGCTGCTTATACTGGAGTTTTATTTGTGTTTTGTTTTTATTTACATCTTATTCTTAAATTTGAGTTTGATTGATTTGTTCAAGGGCAGCATTAAATCTGTGTTTGCTAGTTTAAAAGATTGTGAAAATTAAGTCCCTTTTTTTACTATGCTTTAGAAATCAAATATAGCAAAGAACTTCATTGCAGAACTCCTAATGTAAAGAACTGTAGGAAAAAAAAAATCAGGTGTGTTTTGTTATCAGAAATAATACAAGTTGAGATGGTGAGCCAGAGCAGAAAACCTGAAGGACTAACTTGATGATCTCCGGCTCTCATGGGTTATGAAAGAGGGGTTTGCTCTTAGTGGAGGACATGAGCTGTTCCTTTTAGCTCTTTTCAATGTTCAGTAGCAGAAGTAGGATGGTTGACCTTAAGAGAGTGCAGCAGGTGATTATGCAAGCATGATGCAGGTGTGGGCTAATGAAGCAAATTAAAACAATCACATATGTGAGATGAACACGTAAGTCTGCATCTATAAAGCACTAACAGAAAGAAAGCCCTTAAAGCATGGAAGGATATATATGTGTGTGGTTCTTAGTGCCCAAGTCGTAAAATTTCAGGTTAGTGAAGTGGTGAGAGAAGGTATGTGGGAAAACTTGGTACTAAAAATATGTCTGATATTGTGCATGGAGAATACTGGAACGAACTATCCATTTGGTATTTAAGTACACTGATCAAAATACAATTTGTTTCAACTGCTGCCCCTTAACACTTGATATCATTCAGGCTGCTGGCCAAATAAATGCTTAAGAGGGCATGGGTAGATTAATCTTGCAGGCCTTTTGCTCTTGTCTCACAGCATTCATTTTAGCCCCCTGACTTGCCTATTGGAAATGGTATTCTTTTTTCCATTTTTGGTTCTTGCTTTTTTAAATTTTGTTTAGAGGGAATTGACTTTCACGTAAATGTTTAATTTTCATGTGTATTAGGTATTCAAAGGTTTTGAATTCTGCCTGACAAATTTTGGGTCCCATGCTGGCTAGCAAAAGTGTTCTGACTTTAATGGTGCTCAGACTGTAATTTTGTTTATTCAACTTTCAGGAAAGTAACACCAATTGTGTCATGAGTTGTTCTTACAGTACATTTAAATCAGTGTAATCTGGTGGGGGGGACATGTTACATGTGGAATGTTTAGGGTCTTGTTATACATCCTTCTGATCAGGTGTCAGCCAGCATTCTGTCTTTGAATGCACTCTGTGTTTGCCTTTCTGCACTCTGTGTTTTAAATATAATATGCACAGGCATATTATCTGTCCTCATCTTCTAGTAGGAACAGCTCACTCTGTCCTTCATGAAAATCATAAGACATCATGTGGCTATGTGGAACTGTTTCGTTAAGTCATTATATATGCCACAGTTTTCCCCTAAGTTCTGATATATTTGTTTCAAAATATATTTTTTTGACAGATGAGTTGTTGAAAAAAAAATTACAGCTTTTTTTAAGAGTTTTAATTATTGTTGAAGATACTTGTCTTGTATAAAAGACGTATTTTTGCCTTCAGTTCTAACACTGAGGGTTTCATATGTAAACCTTTCTATGCAGTGGTATTTATCAGATTAATTCTTTGATATCAAAGATATGGTAGGTGTTTTCCTTTATAAAGCAATCTGATATGCAGATGAGCTAAGCCAGCCTGTTGTTAAATAGAGGAAAGTGTGCTTTACTTGGCTGAACTCTGGAAGTGAATGATCTGCTTTTTATTATGTTCACCTTAGGTGGGTTAAACAAACTGAAGCTGAGCATGAGTGTCTGATAGTCTTGTCTTCCTGCACCTCACAGTCATCTCTAGGCCAGTTGTATTTTCATGCTCCTGTTGTTGTACCAGCTAATCAGTCACTTGGTCTTCCAGCAGGGTCACTACTGGTCGGAGCTACTCTGTTTGGGGTCCTAGAACTCAAGATTAATGTAAAGCTAGTTCAGGTATGGCAGTGTGAATGTTAGATGCAATGAAATGTGCTGTGTATTTACTTTTGCAACTTCATATGACACTGATCAGTGAAATGTAAAACAAACACTAAAGTGGTTGTTATGTATATGAAATGTCGCTTTGCAGTGTTTTCACTTACGTGTTTTGTGAATATGAAAACGGCGTAAGGGAGTTTGACAGGTGTAAAGCAGCGTGCTTACAAGTCTGGCACTGACTCTTGTAACATGCTGGTCTTCCTCTGCCAGCCTACAGCTGTAACTAACTTGTTGTGGAATGTAAAACAACTTGTTCTTCAAGTATATTTCCTTTTCTTTTTAGGAACTGGAGAAATGGCCACTACACAATCTGTCTTCACATTTGCTCTCTGCATTTTAATGATAACGGAATTAATTCTGGCTACAGAGAGCTATTATGATATCTTAGGAGTTCCAAAAAATGCTTCTGACCGCCAGATTAAGAAGGCATTTCACAAGCTGGCTATGAAATACCACCCTGACAAAAATAAGAGTCCTGGAGCAGAAGCAAAATTTAGAGAAATTGCTGAAGGTAATATATACTATCTATGGTCATAATTTGATACGTGTCTTATATCTAGAATGTAAGTGCATTTTGTTTTTACTGAATAAGAGGTATAAAGGGTTTTTTTTTTTTTTGAATTCCACTTAAGTGCTGTCAGATATAAAGCATCAAAATCTGAGTTGTTTCTTTGTTTCTGTGTTCTTGCGCATAGGAAGGCCTTTTACACAGTTTATGCATTTCTGCTTATTGGCTTTTGGCATATTCTTCTTCTCACAAAAAATACTTGGTCGTAGGACAGCTTTAGCCCTAGGATCTGTTTCATAAGATCTGGCTCAGGATTACTACCAGGGCTTCAGGAGGGCCTTACAGCAACCTTGCAGTAACTGTGGGGAGATAATTAGAAAACACACAGCAGGGTGCTTCAGTGGGTCATGGTGGAAATACAATAGACAACAGGTGAAAGAGGTTCAAGTGGTTATAGGGAGAAACTTTTTCACCTTGAGGATGATGGTTGGATTTGAGGATCTCAGAATTCTTTTCCAGTCTTAACAATTCTGTGATTATGTTCTACAGGCCAGTGTTAGAACAAATTACCTAGAGAGGTTGTGCAGTCTCCAGCCTTGGCACTTTTGAGGAATGATTGGGTAAAGCGCTGACTAGCCTAGTCCGATCTCATAACTGACCCTACTTTGAGCAGGAGGTTAGAGTAGAGACTGAGGTCATGTCTAACTTGAACTATCTGTGATCCTACAAATATAACACTTACAAGTATTGGGTGATAAAATGGTAGAAGTGGATAATCAAGAACAGAAAGACTTGGTGAAAAATGAGGTATACCCACTTCTGTTCCCTGTAGACTCAGGTATAACATCCATCTATTTGTGTAGTTCTCTTAACTAAGCTAAATGGGATATCTGGCTTTTACCTTCTTGTCTGCAGAAGAACTGTTTTGAAAGAAAAGTGGTTAGTAATATAAAGAAAGGGAGTCACAGCCTCGTTAGATACTCACTGCAGTTGTTAGCACCTACTACAGGAGGAAGTAGGAACTCTTAAATGTTGAATTATATAGAATAATTGCAAGTCTTTGACAGATAAGAAAATGAGTTTTTAAAATATTTTCTTATCAGAATGGGTGTATTTTCTATCAGAGTTTCTGCCTTGGAATACCAGTAGCTGTAGTTCTAAACCAAAGATTGGAGGTAAATCTAATTTCATTTTGGGTATATCCAGTCACGAAATCTAGGTTTATTGCTGAACTTGTGTGAACTTGTGAAAAATGGAGAATTGACACATGGTGAAATGAATTTTCTTTATTTCCTCAGTTTTTATGTTGCTTGTAACTGGTGTAGCTGGAACTTGCTGGCTGGCAAGTAGCTTTGCAGATGTTGCCCTGTGTTTCTGTGATAGGAGTGCAGCAGGTCCTTAGAACATCTAACTCATCCTTCTGCCTTCAGGCTTTCTGATCACCACCTCTCACTGTTATTTTGTTTCAAATCTAAATGCTAATATGTATTGGTAGTTAAACTGTGTTGTATTATGTGTAACCTATCCTCATAATATAGCTGTGTTTGTTATTGTAAGTACTATTTTGATGCAGTTTATTTTGGTTTGGAGAAAGGTAAATAAATGTAGAGCTCTTGATTGGGCTCGAGCATTGAATGAAAGTCTTGTTTGAAATTTCTTCGGTTCAGGAAGAGTGGGAGAGAAAGCTGCTGTTCTTTGTGTTTGTGTATGGTTTTTTTCTGGTGTTTTGAATGGAAATGAACTGTAACTTTTTTTTTTTTTAAACATAAATAGCATATGAAACATTGTCAGATGAGAATAAACGAAGAGAATATGATCAGCTTGGTCGTCATGGAGGAAGAGGAAGTAATGGAAGTCCATTCCATCAGTCATTTAATTTCAACTTTGACGATCTCTTCAAAGACTTTGACCTGTTCAGTCAAAACTCGCGGTCAAAAAAGCACTTTGAAAATCACTTCCGAGGTCATCGGGAGGCTCATAACCGGCAAAGACGTTCTTTCCAAGAGTTTTCTTTTGGAGGTGGACTGTTTGATGATGTGTTTGAAAATATGGAAAAAATGTTTTCCTTCAGTGACTTTGAAAATGCACACAGACACGCGGTGCGAACTGATGCCAGGTTTCATGGATCCAGCAAGCACTGCAGGACTGTCACTCAGAGACGAGGAAACATGGTTACCACATACACCGACTGCTCTGGACAATAATGTTTACTTTCTTCTAAACTTTTCTTCTTTACTCAACATCTTCATAATCTTTCTTGGTTTTGTGCTAACATGGAAGAAATTCTCTGAACTGTATTTTCTAAAAAACACTTAAACTACTATGAAGAAGTTGTAGATGAAATTAATCTTCAGAATAGAAACAACATGCTGTTGGAAAGTAAATGTGTCAACAACTACTTAGAATGGGAGAGAAGTAATCTCATGTGACAGAAAAAATTATATATATTTCAGATTAGTAAACACTTTCCCTGAATTTGAACACAAGATATATATTTTTCATTTCAGAAATGTAATATAATTTTTTTCATGTAAGCCACTTCAGGACTGATTGAATTACTTGTGTGTGGATTGAAGCAGAGGAGATACTTTAATTTTGATGTGCTGCTTTTTTTTTAATAATTTCTTTCCAAGTTTGCACTTGCAGTTTTTACCTGATACAGATTTACTGTGCAAATTACATAATTTACACAAAATAGCAGCAGAAATATAACTTCCCTGGGTCTTTGTTACTCTCTCTAGCATTGCAAAAGTATTAGTAAAAACCTTACTTTTTGAAGTTGGAAAATAGCAAGGGAATATGTGAAGACTGTGAGTGATGTAGGAATTAGTTTCATTTCTGAATTGGCCTGAAACGATCTTAGGATTTGAATAACCCTTTACTTATTTAGGGACATAGGGATATTCATGTACATAAGTTTGTGTGCACACAAAGTTTTTGTTTTGGTTTTTTTTCCCCCTCCTTCCACAATACAAATATCTCTCTGACAAGGTTTGGAAGGGCACACCCAAAACACTCTTGTTTTATTCTTACAATATTACCATGTGTGCAATGTACTTTTTGTAACTCACTTTATGAAACTAAAATATCCCTCTGAGATCTTAGGAACTTGAACAGGGTGAGCTTGTCTACAGATTCATGGTGTTCCTGAAAGGGCCTTAGTAAAAGCTACAGTGTTTAGATTGGCAGATTTATTACCTGTCAGCAGGAATTTTTTCAGTGTTGTGATTTGAGAGGTAAATTCTTAGCCTAACCACAGAGCAAAACTGAAAATTGCAATCCTTGTATTCATCCAATGCCTTGTGGGGCTGGAAACTTCTAATAAGGACAGCACTAATGGGTATTGATTTTAGCACCATGGAAACTCACAACCAGTATAAAATATATACTTAAAACTAAAAAGGAAGAAAAAAAACACCAGAAAATGCTGCACAACAAAGCCCCCAAATACTTCAGCTGATGTCAATCAAAGAGTTCTGTTGTAGCTTAGTTTAACTAGTATCTTCTGTTTGACTAATCATACAGGTTTAGTTTGTTAAATTGGCTGTCCCTTTAGAACTGGGAAGTAAGAATTTACCTTTCAGGTTGATTGCATGAGCAAAATAAGCATTTTAACTAGCAGTGTTCTAAATAGGCTTTGACTTCTTAAAATCTTTATTAAGAGGTTTAACCCTTTGCTTCTTGGATAGATATTGAAAGCTGCCTATTTGTTAAGGAACTTTGGCCTTCCCCTCCAGTGTATGTATTATCACTTGTTTTCATTGCCTAATCCTTGGAATGGATTGTTGCGCTATATTAAGTGCTTTTCCTTTTCTGTGTTCTTTATTTATTAATAGACTAATACCTCATATATGGTCTTTTATTAAAAGCCAGTAATTTGTGCAACATTATCGGAATGTGCAATATTCTTACAGTAAGAAAAGTGCTGGATTTAGTGTGTTTTTTTTTCACCCTTTTCTGTGTAAGTAGAGATTTTTGTTTCTTCTGTATAATTAATATATGATTCAAGCAAAAGTTGTACTTTTCTGTAGATTTCTGCATTTATTTTCTTTAACATACTCCATTAGTCCTGTGCATGAATCAAGCTATCTGCCCAGTTTATATCATATAGGCATCCAAGTGAACAAATTATTAACTTGAAGTTATGAATTACTTTCTCTCACAAAGATTAAGTATTAAACATGAGAGTATTTGTGAATGTCCTTTGGTAGGAGGCAACTCTAGAAGTGGGATGCACAGGTAAAATATTAATGCCTTTCTTAGTTGAGTGAATATTTTCTTAATTAAAAAACAAAAATTTTCTTAATTAAAAAAAAAAACAAAAAGGAGATAGTAGAATGAGCAATTCACTTAGGTCCCTTCCTGAACTCTAAATTAAAGGGAATGAAAGCTAAAATGAACACTATCAATTGTACGAAACACATTTCACCCCAAAAACTCAAGTCATTTAAGTGACTATATAAGTCCACAATCTTTCAGGCTAAACTTAAGGGTGAAAATAAGGGTCCTGGCTGCTTCTGGACTAGTTTCCCCTCTTAGGAATGCTCCAAACTTAGTGCAAAGTGTACATGTTTTCCTGATCTCTTTAAAGTGTAAGTATGAAACTGATAAGAAAACCAGTAGTGTTGCTATTTTTATAGCTGATCCACCTTTAAAAAACTTCTGCCTAGTTTATTTTAACTTGCTTTCATATTATTTCTCTTAATTACTTGTTATGGGAAAAACAACAAATGCTTTCCATTATTTCTATGGGCTTCTCCAAGTCACCTTCTGGTTGTTTTTGTTGTCGATTGAAGGTCAAATCCGCAGAAACCAGTGTATGGCTGTCCCTGTGGTTGATGGGTTTACTTGGAATAGGCCTTAGCTGGGGAAATTCGGGCAGGCTTTCCTCAGCCAAGAGTCTTCACTTTCATGGCCCTCAGAACACAAGCTTGCAAAACATGTTGTGCTTCTCACTTATTCGGAGCTCTTGCACATTCTTTCCCCTATTTATAGTGTTCGCTTCATGGCAGGCTCCAGCGGAAGTCCTGGTATAACCTTATGACATCCCTGACTTCAGAGTGTCTTAAGTGCCATTTTTGATCTCTCTTTAAATCTTATGAAAATACCCAGCAAAATCAGTTTTTGTTAGATAAGGGTGAAAAATAAAATCCTGATCAATTTTTTGAAAGTAATTTATGCATATGTAACTCTAAATGATTTAGTTTTTGAAACTACCATCAAAGTGGTTTTTATATGTTTGTTTTCTTCCCATTATACTTTTGAAACACAGTATCTAGTGGAGATAAAAGTACTGTAAAGTTAGAGTGCCATTACATTAAACACATGAAAATTAATGGTGTGATGTGTCTTTTTTCTTTTCTTTTTTTATCATTTGCTTCAAGATATAGATGGGAAGCCAAATTGAAGTGGTTTCATGTGGTGCTTGTGTTTTATGGAACATTTTGACTACTGCATTTTCCCTGAATGAGATGGTGGAGTTGTCAGGGAGAAGAGAGTGGGGCTGAAAAAATGGTCAATTTCACCTGATTTGTATTTTTTTGGAAATGTTTTGAATGGATTTGAGTTAAGAAATTATGCCTTTAAACAAAGCAGGCAAACAAGCCTGTGCAAAAGGACTTTTTTTCTGAGAAGCAGGGGCTGTAAGAGCTGAGAGCTTCTGCCTGGAGCTGATGGGTCACTGTCTGTGCTCTGCCCTGCTGAGGGGTGTGAGGGCAGTGTGGCCAGTGCTAGAGGCTTGGAGTGTCACAGGGAATCAGGTTCTGAAGGCAAGGTCAGGTGCTGTTGTGCTAATCCACAAGGCTGCTTGCTAGTTCTTGTTTTCTGGGTCTGATCTTTAAAAGGTGGAGGGTGTGAAAATTTCGGGATTTGGTTTGTTTCATCTGGCCATTTCTCATTAGAATTATCCTCCTTGGAACCCAAGCAAACTGTCATCTTAATAATGCAAGCCTAGATTTTGAGGACTAAAAGTGTTGGAAACAATGTATGATCTGCAGTATATTTTTATGGTGAGGAATGTAAGGGTTTTTAAAAATTATTTGTAAATTGAAGACTCATTAGAAGTGTCTGTTGGACTTGAAAGCCACGTGTAGAGTTTGTCGGCTGTGCCAGGTATGGGTCTCCTTTCAGGATAAAACGCTGTTCAGAGGATTGTTTGGCTCTGGCAGCCGTTGTGGTTGAGGCTGACTGGTCTGCCCTCGGATAGTGAGTGATTCACACAGCCGTGCTGCTGGCTTCAGTCCTGTGGGCACCTGTTCCTTCAGGAATGGGCAGAGACCAGCTCTGTGGAGGCCACTTTGCAGTTGTGATATCCCTTGACTGTCAGTCACTCCTGGTACAGGTCTGAATCAATTCTAGGCTATGGCTGTGCTTCATCCTTGATTCCAGTTCCTTTTTTTGAAAAGTTTTTCAAAACAACAAACTTTTCCAAAATCAAACAAAAAATGGACACAATAATAAAAAAAACCGATACCAAAGCCCAACAAATCTGCTTTGAAGTGACGTACTCCAGAGCTTAATTTGGGGCATGTTACCTGTTACGCAGTGGCGTGTGATTCAACAGCATCTATTTTACAAACTACAGTGGCACTGAAATGAACATTACTGCTTGCGTTGTTCCTGCTGAGGTTGCAGTTGCACCAGAAGATGGTGTGGAGATGCTCAGGTCCCTCAGGGATGGTTGCAGGATTCTGCCAAGGCTCTCAGACACTGGGTGGAGATGGCAGACCGTCTTGTCCAAGCAGCTCTTCTGGGACAGTCCACCAAGGAATAAACGTGATATTAATAGATCTTTTTTGTGTGTTTGCACAAAAAAAGAGTGGGGTTGTGCTGGGGGTTGTGTTGACTTGTGTATGAGTTGTGTGTTTCTCTAGGCTGGCAAAAACTGATGCTCCTCTCCAAGGCATCCATGAGGGGAGAGGGATGTCTGACACGCCTTTGCTCAGCCTGATACCTGATCTCCAGCAATGGGCAGCTGGGAATGGGTGCTGACAGCTCAGTGGCACTGGTGCAGTGGAACCACTGACCACTGTTGATTGGTGGTGTTAATAGCTGAAATCATGAACCTATCTTAGGTGGACTGTAACATCTCATGTATTAAGCTGAAGAATTCTGGCCAGTATACGTGTGGTAGCTAGAAGCAAAAGCAGAGACTGTTATTGTTACTCCAGATAGTTAGGCTGGATTTAGAGGAAACAGAAGTATAGAATATTGAATAATATACATCAAGACACCCTGAAGCTATACTTGTGTTGCTGTCTTATGAAGATTTTTCTAATTCCATACTGAATACTCTTGTTAAGCACCACTTATCACTAAAATTTTATCTAGATATGAGAAAGAAAATGAAGTGTTAGTGGTTACTAGTTGGATGTTATTGCCGTTCATCTCCCACTGATATAGGAAAGATGAAGTGAGCTGTGTGGAGGTTGCAATAGAGTTTAACCCATTTTGCTTTAGGATGTTGAACTTGCAAGATTTTTAGCCTTCAATATGAGGATTTTAGGTGGTGATCTAAATGACAAGTTGTGTGTTATGCCCACATGGCAGTAGTACCATACCTGTCTCTTCTGCTGTGCAGCAATAGGCACTTCAGGGAACTCACATTATAAAGCAGAGCTGTGTGGTAGCAGCATTTGCCAGATTCCACCTGGTTGAAGCAGGGGAATCCATTGCAGCACCATGATCTTTAAAGCTGAGCATGCAGAGCTCCAGCTGAGGGAGAAGGTGCTTTCTGTCCAAATTGCTTAATGAATCCCAACAATGACTTTGATACAGTCTTTCTGCTTTAATATGTAAATTTTTGCATTGAAATTTGTTTTAAAATTATATGGATCTTCAGTCTGTCAGGCAGCCAATGCCTGCTTGGGTGGGTGGTTCTGCCACCTCTTGGTAGCTCAAATTTGGAGACAGGTGGGGAGGCAGGGCAGAGGAAGGGCTCACATTGTTGCTGGGAGCAGAGTGCAGATGTTATCACTTGCGTACAAATAAATTAAATCATTACCTCTGCAGATGGAGCATAAATATAGCTTGCTTCTGCTGGCAGCTGAATGCAGAGCTTGTGGCTTGTTGGTAGAAATGTTATTGCTATCAAAACCACATATTTTCCTCACCTCTTCTTACACTGTACTCCCCTCTGGTTTTTTTCTGCTTTTGATGACTGATGACTCTGCTCCAGTTGCTGTATTTTCCCCATTTGGCAGTGGCTATAGTAGTTATGTTTCTACTTGCTTTGCAGATTTTTATCAATTGACTTTAGTTCATACGTACAAAACTTTTTTTGCAAATCCAATTTAAATGGGTTTGGGTTTTTTTTTTTAATAGTGCAAACCATTTAATTTCCTCCTGTCTTTCCCCATATCCTGTTGAGTTAGCCTCATGTGCAGCATGAGGTTTTGTACTGGTTTTCTGCTTTATTCCATCTGTGGGAGGACAAATGATACCTAATTTGGCATAAACTGAGACAGATGCTGACAGATTTATCTCATTTAAATCTGCTGATATAAATTTAATCTAAAAATTTTTGGAAAAAAATATCCCTGGCAGAATAAGATGGTCTAATCAGCACTTGGCATGATAACCTTGAAGCTTATAGATGAAACAAACCTGAAACTGCACCCAACCAAACCCAACACCAGTACCTTGGTGAGTGTGAAGGTTAACCTGAGCAGGGTAAATATTTTACAAAATCTCTTCTGTGTTGAGGGAAACAGACTTTTTAACAAATGATAAATAAATACCTGTAAGAAATAATGGAAGTGGCTGGATATACCTCCACAGGTAGATTTATAATTGCTAAAATAAAAAGATTTATTTCAACTTATGGGCACTTAATGAAATCAACATAGGGCACTTTATGAAGTTATCCCCGTGACAACTGAGTATTATTTTCACTTTCTAAGTACTGTTTTGCATCTGCCCAGATTCAAAGTACTTGCACAGCTTATGTATCCTTCACTGGCTATGAGAATGTAAGGAGTTATCATGAGTTATTGCTGCTTAGACCCACAGGGGCTTATTGCACGCTCATAATTCAGTCACGCGTTTGAGCCCTGACCTGAGTTGTGCATAGCTACATAAATAATCTGATATACAGCATGAGGAGAGGCTGGATTTCTTGACACCTGACATTGTACTCTTATGAAGTTGTTCTGACTCTTTTCAGTCAGGTCCTGCCTTCTGAACCAGTGTCAAATTAACAGACTGCTTCAGCTAATGTTTTTGGCTGTGTTACAAGACATGTCCTGTGTATCAGGTGCTTCTATTAAAACTTTTTTATTCTGTTGTGATGAAGGTGGATCAGGAACTACCCCTGTTTTATTATTTGTTAAAAATAATGTGTTTTTTGATGTACGGATCCTTAATGAAGAAGACATAGGTAGTTATTTTCATATCTGTGGATTTACAGTAATTTAATTGATCTGTGTACTAAAAAGAATGTGGATGGAATAAATTGCAAGCTCAAAAAGACTATCTTTGAAAGTGGTGGATTGTGCCATAAAGAATGGGTAAGCATGGAGAATGGGCAATTTGTCACGGAGCATCACAGCTGCCCAATAAGTAGTCTTGATTTTCCAAGGAGAGTGCGTTTAAAAGAGGGTATATGACTGCATTATTGCATTTATGTGCTGCAGGACTCCTGTGGATACACATTATTTATGCCTGTATGTAGCATTTCCAGTAGGTGGCTGACTGTCACTTCACACTGACTTAAGTACTGTAAAATAACAGCTGTCACACCTCATGAGACCCACAGTCTATTCCAGCAATATCGTAAATCTGTTTACTTGCTGTCCATGAAGCCTAAGAACCACAGAAATGCTACATGGCACAGCAGCACTCCTCTATGAAATAAGCAACATGCCATCTTTAGTGCATTTTTTTAAGGCATGCAATTCTTTTCCAGGCAAACAAATACACAAATTAGGCTCAGAAAATATATTAGTCACTTAACACAGTCTAGAAATACAGGCTTGTTTCTGTTGTACATGCCTAAAGGTTTTACTCCATTTCAAGCCTATATGTACATGTGAGGTGATTCTCACCAGAAAATTGTTGATTTTTTGCCTGTTTTGTTCATTAAAAAAAAAAAAAATTCTTTGATAAGCTGATCTTTCTGGAGAGACTGTATTTCTTCTTCCTGAAACTGTTATAGATAGCTGCTGTAAGAGGGGAAGAAATTTTGAAATTTTTGAAATTTCACCTCTGAAATTTTGTTGGATTAAAAATGGGAAAGAGTAGCTGTAAGGGTGATCTCTTCACACTTATTTGTTGTATAAGTAAATTAGCAATATCAGTGATTATTGTTACTTCCAGTGAGGCTTGGATGATTAAACAATGAAGTGGCAAGTGGAGATTGAAGTAGACAAATGTAAGGTGATGTTCATGGAGTAAAATGAAAATTAATGAGCCTAGATTTGATGATCACTGTTAGCAAGACCTTGGGGTTGTAGGGCACAGATTCAGGAAAACATCAGCTCTGGGTCTAGGAGAAATGAACAAAGCAAACCATATTTTAGGAAGGAGTAAATAATGAAGAGAACATAGTTATGCCACCATATAAATCCATGGTTTACCTAACCCTTGACTCTGGCCAGTTCTGATCCCCTGATATTCAAGACACTGTTAAGACTGGAAGGCATTTGGAAAATGGCCACAGGAATAATTAGATGAAAGAATTTGCATATGAGATTTGACTGAGTAGATTAGATTATCTTTCTTCAGCCTTGAGAAGTGGCTATGGGGTACTGCACAGGCCTCATCAGTGATAATGAGGTCATGGATAGGCATTGACTGTTCATAGTCTTTTGGGCTACAAGGACCAGTCAGTTCCAGGAAAACAAAGAAAGTAGGCAGTTCTTCATACAAGAGGTAATAGACTTACAGAATTTGCAAAAAATAGGGCGATGACAAGACTATGAGAGAGGTTCAAGTTGAAACTTGAAACTTGGAATCTTGGAAGAGTTTTCTGTTGGGGTTTAATAAACGTATAATCTCTTCAAGCTCAGGAATTTCCTGAGCAGAAAATATTTGGAGCTAAGGGGAGTAGAAGGGAACACTGGAACACCAGCAAATGTGCTTACCCTGTGCTAACTGTCCAAGGGGTTTGCTAATGGAACAGTTGAGGAAAGAATATTAGACTTGAAAGACCTTTGGTTTGAGCTAGTGCAGCCATTCCAATGTTTTAAGACTCTTAAAATTCCATACTATTTTTAAATTTATTAATAATTTTGTTGGGTTTTTTTGTGCTCACCTTCCAGCTTGTTAGTAAGCTGCCTTCTAGCAAGTGTAATTTTACAGGTGCATTCATGCTCATCTTGATGTGATGTCCTCTGGCAGATACAGCTGTCTGTCTTCTGTCACTTTTAATTCTCTTTTAGTGCTGTGGTTTTTCAGAACAAATTCTGACTAAACACTTAGAGTTACTCATTAATGTTATTTAGTAGAAGGAAGAACTTTAGTCTTGTTCTCTCTTTTCTCTTGTATTGGCAATTTCTTATGACCTGAGATACTGTGCCTGGTCTTGTGACAGCTGGATTGTAAAATCAATGGATAGCTGCAAGTTGCACAATCTGAATTCTATAGATTATGATTAAAGAGAAAAATGAAAGAATTAGATTGGGTTAAAAGAAAGGCAAATATATTTGAATGAGCAGTAGAGAAATTTGAGTTCTATTTTCATTACTTATGGTGGTTTTTTGCAGTCTGCTAGAAACATGTGTACTCAGGAGTAGGGAAAATATGGTACACACACACACACACACACACACACACACACAAAGACACAGACCAGAGTGCCTTGTGCTGCTGGTAGTGGCTGTCAGGCCTCCCAGGCACTGTGCACCACTGTGCTCTGAGTCGCTATCTCTGATGCAGAACTGTAAGCACAGATACAGCCATGCACAGCTGTGAGATATGGGAGTGCTGTCAGATCAAAGGGTGTCCTGTCCCCCAGCCATCTGGAATTAGTGATTGTTTTGAAAGAGCAGCAGAGCAATGCTGAACCGAGTTCCCAGAGACACAGATATGTCCTAGTCTGCAAATACTGGAACAGGGGTGGAGAAATCCCAGCTCCCAGCACAATAATGCCCTGACAGCAAGGATTTCTGATAACACATTGTTTTTCTCCTCAAGTTTCATTTATTTATCACAAGCTGCAATTGTAAGACGTTAATCCTCCAGGCATAGGAGCAAAGTCAATGTTTACCAACCCTGTAGCTAATGATATACTGGAAAGGCTCAGCATATTTTTTGCTTAGGACAGAACAGCACAGTGACTACAGTAGGCACCTAGAAGACAGGCAGCAGACTTTGCCTTAGATATGCAGACAGGTCCAGGGGGAGGATTCTTTGGAAGTTCATTCAGTGTTGCTATTGCTTGCTCTTTACCACCTATTTACAAGACCCTGCCTCAGAGCTGTCATCTGGACTAGGGAAGGACAAAAATCCCTCTGGAGGGGTTCTCTAGCAGGAATTAGAAGCTTTCTGAATCCCTGGAGGGAAAGTCAGCACAGCAGTCTGTGCTGGGGGTAAGCATGGAAAGCTTCAATTCCACTTAACCTTGAGCCTGGAGTTATTTGCACGGATGGGCAAGAGACATATCTGAGAAACAAAACTAGGCAAGGATCCAGTGATTTGTGGTCACTACCAATTCTTCTGGTTACTCAGAACAAGACTGGTATGATTTAAGCAAAGCCCTGCACTCCCACAGTAACTGTGGGAGTCTGGGAGTCTGGAAACTCTTCAATCAGAATGAAGAAATGACTTGTTTTAGTTTAACAGATAGAGGGAGCTTTCCATGAAAATACTTCTATTACCTAATTTTTCTTTTCTTGGACAAAGGGTGCATGAATAATCCCATGGACTAGAGGATTTAAATACAATGAGTGACTTATATGAGAATTTGGGCAGTTCAGGGCCTTTTCCCTGGGGCATTGTAAATTGGTCAGAGTTATGTCCAAGTAAAGTATGGTGGAGAACCCTCAGGTCATTGCAGGCTGATGGGACCAGGGGATTTGTGAGTCACAGGGTACAAGGCTGGGAACTGAGAAATCAGCTGAATGTCATAGACAGCCTAGTCTCATCAACAAGTGTCCAACATTTATGAACAATCCCATTGTCTAGAAATGCAGGTTGGTGATTACAAGCATCTCTTACAGCAAGTTTTTAGGAGAATGCATCTGTTAAAGAAGGTGAAAAATGAAGGTGAGCGTGAAAAATGAAATGTGGTGAGAGGGACTAGAGCCTGCTTCACAGCCCCACTGAATATGCACTGTTCAGTATGCAGTCTGTGCTCTATGTGCACTTGCTGATAGCTCTCATTTAGAGTTAAACCACCTCCTTGGCACCATACTTTAATCCTTGAATGACAAGGATAATAACTTTGTGTCATAAATAATGACTGTTTTGCAATATGCATCTTTTTTAGGCAATACAGTTCATGTGGGATTCACCTAAACAGCAGTAGGGGCAGGAGCCCCCGTGCAGAGGCAGGCTGACTCCATTAGCATTGTTGCCAGACTTGCAGAACTGCTCTGCTTGTCTCCTAAGCAGAGGAGACAACGCTCAGGTGCTCTCATCTGGCTGTTTAAGGAATATAGATGTCCTTCAGTGTCTTCTTCAAAGGACCAGTGGAACCACCCAAGTCCAGCCTGAATGCTTTCCTTGACAATGTAGCCTGAGGATGGCAGCTGGTATGTGGGGGTGTACTCTTGGCCAGGAAGAGACAGAGAAAAGTCCCAGGAACTTGGAGAACACTTTTCCAAAAGGTCACATCTTTTCAAAGAACTGCATAATCTATTCTAAAGAAATCCATGTGAAATAAAAAGGGAGATTGTTTAACCCTAAGCTTTATAATAAATGAATGATTTTCCTGAGTGAGATAGCTTTCCTTCTGTAAAAATAAATATCTTTCCTTAGCACTTCAATAATGAAAGGACAATTATCCTCAGTACTTCCAGATTTGCACATTCACCTAAAAAGAAATTAAAACTAGATTTTCAGCATATTTTCATACATAACTTGGTATGCTAATAGTACCTTACCAGTCCTGTTCAGTTTAGAAGGACAATCTGAATGAATGCTGTTATCTAGGAACTGATCCAAAACAAGGAGGTGGTCCAAACACTCCTGAACTTTCTGGAAATACTTATTTCAAAACTTTCTGGGATCAGGGGTTTACTGGGCAGCTGAAGGGAATAACAAATGAGCATTCAGCAGTGGCTCTCCAAATGTCTCAGGCACAGCTTTACTGACAACTCTTTTTATCAACTTCAGAGCTATCATACCTTCAAAAGAAAATAGGCCATACATGGGTTTGAAATGCTGAAAGGCAACATTGATTTCTTCCCAATCCTATACTGCAGCTTTGTAGACAAACAGCACATACAGTGAACCTTCACAGGCTTCAAGTGTCCTCAGAATACAAAAAACCACAGTCTGAACTGTGCCAGCTCTGCCTTGAGGGTAGTCCAAGGAGATGGGTTAGAAATGGATTTGCACAGTTTTTCAGCTCCAGGTTTCTGGAGATCAGCCAGGCCTTGGCATACTTGAAAGCAATTAGGGAAAACAAAACAAAACAAAAAGCAGGTCAATGTAATATTGCTGAGAGCTTGGCACGGGCAATTTATTGTCTGAATTAACCTTTCACACCATTTTTTGATAAAGTTGGTGTTGTGCTGCTGAGACAACAACATTTTTTCTCTTCTTTGTGAGAAGAATCTGAGACTGAATGTTTCCTGAGGCCAGGCCAAAAACAAAGAGAAGGAAAACAAGAATGTGTTCTTGGAGGCCAAGGTAAGAGTCAGGCTGGGGCATCCTGTCTTTGGAAGACTTAAAGCACAAGCTGCTACAGTGAGGAATAAACCTGGCATTCCTTTGGGTACTGCTAGCCAACTCTGCCTGCATTTTGTTCTTTTCTGTCCATGGCAGCTAAAATCAATGTGGCATAAGAAAGGCAAAGAACCAGGAGCTTAACTAATTACAGAGTCTCTGCTGGCAAAGCCACATTAATTCTTCTAACCCTGCACACTCTTTAGTGGTGCTCTCCTGCTGTGACACATGAAGAATGTGAACTGCCAGAAGCCTTTTTTTACATTAGCAAAGAGGAGGTTATTGATGTGGCTGTATTAAACTGGAGGTGGAAGGGGTGAGGGAGGTGGGTGAAGCTCTGCATTCTTGTCTCCAGAAACAGTTACAATGCCAGAAGAACATCAGCTTTCAAAGACAAAGCTGAAATCTCAAGGGGGATAAAAATGAAAATCCACAGCATTTGCTGATGAGATTTTTATGGTAAAAATACAAAGTTTTTTTTTTAATATATGGCATGTGCATTTTTTAGGTCTCATAGAGGGTCTTTCAGTGAAGTTTTCCAGTTTCTAGCTGGGCGATTTAAAATCAAGACATCATGTGTTTCATGCTTTGCAAAAAGTCTGAAAAACTGAAGCTCCTGGAATGCAGCATTTTAACATTTCACCACTGGATGGAGACAGCACTCCAACTCTTCTGAGTAATTACTACCGGCGCTGTAATGAAATGCTTTGTGTTTAAGAGGTTGAATAATTAGTGGACTGCAACTACAAAGACTGGAACACCAGCTAGATTTATGGCAGAAAATGTATCGAAGGCACACTCCCCAGATTTGAGCTTGACCTATTTTTATGGTGAGAAAATCCAAGATTTAGCTGAAAAAAAATAATTCTACTTCTCCCATCACATAAAGCATCAATGACACAGACTAGCAAAAAAACACAGGGAGATAAAGCAAAGCCTTTTAGGATCCTTTCTATCTTTTCCCAGGTCACACCGTATTTTTCCTGACAGAAGGACTCTTCAGCTTTGTGGGTCTGGTCTTGAGGGCTTGGTGCTGCAGGTAGCAGCTGGGGTTTCTCCAGGAGTGGTTGTAGTGAATGTTATGTTTGCAGTGGACAGCCTTCCCTTGCTTGAAAGTGGCAGAGAGGAGGCCACTGGAGGGGAAGTTGCAACAAAAGGAATTCCCACCATCTTGAAGATTGGTAGGAAAATTTTCAGAGATTGCTGCAGTTCAGGGGTCATAACATAGATGGGGGACAGCCTGCCCTATCAGGGTTAGTTTCTCTCATCAAGTATGTTAAGGCATTAATACATATTTTCTTCCCTCTTTGTGTGTATGTGTGTGTGCATGAGGTTCAGGTGCATGAGAGAGGGAAGGAGGACGGCCTGGATTTCAGTCCAGTCTCTTGTTTAATCATACTGGGCTTCTCTGTTAGCTATAACTTTTGAAATTTTTGATGTTTTAAAGACAAATAAGTGAATTCAAAGATACTTAAATTCTTATAAATTTTCTAAAATGACCCAGCCAGATAGGTTGGAGACTTGAAGTACCCAGATTAAAGGCTGAAGAGTGAACTCATATAGAAGAGAGTCCACTCTGGACAGAGCTCTTTAACATGCCCCTTCCCTGGGAGAAGCTTTAATCAGAACTTGCAATCAACCACAAGATAAGAATAACCATAGGCAACCAGACTTCATCAGTTCAATAAGCACTAGAACTTTTCCTTAAAAGCAACAGAAAAGTTGACCTATTCCATTACCATTTCTCCTCTGCCTCCAGGTCACAGAGTCTGTACAGAGTTTAAAAGCTGAGAATTTTCACAAATAAAAGCAGCACAAAAGCAAATAACATCCACTGAGACTGATTTTTCATGTGTCTGCTTGTTATATTCAGGCAATGTTTTTTCCAGACAGCTGTGGCATTGCATAGTGATTAGTGGGGTGAAGCTCTAGAGGGAAGGGGCATGAAAAAGGGAGGCTGAACATAAAAGGGTGTGACAGGTCCTAATGTATGCCTGTCACTTTTGTTCCCCAAATACAATATCTATTAGATCAATTATATGCTCATCTACATGAAAATGTCTTCATTTTTTTCTGAAACCAAGATTTCAAGTGTAATTTCTTTGCTCACAGCCAAATCTGATGTAAATCTTCAAGAATAGATTCTTAAAGGTATTTAGGTTTCCTATTCCTGGGTGAAAATCTCTGCCAACTTCACCATCCAGGATGTCTAGGGAGATATCTGGTGCTGAGACAAGAAACCTAATCAGTATGATGAGCAGAGTTCTAAACCACTACAGGGAAATGCACAGTGTTTAGGCATGAGGAGGAGGTGACCTTCTGCAGGTAGGATATGTTTGCAGTGACAGACAGAGGTTTGCAAGCATGTGCCTTGTTATTTACTTATTCGTGTGCTCAGCTATTGATATGTACCCATCTCATCTGGTATTCATCTGCTATGCTGCTGTTTGCAGAAAGTGATGAATACAGAAAGGCTTGAGAACCACCTTTCCTTCACTATATTGTGGGACCTCTCTGACTTGAAGGAGGCTTGGACTAGAGGGAGCCAGTGTCACTTTCCTGTCCACTTTTTGCTGGTTTTGTGGAAACTGATGTGGGAACTGGTCAGGAAGGTGGTATGCTGTTAAATGGCCAGTCAGTGTGAAATTATGGACTGTGACTTTGGTCAGTGATAACAAACAGTTTCAGAGGAGAAGCCCTCTGAGGAAAAGAAAAATGTGAAAAAAATAGCTCTGCTCTAGGTGCTTGATGTGGGAGCAGGAAAACATGCTTACTGGATGGAATGAGGAGACTAGATTAAGACATGAGGAACAGAGCAAGAGGCATGCCAGGAATACCAGGAGCACATGCTTATAGTGGTGATGAGCTTGGATGTGCTGTAGATACATTAGAAAAATGGTGTGCAAGATTGGCAGAGGCAATACCAAAGCCAGAGCTCTAAGCAGTGAAGAGAGGCAAAACTCAGCTCCTTGTGATGGTGAGACATGACCTGCTGTATAGCACAGGACCTTGTGGGTGACTATCCATGGTCATTAGAATGGATCTGAAAGTTCAACATTTGCTGTGTTACTAATCCCTGCTTCCTTTGTGACTGATTGATGGGGATGTGTGACATGACTAATCTAACCTTTCTTTCCCTGCTTCAGGCAGCAACTTGCAGTTCCATGGGCACCTCATAGGGTGCCACAGTGTGGTGAGATATGCTGGGTTTGCTCTGCAGCCTTCCAGGTGACCATGGGAATAATGTCCTGCCATCTCTCTGTGAAGTGCTCCATCACTCCCCAGGTGCCAAAGGCAGAGCTGAATGTGCTCTGAGCTGTCTGCTGCTGGATATCCCTTCATGCCAGGCAAGCACCTCAAACCTTCCCTCTGACAGCTGACTGCAACTGCACAGAGCCAAGTAATGCTTGTGGCTGACTAACCCATGCACAGAAGGGCTTGTACTTACATACAGGTACAATTTCTCTGCTGATGGATCTCTGTGCTCCAGCCCTGGTACAAGGGCCACAGGAAGGCTTATGGAAGTTTCTCTCCTCATAAGGAAACTTCTGAGGCCGTGTCCATTAGACCATATTCATTTGCCATTCACTGCCCTTTCTCCCGCTGTAGAACTGCAAGTAAATTCTTGAGGAGAAGGAGGAATTTGTTACTGGCATTTCTAACTCATACAGGATGAGTGGGATTTCAAATCAATATCTGGTTCCTTCTCAGCTTCTTCTTCCTCCAGCCTGGCCATTTCCATCAATCATGAAAAGCTTCCCACTCTCAGCAAATGGCCACTCCACATGATTAATCACTCAGGTCACAGCCATAAAGAGATCTGCCAGTCCCATAACTTCAAGACCATCTCAAGCAGGCAGTGTGGCAGATTGATTAAGAGGCTTGCTATGGCAAATAGGAAAATCATTGATATTTGGTGCTGGGGAAAAAGACCTGACAAACAAACCAACAATTTTTCACACAGAAAGGTAACCACAGGTTTTCTGAGAGCCTAGGGGTTTTCTGAGAGCCTAGGATGCATTCACATTTATGAACAGCTGAAATATCCTGTGTTTGCAGGCAGTACTGTATCATATGGCTGCCAGATCACTTATACCAAATACCTTTTCTGTTCATATCCTCTATGGGACCCAGCTCACTTCTCTCAGTCATGGAAAGGGAGACAGGAACACCAGGAACACCCACTAATACTTAATAATTTACTGCTTAAAGCATTGCCAAACAATAGGGTAGTTTCCACTGATGACATCCAGGGATTTTATACAAATAAATGCCTTCTGGCTTTGTCTTGCTCTGAGTCTTTGTTTATTAATTGAATTGCTTCAGCAGTGACGAATGATGAGAACATAAACCTTGCCATGTCAATTGTCCTGTGTGACATGCTAACAGCAGGACAAGATGCTGGATAACCTTCATGACCCAGCAATGGTGAATCTGAAAGTCCAAAGGGAGCTATTTGAAAATCCCTGAGAATCCAGTTTAATACACAAGGGAGTGAATATGTGGTTTTGTTTCAATTTGAATCAGCAATCTAGTTTTGATTCTAGTTTTAAACAAACCCTGAAACTTACATACAAATTTTGGGTTGACCTAGAACCTCCAAGGCAATTGTCTCTTGAATTTGCCCTAGATACCGGAGAGTCTTGAACTACCAAAGTGGCTTTCCTGAACTTCCTTTTCTCTGACTTGGAAGATTTGCAAGAAGATATCATACAATAATTTTGAAATTTTTTGTGAAAAGTTCATCTTAAATAGGTTGATAGCAAAGTCTGGATTTTTTTTTTTTTTTTTTTTTTTTTTTTTTTTTTTAAGGAAGCAAATGGCAGTGTTAAAAGCATATAGCCCAAAGCAACAGGTGGGATTTTCTTTTGTTTTCCCCTAGGGTGGTCATCAGCCTACCCTTAAAATAAAGGATTTAAAGTGAAAGTGAAGATAAATCTTCAACTGTACCTAGAGAACAGCATGTATAAAAAGAACCATGAAGAATATTGTAAAGTGTTTCAGTCTTGCTCAGAGCGAATCCCCATGATTTTATGAACCTATTAAATGTTTCATTAGTTAAATATGCCTCTACTCCTATATAAAATGTTGAACCCATAGGGGATTTTCTCTGCTTTATCTCAAACTATGCTGTTATCTTGTGTGATGTTGGATTTGTACTCATATCCTGTTTGCTTGCTTTATGTTGTTCCATTTCACTGGTTGTCCTTGCCTCCTGCTGTTGTGCAGACAACACAAAAAACCATCAGCGTGTGTGTGAGTTGGGTGTGTGGGAGCAGCCCCACCCACAGCATGGTTGGGAGGCGTCTAGCATTTTATAATAGATCTACTAAGAGGTATTTCTTTCCAGTGAATATGGGTGTTCCTTAAAATACTGTGGGAAGAAGCAAAAGGAGTAAGGTGTTCTCAGCACACAAAGGAAGCTCTGTGGGTGCCACAAGAAGAGATCAGGCTGGGCATGATGTCTTCTACTTTAAAGACCCTCTTTGTGTAGGGTTTCTGCTAACAGGAGATAATGACAGCTGTTCTCAGGGGAAACAGGGAAGAGTACTTCAGGAATGCAACAGCTGTGGAATGTTATTTTCTGATTAGTGCTCCTCAATAACCCAGAGAGATTTGTAGCAGTATTATGGTTTCTACTTGTCACTCAAAATTATGCCAGTATCATTGCAAAGGAGAAAAAGTTCCTGGTGTGTTAGCAACCCGTATTTCTGGTGCAGGAACAGAAATTAAACCATCAATCTCACCAGTCATTCTGCTTTGCACAGGCAAAACTCTTTGTATTCAAAGAGTCCCAGGATGATAAAATGAGACATAAAGATCTCCTTTGATGGTCAAGCTCCTGAAGCCCATTCAGAAATGAGTCACTGGTTAAAAACTACCTTTGAGCAATTTTCAACTGCCATTCAAAAAGTCAAGCACTCCACTCTTCTCATGTTCCAATTAGCCAAAGCCAGGTAGGTATTCTGAGGGAGCTACATACAGAGCATACAAATACAGGGAAAACTTCCTGATGTGCCATACAGAAAACAGAAGTAGAACAGAATAGTGGTGTAGGGAATGCTGCTGCTTCTTATCTCATCCTGCTCTCATTTGCACTCTGTTTTCCACATGTCATAATGTGAAATTAATTCCTAAATAATGACAGTAACACGCTCTTTAATTCAGTGACTTTTCTTCACAGAGCAGTAATTAAGGTTCCACATTGTATGTGTTATTGCTAATTTTAATTTTAGTAATTAATTTTATTTTTAATAGCTACCTCATTGAGGATTGCAATGTAAGTGGTACCTATATATATATACCTGTGGTCTCTCTGATTTCGATTTAAAAGGCAAATTAAACAAAATCTGGAAAACACTAGTTTTCCTACTGGCAGCATTGTGTTCCTGTTCCATATATGCTGTATGTCTTTGTAAATGTGTTTGAACAATATACATATATATCTGTGTGTGTACACATTCTGTCTTGCATATGTAGCAGCTTACTCTCCGTGTTCCTTAATGAGTCACAGACACACAGAATGTAATAATCAGGCTTGGAAGAAACAATTACAGTTCTTTCCCTCTGCAACAGGAGGTTACAATCCTCAGTGCAGAATGTGTGTAATCTTAACTTGATGCCTTAGAACATATCAGAATGGTTTCCCATGTGAAAATCTTGCAGGAACATTTGCTTTTATCATTTTTGTGCGGGATCTAAGAATGCAGATTGAAAGGTGAGTCTGGAGAGGAAGTCACAGTTCAGCATGGTTTACTTCTTTTCTTCATACTAATTATGTCTATTTTATTTTTGCCAAGGTGCCAATCAGCACCACAGAAATGTTGGCTTTCGAGTAACACTGTCTCAAGGGCAGCTGAAGTAATTCAATTTCATATCTCATCCTGAAAAGGTGAAGTGAGACCTCAAGGGAGAATTGCCACCCCCACCTGTAGGCCACAGAAACAGTTTCCATCACCACAGTTCTCCAGTGTGCATTATATTTACCATGCAAAATTTTGAGTCTGCCAGAAGAGCCTGGTTGGGGCAAGGTGGATGTTTTCAGAAGGAAAAGGGAGAGCTATAGTGGGCTGTGCTATGAGACAGAGACTGTGCCTTGTGCCTTCCAAGGAAAAAGTTCCCAGATGCAGCTCAACAGGAGTGTCTGCTAAACAGAAGAAAGAGCCCAACTTGTCTGAGGCCTCTCAGCTCACAGGGACTTGAGAGAAGCACAGAAGCAAATTGCATGAAAGAGCAAATAAGCAATATTTTGTCTCTGTATTGCTAGTGGAACTAAAGCTCATTTTTTTCTCCTGATACCGTGGTATTGCATACAACTATCAATTTCCACTCTAAGAGTCAAATGATTTCTTTGCAAAATGATTTACTTCTCAAGTAATTTGTATCTATTATTCATGTATGCATTGATATTTTCCATTAATTTCTTCTAAAAACATTTTCTGAGGAGCCAGTATTATCGTGTATAATCTTGGAACAATGTTTTGACTAATTTAATATTTACATTGGGAAAATTTTTGGAGGTTTCAAGATGCCCATATAAAAAGCCCTATTATATATGTTATATTATAAACTTACCAAAGGCAAGCTAATTTATGTGATAGTTACCATGATAGACAGATAGATAGCACACCATGAATAGAGACTACTTTTGACAAGTCTAAAAACCATTGTTAACAGTGTTTGAAATTATACAGATTGAATCCTACATGAGCCATTTCCTATGCTCCAAGCACTAAAACAAGGATTACACAGAACAAAATCTGATGAATAGGAGGACATAACCTCACTGATATCATTGCATCTATAAAATATGGTCTATAATTAGAAGGGATTGATGCTGTGGACATGCTATTGTCAGGAAATATAAAATTGTCCTTATTCTTAAGTTATGGCAATTTTTATTTTTATTTTTATTTTTATTTTTATTTTTATTTTTATTTTTATTTTTATTTTTATTTTTTTAAGACTGACTTAGAATTGACAGTCTGTGAAATATACAGCAGTAGACAAATGGTATACACTGAACATCATCTGCAGTAAGACAAGTGCTCCCATCTGTATCCTTTCAAAACTGCAGGGGTTGTGGTTGCATAGCTGTAGATTTTGATGTATTTGGTCTTTTTTACTTATCTGGAACTGTGTACTGGGGTTCCCAGACACATTTGCCTAAAAGTAAGAATTGAGACTGAAGACTTTATTTGAAGAAGACTGTGGAACTACAAATTGCAAATTGCATTCACTGCTGAAGACCTGCATCCCTCCTGGTGTGTTAAAAAACATGAATTCCATCATGATTCACTTTCAGCTTTACATCTCACGCTACCTTTTATTCTCTTTGGTGCCTAAGAACACAAGCTGCTTAATTAAGTGTCACTTTCTATTGAAGTCAGGTTTTGAATTTCCTGCCTTTGAAAGGACACCAAGGAGAAGTTATTTTCCCAACCTTCCAGGAGACAGCATTTTTGTTCATCAGCTCTCTATTGGCTGAATAAGTGATCCAACATTGAAAAGGAAAATTGGCACTGGTGAACATAACTAGAACTTTGAAACATACTGGGGTTCAGGTTTTTTTTCATGTTGCTTTTCATTTTATTGAACAACATTTGCAATGCCTCTTTGTAAACATCAAACACTGATTTGTGGCCCAAGTTTGTAATGCTTTTTCCAGTGATGCTCGCTCCTTCCTTCCTTCCTTCCTTCCTTCCTTCCTTCCTTCCTTCCTTCCTTCCTTCCTTCTCCTTATTTTCTTTCTTTCTTTTCTCTATTTTTTTTCTTTTTTTCTCTTTTGTTTTTTTCTTTGTTTCCCTGTGTATGTGCAGAAATTCTAATAGAACAAGAAGCATCAATACTGCAGAGTTCTAATAAAAATGAACCTATCTTTGGTCAGGTTAAACTGTTGAAAAATCATCCTAATATATTCTTTAGTAGAGACACAATATGATTTTCCCTTCTTGGTCTTGAAACTTTGAATAGGGTAAGACTCTGCAAGACTGGGGTTAGATCTGTGATCAGTTAATGGATGATTTCAGAGAGTGACAGAATCACTGAGAGTGGAAGAAGGCACCTCTTGGACATCACCTAGTCCAGCAACCTGCTCAGTTCTGGGGCACTTAGGGCAGGTTTCTCAGGGACATGTTTTGGTTGGGTTTTGAGTAGATCCAACAAGGGAGGATGCACCACCTGTCTAGGCCCCCTCCCAGTAGAAGTTGTTTTCTATATTTATATTGAATTTCCTCCAGTTCCCTTTGTGTCCATTGTCTCCCATCCTGTCACTGGGCACCAGGTCCCAGGCTCCATCTTTACTGGCCCCATCAGGTATTTATACAGATGGAGAGGATCTCCCTGAGCCTTCTCTAGGATGAGCAGTCCCAGCTCTGTCAGCCTCTCAGATATGTCAGCTGCTGTAAATCCTTTGCCATCTCCTTGGCCCTTTGCTAGGCTCACTCCAGTAGCTCCATGTCTGTCTGGCAGTGGGGAGCCCAGAATTGTATTCAACACTGTGTGTGTGTGTGTCTCACCAATTCTCAGTAAAGGGGAAGGGTGACTGCCTTCAGACTGCTGGCAATGCTTCTTTAATGCAGCCTCAGATGCTGTTGGCCCTCTTCTGCTGCAAGGGTGCAATACTGGCTGATGTTCAATTTTGTGCCTGCCAGGACTTCCAGGTCCTTTTGTGTAAAGCTGCTTTTCAGCTGGTTGGTCTCCAGTCTGTAATGTTGCCTGGGGTTTTTTTATTCCCAGGTACAGGATTTTGAACTTCCCTTTGTTGAACTTCACGGGAATCCTGTTTGCTCACTTCAAAGGGAGATGTTCAACCTTCACTCTGCTTTCAAATGTTAAAATTGATCATAAAGGGAAAAAACCCTCAAACACTCTCAAATGAAAATGTGTTGTTCCTGACAAAGGAGGATTAGAAAGTAAACAGGGAAATGCAACCCATCTCTTAAGATATAATAGGATTTACCACATGTACTTTCATCCCTAGTGTTAAACTTTATTGAAATAAATCCCATTATACTTAATAACTGTACAGATTAGAGAGTCTTCTAAAAGTGACTGATCAGTATTAAAAACCACAATTTGAATACCTTATGTGTCTATGCTGAATCTGAAAATTGAATAAACAATAAGCATTTTTAAAAGGATTTTTCTGTGATCAGCACTCAGTGTCTCTTGAAAAGAATACCTTTTTTTCCAGTGGAAGGGAAGTGGAAAAAGAAGTTACTATCTACATTATTTTAAGACCTAGGAAAGAAGGCTAAATAAATAAACAAACCCTGTGGAGAATGAACTAAGAAGATTATTTTGCTGTATGAAAATCTGGGTTATTATGATTTGCACAGTGTCTTAAGACAAATAACTAGAAAAGCAGTATAAAGCTGCTAGGTTGAATCACAGGAGATGTCTTATTAAATATATTTGGAATCAGTGTGAAGGACATGCAAGAAAAACTAGCTTGAATGGTTTTTTTTGTGTAATAAAAATAGGCAATGCAGCCTATGTAATACTACTGTATTAATTGCTACTGATTTGCACTTCTCTTAGTAACACCCCTACAACTCCAGTGGCTTCAATAGCAATTTGGATATAATTTCAGAAATATCAAACCCTTCAGCTTTTTTATTAGCTTTTTCAATTAGCATAACTCTCTTTTGTTGTTACACATCATAAGGCTGTAAATCTTGGGGTTCTTCTGTGTACTGATCCAGCCTCACTGAAGAGCACTGATAGCAGAATCTATCCCCAAGCATTTTGTACATTTTGTTGCTGTGTTTCATTTGTCACTACTACTTACAGAATTTACTTTGGTGTAATACTGGTTTACATCAAGAGAAAAGGGAAAATCTTGCCACTAAAATCTACAGAGAAAATGTGCAGAGAGGATGCTTTATTAGGAACCATTGCTTGTCAAAAATTAAACAAAAAGAAGTGAATTGGAATTATGTCAGTGTCTTGTCCTGCAACATCATCTTTTATTCAGTCACTAGTGGACACTAAAGAGATTGCAGGCTAAAGAATTTAAGGTACTTTTGGTCTTAAGGAACTTTTGTTTGACTGCTTGGAAATTGAATGCAAAGAAGGCAATAATGACCTAGGAAGAGAATGTGAACTGGTTTAAATTAATTTAGCACCGTGAAAGTCAGTAAGAACTATAAAAACCTGAGAATAAACACCATGAGCATCATCCCCTCCCTCTCCCCCAGGTCTTTCAACAGTGTGGCTTTCTCTTCAGGAAACTGCATTTAACACTGTGTGATTGTTGTGTTAAGGTAGACATGCAGCCACTCATTTTGCACAAGCAAAATTCTCTGCATTTTCTGTGTCTCTTTTCCTTATAATAGGTAATAAAAATCCTATTGGGCTGACATGTTTAAAATGTATAATAACTGCCTCCTTCAATTTTCAATGTAATTTTTTTTTGGTGAATTTACATTAATGAGTTTTCTCATTCAGGGACATTTTAGAGGGCTAAAGGAGACCAATGACTATATAGTGTACAATGATATCCAGGCAAGGGCAATGCAAAAGTTTAATAAAAATGGAGAAGCTAAAATATTGAAAAACTAAATAGAAGGCTTTATTGATGCATGTGCTGAATATTACATCTTAGGAAGAGCAGGCATAGAACTCTCAGTACATAATTAAAATTATTACCTGATGGGCATAGCAGAGGTTTTAGGGAATAACTCACATGACTGCAATATTTATATACCAGGGTAGAGCTGGCTCAAGAAGTCTGGGTTGACAAAAGGAGGAAAATATATTGCTTTATAATTAAGAATGCATAGACAGAGGAGACAGAGACATAAACAAACACCAGTGAAAGTCTGCTAACAATGGAAAGAGCAGAGAATTGAACAACAGTCTTTGCAAGGGTCAACTGTGATGGTAATTTTAAAGAGGTAAAGCAGCTGGTTCTGTTTTTCTTAAAACCTAATTTTCTCAAAAAAGTAATGGTTTCACAACTCTTGATGAAGGAGGCTGGACATGCAGGTTGCTTCTGCTCTGCTAGGCAGAAAAGGCTTCCAGAAAGGGTGAGAGCCCAAATTTATTTTGAATTGCAGAGCTTTGAGATGATGCAGCACATATTTCTACGTTGGAAAACTTGGAGTATCTTTTTTCCTTCTTTTCAGACACAGGAACTTCTTGTCCTCTGCATGTTCTTGCAATGCTATGAGGAGATGTATATCAGCAGAGAGCCATGCTGGGCACAAGGAGCACTGCCAAACAGCAGCTGAAAAGGCATTCCTGGCTGACCCCCAAGATCTAATGCTGTAGGAGCATCAGCAGCCATCAGTCTGCTGAGCTGTAGTTTTAACCCAACCATTTGAAAATCTCCTGCAGCATGCTGAAAGCAATTTCTTGACAATGCACTGAACTTGAAAGAAAGTAATTAAAACTAGTTATTCTTGATTATGAATAACAGACAAAAATGAAACAGAAATTTAAAGATGAAAGGCATGATTAGTTGAAAAGAAAGGAGAAAGGATTAAAAAATAAAGACAATAGACATACTTTAAAAAGCCAGGTCATAATCTTTCTGCAGAAGGAAGGTCAAGGGAAAGATTTTAGGAGAGTTAGCAACCATAGAAAAGAAAGAAATGTGTGCAATATCTGTGCAAAGCAAGGATAAGAAAAAAAAACTTCACTAAACATGAATACTTGCCAGGCCTGGGCAAAATGTTGAACTGACAGTCTGGTATTGGGGATGAGAAGGCCTGTGGGTTCAGAACCAGGAATGCAAGAACTGAGACACAAGGAAAGGGGTCTAAACTGAACAAGAATACATTTTATAACTACTCTGTTGATAAGGAGCAGAGCAAACAATGATTAAGCACCTGCCCCAAACAGCTAATTGCAGATCATACCAAAAAGGAGGAAAAAAATTTGATATTCAGCCCTGTACTTGCCATCACATTGAGTGTTCATTGATCAGATGGTTAATACCATTGGCACCGGTGACAGAAAGTCCAGAACAGACTGGCGAAAGAATATGTTTGAATATTTGGATAGTTTAGTGTCTATACACTGAATGGCCTTGAAACGTCTTTAAGAGTTTTTCCAGAACAAACAGAAAAAATGTCAGTGCTATTAACTGTAAACTTATTCAGAAACGATGGCATTCCAGAAAGGGCAAATGTATTACCTGTCTTTAGACATAGTAAAAAAAAAGAGAGGAAATTACAGACCAGTCAGCTCAGCTCTGAGTCTATAATGTTCACAGAAGAAATAATCAAAAAGCTTGGAAAATAGCTAAATGACGAATAATAGCCAGAATAGATTTGAAAAAAAAAAAAAAAGTCACATCAACTAAATTTCTTTTTATGAATAATAGCAGGCTTTTCAGATAGAGGAAAAAACCCAACTGACTTTAGTAAGCTAGTTTGTTCTCTGTCATATTTTGTTTTCCTAAAAAACCCTAGGCAAAACTACCTTGATGGAATTACTGTGACATGAAAAAGGGGACTGGGGAGCTGTTCTCATAAAATGCATCCAAAAGTTCTGGTCAAAGTGAGAAAATATTTCAAATTATGCTCTAAATACATTTTTCAGCGTCAGTCACTCCTTGCGTCAAAGATGTTATGAAAGAGCTTATTTATTTCATCTGGGGATGGTAAAATGGAAGCAGTTAGAAGAACTAGGGTGGACAGTCTTTAGAATTCAGGGTAAATGGCAAAAGGATACATTGTCTGAAAATACCAAACTGATGGCTTTATGTGGATTAATGTAATAAGGCTAGGACAGGGCTACATGAACACAAAATGTGACCTGAGAGGGGAGAGCAGAGAAGGCAGAGAAGAGATGACAACATGATAACACTCCTCAAAGGTGCAAAGGAAACAGGAATCAATGGTCTCCATGCACATTAGTATGAAGAGGAAATGTGGTGGCTTTTGAACCATAAGAAGGGTGTTTCTGGATGCACATCAGGGTAAAATACCTTTAATTAGCCTTGTTAATCAGTGGTCATCTGAACTAAGAGGATATTGGATGCTGCAAGCTTTCTCTGCAAACACGAGTTAGGAACACTGAGTGTGGTTACCTTGCCTTGACATGCACTAGACAACCCCTGGGGGTATCGTTCACATCTGCTTTGCATTAGAGAAAAATTGTTAACTACTACCAAATTGAAATTTCATTGTATTGGAGGAGCAATAAAATTTATTTATAAGAGAAGTAAGCATTCAGTTTGTTTTACAAAATGTGAATTATTCTTCTCTGCATCTTTCCGTAGCTTTTACTAACACAATATTACCTTTCGAAAATGAACAAGAGCAGAATAACACCTGAGAGGTGTTTAAAATATCTCTAAAAATATTTTAACCATTTCCCTGTATTGATACTAGCCACTTGACATAGGAAAACAACCGCTGCAGGTTGTATTGAGAATGGGGGAAGCTGTGTTTTTGGTGGTGTTCAGTTCCAGCCTCACCATGTGACCACTAAACCACTGCTGGGGTGGCATGTTTACTCCTCTGAGATCTAAAGCTAGTTGATGGACAAATGTATAGATTGGCTTGGAACTGGCAGCTGCCCTGCTCAGCTGGTGAGAATGCAGAGCAAGCATGTGTGGGTGGAGGGGGAAAGACACAAGGGACTGTACTTTGCCTCCTAGGGCATGAGCCCAGTGCCAGAGATCTGCCTTGTTTAGTTTTGACTCTAGCACTGCCTGGGGCTTATGGGCTCAAAGGAATGGCAATGGACACACTGCAGCCACTGTGCTGTGGGGTTGAGAGCACCACAGAAGCTGTGCTTGAGGATAAAGTCAGGGGATGGATAGCTGGGGGCCTGCAGCACTGCTGAGCAGGCTGGAGAACAAGGTGTTGGTGAGAATGATGCAGGGAGAAATTCAGAGTATAGGGGATAAGCTGGATGACCCAAGCTTGTCTTTTCTGATGTAAAAGTAACAACAAAAACAACCAGCCAGCAAAACTTTGTTATTACTGTTTGTGATCAGGATCCTCCTTTGAGGTTTGTGTAGTCAGTTTTGACTGACACTCTATTCTTCCTGCATATGCTGAACTCTCAACAGAATTCACTTGCTCCAGGTATATCAGATAGCTGAATTTGCTGAAAATCATGTTGTAGTAGGAAAAAGAAAATCAAAATATGATATCTCTGGTTTGCTCTAGGTCAATAAATTAAGCTTTTTTTTTCAGAGCTAAATTTTCTCAATGTAAAGTATGAAAAGACCCATTCAGAGGGTTATTAAAAAACATGCATAGACTGATTTTATTTACCATGGAACTAATTTACACATTACCTATAATTTTAAGAATCATAGCACTGTGGATAATAGATATGTTTGCTATGTTTTGGTGGCTAAATTAGAATACAATGAATATTGTAATCCCTGGAGTCAAACTGCTCTTATTTTCACTTATGCCATAATTCAGTAGCTTCTGTTAAGTAAATGTCTGTACAAAAATATTATACTTTTTCTTTTCAGATTTTTTTTTGTTTAAAGAGCAAATAGTTTCATAAAGAAATATGTTCCTCTCCACTAGTGACTAGGATAAAGGACTTAAATGAGACTGAGAGAATATGAGATAAAATGCAGGGGTGGCAGCCGTGTGTCAGCAATCACAAAAGAATGATTTTGTTACTCTGTTCCTTTGGATCGTTTGATTCTTTTTATTTAAATGCACTTTACTACATTTAGCTGTCATTGAAAATAGGGTTCTGTGATGAGCTTTTATTATAAACATCCTTTAAACATCTTTTCTTGAATGTCTGCATCAGAACACCTGAACATTTGCTGCAGATGATGAAATAAAATTAACTCAAATTCCATTTCATTTCCTGGCTTCCAGGCTGTCCTGTCCAGCTCAACAGCTTTGCCAGAACCAAGGCTTAGAAAAATTCAGAGCAGCTGAATGTATTTCAGACCTCTGTCATTTGTCACACTGCTCACAATCTGGTTTTCTGCCTTTATTTGGTTTCAAAGACCTGCAATCTCACTGTTTTTTTCTTTTTTGATACAAACTTAAAAATATGGATAAAATAGTGTTTTAAACATCCTGAAAACAAATGTTCTGTTTGGTGATGTTGTCTGATCTAGTCAGCTGCATTAAGAGGTGTTGGAGGGCTAAACATCATAAGTGGCCAGCAGGCAGAAGAGAAAATTAAAACTCTGCTTGAGGTCTCTTGCTGCTGTGTCAAGGATGAAATGAAGTGCCTATCAAGCTGAAGAGGGAGTCAGAAGGCTGGGGCTTGCAGGCTCTGGGGCTGCAGGGTCTGTGCACTCCCTGCACAGCAGGAGGAAAGCTGTGCTGGCTGTGCAAGCCTTCATCTTTCTGGTGCTGCCTTACACACGGGCTCTGGGCAGAGGCAGCTGAAGACGAGCCAGCTGCAGGCAGCAGGGCTGGCTGGTCACCAAGCACAGACTTGTTTCTGTCAGCCCTGACTGCACAGTCGTGTCTGATGTTGTGTTAGTTAACACATCCCCTCAAGCCTTGTTCTCCCACAGCTCATTAGGCACTCTCCAGCTTTTAGTATTGACTGAGATTCATGCATCCGTGGTTCGTAACATGCCTTTTTTTTTTTTTTTTAGGTCAGCTCTGTAAAAGGACCTCATGTCATTTCAGTGGCTTGTGCAGATACCTTAAAATTACCCTAGTACACAACTTATACGTCTGTCACACCTTCACTTTTTTTTTAAGACTGTATTTAATTTTTAAAAGGATTTTTCCATAAAATGGTCAGGTTAGAAAATCTTCTACTAGTGCAACAGGGAAGAAAAAAATAGACAGATTTTTTCAAGATAAAAGCCTAATATCAAGTCAATATAAGGTGAAATTATTACAAATATCCAGCCTGGAAGGAATTAAATGCCTGCAGAGCTCATTTGTATCTGGACATTATGGCTTCAGAAAACATTTTTTGATCTAAAATACCCTCCCCTTCTGCTTTTGTTCAAGAAAAAGTCTATGAATCCTGTTTTAATCCTGCAGTAGCTTTAAAATTATGGAAGTCAATAAGTCCTCAGTGTGTTACTTTCTAGCTGGTATGGTAGAAGCCAATTTCTTTGCTTATTTGGAAAAATTAGATGAACATCTGGGCACACTTCATATCTGAAAGAAAAGCAGAAGATTTCAAAACCAAACACAATTTTAGAACACGTTTGGAGTTCAGTTAGTCTGTGCAGTAGATAGATAATTTTGGAAAGAAAAGGAAAAAGGAGAAAGGTGATATTTATATCTTTGAAAGAGAGACAATTGTGACAGATCATATGATGTGCGGTCCAAACGCTAGCTCTGCTGAGCCCATGTTTTCTGTTTCCAGCAAAATTATGATTTTTAGCACTTAAGCTCATTTTTTGCAGGTATTTTGTGGGTTTTCCCTAAGATACAGAGTTGAGGATTAGAGAGAGGATGATTATTCTGTGAAAAAATATTCATCCATTGGCAACTACCTAATCCTTTATAGATTGTCTGGATGAGTCCATTCTGCTGTGAAGTGTTTGCTTATTTTCCCTGACATAATTACTCTGAGAGCATCTGATGTGCTGGCTGAAGAATATAACACGCCTGGATGTGCAAGAACAAGTCTGGCAGGATATTTAGGGTAATACTTTGGGTTTGCTGATGGATATCAGAATCCAGGCACATGCATATGTCAGTTTTATGTCTTGTCATCAAGCAGCCATGCCAGCAATGGGCAGGCCTTACAGATTGAACCTTCCTGTGCAAAGGGAGCCATTGGACTACATGACTGCATTTGCTCATTGAGAGCTGGAGGGCTGAAGTTTGTCCCTTGTGGTTTAACAGTATGGAATTTTATCAGGATGCCTGGGGACAGACAGGGGGTCTTTGTGCCTGCCAACCTGCCTTTGCAGACAGGATGTGCAGGACTCTCTTCTGAGCATGGATGAATTCTTCTCCAGGAAATTCAGTGTCAATCAATTTCAAGTGAAATAGGAGCAGGCTGTAGCCCATGACTGCCCTGCTGTATGTGTCTGTCTCTTTTCCCCCAAAGGATAGTCATGAAGAGCCACAAAGAGGTCAGGCAGCACTGGCAAAATGTGACAACCACAGTGAGAGAGCGGGACCCACCTGTAATTCCAAGCCATATTTATACTTATTATTAATAAACAATGATCCATCAGTAGGTGGAACTACAGCTAATACCTGTTCTGCTGTTTGGGCTAATTACTCCAAGCTGCATCTCTGACCATGTTAGACACTTTTTATTTAGATCACATTTTCGCTAGATTTAGTTATTAGTTATCACAAAGATGTGAGGAAATAGTGGGGATTAAGTTTAAATTTATCATAGACCTAGGCTCCTGAAGAGGTTTTTGGCACCTGTTAAGTGACTTGATCTCTGAGAGCTGCAGGTGCCCTCAGAGTGCTCTGGTTACATGCACACATCAGGGCCCATGGGATGCCTTGGCCATGCCAAGAGTTTGAGGTCCCTTGACTGCTTCAAACATGAAATCTTGTCTGCTCTCGTCCACTGTCCCAAATTAGTGGCAATAATCTCTTAGCTCCTCTTTTTCTAGGCTACTGCTGTGGGAGGATATATAGAGGAGAAGAAGAGGGTTTAAAGACGTGGCGCTGTGGAATATGAATGACCACCTTTCCCCACTGCTCATATAGCATCTCTCTCGTCCTCTGCAAGGCAAAGTAAAACGTGCTGTGAAACATCTGCCCCTATCAGCTTGGCACTTTAGAGTGGGAATGGAGCATCAGAATGCCTGAATAAGTATCAGGACCCATGGATATGTTACTAGTTGACTTGGGTGTTGATTCATAATTTTATGTAGGTAGATCAGTTTGAATCTGTTATATCCTGAGAATGTCAGACACCATAGACTTCACTGAGGCAATTTGTCCCAATTGTTACTGTCTAGGATTTTCCTTCTCTCATTTACAGAGACCACAAAGAAAAGGCCCTCAAAGGACTCTTGAGCCCTCTCTGGCTCTTTCTCAGACATGTGCATGCAAAACACAGTGAACACCTAATCTGTCACAGCTGGACTCTCTGTATGGACTGAAATGTGTACAGGCAGAAGGGATGTGTCCCCAGAGCCCCTCCTCGTGGAGTGTCATACCATTTTCTTCTCCCTTCAAGGGAGAAATTCCCTTGAAAATCCTGGAACACAAACTTCTGTTTCGCTCTAGTGTGGCATCTCTGGTGACTGGGAGCCTGAGCTGTCCTGGAACTGATGGAGCTGGGTGTGTGATCTCTTGAAGAAGGAGTAAATAGACAAACAAGGGATCTGGGGTTGAAGAAAATGTATGACAGAATCAGCTACAAGGATATCTTCCACTCATACAGTGAACTCCACTCCTTGTGTTCATAGTTTTTCCAAAGGTGAGTGGACTCTAGGGAAGTGTGAACCCTAGGGATGCTTAAGCAGAAATGGGACCTGGAATACCATGAGAGAACCAGGCTGTCAAGCATGTTTGCATTGAAACTTCAGGACAAGCTGGGGTCCCTCCCTGTCTCTAAGCACAGCAGGGCTATTTCTGATTTCACATATGCCCACCACATTGACTCAACTGGGATGTGATTCATGAGAAAGGACTGGAAATGGGCTGATGAAGCTGGTAATACTCTATGGGGATGCAAGACACTGTGGAAGTTATGGACTCAACTATTGAAGGGCTGAGCTGACCCTGCTCCAGGAAGAGATATTAGCAAGCAGATTAAGAAGCCTTTTCAGAGTGAAGCTATTGGCCTGTGCCCATCTACCTCACTAGCTCAAACTGTCTATAAGCTTCAGCTCTTTTTCATGTGGCATAAATAAGGATACAAGCTGCAGAGATACCCTAGCCTTGGCTTTTGATCTCCAGTAATGCAGTAAAGGTCCCATGGGGGATTATTTGTGGAATATACATGATAAAACTAATAGCAATATGGATGGGGTAGACACTGGTTTCGCTCAGTTCAGAGCTGCAGTGAACTCTGACTTCTAACAGTCCCACTTGGACATGAGACAATACTGTAAGATGATGTTCTGTGATAGAGGAGATGGCACTTTATAGACTTGGTACCAGTAATGGTTCCAGTAATGGTACTAGTAATGGTAATGGTTCCAATCGGTCATAGGATGAAGGGGCTGAACTGAGTCCAGTGTTTCTGACAGGATAATGTTCCTGTACTGTACTAGAGACTACAATTTTGAGAAGAGGTTATTGATTCTGATAACACATATAATAATAATTAAAACCCCCCCAGCATCAGCTGCAGTGCCTGGGCATAAGAACATTCAGAATGTTTAACAAGATGTTCCAGGTTCTGCTATATGAAGCATTTACATGGCATCCCTTGGCATACTATGTCCATGTGGGACATGATTCAAGGCCAAAAGCATGCCAGTTGTTACAGGGTTTGATTTTGGGGCATGCTGAAAGATAGAATTCTTCAGTCTTCAGTAGTCCTGGCACATGATTGAATGAATTAGTTCAACCTAATGACATAAATTCTTGTACTGTGGATGAGATTATTTTTACCTAGGATTTTTTGGGCTTTATTACTTCACCAGTGTTTCAGAACTCTGTTATAAAACAATCAAAAGCCTTGAAATAAAGTTACTCCAGAGATTTGAAAACTCAAACAGAAATCACTAGAATGAATTTTGTAGGACTAACATCTTAGTTTCTAGGCAAAAATCCGTTGGCCAAATGAATACATATTAAACATTGAAGCAAAAAATCCAATTGTTCTCTTTTATTTTATTTTATGTTTAATAATCATCTACTGTTATTTTTATGATCCTCTTTAAAGTTTCTGGCAACCTTCATATACAGCACTGAGTTTTCTTGAGCATTTTGCCTAATTAGTTTGCAGAGGACTGACAGCTGACATGACTTCCATTAATCAATTCTGATACTCTACATTAACTTTTCTTTTACCATGTGTATTAATTCAGTGCTGAGGGCCTGTCAGGAAGAGGTTGAGAATCCCTCCGGGATTGTACATTTGCTTGAAACTGAAGTGTAGGAAGATAATAAATCATGTGAATTTCTGACACTTCTCCCTGTTTGTCATTAGGCTTTTGAAGCAATTAAAGTCTGACAGTTTAGCCATACAGATTCATTTGTTTTGCTCAAAAATGAAATGCAAGAATTGTTTTTTAACAAACAGAATCTTTGGGGTTTTTTCCTGGATTTTCAGCTGCATTGATTAACAGCTCATTTCTCTGCTTCATCAATTGTAGTCTATATCATGACAGGTCTTTTTCAGTATATGAATTTTCGTTGCTTTTTATTTTTAATAATAATCAGGAGAATTGATAAATGATCCAAAAAAAAAAAAATAGCAGCAGCTATCATCAGTGAGAATTTGTGTTTTACTTTCTTTTCATTATATAAAGTCAGAAGGATTAAATTAAAATAATTTTGTTTGTGGTAGAATGTCCCATAGAACCTAAGGGAGCTGAACACCCATCTTCAGTCTGACTTAGATGTCTAGCTTCTTTCAAAAATTTCCTTCTTCAATAAATGCAAGAAATCATAAAATAGAAATATGACAGTCATGGCTTCTGCATCAGCAAGACGATGACAAAGTTTTCCTTTCTTACCCATTATTAAGATGTGTTCTCTGGTTTACCTCAAATATATCAGTTTCTTGGATTGAAAGAAGTACAAACATGTAGATTCTGGATCCTGTGAGCTTTCCTTCTTTCCCTCCTCCTCTCTTTACTTAACTACCAGAAACAGAGGTCTTATAAATGGGATTCAGATCTAGGCTCAGATAAGGTATACCACCTTCTCTCTCTCTCTCTCTCTCTCCCTAGCCTCCCCTTCTCCTTCCAAATCAATTTTTTATATATTGAAGCAGTTATAAAAATACTTAAGGTATGAATTTATACAGTCACAAAGATGTAATATCTCAAAATATTTTTCTAAAAAATGATAGAAGATAAAGAGATACATTTGGTAATTGAGTTACTCTTGGATGAGAATATTTTTGTGTAGATTTAAGTCAGCATTCCCACAGCAAAACATGTCATTTCCACTGGCCTTTAGATAGAATTTACATTCTAGCCAGCCTACAATTTACATGATTTTTTTTAGGACTCACTGCTCTTGGATTTTTGCAGATCTAGTGACTGTCAATTACATGTTGTGTTTCAGCTGAAAAAAATTCTCACATAAAATAATGTCAAATTGAATTTCTGGTATTGACAGGAAAAAACATGAAGACCTCTTAAGATCCAAGAAAATCTGAAATTTGTTGTCCCATTTTACAGAAAGGATCTTTACTAAAGTATATTTAAATAGCAGTACTTTTGATACATACATATATTTCAAGATAGAAAGATGACCATTCAAAAAACATCCTGCCTCATGTTCCAGAAGTAATTTTTGTCTGAGTTGAAAAGGAGTTCAGTACAGTCCTGGTCATAATCTAACAGTTTTACTAAAAAAAGTTATTTTTTTATGATTCAGAGGATAAGATTGTTGAAATTATTAAATCTTTAGTATTAATTGCAAACAAAAGGAAATACAGTAGAAACACCAGAAAAGAATCTTCAACAAAAACTACCCAGCAATTTTAACATTTGATATTCACAGAATCACAGAATAGGTCAGGTTGGAAGAGACCACAGTGGAACATAGGTCCAGCCTCCCTGCTCAAGCACCAAGGATCATCCTGGAGCACATTGCATAGGAGTGTGTCCAGATAATTCTTGAATATCCCCAGTGAGAGAGACTCCACAGCCTCTCTTGACAATCTGTATGGGCAATGGTTTTGACAAGAAGCAGATTTTTTTTTAATTAGTAAAATTTAACTCTGTTATAAAGAAATTATAGGAAAAGATTCCTATGGCTACTTTCTTTGCTCAGTAGTGAAAATGTGTAGCCTAGTAGATAAAACTAGTCTGTGTCATCTGCAAAGAACCTTGAACATATTAAAAAAACCTGCCAAAAATCTTCAGCATATGAATTAAGAAATAGATGTTGAAGAATCCCTGAAACTTCACTTAAAAGAGCAAACAGTGAATGGTCAGGTGGAAACATACTCAGATCACACCCTTACCCTGATTCATCCACAGAATTGATGCTATTGTAACCCTTTTGATGCTATTGTAACCCTATGGATCAGCTGTGTTTTGTACGCCATTCTCCAGCCCTACTCACACAAATTTGATCAGACTAAATCACTAGATGTGATGGGAAAAATGTTTGGACTTTTCCCCTACTGCAAATAATTTGGTGGAGTTTGTGATGTTACTTGAGTAATTAAGTGTCAATTACTCAGGTGAATAAGAACATGAAAAACTGGAAATCAGTTGCTTCACTTGAGAGGCAAAGATCAGGATTATAAATAAAGCCTACAATTTATAGAGTATGATGGATTTGATAATAATGTAGAGAAGCTGAGATGGTTTGTATTTTGGACAGGAGCAATAAATGATGAAAGCAGCTAATTAGGGCATGCTAATTCATGTGTAAAAGGGAGACCAATGTGACAATGGACAATATACTCCAATCTCAAAGCTGGTTGTAAGGCACGATTTACATTCACACTGGCTTGTAAGAGCAAAGAGCTACAGTTAACCTCACTGAGAAGATACACTTGTCAATAGTACGCTTGCTATTTTGATAGCTAAATTTGAGATTTAATTTTAAAGTAATTTTCAGCATTTTTTCAATCTTACAGTCTGCAGTGACTCAAAAAAAGCATTTGCTTCTCTCATCAGGTTGAGACATTTCTGAAATCAGAGCGCTAAAAGTGAACACCTTTCCCATGCATAGTCAGAGACATGTTGCTGCAATGGGGAGTTGGAGGACCTAAATTTATGTGCTTTTCAGAAATGGATATCTCAGTGCAAATAATTGGCAGTGATATACAGATGAATTGATTGAGGGCAACCAAATGCAGTTTTGACTCAGTGTGCTTACATTTCTGTGGGGGGAGTGGGGCCCAGTGGAACTTGGATGCATGGGACATCAATATTTTAAGACAAAACCTCAATATTAAATGTTGCTGTTTTTTCATCAGATAAATGGATGTATTAAATATGCAATTGGAAAGTTTCAGGAACATTTATTTCAGACGTGTCCGGGCCCTTTGAAACAAAATTTCATCTCTTTAATAAATCACTAGTAATAATTCCAGCTATCTCAGTTATAAGAAGCTTTTTGCTTCAGATCAATGGAATTGCTTTGTATGGCTAGGCAGCCAAAAAGATCCTAACTCTTCAGGCTGACAACAGAGCTTAGCTGTGGGGCCCGAGAACAGCTCTGCTGACTTCAGTGGGGCTCTGAGCTTTCCATAGAACCAGGAACTAATGTGAAAGAGCATCTCCAGGTAAGCTAAAAACACCTGAGACAACAAAAACTGAAACTCACGAATTCCCTCCATGAAGAAATAGCTATGGTGTTTATTGCACTTTCAATGCCTGCTCTAATTTTTACTGTCATGGCTGGGTAATCTACTTTTTCCCATTTTCTGTTTCATGTCCATGAATGGTAAATACTAAATGTGATATTTTATTGAAATGGTAATCGTTTCTAGAACCATCTAATGAAGTGTAGTGGCACTGAATTACATGGATCTAGAAATATGCGTTATACACTTTTCCTAGGGAAGACAAAATTCTAGAATTATTTTCCTTTTAAATGTATACATTACTGACTCTGTTAGTGTTCATTATTCCAGTTCTAATCTACCTCAGAACAATCTTTATCCTGGAGGAGACACCCTTTGATCAAACATAATTAACCTTTCCTTCAGCTTCTTCAGCCTAATAGAAGAGAGTTCTGAGTACCTGGAGAAACTGAACTTCTCTTCAAAAGCTTTTGGAGCATAATTTCATTCAGTCAAAGCTATCTCCATAATCCTCTGCAAAAAAAGAGAGAAATTCTGAAGTGTTTGAAAAGGAGTGAGGTTTAATTTTTCTACTGTCATGTAGGAAGGTGTAGGGAAATTATACTTACCAAATAAATTTTGTTAAGCACAGAATGTTTAGACTGTATAGCTCTTCCACAGAGTTAAATTAACATTATTTTGAAAAAGCAAAGGCAAAAATTGAAAAACCAAAATTATATTTGTTAAACACTGGCTTTTTCTTAAATGCATGTATTTTCTTTAAGCTGCCAAAGAGGTTAGGCTTTTTATTAGTATTTTATTGTACACAAACGTGATCACTCCAGGACAGAATCTAAACAAAATAGTTGAGTGGATGTAAGCATACTTTTTTCTTATGGTCATTTTACCTGAGACATGTCTGAAGACTTTTAGCAAGAGGGATGATAAAAAGGAAGGTGAAAGAATAGTTGTGGTTACTCACAGTACTGTGAGAACTCTTCCTCAGCAGAGAAAAACAAAGCACACAGTGAGAAGATGTTTCAGAATAGACTTTGGCTCACATTAGGGGCAGTTTGCACTTGTGGCCAAGTAAAGGGAGTTAAACCCCTTGTGAATTACATGTACAACCACATTAGGGCTAATTTCTGGTTAAAATTATGTAACAAAAATGGACAGAATGGTCACAAAATAAGAAGATACTGCTCAATGTCTGAATCACAGTAAGTGAAATGGTTGTGTGAAAGCTTAACCCTCCACTACCATGAAGAAGGCAATTTAGCTAACACTACCTCAGCCTGGCAGTTTCAAAATCTCCGTTGTGTAGCCTCAGATACAGAATGATCTGAGTTTGTTTGAGGCAGTGGGGGGAAAGTAATTATAAAAGGCCTGACTTTGTTTTTTGCATCTGTAATTAACAAATTCAGACTGAAAAAAAGTCAGAAGTAGAAATAGTAAATGATCCTGCTCTGCCGCAGGCTGGTGGTTAAGGAGGTTAAGAGAGAAATCATGTAGGGTTCTGTCTGGATCTCAGTAGGCAAGGCTCAGTAATAAATGGCTTAATAAAATAACTGTTTAGACAGAATAAGAAGAATATAGTTAGTGGTATATCTTATATCTCATGACAATATGAGGCTGAATTTATGCCAGTGTAGGAAAGTAAGTAAAAATTTGTAATCCAATTAAAACCAGTACTTCTTTGCAAGAAGATATTAAAAGATTAATATTTATAAATTATAAAAATTATAATGTATTCTTGTTATTCCAATGTCTCTGTGTTCTCTGAAAGGATGAAATGATGAAAGAAATGGATGGTGAAAAAAAAGCTGGAACTACCTTGAAAGAAGACTAATGCTGGAAGCACCTTGAAAGAGTAATGTTAACTGCTTGCTTTCAGAAGCTGGTTTCCTCTGTAGTCTCCTTCAATTAGCATGAAACCATCATGGAGATGCAATTATACTTCATTAGGGATCCATGAATCCAGGAAATGAAACAGTCCATTCTCTCTAGACACTGCAGACAGCGACAAGATATTTGCTTTGTGGATCTAATCTGTTTTGCTTATGTCCCAGCCATGGATGGCAGCAGTTCTTACAAAGATTGTCTAATGGGTTTTTTAGCCATATTTTCTACTTGCAGGAAAATTACTCCACCACTAACCGTTTCTGTTGTGGGGTTTTTGGTTTTGTTTTTTTTTTTTTTTCCCCTAAAAAAGTATTCTATAGGAAGATGAGAGACAATTCATGTTACAGGAACTCAGCATGTTACAGTGGCAAATGCCTCTGATAAAGTAATGATTTATGAACTTCACAGGACTAAAAGCAAGAGAGTGACTGATGGTTATCTGTCAGCATACTGAGAAAGCCACAGACAAACTGGCAGCATGTAAAGTTTAAAAATTACTCACAAAATCTGAACAGATTGTTCTAAACTTTTTGCTCTTCTGCATTCATCAAGGCCTAGTGCTTTGTTTGGAAAGAAACAAAATCTCTCTCAGAAGCTGAGTCATTTAACTGAATTTTCATTGGCGTGTTCAGGCACTAGTGCTTCAGAGTAATGTCCTTAATTAATGACTTCTGGAAGGAAGACAAAGTAGAATGAAATTAGAGTCATTCAAGATTCTGACAGTAATAGTTTGAAAGTTAGCTGCTACAGGATTTCTGAATAGCTCATGAGAAAACAAAGATTCTGTCACCTTAAAAAACATTAAATGTTTCTATGAAAAGTAGAGACACATGTTTGCACATGATTGTATAAAGAAGTGATAGGTAGGTTGTTTAGCTTGTCACATATCCACAGTTGTGGAATTTATATGCACAGATTGAATTTTCAGGCTGGAGATGTCAGGCAACAAATATGTATTTGCTGTGGTAGATATTGCTAGCTGGGAGTTTTCAGGTGAAAATCACACAACAAAAGTCAGTGAAAGAAACATTTTATTGCCATTGTATGCAGATTTTGAAATGGATGGATAGGATTTCTGCTCATACTGAGGAGCTGCATAACCAGTGTAAGCAGGAACACAGCACCAGGGTGTGATTCAAAGAGCCATGATGTAGGGGGAAAAAAATCAGGCTCTAAAAATTTTTTTTTAACCTCAGATTCAGACTGATTTCTCAACCTGTGCATCTTGAGTGAGAAACCTAACTGTGGCAATTAAACTAGTATCTTGATCTCAGTATCACTCTTCACTGGTTTGCAATATTAATTAGGCCACCTTGAGACAGGAGAACTACTCATCCAGCATTGATGCTCCTGTCAGTGCTGTGGGCTACAGAGAGCCAGGGCTTGCATCGTGCTATGCTCTCCTCCAGACAACTAATTTGGCAAGCAGTTCTTCTATGACAAGCAGGCTCGTTATCTGTCACCCATTTCAAAAGGCTCTGGCTTTCCTAACTTCTAGAGTAGTTTTTTTTTGAATCCTGAAATTTACATTGAAAGAGTAACCACCTGTTTCCCCAGGTGCAATGGTTGTGTCTCAGAATTGAATCTTGCCAAGAGACAGCTGCTACAGCTCTGTTTGAAAGCTGTGGGTAGGTACTTAGCACATCCACAGAAGGAAAGCAGCTAGAAGAAAGACATTTCTGAGAGAAATTTGATGTGGCACCATGTTGCAGCAATGAGATTTTTTGTCATTGCTTTGGTGGGAAAAATGATGCTTTTCTCCTCCCCACTGGAAAAAACTACAATGCAAAAACTTTTTTCACGCTGATGTCTCTATTCCTGGACTTTCTCTTTACCCACCATCCCTGCCCTCCATCCCAACTCTCAGCTTCAGTTCTGGAGCACAAGAAAATATGTGTGTCTCCATTCAACAGGGAAATTTAAGCTGATGTTTAGATCCCAGTGACTGTTGGAAAACAATATGCTGAAACATATGGAGCATGCTGGGCAAAATCAACATTTCAATAAAGAGAAATGGTGGAGTCAATAAAATAACATTGGTGTCAGTGAGTTAAAAAAATGGAGAATGGAATTAGGCTAAGAAAAAATATGCTCCATCATTTTCCTCAGACTATCATCTAAGCAGGTTTAGTCCAACCTCTTTCTCCTTATATTTTTCTTTAGATTTTATTAACTTTTCATTAGTTTTATTTTGTAAAAGGGGAGAAGGTTGTTACTTCTCTGATGCTGTGTAATTTCTACATGACTTTTACAACACTATAGGTTTCTTTTCTCTTAAAAGAGAGAAAGAAAAGCCCCTACCTCTGCTTCACAGCAGACTAACACTGCCCTGTTTTGTGGTATTTTTCATTACACTTCCACTGCACAACAGTATGAACTTGGATGAGTTTTGCAGTCAACCTTTGAGTTTTGGGTTTTGACACACAGACACATTACAGAAAATGGTACTGGCTTGTGGGAAAAATGATGGTCAGAATACCTGGTCATTCTTCCAGAAACTCAGGATGGATAAATCTTAAGTCTCCATGCAAACATAGGAAGAAGCAGTGATGTTTCAGCTTTGCATTTAGGGTCAAGGGCTGGCTGTACTTGAAGATACATAGGAGAGAACAGAAGTGAAGAGATGGAAAGGCTCAATCTGAACTTTGGGAGTTCAGTGACATTGGGATATAGGATTGCTTTGGAAGAAAACTATTGGCTGTGGACTTAAATTTATTTTGACTTTCACAGTGTGGCTTCCTTTTTCTCAAATATTATATAAATTTTGAAGATACAAAATATGGTTTTCTCTGAACAATGAATTATCCTCAAAGGAGCTAAAGGAGATCTCCAAATCTCCCTGTTCTTACAGGAGACTTCAATTTTCTGGGAACACCACTTAAGCGGGAACATTTCAACTTAGTTGGGAACACCACACAGCTGAGACAAACAGGTTCAGAAGACTCCTGAAATACCTGGATGACAACTTTTTGGTGCAGATACTAGGGGAGCTGAATAGAAAAGATGCCTCCTTGATCTGCTACCTGCCAACAGAGAGGATCTTGTGAGCAAAGTGGAGATTGATGGCCATCTTGGCCACAGTGACCATGAAATGATTGAGTTTAAAATCTATGTTGACAGAAGGAGAAGTGTAAGCAAAACTTCTACTTTGGACATGAAGAAAAAATCTTGAAATCCTAAACATTTAAAGTTTTACATTACTTTTGAATGTGCTGAGTAGTATAACGTGCATTTTGATAGATGAAAATATTGCCCTTAATGCCTAAAATTTTACATGAATGATGAAAATTTTAATAGGTGGTATGTAATGAATTCCAATAAGTATAATACCTGTAAAATGAAAGGATTTTGAAAAAAATATTGGAAATCCTTGATATGACAAAAGTGCCTGTTGTGGAAAGAGCAGGAGGAATAGCATATATTTGCTCTAAAATAAATCACAACATACAGTTTCCCCCATCCTGAAAGTAAGGAAAGTTTTAATGCTGCTACTTATTTCTACTTAACTTGTTTTCTTTACATAGAGGAGAATAGGAGAATATTTTTTTTTTTTTTGGTGTTTAAAGTAGCCTTGAACAAAGTTGTTTTAATTTTTTTTTTCTGTTTAGGGAAGTTCAGTTCTTACACATATGGGTAGCACAAAGCAATCACAATCTCTGATGGGAAACTTCTTCAATAAGTTTATTAATGAGGTAAACAAGACTGTCACTGGAAGCATGAAAATGTTTCTAATTTTACATGTTTCTAAAATGTTTTTAATGTCCTACATTTTATAAAGCCTCTTCCTCAGTATGTTGTGAACTTGCCATAATTTTATATTCTTAAGATGTATTTATGACAGTCAAAGAGCTGGAACTTGTGTTAAGTACAGGACTTACACCACAGATTAGACAATGCAAATGTACATTTTTGTTTATTTGTGTGGCTTGAGAATTAAAAGAAGCATTATCACTCAGAAGACTGGAAGAAGGTGAGGATACCATAACAGTCCATTAATAGAATCTTCCTCTTTACAAATTAGAAAATACTAAATGAAATGTTCCATTTGCCTCTCTAGAACATCAGTTTTAGAAATTTAAGGGAAATTAAACCCCTACATATAACATTGTGATTTTCTTTTACAAAAAATATCATATGTTGAGCACCATTCTATTCACTACAGAAACTGGACAAATCAAAAACCTTTATAGTTGGAGAAGACCATGGTTCAGATCCTAAACACAGGGGCTAAGGTAAAAATTTAATCTTGATTAAATAATTGAAATAATTTCTTGATTTTGCTTTGGAAAATAATATCTTAGCTGCAAAGTAGGTTTTAAGATATATTTGAGTATTATCCATGTTATAATTTTGTTTTCTGTACAGTACTAGGTAGTAAAATGCTGCAATATAAAAGGTAAATGACAAATGCTTTAAGTAGGAAGCAAAGAGCATTTTTAATGTTCTAGTTTTAAAAAGTTAATAACTACCCATAAATCTATTAAACAAACTGCTAAAAGTAAAAGAAATTTCTTCTGATCTCAAACAGCTGTGGATTTTGGATCTCCTATTGTCTAAGCCAGTGAAATTGAAAATCCTTCTCATTTGAACTTCAGAATTATCTCGAAATATTTCACTTGTTATTTCACTGGGGAGAAAACCTCCTTATCAAACAAATTTTTCTCTTCTGAATATTGCTAGACCTTACTTCTTTTGTATATTACATTGTTGAGACACAGACAGGGCTAAGTGCTCATGAGAAGCCTCATGGTTTTAACATGAAATAAAATCTCATTGAAGCAGTCATATAGTCTGAACAAGAGGCAAAGAAATTATTAATAACATTATTGCAACTGATCATAAGTGCTTAGCAGCCCATGAAAATACTAACAGGGCCTTGAAAATATTGACAGGAATGGAATTATATTCCCAAAACAAAAAGAAGTAAAGAATATGAGCTGGTAAACCAGACTGGAATCAGTGAACCAATAGGAAATATTCTACAACTATTAAAAGACTTGAATGTCCCTGTCAAAATAAAGGTTTTTAAAGCAGTAAAGAAAGATAAATTTTGGACTGAACTCTTGCAAAAAAAAACCTGCTTATGGAATGGTGATTAAAAATGCCTGAACATAACAGACTCAAACACCATGATGTTCTCCAAGTCAGTCAAATAGCAGCTTTCTTAGTTATGCAGACTTATTTTGTTTTCAAAGACAGATTAAGAGAGCAGCCATATTTTAGCCTGAAATAATTCACTGTGAAAATTAAAGCCAATTGCTACCCTAAACCTGATCTTATAATTTCACAATTTTCTTTTTGTTTGCTTTTTGTTCTGTAGATTTTAGGATTCTTTAGAAATTTTGAGAAAAAAATATTCTTTGTTCAACAGCAGGGGAATATCTGAATGATATTTGAAAGTTATGGACTTTATTGACTGACCCCTGTCATCTGATTCAACTTCAAGGGCTGATTTATCATGACTTATTCTAAGATTAATTTATTCTATAAACCAAATACTCAGGGAAATAAGTCTGTCCTTAGAAGTAGTTTGTCTGAATACTTGGGAGCATAGTTATTGCTAATACACACTTTCAGTCCTTGCAGAGAGAAAATGTAATGAATGATGGTCTATTCTTCCTTAGGGAATAAAAGTACTATGTGTGGAATTTTTGAAAATATTTTAAAGACAATATGGAATATTAAAAGGTTAAATGGTATTCAGGCAAAGCAGTGATAGAAAACATTATTTTAAAAAGTTTCCCATCTGTCAAACCAAACTACCCACAAAAAGAAAGTAGAAACTGTGGAGTATCTTTTCAGTTCTGGAATTCAAATATAAATGGATTACAAATAAATAAATAAATGAATCACACAACAGTTTAGGAAGTTTGAGATTAACTGGATTTATGGCAAATCAGTAAAGCAGAACAAACTGTAAGATAAATGTAACCAAGTACTCTAAAAGGCACCAAGGCAGACAAGTCGCTGGCTGAAAACCTCAAGAGAAAATAGGTGTTTTAGCAATCCCACTGGCCAGGAATAGAAAATGACAAAAGAGAGCTAGTTCAGAAGAAATATGAGCATTTCAGACCATTTTATAGAGCATTACATACTAGAGATAATCCACTTATTCAACAGGATCATGTGAGAAGGAGAAATTTCCTTTTCTTGGAAGGGAAACAAATATGGGCTTCTGGGCCTATGGAGGCTGAAAGAACTGCTGATTATAGGGCCCCAATACAGGGGCAAGCATGGCTGCACAGGGCCTTAGTAAGTATTGGTGGATTAGGGAGTCTATTTCCATGAGAACATCCAAGCTACTCAAGATTTGTTTTAGGCTAACACAGCAGATGTTCAGGTCCTGACTTGAACACAGTTGTGGTCTAACAGCCCTTGGTGGAGCCAGTGCACAAACCAGAGTGAGGGCTGATCAGGAATAATCAGAAGCCTCTGGTAGAAGGTGAGCTTTTGCATTCCTAGTCTTTACAAGGTGCTTTGGCTTTTGGCAAGATGGAAAGGTGCTTTCCTGTGTTTCTGTAGGTTAGGGAGGGAATCCAGAGAGGCATGCTCCTTGTTGCTGCCAATGCTGGAATTGGCAGGGCATCTTTGATCACCTAGAAGCCCTCAAAACAAAGGAATAATAGTCAGAGCAGACACAGAACATTTGACAGCTCTGTTGAGCTGATTTTTGTACACCCTCCTTCTGAAAGATGACTGTATTCCAAGTGTGTGGGCTTTGTACTGCCCTGGGAAATAGAGAGCTAAATGTCAGCTGGGAATCCTAGTATCTGAAAGAGACCTGTTGTTCTGTAAAGCATGTTATTAGCTTAGATTGGTAAAAGTGAAATAAATTTTTAAAAAGGTATATTAATCCTACAGAACATTGTGTGTTTTAAAGCAATTTTTATATTCATGTAGGGTAAAAGTCCAAAAGGTCTTAAATTAGGCAGTACAGAGAATTTTAATTGGGGCTACTGTCAAAGTGTATACACTCCAAAAATTTAATTTAAAATTTAATTTTCTACTTCCATGTTCACATACATTTTTATCCCAGACAACACAACAAGGATTTGACATGGTACTCACCCGAAAGCAGGGTACAAGGATTTGTATATCACTACTAAATAGGCTTTCCAAGGTAGGCAGCCTTGCAGCTTAACACACAGTGCTGTATCACCATGCAGTTTGGGTGAAACATGCTACAAAACAGCATGAAAGTTTATTCAGAGATGTGGATTAAAATGAGAGAAAAAAAAGGGTGTGGAAATGGTTTACATTACAGACTTTTGAAAGAGACATAAATTCACACCAAAAAATCCCTTTCCTAAAGTTATTTTAAGATTCCTAGATAAATATGAGAAACTGTAACTCTCTCCTTATTTACCACTATAGCTGAAAACAAGGAATTTGTCTTTAAACACCCTCCAGTATTTATTTCTCATTGACTAGCTGAGCTAGACACCCAGTTCAATCAACTTTTTTGGAGAGGAAAAATACTTGCTCCCTTACCAAGAAAATAGTACTAATCTTTGTATTTTATGCACCATTTGAAAAAAACTAAAGCAAACAGGGAATCAATTCAGGTGATTGAGTGAAGGGATATGTAGTATCATGGGCTGTAATCTTTTTAATATTCCAATTGTATCTTTGAGGAAAAAATTATTTATTTATTTTAATACCCTTGTGTATTGAAGCCCTTGTTACTGTGCACTGGTGGCTGGGAAAGTGCTGATAGCACACCCACTGGAGTTCTGGCTGCAGCTGAGCAGAGCTGGTGCAGCACCAGGGCTGTCCCCCCAGCTTTCCACGCCCTCCACTGCCTCCCCCATGGGCTGGGGCTCTAGCGGGTCCTGGGAGGGACCAAAGGGATTTTCCATTCCATGGGATGTCAGCTCAGGTATAAAAGCTAAGAAAACGAGGAGGAAGGGGGCATATTCCTAGGAAGTGGCCAGACAGTGAATGCTGATGGAAAGTGAAGAATAAAGTATTTTTCTTCTCTTTGTTTATGCATACACAAACTTTCACTTTTACTTTGGTAAACTAACAGGTCAGCCATTCAGAGGAGCCCTGTGTGTGGTGGCACAGACACTGAGCATGTAGAATGGCATGAGTGGTCACCTAGCATGTGTGTTTCTGAGAGAAATCACCTGGAGGCATTGTGCTACCCTGAGCTTTGCTTTTAATATATAATGATTGTTATATTAAACTCTTCTCTGTGGACCCAGCTCTCAGGTCAACCTCTGCCATCTGTGACAGACAGTGATGTGGGAATTTCATTACTTATTGAGGAAAATGCCAATACACTGTTATATGTATACATCTAAATGGAGATCTTCTCTTTTATGTAAGGATAAAAAAATGGTAAAGTAAAAATGCTGTTGCCCTGAAGTACCACAGCAGATAAGAAAAGAGGTCATTGAGACAGAGGAATGTCTTAAACATTTTAAGACAACATGAGAAAAAGAAATTGATGCAAACCAAGTTATGTCATTAGGATTTCTCACACTGACTATTGGATTCAAGCAGGAATAGGAAATCAATGAGAACATTCCAGTGGAAAATGCACTTATGGTCAAAGAGTAATTTTCTATCAGAACTGGATTTTAGTAGCTAAATTTCTACTGTTATCAACATTTACAATTATTGCTTCTTAATTTGCATGAATGTTTTTACATGCAAAAAATTTGTTCCTGAAACTCTGTCCAAACAGTAACAGTGAGGCATTATTTAGAAATATCATAATCTTGGTGTCTATCTAAATGTTGAAGTTTTCAGCAGTGGAGCTGTGGTCTGAATTTAGAGGATTAAGCACTTATTTCTGTATAAAATGGCTTTGACTAATTCAAAGGTTATCCTCCCATATCAATGTGATTGGCCTCATTAACATTATACCATTGATTTCTTGTCATTGCACAGGTTTAGAGTTGAAAATCATGTGGAGTTTCAAAACACTTGCTGTATGGGCTCATCAAGCCATAATGATGTTGGGGTTTTTTTTGACTCCTTGATGCTTTTATGTTCATAGAAATCAATTTAGTTTCTGACTATAGCTTTTATTTTGTTTCTGCATGAATGCAATTCCAGTCTTAAAAGCAGAGATTTGCAATTACTGTATTCAAAAGCCTTGATGTGCATTCAAAATACTGCTTCAATTTAAGTTTACCAGTAGGTACATTCATGGGAATAACTGATTTGAAGTGAATATTGCAGAATTACAAGAAAAGGTGTATTTTAAAAACTCCATTATTAGTAGAATTAAGATTTGTAGCTTTAGCTCAGGAAATCATCAAAGAAAAATTTCATAAAATTTCACAAAAACTCCCCAATACCATGAACATAACCTGTCTTTAAGAACAAACTTAGCACTAAAAATTCCAGAATTTTTTTAATGGATATCAATGCACTGTTGAGCCAGCAATTAGAGTAGTATGCTTTTTTTTTTCCTTGAAAAACTTCAGAAGCCTGGGGTTTTTTTTTTGAGTGCTGAAATACTGAGAGTACTGAGTGCTTTGTGGAAAAATACAGGGACTAAAATATTTTCAGAATTAGTGTGTACAGCTAGGAGAGGTCTGTTATTTAATGTGCTAGAAAGTTGTGCAATTCTGAAATCTTTTTTTTCTTGACAGATTTGGTCTAAATAAACATTATAGATTTATTTTATGACGCTTTGTTTTGGTTGTAGGAGATGTCATTTTGTCATGTAGTTTTAAATTAGATAACAATTACCTGTTCTTTTTAGACAAATCTAATAAAACTACATTTAACATATCAGTGATCAATTTTTCTGTAGTAATCTAATTACAAAAAAAAAATATCAAGGTATTTAGCCAATTTATATAAAAAGAAAAAAAAATTATTCCCTTAGTGGTTTTCAGTCATGTATTATAAAGAAGAAATCCCTTCAGTTTGAGATAAAAACCTATTTTGTTCTCTTGTCACTATTCAATGCTACAATAGCTCCCTTACACAGTAGGACAGTGCCCATTTGTAAGCACATTATCCCACAAAGGAAAGCTGCCTTCAATTTTATTCTGTCAGGCAAATCTCTACAAGTCTTCCCATTTTCCTGAAGGTAGAAGCAATTCTGCAGATACAGTCCTACCTCAAGTAGATTAATCAGGGGAAGAGCATTTGAATGAATCCCTGTGGGAGCTTTTCAATACTCAGATGCCCTTTTTAGGTAGCTCAAGAGGAGAAAAGCATGTCCTTCTTTCCTCTGTAAAATGAGTATGTTGATATGAACTTCAGTGATGGACTGTGAGAATTAATGTCATTAAAACTTAGAGTGCTTGGATGTAGGATTCTGGAAAAGAATGAATCATTATTATCACAGGTATTAAAAATAATTATGAGGAACTATGGCAAATTTCTACCAGTTTCCATGTTAGTATTTGGATGTATCATGTTGATTTTGCTGTGATTCCTTACAGAGAAAGATGTAGCGAGTAATACTGCGCTACTGAAAAATGGCAGATTAACATCTTTCTTCCCTTTTTATTTCGACATTTTTAATGAAAAGAAAATATTTGTTAAAATGATATGGGTTTTTTTCGGTGGGTGGTTTTTTTGTTGTTTTTTTTTTTTTTTTGGCGTGGTTATATTTTTTCTCCTTCACTTTCAGTTTGAGCCTGTCTCTCAGGATTTTGTAACACATATAAAAAGAAGGTGTCAAAATACATATGCTTAGGTCTGAAGAATCTACTACTGTACATCCTTATGTTCTGAAAGTGCTCCTGAATAATTCTTCTTCAAGCTTGTGGTCCTTGAACAAAGGATTACATACATTAGAGATGTATTTGCTCTCATGTGGATTGGAAGGAGGAAATGCCATTAAAGTTAATGGGAGGTAGAAGACCATATGTGAAGAAGAAAACATCCCCAAGGAGGTAATAAAGACGTTCCATTTTCTGCCTACATAAAATGTCAGAGCCATCTAGAGCTAATCTTATTATTATGAAGAAAAAAAGCTTGAAAAACTGCTGGAGAGTGAAAATGCAAGATTTCATCTGTATGCTTAAGTGTAACTAGAGAACAAATGTAAAATTTAAATGATGTTTAATCCACATGTGGTACATGCTTGTACAAAACTAAGATCAGAAAAGCCACAAGCACAATGTCATGGAAAACTAGGCATTATGGAGAGCAGCCATGCTTGAGAAAAAAGGGAGGCAATGCAACTACTCCCATTAATCAAGGAAATCCATCTATGTTTCTACTCATTTCCATGGTATCAGCCAATGTGCGTTTCTCATTCTGAACATGCATGTAAGATTGATGTTTATTTGATGAATAGTTCATTATAAATGAGCAAACTTTTCAGAGACACACAATGCTTCTGGATTACTCTGCCACTGACACTTTATTGCAGGGTTGAAAAGCTTTTATATTTGTCATGTTCCGTTCTTGAGAGATGGATCTGCAGTGGCAACAATATTTTATCTCTAATTCCTTCAGTAAAATAGCATGGGCATCAGGCCATCTCAGCCAATTAAATATCTATTAATTTGAACCTTACACACTCCTAGCAATACCACTTCTGGACCAATGTGATTTAAATTGGTATCTCAGGAAAGACTCAGCAGAAACAAGAATGTATACTGAATGCTTTGAAACGGATTGTGCTGTTTCCCTGATGGGGAAACTGGCATTTAACTTCTTAGATCTTAAATAAATGTCAGATCTCACAAAATACAGTTTTTCTCTCCTCACTTCAGATAGGACTGTGGACCTTCCCCATCTGTGCAGGAACTGAAGGTGGAAAGATAGAGGAGATGAAGAGTGTCATATGCACATGCTTTCCCAGGAGCTGGTTTGGATTGCCTTTTGAGAAGGGAAAAGAATTTATATTGCTTGTCCTTTCCCTACCCAAAGCTTTGAAAAGGAAGTAAGGGACAGTCTGTTGCATCTAAACAAAATATTCCATCTCCCAAGCTATCTTCAGACTGCTAGTTAAATGAAGCATTTGCAAACCATATTTCATCACTCAAGAGATGGTATCTTGTCTCTTAATTTTTCATCCTATTTGATAAAGTTTATTTTTCCCTTGCAGTCACCCTCTGGAACAATTTTACTGAGAATGCACAAATGATTGGTAGGTCCTGGGAAGAATCCTGCCCAAGAATGCACTCCTGCTTTTCAGAATCCAGATCACTGAAGATAGTTTAATGCGGGTTTTTTCTGACTTTCTTTTTCTTTTCTTTCCAAAGTTCACTTTAAGGTAAAGTGCCACCTCTCCTCATTGACTGACATGTGTTCTTTGCCAATCAACATCCCTGGTGTAGGTTGTCATGTTATTATGTTAGTGATACATTTGGTCCTCAGCAACTGCCTGTGAGAATAAATTTATTTTAAACTTTTTTTGCAAATATATTTTGCTGCTGTATTCACATAATAATTTTGAAAAACATTTCAGAAGGTGTGTTAGAATCTGAGGCTAGCATGAGGTCAAGTGAGTAATGTCATTCTATATATCTCCTCATTCTCTGACTTCCCAAGCTGACAATATGTCAAGAAACCTGAACTGATCTTTCTTGTGCAGTAAGTTCTTTCTTATTGCATGCCTTTCTTTGTTAGGAAATTAGGATTAGAACAACCAATCAACATTAACTTTTCTTGCCATAGGTGTCTAGGGCAATCTTGAAACATAGCTAAAGCCTTACTGTACTCTGACAATCTGTTTAATGCAACAGCTGATTATTGCAGTATTATAATTCCAATTCAGTAATTACACTGCTTATAAAACGAGTTGCTGTATTTCAGCTTTAACATATGCCAAAGAGAAATAAGGCAACATTGGAAAAATTATATATTATTTTTGACTCATTAAAGATTTTGTTCCATCTTCCTACTCTCTGAAAAAAAAATTAAAGAACTTTCTACTTTGTAATGCAACAAGAAGATAGAATCTATATGATTTACGAGAGGACAGCAAACTATCACAAAACGGCAATATGAAATTTACATAAGTAAATCAACCTCTCTTACATTTGAAGTTAAAATCATACAGCAGAATCAAGCAACAAATAAGAGGAACATATTTTATTGACAGAACCAAGTCATCATTCTAATAAAACATTTCTTATGGTGATAACAGACTCTTCAGTCTTATAAAACAAAATAAGTGCTAATAAACATGAATTTGAGGAAACAGTTCCAAGAGAAAAGCCCACTTACCTTCCTAATTTATCCAAGTTTTTCCAGCACAAGCTCATGTTTGGTTGTGAGCTATGTGCAGTTGTGTGCCCCATAAGCTATTTAGTGTCCCAATTAGTGACTTTGTTGGTTTTTTTGGTTATTGAAACTAAACTTCGAATGCATTTTTGAGGACTTTAAGTGCTTAAAGAGCTCTGTTTTCTGTTCTTCATTTTAATAAAATGATTTAATGCAATCAAAATTTTATTATTCCGTTAACAAAACCATTTTGTCTCTTCTATCTCAAAGGCCAAGCACTCCACATTGTCCTACCTTTATTTCTATTATAAAAATGGCAAGCCTTATCAACATCTGTTTTTGTTTGTTACTAGGATTGTTAACAATGTAAGTAACAATGCTTTATTTAGTCATCATTTTTTGAATTTATATTGTGAAAACACCTATGGGGGTAGTCTGAGCTCTTTACCACATAACCACTGTCTTTTGTTTAACAATTAACAGTTGTTTGCAAGCATATATCAATTAAACATCGCAAGGCCACTTTAAGGAGGACATGGTAAGAAGCACTGTCCTTATGGTACAAATATCAAAGAGGTTTCTACTTGTTGAAAGTCACACAGCAATTTAGTTCTAGACATGGAATTAGAAATTAATTGTCCTGTGTTCTAATGATTCTTTCACTATTAATTTCTTCAAGTATGATGGTGCTAATAAATAACAAACTAAATACACAACAGATAGCTGATACCATGGAACAATCAGATCGTTAGTATCTGTCCTTGGCTGCTTTTTAGTACAGAGGTTAATTCAAATGGGCTGCTTTGGGTAACAAATACCAATAAGGGTTATGTTCTCTTCTCAGTATGTGTTTGTAAGTCTCAGTAATGATAATGGAAGTTATGTGCCTGCAGGAGAATGAAAGAAGAATTTATCTATCATGTCAATGATCCATGAAGTCAGAAGAAATTATGTAGTCTACTATAAAGGCACTGAAGGGGTCATTATAGCCTATTAGGTAAAAATTGTGTTTTTTAAAAGTCTCTGCATAGAATATGCATGTGGCTAATAAACTATAAAGCTCAGATGGAGCCCTGGTATTATTATTGAATTACTGTGCTTCAAGATGGTGATCTTCAGCTGAATGTCCAGATGATGTTTTCAGAAGGATGAATGTGTTATGCCACAGTGCTGATGGCTGTGCAACAGGCCTGTGCATTGGAGTGTGCTTGCAGCAACCTGCACGGGAACAGGTGACAGGAGCCTTGCATCAACTTCTGGGTTCTTTTGAAAGACCCAGTTAGTGGCCTGGCACAAGAACTCACATTCAGGAAGACAATCTTTGAAAAGAGGGTCAGCATTTTGTTTGGAATCATGAGCTGCTGCATAGCCAGGAAAAAGGAAATGAGGAGCCTTAAAGTGTGACTAGACGTTCTTTGTCCAGGAGTTGGAACACTCTTCTAGTTGCATATATATATATCAAATGGTTTTTCCCTTTCTAAATACCTTTAGGATCTCAGCCCTTTAGAATACCTGCAAAACAACCAAGACAAATGGGATGTCACAAGCTGGTAAGTAACTTGGCTGAAGTTATGCAGCTGAGTCAAGAGCAGCAGAGTGAAGAATAAAATCCAGGTCTTTCCTCATCTGGTTTGTTGCTTCAATCCATAGATCCCATTGTTTTTATAGCTCCTGAAGATTGTCCCTATCTCTCATTATCTCCAAATGAAGACCATTATTTTCTTTACTGTGCTTTATTTATTCTGTGTGTGAAATAGTGCAGTAACTCCAGAAACATTATGGGAAAGAACCTTATCTGTGCTTTTTTAATATGCTAACTACTGCAAAAAGGAGATGCTTACTTCTTCTTTTGGATACATCATTGAGATTCAGCGTAATTGTATCTGGGACAAATTTTATCTCTGGGGGTAGGGGTAAGTATCCCTTTAGAAGTTCAAAAAAAAAAAAGTCTTTGCAACATGAAAAAATTGTGATATGTGGAAATAGCTTGTTTCTTAGCAGCTGGCACGATAGATGAGAATAACAAAAGAACTCTTTTCTATGTATTTTCTGTATCTATGGGAAGGAAAGGACCTGTATAACAGCTTCCTACTTATTTGGCATGGAAGTAATTTTTTTAAAGCCAGTTGAAAAACATATACTAGTGGCTACTATGGAGGCACAGTCTTTCCAGCATCTGAAAGCCCATAGTATTTGCTATTTAAATAATTTTTTATCAGTTATATCTAGCTGCCAGTTTGTTTCTGTTAGCTGGTTGAACCTAAGTGTTACTGTAAGTGTATTTGGAAATCCAGAGAAAATATGGAGGCAGTTACTTTTACAAAGTGTGGATCTCTTACACATTTCTTATGCAGTTTGTATAAGGTCTAATTCTACTGTGAGAGATTCTTGGTGAAATAAATGTGTAGGGTTAATTTTCACCAAAACACATGTCCCAATGTACTAAATGGTAGTCCAGCACTGCTGTGTGAAGAAAGCTTTATCAGTACCAAACCAAACCAGTACAAAAGCAGTACAAACCAAAGGTTCAAAGCCAAAAACGTTGCTTGGATTTATCTGCTCTGGCAAAAGAGCTAATTGATGCAATACATTTGGAGAGATAGTGATTAATTTTGACATGTATGCTTTTCAACATTTGAAATCTGAAATGTATTCTTGTCTCATTACATTTTGCAGAAGACTTGACATTAAATTCAGCCAGAATGCATGAAACCTATAGGTAGTGTTTCTGATCTGAGACTGACAAGGTATTATTTTGTTAATATAATAGATTTCACCTATTCAAATCTGCACTTCTTTCTCATTTCAGTTGAGATTTAGGCAGTTTTTCTCTGTGAGATCCATAATGGAACAAATGGAAGCTTGGTAATGACTTACCTAAATAAGTGTTGCGCCCTCATCATTCCAGGTTAATATATCTATGACAAAGTGACTGCACAACCACCTAGAAATGTGATGCATTATCTGAGAAAAAAATTTTAGATTCAAACTGACATGATGAAAGAAAAGATGGAGGGCAGGCAAGAGAGTAGAACTGTATCAGCATGGAGGAAGGAAAGAAGGATAGGAGGAAAGTGATAAGGAGACAGAAATTGATGAATAAGGACACGAAAGAATTAATGAAGCTTGACTGGAAAGAGGATGAAAATAGTTTATCAGGATATAAGGACCTTCAGAATTTTAATTCTGCTTTCTGGTTCTTGTGTTTAGAAAACTTATATTAAGGACCTGAGATCTTAAACAGCAATTAAGGCAGTAGCTGAAGTTTTAGCTGCTTCTGCAGGGGGATCCTGGAGTGTTTTTTCTCAAATGCAAAGGTGAAATCCAGAACTCTCCCATGTGAGGAAAGATCATGGGTTAACTTTGAACACAATTTTCCCAATTATTTATGAAATAATGCTTTAATATAATAATTTCAAACTTGTTATTGAAGGCTTCTTTTAGAGGAATATTGCTATGCATATATTATTTGTGTTCACTTAATATTAACAGTTCTCCCCCTTTCAGTGTTCATACTGTGGCCACCTGCAAAAAATAGGGACTTGTCTGTTTAGCCAGCAGCCAGATTTAAAGTGAGTTATCAAGACTTTACAAAAAATCCCAAACTTTTTTGGGCCCATGACCTGGAAATCTTAAGGAGATGTACAGACTGAGTAGGACATCTGTATGTGGGATGCAGAGAATATATTATCCTAGTCTACAGGTTGCCCATTAATTAGGACTGGAGCAGTTTTAGGCTAATCAATGCTTAGTTTTCATCCAATCTGTTTTATGAAGTTGGACTGCTACACATGAAATTACACTGACATAATTTCAAGGTAAAATTTTAATAATATTTAAATAAAATGAAAGGCAAAAAGAATGTTTGTCTGCTAGTCTTATTGGAATGCTTGTCATGGTGCCTTGTTTAGTTCTTTTTTTTCCCAAGTACAGAAGAACTGTTCATAAAACTTCATGTTTCTGAAAGTACAGATTAAAACACAGCACAATATACCTGCCAATATTCCACACATAAACCAACTCAACAAAAAGTAATGCGCTTATGAATTTAAATCTTCCGACAGTCTTCAGCTGCACATCAGTCATGACAGCAAATGCCATATCTCCCTGAATCACTATCATGCATTTGGAAATTGCTGTAATTTATCAAAGCTGCAATACAAGTCAAGTTTTGGCAATAAATGAGGTTTGAGGGGATCTGATCTCTATTCACAGTGTGTTTCATTCAATATCAACTAAAGACAGTGACTTTTTCCTGTTAGTACTACAGCTTTTGAAAGGCGAAGGAGAAATCAGCTGAATATAAACTGATAAATTTGGCTGTGCTTTGGTACTACATCAAATTTGCTTTTGCCTTTACTTCCCCTATCTGAAATGGCCATAACACAGTAGTCTGTATTCCCTGTCATAACACACAATCTGCCCCAGTGAATCACTGCATATTTGAGAACAAACCACAAATACAGTTTCATTAGAATAATTCATATCCTCCCAAAACATCAATTTTGAAGAGAAACAGATCTCTTCAATATTCTACTCTAAATTTTTGATGTGGTCATTATCTTTGGATGATGTTATTCTTTGTCTTGTTTATTCTTTTTTTATTGCATAATTTAAAGAATAAATTTAAAAAGCACTAAGGGATAGTACAAGTGTAGTAATTTCCTGAAGTGATCTATTTAGATTGTACAAAGGGACTAGGTTATTTTGGAAAAAGTACATGAATCAGAAAGCATTCCTAACTACTCTATCTTTAGAAAGGGTACTGGGGCTAACCTAACATTGACACAAATAAGCAAAAATTGCAAAGCCAGGATTTTCTTGGCTGTTTTAATTTTCTTGGACTGTTTTAAGGCTTTTTTTTTTTTAAGATACAAAAAGATACATTTCATGCTGCTTTTTTTGCTTTTTTTTTTCCTTTAGAAGTATAGTTGAAATATTTTATTTCGACAATATGCCTCTTTTGTATTTTCTTTTCTCTCAGGCTGAGTCCTACATTATACCCACAGCTTTTCTCAAGAAAGAGGTTTGCTCAGTGATTGACTTAATAGATGCATAGTGAAGAACACTGACAAAGATTACTATTTATATTCTATTTAACTCCATGCTACTGCAACCAGAGGATGGATTACAGTGTCCTTTACTACCATGGCAGAGTAGCAACTAATTTAATCTGCCACTAGATGTCATTCCTTTTTCATGCAAATTTGAACAATGAGAGTTTCTAGTTTAAAATTTCAGTTAAAACCATAACTATTAACATCAAAGAATTAATTTGCTGTCTTCACACCTAAAATAATTTATTTTTATTGTTACATACTAATAGGATGTTGCAAACTTACTGTGGACTTTCAGCAGGTCCATCTGTACTTAAAGGTAGAGGTGAAAAGATTGCATATGCTCAAACAGCCTGTTGAGGATCTGTTTGGGTAATTAAGCAATTCACTGTAGAAGAGATTGATTCCATTAAGTGAATTTCAAATTGACGACATACATTTTTTATATTTTTGTTTAAAATATATTTTTATGTTTGTTCAGCCCCAAATCCTGTTCTTTTAAAAAGAATTGCTTTCACTTAGTGTGTGTCACCGCTTCGCACAGAACCAGTTTCCTTGTTATCTTTTCTCACACCCTCTCTGATCTGTTACGGTTTTCTTTCATGGCTACTGAAAATTTGTGAATCAAATTTGCAAATGCAGTTCCTCATCCTTTTTGTGCCTTGCAGGAGATTTCATTCTGGATAGTGACAGATACCTGTAAAGGCTCTTATTCTTTTGATTATCTGTGCTGATTTAAAAAAAAATGTAGCTGTTTCTTTCCATGTTTTGAGAAGAAGATATCTGATAAATCTAAGCAGTCTATAGAAAAGACTCAGTAACATTTTATCTTCAATACTCACAGATTCACTTTTTAAAATATGTGGGGCTTTTTGATTTTAAAATATGTGGGGCTTTTTGGGTAAGAAAATATTTATTCAACATTAATTCTATTGAATTTTTTTGTAGCCGTGCTCAAACATTAAGTTGAATATACACTGTAAGAATAATATACAAAAGTTTCACAATCTTTATGCCAATAATTGGATGGCCTTTAGCATATATTTCATAGTCTTTCATCAAGGGTTCTGGGCAAGCATGCAGCACCAATTTTTCAAATATAATGTGCAATAATTTAAATAACATTAAATGTAATAAAAATGTATTCAGTGAAGCATGAAAATCTACATCCTCTATTTCTGGTAATCTATGATCGCAGCAGGGATGGTGACTTTCTGGTGCTTTGTGAAGGCATGATGTATTTGAAATGAGTAATATAGCCATTGTTTTAATATGTGCTAACATATTTTAAACTGTAGTAACCTTTTATACAACAGAAAATTTACTGGGGATAATATTCTACTAAAATATTAAGATGCTGCATTTCCTAACATTACTGTTTGGTATCAAATATTGATGTTTCTGTTAAATTTCACCTTCATGTCCATACAAATTATCAGGCAGCAGACTGTTTATTTGAAAAGTGTAAATCTCAGGCATACCTATACATTATATTATTAGAGATACCTTTGATACCTTTTTTTTGCTTTAAAGATTGACAGTGTATCAAATTTAGATATAATACCCAGAAGATAATCTCACACAATGCAAATATTAAAATTTAAATAGTGCAGAAACCTTATAGAAAATTTCTGCTTGTTGTATCTTGAAATATAATTGCTATTTCATTTTTTTCCCCTATTATGGAAGACTTGCTGTTTCATTGTTGGGAAATATCTGTAAGCAACAGACATTCAATAGAAATTGAATTTTCTTGAGACAAGAAAAATTCAATCTTTCCCAGATTTGAGAGTTTGGAAAAATCTGATTCCTCCATGGATTCCCTCCTTCATCCCTTGACCTGTTGTTTCCAGTGTTGTTCCTTGCAAAATGAGCCTCGTGGGTCAGCATTCCTGTGCTTCCATTAGAAATAGATTCTGTAGGCACAGTACTGGTACAAGGTGGTCTGGGTCACTGCTGGGGTTTGGCTCCTCTCTCTCTCTACCAGAATGAACTCTCCAATTGAACTATTTCACTGTAGAAGTAAGAAATAGTCAATAATCTTTATAAAAGCCAGATAAATAATGCTAATGTGGAAGAAGTTTTGGCATGATCAGAGGAATGGTCTCTTCATTGGACCATTCCATTTCAACATAATTTCCTTTTTCTCTATGCTAGAGCCTATAGATGCTTTATGAGTCACACACCTGTACTTTATTTTGAGTGCAGACTTTTACTTAAAGCACAGCTTGTACAGTGCCAGTAGATGAACAGGCTGTAAATGTTGAAACCCTTGGCTGGAGCTGTCAATTACCCAGAGAAAGGAGTCAGTCCTCTGATGGCAGGTACCAGACATTTTTGCTTGTTTCATTCCCTCCAGCAGGATTGCAGCACAGCTTTAAAGACTCTGGTCATAAAACTCCTTTCAGATTCCAAGGGTGCCAGTATTACTGTTCTCTTCCTCTTAAACATTAACACTTCCAGCATATGCCAGATGTCATCTTATTTCCTAAGATCAGGCTAGTGGTGTTTAAAATAGCTCTTATGTACCTTACTGTCTAAAGAAATTCTCTCCATACTCCCTCAGCATTAGTTAGCTTTCAAATGCCTGCTCTGTGACCATGAATTAGCTTTCTGTTTAGTAGTTAATGTCTTCTCAATTAATATGTATGACAGAGAGGCATTAATAAGTCACAGTGCTAGTCCTGAATGTTTCAGGAGATTTTCTATTATCATTTGGGGTAGTAGAAACTGGCCTAAAATATTTCATATTTTATGCTTGCAGTTTAAACAAAATGTCTTCTACTGATTTATAGTACAGAAGAGATATTTCCCAGCACAGCTTAATCAAAAGATGGAGATGGCTAATTCTCTAAAATACTAATCCAGTTCCTCAGCTGTGGCAAACTCACCTTTCTCTCTCATAATTAATTAATCTCATGTTGAAATGATAAGGTTTCAAATCCTTCAAGGCTTCAATATATAAAAGGTAGCTTTCATTATGTCATTATAGAAACATATTTTTGGTTCGTGTGGATGTAAAGACTTATACAATGACAATCAGTTCCTAAGTAGTTTTTCTTTTCCAGTGGTTTCTCATTTTTTATTAAAGCTATGGTATAGTTAGATAAAGTGCTCCTACTGATTTTTCTCCAGTTTTCATAGGATTTTGGGCTTCTTACAAGTTTATTTTAACTCTAAATAAAGACAAAAATGAAAATTAAAAAAAACACCTGCCCCCCACCCCAAGAAACAACAACAAAAACAAAACCAAAAAAAACAACTGCCCCCTCAAAGAGCCTAAGTCCCTAATTAAAAATAGGGGTTTTGCCCTGGATCAGCATACACAGTTATGATTGCCATTTTGTGTGATGGTGATCCTTTCAAAATTAAAAAGGAAAGAAGAATTGAATTATTGAATTACTTGCTGTGGTATAACTAACTCTTGATCCTGAACAATCATGGTAGTTTGCAAAATTGCTCTGTAATTAACATTCCTGGATTAATATTGTTGATTTAAGTTTTGAGCACCGCATTGCTAATAAATTGGACAGTATTGGCTCTAGCAACATACATTACTCATGAAAAATATAGCTCTGAGTTTTAAGAAAATTCATTCCTCTGCAGTTCTAAAATAGAACACTGATTTTTCCACCAATCAATACATAAAAACATCAGACATTACTATCATTACTCTGAAACGGCAGAGTCTTTTCTTCATTTTAACTGGAGATCTTGCACAAGCCTATTTTATTTAATAAACCAGGATGAAATTGTTTAAACAAGCTAAACCTGATGTGAAATGATTTTCTCAGTTTATCAGGTAGACTGTAAATGATGAAGATATGAGTACACAAAGGAAGTTCTGTAGTTAATTTTAAGAGCTTTTAAAGCAAGGCAAGTTTTGATAACATTAGGGACATTAAAATGGATATTTCTTGAGCAGAACACCATATCACCATACTTTTTGTCTTTGGTATAGGGCATTGACTGTAAAATCAATCTCACATAACATTTACAGACAATATGTGGAAGAAAGCAAAAACATTCCAGTTTAGAGAAGAAATGTGTAGATTACCTGAATACTTTCATTTCTATGTCTTGCAAAATACTAAATATTGTTTCAAAAGATACTATTATAAGCACAAATATTTTTTAGTCTGTAAAAAATCAGTTATATCTTGCAACCTGCTACAAATCAGCAGGTTTAATGCATTTTGCAACTGTACATTTGTTATCTTCACTGAAACAGATATGTAGGATTCTTTTAGATAGTATTTCCCTGTTATGATAGCATTATATGATTTTTTTTTTCATTTCATAAATTTTCTGTAGTAGAAACCATCAACTCCTGAAGCTATAGGTGACCTTTTATATTTTCCATGTATAGAGAATTTGTTGTTGTCAAGTTCAATCTTATACAGTAACCATGTAAAGACAGATTTGAATGAAATTCCATTACAGTCTGCAAAAAAATCCTCTGGGAGGATTTGATTTCATCTGACTTCTGATGTATAGATTGTGGAAGTATATATCTGAGCTATTCATCCCAAGCCTCTCTTACAGCTGATGAAAAGAAAGGCACTTCCAAGCCTGATTCATAGAACTGTTTTTAGATATTTATTTTGGCATGAGATCAGCTGCCATCAGAGTGTCTATTTATGTTCATTAGCTTCTGTGAAGAGACCAAAATCACTATCTCTCATGTAGACATGTGCATTTCCTTTTGTGGCTGCAGCAGGCTTTGCATTAGGTTTTTAAATATGAAATTCTTTCCATAATGCTGAAAAGAAAAAAATGCTTAAGCCTATAGTTTCCTATATGCTAGCTTCTATATGCTGTTCCTACAGAGGAGTACATGATGTGGGTTCATCACCCACAAGTTCCCCATAAATTTCTGTGAGAAAAGCTGCATGGTGTTTTTGATGTTGAGTTAGGTGGCTGTAATGGGTGTTTTTTACACCAAGATTTATAAGTTTGAAAAGAGCTCTTATAGACAGTTATGAAAACTTTCTATATGCCTTCTGCCTCAGCATGTGGCAGAAATGGACCTTTGTGAATCTGCTTCAGTTTCACACATGTAAATTGTGTGGGATGTTAGGGGCACTGCTTCCATCAGTCAGTCTCATGTAATGAGGTCTTTGTGTTCCTCTGACTGAATTCCTCTTTGTGTTGGAACATGCCTTTTGGGAAATATTTTGATTTTGTTTTTCAGTGTTAGTGAAAGACAGAGCTCAGTCCACAAATGCATATCTTGTGCCTTGGAAAAACACAGGTGCTTTCTTCACCTTTTTTATAGACTAAAAAGCTGGAAAACATAAAGGGGAAAGGAAGGAAACTCATCATGAACTTCCTTGTGCTTTCAACTTCTCAGATGCAGCCTTAGCATCCCAGCCAGCAAGCAGGATAGTGCAAATGCAATGGCTGTTTTTTCACTCTGTCACTTCACTTTTTTTTTCTTTTTTTTTTTTTTTTTCTGATGGTTTCAAACTCAGTCCTATCCTTTCATAACTGACAGAAGTTTTTAGGGGCTACCTTGCTGCTGCAGAAGTCTGTAGTACAACTATTGCAGATAAAAGGCATGTAAGGCAGTGCAAAACTCAGCCTGGAAGGAAATCAAAGAAATTTGTTTCTTGAGCTTTCTTCTTTCAAGTCTGCTTAAAATAAGTCTTTGATATCTTTGTATTTAAGTATATAATTTTTGTAATCAGTTAATATAATTATTTTTGTACATAGTTAAGAATGAAAGTTATTATACTTCTCTATGTGGACATTTACTACGCAGTAACCATACGTAGGCTGTCTCTTTAGGAAAAGTGAATTTAGCGTACAAAACAAAGCCAATGTTCACTAAATTAAATTCTTAATATCTTAACTTTTCTTTATTCTGAATGAAGCTAGCATGCAATATTTCTCTCCTAGTAGAATAGTCCTCCATAGCATTTTTAATTATCATCATAATTTAATCCTATCCTTTCAGCTTGCAAAGGTATAAAATATAAGATCTGAAGCTTTTTCTACATGACAACTAAAGTATATGGTACATTATAATTCTAGTGTGGAAGAAATGTTGGATGAAGAATTAGGGTACATTCCCTTAAAATGTCAGGTATAACAAACTAACAGATATTTCCTGGGTATTGTTGAGAGAAGCTTTAACCATGAAAATATCAGATAGCAGTATCAATTTCTTTTCCTCCTGTCTGTAGCTATCAATAAGTATGTCATAACACATCATAATATGTATTGCAAAGCGCCTGTTATTCCATAATTGGGTCATTCACACTATTATTCCACCCTTTCTTTACAGGGTATGTAACTCTAAAATATAGGGAAAATAACAAAAAGTGTGAAAATGTAAGTCTGTGTAGGATCCAAATTCCCTCAGAGATCAGTCATTCTGTAGTAGTAATATAAAAGCCAAAAGATCCAGTAAATAATACTGCTTGTTTGAAAGTGCTGAGTTAACTTAGAGGTCCTGGCAATACACAATACACTGTGTAACTTTTTCAGTGGTTTACAATAAGTCTACAAAGTAAGTCACTGGAATCCAGCAGAAATAAAATGGATTAGATGCTGTTTCTTTGTTACATGGAACACAGACTTGTGCCACTGATAGCCTTCTTTTTCCTAGCATGCTACCACGTTAAAAAGGAAAACAAGCATAGACCAAAAGAATGAGAATTCATTTCTTGAAGAAGTCCTGTTAATATTTGCAGATCATCTTGTTTAAAAAGAATAGGTATAAGAGAAAAGTTAACAGACACAAAGCCATTAATCTTTCACTTCAATGAAGGCTTCTGTTTAGTCAAGAGGAGCATTTAGCATATGCTCCAAGTGACTTAAAGAAATGTGGAAAAACACTGGGAAATGATATTTTAGTTTATAGTGTAAATTTTCTACATTCTCAGGTGACAGAAGAACATGAAATATGTCACAAGAGTTCCTGAAGAATACATATTTCTGAATTAATTGAGAATTGCACATCAAAATGTGGTTCTTTCAGATACCACAGAGAGAAGGACATCACCAAATTGCCTACTATTTTCTCAATTGCCTGTGTCACTTAGGGTAATCCAGGTTGATGCTTAACCTTAATTTTCAATTTCAGAAAATCAGGGCAATATCTTCATCTGAGTATGAGGGCAGAATAGGAAATACTTTCCATTATGAAAATCCTGCCTGAACAAATATTACAAGTTGAAAAGCAGCTGCTAATCTGACTCTAGTCTAAATCTTTGAAGGAAAACATGGAAGGAAGTCTGTCAGAGATATGGTTTCTCTACAGTGCTCCACTGGCCACAGACTGACAGGAATTATTGATCTTACCTAACGTGATCCATATAAATGTCAGATATACAGCGCTTTTCCTAGCTTCCTCTGTACTCTGAGAAGAGAAGCTGGCCCTTCAGGAGGACACTCCCCCCAATTCTTGATGCTTAGATTTGTGCTTGGGTGTTGGTATTCATTATTTCTTCCATCTGAACTGCTGAGCTGGCTGTCACACAAGAAGGGTCTGTTACCTGTTTTCTCCAAGTACCTTTCAATAGGGAGAATGGCCCAATTATAAAGGCAGCTGATGAAAAGGGCTCTTTTCAAGTTTTGGAAAATAAAAGGAGATTTTATTGAACTTACAGTATATCCTCTTTGTCTTCTCTAGGGAAAATCCTAATTCAGTTAAGACTGAAACAGAGGGAGCTAGTGGTGAAGTTATCTAGTAAGTCCACACCAGGACAACTGAAAACCTACATTAAGAGAAAGTATGAGGTAAAAAACCTACATTAAGAGAAATTTAACTCAAGGTTCTAATTTTTATTGGACATAGGTAAAACATGTAATCAAAGTCAATTTTCTGGTTTTCAGGCTTAAGTGAATAAAAAGATGACTTTGCAAAGCAGCAAAAGAAGTACCTCTTTTGGCTTTTTTTAACCAAGTTTCACACCAGGTTTTGTGAATGTTAGGCATTGTGACTAGTAATTTCTACTTTTCCTCCACTTCAGCAATGATTAGGAAAATAGTCTAGAAAGTTTCAAAATCCCATTTATCCATTCTTGAAAATAAACGTCATGCTTTTGAATTGCTCAAGCATATTTGGAAATATCAGTGATCCTTCTCATGCTTTTTTATCCTCCTTTTGTTACTCAGGAACCTTTAATCCTCAAAAAAAAAAAAAAAGCAAAAAAAAGCACATTCACAGTATAACATATACAATTGTTTTACTTTCTTGTCTGTATTTCCCAGTTGCCAAACTGAGATATATATATGAATAAATACAGTGCATGGATATATATATATATATATGAATTCACATATTCTCTTTAATATAGTAAATGGAAGAAGATTATTCAACCAAGTCGCAGTAGAAACCAAAACAGTACATGTCTAGGGGGAGAGAAATTAAAATCTGAATTCATAGCTCAGTGGAAAGCATCCATGTGTACAACTGATAAACTTAGAGTACCCTATTAAGATTTTAAATACTTTGTATTTACCCAAAATAAAGGTCTTATTTGGTTTAGGACAGAGAGTTTCTCCTTCCAAGAAGAGACACTATGAGCAGATATTGGCTAGCTGAAGTGGAACATTGGCACTGGCACAAAGACCTCCGTTGTTTGATAGGCAGGTTCCATAGCAACCCCTTAGGAATTCTCCATCTGTTAAAGGGTGCTAAGGTTAAAAAGGGATAGTACTTGTCATCAGTGTACATCAGTTTATCCCCTGATAACCACCAAAGACTTTTTGAAATGTCACCATCACTAGAAAGTTATAGTCACAAATGAATACTTTATGTTCATGCATTGACGTTCTCCTGAAAGTCACTGTGGAATTTACAATCTGTCACAATTACACAAACCCAGGAGAGTTTATTGCTATTTTAGGACCTGGGAAACTTCAGGCATGGAAAACTCAAAAAAGGAACCCCAGCAAACTTGTAACAAATTTGATTTGCATCACATTTGAGACATGAATATAAAATATATCTCCACAACACAATCATACAGCTCATAGCTAGTTTTAAAATAGTAAGTTGTCTCACTGTATTGTGGCTTTTTCCAAAGTGCCAAAGAAAGGGCTAGTAACTTTTCTGTGATGAGAACAAATGGTGAATGAGGACACCATAGCCTTTTACTGACTTCTTCTGTGAGGAGAGATATCTACCCAGTTTAGGGCATCTTTCTCCGTCTGTTGGCACAGCTGTGTTAACAACGTGTGAACAAGGCAACCAGTCCTTCACCCACTTTGTTCCCCCTTCCACTGACCCTTCTATCTCCAAAAGCTTTCCATTGGTGCTTGCTTTAAGACAACTAGCACAGAAATATACATTTGTTCCTAATTATCTTTTTTTTTCTTAATCTATTCCATCAGATTTATTTGTTGGGTTTTTCCGCTTGTTTTTTTTATCTCTGTGAACAGAACGAAGGAATGTGAAGGAAATTTTCCAGTAAAACTGGGCTAAAGAGGAGTATTAGCCCCTAATGGTCCTTAATGCAGTATAGTTTAGTACTAATTACTCACTGCTGAGGAGTCTGGACTGCACTCAGTGCACACATTAATTCCCATCACTTATGTGCTCTGAAGGCCCAACAACACAGGCATTAAGATTTAGATATTTCTCTTCTCTTGTTTTGTCTGTGCATCGAGTAGGACCAATGTGCCTGATGAGTTCCAAGCCATTGAAAATAATCACAACATTTCTTACACACCTCTTTTTATTCCAGCTCAAGTAGATTTTGGAGCTCTAGTCAAATGATTAGAACCCAGGTATTATTTTACCTTTTTATTCTACAAAATGATAATCTCACTTAAGATTTTACTGAATTATTTCTACCTGAAATTTTAAGAACATGAATTTCTGATGGCCATTTTCTGACAAGCATACAAAAAGTTTAGTTTGAAGACTTTAATTTGTGTTAAATTGGGATAAAATCAGGGAATTAATTCAAATGAGCTAATAATTTATTAAGAAGTTGATGCGGCAGACCTGCAAAATAAGGAAACTGAAGAGGCCTCCATTCCTTAAACATGGGGTGATGAAAGACTGTCAAATCCATTGTTAACATGAAACCCTGTATTGGCTTAATATAAAATGTAATGTTTGATTTACAGTTTCATTATATATCCAAGCTAAAAGAAAAAAGGAATGAAATTACAAATATCCTTGAAAAGGAAATGAAACATCAGTTAACAATTTGGTGGTGCTGCTAAGTTATTAGAAGGCTCAATTTTTGAGAGCTTTAAAAGGATCCCTTGATAATGAATAATAACTAGAGAATGAAAACAGTATGTAAAATTCCATGTCAATTGATACAAAAAATGTGAAAAATTTCTTAAAAATCTATATATCATACTGGACTAAATATACATGAAATAAAGATTTCCATTTAGGAAAAATAATTAGAGTATTTCAATGGAAATATACACTGCTGAGCAGGGACCAGCAAAGTCAACTGAATCACAAAAAGTGAACAGGAAATAAACAAGAAAATGGCATTCTACCCCTGTAGAAAAACAATGTCTACATCTTGGGACTGTTTGTATTACTGCTTCCTCAGACAAGGATGGAAGGGGAGCTGAACAAACTGAGGGGCTTCAGGATGAGGAGTTGCTAAGGGGATGACGTGATTTATCCTGGAAGAAGTGGTTACAAAAAAATATGAGCAAAGTCTGTAGAATCCTAAGGGACATGAAAAAGCTATTCAGAGATTTTTAAAATTCCTTTTCATAAACCAAAAACAACTTCTGTGAAATTAGGCTGATGCAGAACAAGTTTGTATAAGATTGTTTGACATGATGCATTGTGGATGATAAAATTTTGATGTAGATTTTGAAATTACTTGAATGAACTAATAAAAGAAAAATTCCTCACCAGCTAATGAGGATAACAACTGCCTCTCTAGCCTGGGATTCCTGAACTTAGCTTGAGGCTATACTGGCAAAGTATCACTGCTTGTCATGTTCTTATATCTGTCTCTGATATCTGCTATTGTCTACTATCATAGACAGAGTCTATGAATACACTAACATTTTTCCTGATCCAGCTTGATCATTTTTATGTTAACTTCTGTCATCTGCTTAAAATTATCTGCTCTAACAGTCCATAAGCTTAGTCCTTTTTGGCTTGTTGACATCTCTAGATGTCAACAGCTTTTTCAATCAAAAAATTAACAGCTAAAGCAAAAATTTAAACAAGATTTTCCCCGTGCCAGGAAAAAACAATTTTAGCAATTATTTTGCTATACACCATAAATATTTATATATTAATGATCACAAATATCTCAACCAACCAAGGTGGCCTCAATTCTAGCTGACAAAAACTAGTGTATGATTTTGATTTGAAGCTTTTCAAATACATAGAAAAAGGTGTTTGTTTCCTAGGGACCCCACTGGTATTTAGTGGTACTGAAGGCACTGAGGGGTACATTGCCCTCATAACATTTGGCCTTTACAGATGTATGGCACTGTAATCTCCCTATGGACACTTTTGGGCTGACAAAGTTATTAGACAGAGCTTTAATTTACTTCCACTTAAAACATGTTTTACAGTTAGAGCCCATAACCCTTCTTCTCACATCACCCTGAGAAAAAGGGCTTCTGAAAAGTGTTTTTGCTCACATCCTGCCTAAGTACCACATTTTTTTGTCAGTGAAAGTCAGTTGAGTCAGAAGAGACACAACACTTGGACCATAGTGTGGATCTATGTAAAAATGATACCTGTATGCACACCTGTCAGGACTACTGAGGCCTTCCTGTGCCCTGTAAGTGTATGTATGTAGCTTGATATATGTGACTACTCCAAGGAACTAAATCTTTGGGGGTAGGCTATATTAAATGGCCTTATTCTAGTATTCTAGAATATATATTCATTCAGCTAAGCTTTTTTGTCCAAACAGATATAATATTAGAGTCTGATACAAAGTCTAAAAGCAAATGGGAAAAAAAAAAAAGAAAAAAATACATGGACAGGGGAAAAAAAAGGACATCAGGCCCCAAAAGAATGGCTTCTTTTCAGGGCTACTCTGTTTTCCATGCTGATAGCTTGGAAGAAAAGGAAGATGGGTCAGAATAAATCCTTACTTACAGTCTATTTTCCTCCAAAACTCTCCTCTAAATAGGTCTCAGTAAGCCAGATGTAACATTACATTCACACTTTATGTAGGATCATCTTACTTAATTTCTGTGGTTATTTTACTGAAACTAGGCAAAGAACAGCTTACAGACCTCAAAGTGATTTGACACATAAAACATTAAAGAGCAAGAACTTCATGGCACAGGAGATAATCCTTTGGTAAGAAACCAGAAATCAGTCCCACCCACAACCTCCCTTTTTTTTCAGGGATGCAATTGGTTCACATATTTTGCAACAAATATAAAATTCCTTTTCTGTCTTGCTGACATTTCTATAAACTGTATTCTGAAAACAGTACACAGTCTTATCTTTTTGTGTAAGAAGACATACAGTAAATCTCTCCTTCTCTTTCAAAGTCCTTTCACTCATTATATTTATAGAACCTACACTGAGCTGTGACTGAAATCTATGGGATCTTTACCTTTTCTTAAAGGAAAGCAGGATTAGGTTATTGATTCAGTCTGATTAATATGTATGATGCTACTGCAGTTACAAAGCTTCTTCAGACTTGTTTTTATAGCTGACTGCAGGAATAGAGCAACAAAGATCTGCATTTCTTTGCTACCACTCCACAAACATTATGTCCATCAAGTTTTCCCTTTCCACTGTCAGATCTAAACAGAGTCTTTTTGATATGAGATTACTGATGCTGACATTAGCCAATCTCTTATAAAACCAACCCCAACATCTTGAAAGCAACTTTATAAAATGAAAACAAAACATAGCTTCAATTCTGAATAGAACAGCGGTCATTCTGTTTTATGCATATGCCCAAAAGTACAATTCCAACCTGCTTTCACAGAGGGGAATTTGGTGATGTGTGTTACTGCCCCAAGGCCTATTTTCACATACTGTACAGCTCTGACTATGAAGGGTTGTACAAAAATATTTAGTTTTGCAGTGCCTTAGGGGACTTAGTTTTAATGGAGTCAGTGGGGAATGTTCTGTATTTCTCCATTAAAAAGGGCACAGTTTTTCTGAGTTCATAAATAGCTATGGGTCTCTTTTATTTAAAATTATATAGTCATATACTATCTCTCTGTTTCATTTTCCTGTGTAATATTTTTTTATTCCATTGTTATTAAAATAGTATAGATGCAAGCATACAGGATGATACAGAATTATTAAAGATTACACTGATTTAGAATTTCTAACCACTATCACTTCATCACCCTACTGACCCTACAAGATGCCTGCAAGCAAAAATGAATTTGATTCCAAGCATTTTCCATTAAAATTTACCCTGATAAAGTAGACTATAGTCATTAGTCAAGTTTCCACATATTATGAGCAGGTGGTGTTCTCAATCTGCTCAATATATTCTAACATACCAAGGATCAGACTGCAATACTCTCACCCACACTGGAAGCACATTTTTCTTTTTACAAAAGCTCTTTATCCACAGGAATTTTTTTGTGGAATAACAGGCCAAAGTGTTTCATAGCTGAAGTGTAGAATAGCTTGGCCTATATGAGATGCTAGTATTTGGATCTTTAATTAGTTCTGGAAAAATGGTGTATTTTCTTGTTGCATTGCTCTAAATTTGTCATTATCTCCTTTTCCCTCCCTCATTCTTAAGGGTAGATGAAAATAAGGGATGCTACATGGGATTATAGTGTCTATTTATAGGCTAAGCAGCCCTGCACACCTATCAGCTAAGGGATAATATATGTGCTACCCACTTATGGGTAAATCTCTCTTACCATCATGGAGTGCAGTGGTGGTTGTTTGTGGCTTTTTGCCTTTTGATGGAATTCCTTGAACTCTCTTTGGTCAAGGAGTATTAGTGTATTTTTCAATTTTGCTTTTGCAGCTTCTCAGTTATATTCATATTTTGGTGGGGGTTTTTTTGTTTTTTTTTTTTATGTAAAGGAATAATAGTAGGTTGTTAGTAGAATATGGTTTTATCCTTAATAATATGTGTGATGCTTTTTCTTACCTCTCTTTTTCGTTTCCTTGATTTTTACTTTGTTGCTACATTTTGGCAGGCAAAGAAAAGGATGGCATAGTTACCAAATCTTTGGAGTAGCAGAGAGTAGAGGAGACTAAATTTAAATTTTAATGTAGGAAATTTAAGTTTAGAATCATGAAATCTGAAAGAGAAAGGGGACTCAATATGGCAAAAACATTAAATGCATGATTCTTGCTAGTGATACTGCTGCAATTAATTTATGAAATATAAGGGGATTTGAGAACTGAGCTGTGAAAGACAGTACTAAACAACTCTTACAGAGAAATGGCTTGTAATTCTGTGATTGGAGAAAACCTCAGGATGCAGCATTATGAGAACATAATACTGGAAGTACATTCTTTCTCCTCTGAGAAATACACATTAAGGAACTAACGTAGATAAGATGGGGAAATGTGGTGGAGTTGCCTCATCAAGAGAAGCATTATGAGGCTGAGAGAGAGGTTTCATTTGCCATGACAGGGGACAGAACACAGTGTGAAATAATGTTCTGAGCTGAGAATCATATTACTGGGACAGGTAAAATTTAGTCTGTGATCTTATCCTCACTTGCTGCGATTACAGAGCCCTTTAATGTCACTGCAGGCCCCCAGCCAAGTAATAATTAGCACTGACTCCATGATTGCTGAAGGCTGATCAATCACTTTATTATGCTGTATCATACTATACTAGACTATACTTATTAAGAAGTATATACTTATTAAGTATATACTATATTATACTTATTAAGAAACTCTTGACTGACCCTTACAGTTATGGGACCTAACTGGTCAATGAATCCAAACACCATCTAGTGTCCAATTAAGAAATCACCCTTTGGTAAACAAATCTCCATAACACATTCCACATGTGCACAACAACAGGTGCAGCAAGTGGAGATAAGAGTTGTTTCTCATTCTTTTGTCTGCCTGCCTGCTGCTCTCTGTGGCCAGAGAGCCGCTGCCCCAGTTTAACACATTTTATTCTGTACAGTGAAGATGGATGTAGAGCAGGCTCCTAATCCTGAAAATGATGTGCTAGGATTACATACACTGAAATGGAACCATTAGATGAACAAAGAAAAATATTATAATATTTATAAGTTCAAACATACACTGATTCATCTCCACTTGTGTCAAATAAACTTCAGCGTAATGAGGAATCAGCTACTAGTGAAAATAAGGCTCTCCTGAATCTAAAAGTAAAGGTCAACAAAGCATTGACTTCAGAATATTTGACACATGGAAAAAAATTAATAATCTGAAGTGTCCTATGAATAATCACAATGAAAATCTGAAATAATCCCACTTCTACTAGAAATGTTAGAATCAAATACTGCATCCTAACACTATTGCCAGTTTTAATCCACTTTTATTAATAGCAGCTTACCTCGATAATCAAAGTCACTGCTAGTGTAAGTGTAAAAATATTAATTTTTAAAAATGAATAATTTAGAATAATTTACTAGTACAGTCTATACTTTAAAATATTATAGAAATAAATAAATAATGTAGTTAAATATGAAAGTTTTCCATAAAATTCTTGTTGAAATTTTTAGAGTCAGTTGCATAGTCCTTTTTATATTATTTTATGAGGCTGGAAATTATTGCTAATCTCAGGGTAGTACTGCATACTCTGCCAGGATATGAGATAAAATAAATAGTGGTGTGAAGACCTTTCCATCACTTCTCCTACAAGCAGACCAGTGCCCAGTCTGACTCCAAGCAGTAGTGTGTTTGGGAAAACCAAACCCCCAATTTCTTTGTTGCTGAACATGATGTTATAAGGCTTGTAATCTGCCCTTGGTAATTTTGGGCCAGCTGTCCTGATGGTGCCCCCTTCCATTCTCCTGCTCACTTTCAGCCTTCTTGCTGGTAGTGGGGCAGAGTGAGAAATGGAGAAAATCTTATTGCAACTGCTCAGCAGTAGCTGAAGTGTTGGTCTGCATCAACACTGCTTAATAACAGATTCAATACAGCATCATACTGGCTGCTATGAACAAAGCTGACCCCATTCCAGCCAGACCCCCCTACACACTCTCATTGCAGAAATTATAACTGTATAATTACAGGCAGAGGTGTTCGTCTAAGACATAAAAAGCATGGACACCAATGAAAATTATTACTGATGACAGTCATTGCCATACAGAAGATATTCTCAAAATACTTAGTGCTGAATGGCAGCTCTTAGGAGAACTGAATAATAAAAGAGCTATAAACACAGCCCTTGGAGGGTTTTTAATATTCTGCTCAATTTTCCTTTTCTCCATCTCATCCTTTCTTCCTTGGAAGATGTATCTTGATGATATAAGAAGTCTTATGTGCCACATGCAGGAGGGTAAGGGATTAATGTGGGAGATCTATCCAGTCTTCCAGAGATAGCTCTCGCTGATTGCCTGCTCCTCCCTCCTGCTGGAGCCCCTTCACAGGTAGGGGGGACAGAATGCAGTGCCTGCCCATGCCTCAGCTGTGGGGTGCACAGTCTGACATCTATCTTAAAGCCAACTCTCCATGCCACTTCAGTTAAGCTACTGGATGCTGCGCAGACACACCTGAAGCACAAAATTCTTCCAGCTGACTCTATTGGAGCAGTAGTAATTTCTAAGACAAGGAGCCAGAGACTCCTTGGACTGATAAGGTTTCACAAAGTGCTTCTGTGACCCTGTATAATACACTAGAGTAATCATTAAGTTATTCTCACTTTCTTGGTGATCAAAATGGTTTGGAAAGCATTATGGGCCATTTAATACAGTGTGATTTTCAATGCTTATGAAATCTATTAATTTTTAGAATAAATTCTGTGTTTCTTACATCTTCGCATCTCTTAATTCATCGATGGAATGATTAAGTTTCATGTCAATTCTCCTATGGTAAACAGGCAAATCAAATCTTTATCTATACTGGAACAAACAAGACTACTTTTGTCCTTGCCTGAAGGGATAATGTCATTGCCTTGAGCTTACATCTATCATTACCATCAGTTAATTAAAATGAAGCAAAGCTTTAAATGTCCTGACCCTCACTTATCATTCAGAACTTCTTCAAGCATTACAGCAACTGTCAATCACTTCAGTCCTTCAAAAATATGCATAAAAACTATTACAAGTATTTTTTCTCTAGGTTCAACAGCAGAAGGTAGTGAGTCCTTTCTGTGCATTGATATTTGAGACTTATCTAAAAAAAACTTTCACAAGCTCCTTCTAATCTCACTTTCTGTGTTGAAACCTTGTCTTGAAGAGGCTGTGCTCTGCTTACTTCAGCTACAGATATGGCTAAAAAGTTCTGATAAACAAGGAAACAAAAGCATATCAATACTTCATATAAAGCTTTATTTTAAAAAGTTTCTTAATAAGACAGCTGTATTATTTAATGTAATGATTTCTTTAATTTTGATATTATTTGTCAAAATAAACATAATTCCAATTCTTGTTTTCTTAAAGTCTTACACCCATGCCTTCACAACAGTTAGGTCTGAAGAGATAAGGTGTGGGCTTTCTGTAACTACAAAAGAAAAAGCACACTTTCAGTAGCATTCTTTCACAGCTTTTGATTTGTTGTGGATAAATGTTTTCTTTCTTCGGGCATGCAAGAGGGCTGCTGAAAAAATTGTATGTGATAGAAAAGTATGGGCGAGTGAAACAGCAACCAGCTGTGGAGATGCTAGCTGCTGGGAAAAGGCAGCTACCATGCAAAATTAATTCCCATTCTACAGAGGGCAAAAATCACCTCTGGAAATTATATCCTATGTGTAAACTCTGTGGGTGTTCACATATACACATAAAATAGAGCAAACAAGAGACTTGCTTATAAATACCAAATCATTCCACTGTAACCCTGGTGGTTTATAAATAAATGCTTGATTATAATCCTGGAGTGGGTTTCTAGGAGCAGAGAACCCTTAAAGTTGTTTTGAGCAACCTTTGGCCTCTGTTTGCAGTATTCAATAAATGAAATGTCATACACATCAACATCAAATACAACATTTCAACAGAAACCCACTTTACCACGAAATCCACCATAAGAATCACTCTGATTTTTTGTATATTATATTTCCCCTTTAAAATTGTGGATTTATAGCATTTTGCAGTAGTGGTGTAACAATGATTATTCTCTAGATATAGAAAAAGGACAAGCCATATAAAGCAGCATTGTTTTTTTACTAGACACATGGCTGCACCTGGAAGAAAAAGCAGAACTTGTCAGGCATATAAGCTTTCCAGATGCCATTCAGGCGTAGAAGTAACAAAGTTCAACCTAAGTGCAGGCTGGGAATAATTATTCTCAGTTTAACTTGGTTATGTTAATAAGAAAACCAAGAAGGAAAGTAGGTGTCTGGTATCCATGAGACATAGGGGCAAGGGGAAGAAACAATGTTTGGACTGCAGTTAACGAGGGACACAGCATTGCCTTCTGCAACTGAAACTAGCACAAATCGATAACGTGCCATGAAACTCGTGCTTCCACTAAGTCAAGTGTTTTTGGTGTCCAGTGAAATAAAGAATTATAGGTCAGAAACTCTTTTGAGGCTGAAATTGTTTTGAGTTTATGGCTCTTAAGCTTGAGAGGTGAGAGATGGTGCAGATCTTTCTTTAATGAAGAGTGTCCCTTCCCCCTGTTGCTGTATCAGCCTTATGTGTGTCTGTCTGCGAGGTTATTCTGCTCTGCAGGAGTTTGGCTTCATTCACAAGAGACATTTTGATGCAACAGATAAAGCATTTCTGAAGCAGGAACACCCCTAGGTCTTTTAGTGTTGGAGTGGACATTCCAGGGGTATTGGATATGGGCTGAACAAAACCAAGACAATGAAGTTAACTTTCCTTCTGTTTTTCAGCTGACTAGTATGAAAATGAAAATAACATTCATAAATTAAATTTCTTTCAGAATCTTCAACCCTTTCCACTAAGCAGAAGTACTTTACTCATTATGTATTTCTCTAAACAAGGTGTCAGGTTCTGCACACCTCTTTTCATTTGAATTATGTGGTATTTTGGTAGTGGTGCAGTGTTGCATATCCAACCTAAATTTTTCTTGACTGTTTTCTCCATTAGTTTATCCATAACATTAAATTTAAGGAAAATTCTTGATATTTACTAAGCAGTTAAACCAAAGGGAGACTGGTTTATGATCACTGATGTTAGGCTTAGAGCATTTCTGTATATGGGGTTTTTCTTCATTGGGAGTGCAACAAACAGCAGTTTCTTCAAAAGATTGATTAAAATAAAAAAGGTTACAATTCTACCAGTTATAAATTTTAAAAAAAGGTCACATGAACTTTCTGACTGCTCTTTTAAAGCCAAATAATTGCCATTTTCTCTTTCAGCATCACATTTTATGCTATTGAACAGCCATATCAATACTTGAGAGGAAATAATATAGACGTGTGAAGGATTGTTTAAATGCAGTAAAACACTTGTGCCCTGAAGTAACTGAAAGAATGAAGAAGAAGCAGTATTTCCCAAAAATACATGCTATCTAATCATATTGACCTAATAGTTAAATCAATACAGCAACTGAACTTTTCAAGGGAATGAGAAAGGACACCTAAACCAGAAGAATTGCAAAGGAGCACCTTGGAATACTTGAAGAGAAGAGAAGAGAAGAGAAGAGAAGAGAAGAGAAGAGAAGAGAAGAGAAGAGAAGAGAAGAGAAGAGAAGAGAAGAGAACAGTTATTCCCTTCTATTTCAGTTAGAAGGGAAGTACAATAGCCATCTACTACAGCTGCGTGACAAATTTAGAGCTATACAGAAGTTAAATTGTGTTACTAAGGGCATTTTCCAATTATCTCCTAAACACTGACAGATTTGGAGCATTGACCACCTCTCTAGGAAGCCTGTTCCAGTGTTTGACCACCATCTCGGTAAAGAAATTTTACCTAATCTAGTCTGATCCTCTCCTGACACAGCTTTGAACCATTCCCATAAATCTTATCACTGAATCCCAGGGAGAAGAGTTCAGCACCTTCCTTTCCCCATCTTCCCTCCTCAGCAAGGCACAGAAAGCGATGAGATCACTCCTTAGTCTCTTTTTCTCTGAACTAGAGAAACCCCAAGTCCTCAACTGCTGCTCATAGGATATTCCTTCCACCAGTTTAACCAGCTTTCCTTCCTTCCTCTGGACATATTTGAGGGACTTAGCATCTTTCTCAATTAGCAGGGCCCAGAGCTGTGCACAGCACTCAATGCTGAATACAGCAGGATAATCAACTCTTTTGACAAGGTGGTGATGCTGTGCTTGATGCACCCCAGGATGGAGTTTGTCCTCTTGGCTGCCAGGACACACTGCTGACTCACATTGAGCCTGCTGTCAGAGAGCACTGCAGGGCCCTTTCTGCAGGACTTCTTCCCAGTTGCTCCTCTCCCAATTCATTTTTATGCCTGGTGTTATGCCATCCTACCTGCAGAATCTGTCATTCAATATTGAATTTTATCCCATTAACCATACTCTATGGTTAATGGGATAAAATGGTCCAATCTATCTAAATCCCTCTGCAAGGCAAACAGCCCTTTCCCTTTGTGAGCCCATGTTGACTGAGTTTGACCATTGCATTGTCCTTTAAATGCATTTCAACAGGACCAGTATGACCTTCTCCATTATTTTTTTTAGAAAGTAAGGTTAGAGTAACAGGCCTGTAATTTTCTGAGTTCCTTATGCCATCCTTGTAAACTGACATAACATTGGCTGGCTTCCACCCAGCAGGAACCTTCCCAGACTTCCAAGACATTGGATGATGGATAATGGAGAGGGGTCGTGCAGTAATGTCCATTATCCCCTTTAGTACTCCAGGATGGAAATCCATCAGGTTCTGTGGAGTTAAGAACATTCAGTTCATACAATTTCAGGGTTCAAAGCTAGTCAAAAGTCCCACAGTTGTGGTGCTCCACCCCAGGTGACCAAGCAGACCAAGGTCTACCATTAACTTTAAAAACTGTGGGGAAAAAAGCATTGAATCCTTCTGCATTTTCTTAGTACCTATTGGTCAGGTGGCCATCTTCAACAAAATATTATGAGACTAATATTTTCCTAAGACCTTCTCTCACTATTAATATACTTTAAAAAGCCCATTTTTGCACTAGATAATTCCACTGTTTTTTGAAAAAAAAATACTGTATGTCCCATGAGGATTATTTACTAAATGTTCCTTAATCTTTCTCCCATTGAATAAAAAGGAGAAGTGATATTTAGATAACCCAAATAAAAAACATCTACATTTGAGCTTAGGTCTCTTTTGTACCCAGTAGATACCTACATGTTTTCAGAGTGAGATTAGAATTATTTATGCTACCAATTTCAAAACTAGGTAAATTTTGCCCTAATAGTGCTTATTTTTTCTAGCAGCTATGAATGGAGAACAGGATGAATCACTCAGATTAAGTGATCTAGAGTATCCACAGCAAGAAAAAAAAATCTCAGACAAATAATTTTTCTAGCCCAGAATTAGATGCTTTACTTCCATCTCTGGCAAGACTTCTGTAGAAAAGCTGTCATACTTGGATTTAAGTGCAGGGAGAAACATAGTTAGATCCTTTTTCTACTGCCTTGCTTTAGGTCCATTTTATATAAGAATGTTTTTTTCAAATTCATATATAGAAGCATTTTCATGAGCAGAGTTCTCATGATATTTGATGTAGTCAGTGCACTCCTTGAGAGGATGCAGTACCTAGAGGCACATCCTGATGTCTCACACTTAACATCGTCAACGCCTCTGTTGTTCTATTACAGTAAGTACATACATTCATAAAATTCAGATCAAATTAAAATTAGTGAAGTGTCACAGTTTGACCCCTACTACTTCCATTCCTTTATGACCTGTAAGAAATCAAATTCCTTTTCATGGTGCTCTGAAGTGTCAAACACCTCTGTTATAGCAGGGTGTTTATGTAGTATATGGGTTTCCTTAAATGATCCAAAATAAATTTTATAAACTATTAATATCCTGTAAAAGTAATTTATAATCTTTCTTGACATTTCCTGTTGAAAGTGTCTTGCAGGTAAAGGTCAGCTTCTAAACATTGCCAATAAAATACTCTTCAGAAGCTTAAATTGAATAATTTGCAACAAAGTAACTGCAATTTTTATTATACCTTAAATGTTATGGTGACACATAAGAAATCTGCCCAAGCAATTCCATTGTGTAAATCAACTAATCCCTGTAGTTTCTCTTACATTTTCATAATCAAATACAAATTTCACACAAGGAATAAATGTCAGCTAGTAAATTTTTGAATGTCATAAACATATTCATGAGTTCTACTCTAAATATTTTAGTAGATAATAAAGGGAATAGATACACCTCTTATCCATAAAATACAGATTTATGTCAAAGCAAACCCCTCAGTTTTATAACCCTGCTAATAGTACTTTAAATCCAAGCTGAGCTATGATACATAATAAATTGTTAGTTAGGCTGTTAGATCATGCCAGCTGCACCACAGTGTTAAGACCCAATAAGAGATGACTGTAATTGGTGTAATCTAAACACATTAGCTAAAAACTGCAATAAATATTTAAGTTATACAAAATGTTTATGCACTTGACATTTTAAACTTAATTTGCACAAATGCTCGATTTAGATGCCTGATTTTATATTGACTATTGTACATTATTTTAGATTTCAGGTCTTTTCACTTGCCTGATAGTGCAGTAGTGATAAACTATTATCTTTTGAAGTTAGCTCTGAATTTCAGTGGCTATATTAAATTCCATGGGCAGACCCACCATACACATAGCTTAAGCCTGACTTGAGGGTAGTCTGCAAATGCAGATAAGCAAATGAACTTATAGATCATTTCTGAAGAAGATTCATAGGCCATTTTTAAACAAACATGAGAGATGATTAACAGGCTACCAGGCATTCTGGACAGAATGCACCTCACAGATATAGTCACTGGTATGCTGCCAAAACCGCATGCAGTAAAAGAAGGCCCGTTAGGAAAGAGAAATAAAATAAAACCTGAACTTGTCCAGATGCTTAAAAAAGATCATATTGAATAAATTCAGAGACCAGCAGACTGGTCTGACTGTATAGCTACTGCTTTAAAACTAAATTGACTGGAGGATTGAAACAAAATCATCAAATATGGTTCCAGTAAAAGGTCACTTCTATCTTAAGAATGCAGATTATGTCTAGCATTTTACACGTACCAAGAGTACCAGAAATCTCTTTTTTTGGTGGAAAGAACCCAAAGTACCTTATCTGCAAGGACATAAGTATGACTGACTTACATTTTATTTTATGGGTTTTTTTTGTAATTTACTGTAACATAATCTCTTCTCACTTTCTTTTTTATTTATTCTATTTATAAATTGGTCATCTGAAGGGGGGTTAGTATTCTAACAATTAATATATACTGACAATAGTGAGAAAACAGTGGATTGTTGTTCTATTTATATAATCTGGAGACATTTTCTTGCAATGAGGGTACAAATTATTATTTTTTTGGCTCTTGACAGAGGTCTGCTGAGTCCAGGGACCAGTGCTTGGTGCTTGGGAAGATAAAGCACCAATATCAAATTCCTGACTGGCAGCAGTCCCTAAGGGGATGCACTGAAATTGCTCTGTTAGGACAATTTATCAGAATGGTCGAAGAGTTCCTTCCCATCATGTTGCATTTCAGCTTGCATCAAGCAGACACTTCTGGTTCCTTGTGGAGAGGTGTTGCAAAGATGACATGAATCATAGAATTATACAATAATGGTTTGGATTGGGAGGGATTAAAAAAGTCTTCTCATTCCAATCTCTGCGTCTGGGGCAGGGACACCTCCCACTAGACCAATTTGCTCAGAGACCCATCCAACCTGGTCTTGAACACTTCCAGGGATGAGACATCCACAACTTCTCTGAGCAATCTGTTCCAGTGCCTCACCACCCTCATAGTGAAGAATTTCTTAAAGTAACTCTGAAAGACATTGAGAGACCTACAAAACACCTCTGAATTAGAGAAGCACTGGCTATCAAATCTGGATGTATCTATTCTAAGCTCTCAAAAATCTCAGAAAATCTCACAAGTAAAAGAGGATTCTTTTTATTTTTGGGCTATTCCAGATATGTGATAAGATGGGCAACAGCTGCAAGATTTGCTATCAGGACCTCTCCCTATTTAAGAAAACTGAAATGTTTACCTTCAGTAACTGTTTTGCATATTAGGAGTAAAAAAGTTTTTCTAGGTATCCTTCTGCATACTTCTGTCTCTACAATAGGTAAAGACAAAATATGATTTAGCTGTGGTTTGTATGCAAAGAAGAAATAGTGTAGTTTTCTCAGCATCCAGAATAGCTCTGTGTGCATTAGGAACATGAGAAAAATCAGCCTAGCTTCTTTAATCTGCATAAAAACTATCTGGACAAGAGGTGACAGAAATCCTCCACAACATCTAAAATCAGACTGACCTTATTAAAACCTTTAATTGTAATATACTTGAGATACTTAATAATTCAGTCTACACAATAACCAGATATTTTATATTGGATATTATATCTACACAAATTTACAGGAACAGGACAACTGTGTAATCTCTGCAATTCTGTCTTGGTTTGGAAAGACGGGTGTCTGCTAAAGAAGGCAGGAGCCTCCCCTGAAATGGAAAAATGCAAGCCTCCTCCCTCCAAATTGTCATAAATTTGAAAATAAGGGGGGCTCTCAGGCAAAAATATGGGAGCAAGAATAACAGTTCTTTATTAGGGAAGAAAATAAAAAGATAAAAGAAACAATGCAGTAAACTAGAACAACACTGACAGAGTCAGAATATAACCTGACACCCTGTTGTTCAGGGCGTTGGTAGCAGTCCAATTGGAATTGTGGCTGCAGCCCTCCTGGAGTGTCAGATGTGGTTCTGTTGGGTCAGGGATCCTGTAGAGAGGTGCACTCTTCCTCTGAAGATCCAGTGGAAGAGGCAGCTGCTCCTCTGGGAAATCCAGTGGAGAAAGCCAAGCTGGTGTTCCAGAGCCTCAAGATTATATCCACGTAGGAATGCTTGGCTCCTCCCTCTGGGTGGAGCATCTCACAATGGGTTGCTATAGTTCTTATCAGTCATGCAGTGACATCCAATAGCCTGTTATCAGCAGATGTCTCCCATGAGGGAGGAGTGGTTGTGGAAGAGATAAGGAAAACAGCCCACTTAACAGAAGACAGCTGCCATACAGATGGCAAATAGAATACAATTTTTTGGCAATCCAGGACAAATTCTTTGTGCAGTTAAATACTCTGTCATTCAGAAGGAAACTTTTTACAGAAATAATCAGAATTATGTGAAAGTCCTTACTTTTTTTTTTCTGATTTATTCAATATTTTCAAGCATTTTTTTTCTGCAAGGAATATATTATCCATTAGAAATTTGTCATCCAAGTTCTTTCAATCGTGATATAACAAGTGCTATCTTTTAAAATTAAACTTGTTTCTGATGAGGCTGTTAGTGTCTCTTTGATAAAGAATTACCTAATAATTTTGCTGCTACTATGTAAATGATTACAGGTGCCACTGTAAAACTTCAGTATTAAATAGTCATATTGTCAAATGGGTTTAAAAGTACCTATTCTCTAATATAGTGATAAATCACATAAAATTAACTAAAATAATTCAAACATGAAATTTCTATCAATGTATACTTAGGATAAAAGGTATCACTCTGTTGAATCTTTAGATAGAGGGTTTATATTTGTGACGGTGTTCACAGGGGTTCTTGGATGAGGGAAGAGACCAGGATCTGACTCCATGTTTCAGAAGGCTTGATTTATCATTTTATGATATATATTACATTAAAACTATACTAAAAGAATAGAAGAAAAGGTTTCATCAGAAGGCCAGCTAAGAATAGAATAGGAAAGAATGATAACAAAGGTTTGTGGCTCGGCTCTCTGTCTGAGACAGCTGGGCTGTGATTGGCCGTAAATTACAAACATCCAACCTGGGCCAATCAAAGATCCACCTGTTGCATTCCACAGCAGCAGATAATCAATGTTTACACTTTGTTCCTGAGGCCTCTCAGCTTCTCAGGAGGAAAAATCCTAAGGAAAGGATTTTTCATAAAAAATGTCTGTGACATATATTTCTGCATTTGAAGTGGTAGAAGGATACCTGGAAATATTAGTAGTTACAGCCATGAGTGGAAATTTATTTTTCTATCCTTGGCAATGTGGGCATGAGACAGGGAGTTTCTTAAGTAAATGTTCAAGCCTGAACCTTTTTAAATGACTTTGTGTTGAGCTGGATCTTCATCTAAGAACAAATTTTTAAATTTTGGATATTGCTCAATGGTTACCTCATCAATTAAAAATTTTATTGGAGAATGCAGGAATCATAAGACTTTTGAAGCTAAATGACTTGGTTTTATTTTGTTTATTTGTTTGTTGCTGGATACAATAAAGCAGACATTCAATGTTTTATTTAAAATCAAGGACACAATTTTATGGACAAAAATTTTGTCTCATAGTTGGATAGTCTTGTTTTAATTTCTTTATTTTTTATGATGAAAAAAATTCAGAGAAAGTGAGTGATCATGACCAGAGGAGCAGAGCCAGGTACCAGCAGGGAACAGATTATTAGAGCTCTATCACATAGGGAAAATGTGTTGTTAACATCTGTGTCAGAGAGGTCAGGGCAATTGAAGACACCCTTGTCAGTGCTCTTTTAGAAGAAGACCATTAACACTCACAAATTTTACACAGATTTATCTCCAGGTATGATCTGCACTATCCACTATACTAAATATGCTAATGAAAAATATGTATATGGGATCACACAGCTTCTGTGTGCTTCAAAAGATTGGACACACAGAGTCAACAATGGACAGTAGCCTATTTTTCAAAAATAACCCTTGCCTACCAGACCTGATCCTCAGGGAGTCTTCAAAGACCATCACAAGAACAAGCTGAGCACTAAAAGTTGTAATTCCAGTGTGTATGTATGAGCTCAAGACACATACCAGCTTTATAGTGTACTCGTTTTCTCATCCCATCCCAAACTCAGCTTGATGCTTCTCATCAGTCCAGACAGAATTTAAAGTTATCATCTCACCAGTGGTTTGGCTCAGTCCCTGGGAAGGGAATTGAACAGAGAGGCAAATCTGGTTTGTACACAATCAAAGAAGCATCTGCAAAGAAAATTAGGTGTATCCTAGGATGTATCAGCAAATGTAATTAAGATGTCAAGAGAAATGATTGACATCTGGCATTTGTGGGACCCCATGTGGGGTCTTGCCCCTGGTCTTGCACTCCACAGAGCAAGAAAAACTTTCTGCCATGAGGCTGCAGAAGGCCATCAACATCAGGGGATGGAGCCCAGAGGTACAAAGAGAAGTTGTAAGAAGCAGGTTTGCCCAGCTGAAAGTATAGAAGAATAAAAGGTACTATTTCTGTTTCTTCAGCTATCTAATTGAACTCTTTGATTGGAAAGTTAGAGACAAAGGACCCGAGTTGGGCTTGGGAAATTCTGACTAGAAAAAAGGAAGAACTTTTTGTACCACCAGGGTGGTAAAGCATTGGAGGAGGAGGATGCCCAGTAGTTATGAGTCTTCTAGGCAAGGCTCTGAGAAACCTAATGTGGGCTTTCCCTAAGCAGGAGGTCATAAGTGACCTCCAGAGGTCCTTTCCAACATAAATTATTTGGTGTTTCTGTGATGCTTAGGAACTCAGCATGGTGTTTCTATTAACGAGAAAGGGATGCATTGGCAATAGTAAAAAACTATTATCATTTTGCATAACTCTTGTAAAGGCAAAATAGAGCAGCTGGACTTTATATAGATAACTTTATTTTTGCCACTCTTATTAAAGGTCTAAGCCAAACCAAACATCTCTTCACTGAAATTTATGTTTTGCTATGATAAAAATCATGATAAGCCAGCCTTTCTGTAGGTTTTTTTTTTTACTTGCAACTATATATGTGGCACAAAACTCAAAGTTCCTGCTTTTTGGACCTCTATGATATTATTTTCCTGCTATTATTTTTACTATTATTATAATTATTTTTATTGTTACTAATATCATTATTAATGAGAATTTAAAAAAGGGAAATTGTATCTACTCTTTTTTGCAAAAATATAAATTATGTGTATATGGATATATAATTATTTGTAAAAAAATTTCAAATCTTGAGATAGAAAGTACTGAATAGATTTAGACTATTTCAGATATTGTTGAGTTAATACTTTTAAACCTGACAGTGTCCCAGCAAAAGCTGATCAACATAAAAAAGAGTGCACATCTTACATTTCATTTTATTATTATTTTTATAACTTTAAATCTAAAAATACAGGGCACAGTAATATTCTAATGACCAATATGATATTCTAATGACCAATCCATCCAAGATACTGCTATCAAGATAAAAATATTAGTTAGATATTAAAATCTAAAATTAGATGAAACAGAAACTTGGAGCTCTGCATAAGACATTCCACAGAAGTGAAAGGGACAAAGTATTGCCAAAGACATAGTGGTAGAAAGAATAAGTTACTTTCTAAAATGACAAGCAGATAACCCTTATATTAAATAATTTCTGGTTATGCCCAATCTTTACACACAATTACTTGTTTCATTGTTTCTTTATACCAGATCAGGATTTCAACGTCACATGTCTGCTGGTGATATTACTGCTTGTATTAGTGTTTGAATGTTTTGGCTGCTTAGTTTTGTGTGAAATGCACCCTACATAGTGAACAGTCTGGGAGAGCTGCCAACAATAAATTGCAATAATCCAACCTTGATTTTGTAAAGGCATGAGTCAAAAGCTCGGCATCTTGCTGACACTGCAATTGTCTTAACCTTGTTATGTTCCTGAGATGGTAATATGAAGCCTTATCAATATTGTTGATGTGGCTCTCTGAGGAAAGCTGAGGGTCAAAAATTACTGGAATCCATCATGAAGAACATTTCTTTCAGGATTCCACTGTCCAGCAGCAGAACAGTGATTTAGCATTAAATTTTCACTGGAATGAGAGAGATACAGCCACTTGCCTATGGAAGCACAGCAGGATACAAGCAGAAGCCAAAAAATTATATAAACCCCACCAAAATTAAATAAAAGCGGGTACTTACAATTTCACTGATGATTATCTGTTTTTAAGTTTGCCCTATAGGTTTTTACAGACAAAATATAGATTTCTAGTCTGTTCCACATTCTCTAAAATCAAAAGTTTCCAGGAAGCCCATATCTGGTCTTTTACAGTTACTGCATCTTAATGGTGTGGAAAAAGATCATATTTTCTTTTTAAGGAACAGTGTGAGATGAAAGCAAATCAGATGAACTAAGACATTTTTCAGTAATAGACACACATAGAGTTGTAGCTTCTTAATTGAGGTTTAGTTTTAGTTAGTTAGCTAGTTAAAAGGGGTGCTCTCCATAGAAGTGACCCATGCTGGGGCAGATTGTAAAGAACTGCAGCCCTGGGAATGACTCATACTGGAGAACTTTATTGAGGACTGCCGTGGGAGGGACCCACTTCCACTTAAGAGGAAGGAGCAGCAGAGACAATGTGTGATCAGCTGACTGCAGGTCCTATCCCAGTCCCTGTGGGTTTCTGGAGAGGGGTGACAGAGAAAATTGATAGTAAAGTCAAGCCTGGGAATATGGGAATAGTGATGGGGAGGATGCTTTTAAGTTTTTACTTTTTTATTTCTCATTATCCTACTCTGATTTGATTGGTAAAAAATGAAATCATTTTTCCCTGAGTCTGTTTGCCCTTTTACAGTAACTGCTAAGTGATCTTCCCTCTCATCCCAACCCAAAAGCCTTTTGTTCTATTTTCTCTCACCATCCAGCTAAGGAAGGAAGTCATAAAGCAGTTTTGTTGGGCACCTGTTATCCAGCCAGAGGCAACCTATCACAGCTGTCCATTTACAGTTTGCCTTTTTACATCCCCACAGCATTGGATAAGAATTTGAAGGTTAGGGAAGCTATAATTTTACTCATGTTCCTCTTAATCTGTGTGGAGGCAGGTGCAGATGGCAGCTAACCAGTTCCTAGCTCAATTTCTGCAGTTGCTTCATTGAATCTTCTGAACATTTTTACTCTCTGAAAGATGTCTGCCTTGAATGATACGGAATTGTCCAGAGAGAATATTTATGCTTAGAGGCTCACTATCCCCTCCTGTGACCCCAATTCTCTTGAGTTTCAAGACATAATAGAGCCAAAGCCTGTAAGCTCCCAGCAATGTCTATTCTGTGATAGATTAGTGAGTTACTGGGTGGCATGTCTATTAGGAGGTGACTGGCTATGCCTCTTTAGGGAATGAGCACCTGTTTAACCTGCTTTTTACTGTCTGTAAAAACACTGCCATTGCAAGAGGCTTAGCAGACTCTCCATTCCTTAAGAACAGTCTAGTGTGGTCTCACCAGACTTGAAGAGATATGGTCCAGGCAAACTGGGTGCATCCAGCTTCTGCAACAAGCTGTGGGGAAAATAGTGAAGAGAAAATGATGCTGGCAAGGAACCAGGGTGCAGCAGTGCCCTTGGCACAGACATAGATAGCTCTTTTGACTTACGCCATAAAGACCTTCAGCTGTGATCAGATAACAGATATGTTGATTGTAAACAGAAACCATTAGAGAATGACACAACTTCTTTCAAGGAAAAGGTTCAAAAGTCATTTAGAATAACACGAGAGCACATTATTTTAATGAAAAGGCCGTGTAATTACATCACATTTTCCCACATCAAAGATGCACTGTCATAAACTCCTGAGATGTGGGCCAAGGTTTTCAAGATGAAACTTAAAGTACTGTCCGTTTTCTTCTCATATAGAGGAACAAACTGTTCCTTCGTAGTATTGAGATCAAAAAGATATTTAAAGATTTCAAAGTGAAATCTTTGCAATCATTGGCTAAGCTAATTATTGTTTTCAAAGTATGCAAAGCTTGAAAACTACCGACTATCTTCCTAATGTCTTCTCAGGAGAAGAAAGATAGGAAGAATTTGGTTGGCTCAGAACAACTTTCTTTATCTCTGGTGCTACCCATTTCTGGGCTATGTTATGAGAAAGCTACCAGATCACTGTACAGGGAAGGAGGTGCCTTTGCATTTCGCAAAAAACCCTCCTTTAGAAAAGGGGAGCATTTCCTATTACAGATGTCCTTCACCTTTGCTCCACTGAACTCATTTAGTTCACAGAGGGAAGACCTCCTTGATAACAAGAGAGAGGTTTTTGCTGGCAAAAACATTCAAGCCAAAAACTGAGTTATAAAAGAAAAGAACTTGAGTTCAGGAACTAAAAAAAGGATTTCAACTGCTGTTGGAAGCCACACTTCAAAGGAGCTTCAATCCATATATGAGAAGGATCAAAAAACTGTCTGTTTGGCGTGTTGATTTTTTTTTTGTTTGGGTGGGGAGGGTGTTTGTTTGTTTGTTTGAATAAATAAATAAATAGGTAAATAAATAAAAACAATTTTACCTCCGGAAATACTGGACACACACAGGGGAAAAATTGCATAAACTTTCATCATTGAGAAGGTAATTTTTTGACCTCAGGTCAATGGTTGGATAAAGCTGTGAGTTCTGCATTACAGCTAGTTACTTTAAATCCAGTCTACGAATATGGGTATCATCTCAGAGCAACATAATTTTATAATTATTTTAATAACTTTAAAAATACATGTCTATTTCCATTAGTACTTTTAAGGCCCAATACAATATACATATTGAATACATATTGCATTGGGTTATTTCATGTTGTATCTTTTGACTGGTATAGAAGTAAATAGCAAATTTGCAGACCAACATTTCTTTAAATTCACTCTGAAAGCTGTGAGAAGAGGAAATATAGAGTAATAATGCAGAACAACCTGTGTTCTAACTATAGCCCTTTTTTCAATTTATGTGTTTCCAATTTATAACTAATTTTGGATAAAAGGGGATAAAATCAATGATCTGTTAGATTCTGTGTTGCCAGTAAACTGTCTGCCAATTCCTACTCCCTGAATGTGTTATAGCAGCACAATGTCCCCAGATGCTGTCTGGAAAGCCAAACTACAATTACTTACCAAGCAGAGAACTACTGAGATACAGTGCAGCATTCTCTTTGATTTTTATGGCAAATTATTAAAAACCATAATAGAAGAAGGGACCTGTTAGTAGTTAAGCTAACCAAGGATTACATGTAATTCTTCCCGTCTTTCCATCTGGAATATGCCCTTCGGATTTGTTTTGACTTTTATAACACTGCTTATAAAACAGAACCCCTTCTAAAATAGTATTCCAACAATCATCTCTATCATTCCATTAAAACCAGGCTTTCCTAAAGGTCTTAGCAACTTTAAAGACTGTAAGCAAGAAGTCTATTCTGCACACATGTGGATTATATACTGTCTTTGCTTTTATAGGCAACATGTACTGGGTGTTGAGCTAATTAGGTCCCCAGGGTCTCCGGATACTGACTGAATAATGTCTCAGCATCTAGGGTCTACTTCTCATCTGGAAACAGAACTGAAAATCGCTGCTGGATTTTCTTTAAATTTCCTGATGGATTTAATAAGTCTGCGCTACTGTACTACACTTATAGTTAAGCTGATATATTTTCAGATGTTTGTGCAGTATTTTCTTTTCTATGAAAATATCCTGTAGTCACTCTCAATTTGAAAAGGATATTCACAGCAGGGTCATGATGTTGCAGATACCCAGTATCAGATGGGATAATGAAGGGAATATGTACTCTTGGAAAGATCTGGTGGCACTATGGATTTTGGCAGGTCAAGGCAAAGCAATATTATATGGATGTGGAATTTATTTACTAGCACATAATCCACTTGAATAGCTCATTTCAGAGCCTGCAGAGAGCTTAGACACATTTGCTAAACACACCTTGATGCTTAAGGCTTTTGTTCCTCTTACCTTTGATAGAGGGCATCAGCCTCAAGAAGTAATTAATGTATTTTCTTCTCTAATCTAATTAAATGAAGGGAGGATTTCCATGGTTCTTTTATTTTTAAACAGAAATATGCATCTTTACTTTCCAGATGATTTTGTGTTTTGGTACTGGTGAGATATCAACATTCAGAAGATTCCTTATGGGACATACTCTTGGCCTGTTGAAAGCTTTCTCATTATCGTCACTTCCTACCTTCCCCTCACCAGGAGGCTCCCATGGTTCTTGTCCCACCAAGTTGCTCCCTTCCCTCTTGCTGCACATTGTGGGGAGGAAAAGAGGTATGAGAGATGTGCCTTCCACCTGATTTGTTCATAACTTTCTTTTCAATGAAGAAGGAAGCCCCTTGTTACAGTGCTGTTATTGACTGGGATAGAGGTAATCACACTGTTATGTGTGTGATGGAGCCCCACTTTACTAAGGAGAGCTGAAAACCTGCCTGCCCATGGGAAGTGCTGAATGAATCTTGTTTTTTTTTTTTTGCCTGTGTGCATGACTTCTGCTTTATCTACTAAACTATGAATTCTCTCTCTTTTACTCTTCTGATTCTCTCACACATCCCATCACACATTCCTGGCTTAGCAAATGTGTGTTCAGTGCTGAAAATGGATTAGAATGCAGCTTTAAAGGCAGAAAGTAATGTGATGTCACAGGGACTGGATTTTGGCAGCAAAGCACTTGGTACATCTTGGCAATTTCTGACACCTTCTTCAGCTTGTGTCTGGTTCAAATCCACAGATGCTTCCAAAGGAAGTTTTCCAAAGAGGAGTGCTCTGGTGTGCATTATGGACTTCCTAAGAAACACTCCTGCGCAGAGGGAGCAGCTGATCTACATGGCAGAACATTTAGGTGTGCAATTATAGGCATATATGCTGTATTTTCAAACACTTGGAAAAGTCTATCCTGTTGTTTTATCCTAAGGGTTGATGGAGGAAATGAGCCATCCAAGCCTGCACCTTGGGTGGAAGGTATTTGGTGAAATTTTGTCTTCCTGGATGGGTGTAGAAAGCTAGCAAAGCACTGGCATGGTCTGGGTATTACAAATTTGGAGGGTAGGATTTGACCTGTAGCATGCAGGCTTGTAATTCTCTGTCATAAAACCTCCCATAAATCCGGACAGGAAACTGGTTTTTCTAGAGAATATAGTGCGTGTCTGGACAAATATTTGTTTTTTTCTTTCTTCTTAAGAAAGGAACATTCTGCAATCCACTAAAGCTATTAAGAGGAAACTCTGATCCTTGCAGTTTTCCTTTCTAGAGGATCTCAGGGAAATAATCATAAATGTTTAGTTTTACTTATTATTACTAAAAGTTGCTTTTACCTTAAAATCTCCTGCCTGGTAAGGATTGTGATGGCTCTTTGTATTCCTTCAAGAATCTCAGACACAATCCAATTCCACCTAAGTCTACTAAAATACTGTTAATAAAGAATTAAAAGAGGTAATTTCTGTGATTCTTTTGATTTTCTTTCTTGTTTCAATTTTCAAAGAGTCCAGTGACAGCATAAAGAGCAGGATTAAAATTCAAAAGAATTTTATTTTTTTTAAATACTTTTTATTTGTGTAGGTTTTTTAAAACTTTTTGTGTCAGAGTAAGACTCATTCTGCCTACAAATGAGAAGTCTGCTTCTTTAAGTTAAGGATATGGAGAAATATACTGAGGATTTAGGAAGCTATTATAGGACCCCATTATGTTCAGCATTCTTGAATTGGTTATTGTAAATGAGATAAAGTCTTTTTCCCTGTTCACAACATAATCACTGACATAGAGAAAGAGGATCAGTCTCCTGTCTCTGCAAATGAATTAGAATTAAAATATTCCAAGAGGTAAATCTTTCAGATCACAGGAAAGAAACACTGGCTTTTATACAGTGCCTGCATTCTCTGTTGTATTGTCTCTGTCTGGGAGCAAATATGGTAAGTAAATCTAATGTTAGCTGTAATCCCTAAGTGTTTTGGATATTTTCTGTATCACTTCATCTAGCAGACAAATAAGTTAGTATACAGTTGAAAATGAAACCATATACTTTTGCATGAAAAAATAACCCAAGTACTTCTGCAACAAAGAACTTTCCTGTTTGAGCATTCTGAGCAGCTAAAGTAGGAATGATAGTTTATAGTTTAGGCTTTGACACCAGAATATTTCATATTTAATTTCCTGAAACATGTGTTCCTGCTCTTGACAGCATAGAATGACAACAAAATAAAGTACAAAGGCCTTGGATATGATATACTGCTCCCATAGTCCTGGAGTGGTCTCTGCAGGCTCCAGGTAAGTGCCAAAAGCTGCCATGATATCAGCTATAGCACAATTAATTTATTCCATATTGCTCCCTTTAATGATCTTTCAGCAGTACCAAACTGATTTCATTTCTACAGCTACTGTTCTTCCCTATCTCATCTTCATTCTTTCTCCCAGCTTGAATTAAATAAGAGAGGTGAGAGATTTATTTTTGATAGTTCATTGTTATAAAGGGTATAGCTCTGCAGCATTGTATAATATAAAAATCTTCATTACACAGATATATTTGAGTGCATTCTTCTCCAAAGAAAGCCATATAGTTGAATTAACTCTTAGTGTACTCCACACATAAAGTATCACTTTGATTGTGCTACAGCTCAGTAAGCACTGCTGGATGGCAACAGGGAGGGAAAGGTTGCCAGCACTTTCAAAAAGGTAGCAGACTGGAAGTTTGCTTCTTGTAGTCATCCTGACACACTGTAATAAAACCCAGCAAGCAATCACAGTTCTGATTTATATTTGAGTGACCACACAGTTCTACAAAGACATTTTAATATGCAATCACTTGTCCGCACACTGGATTCACATTGTGGATGCTTGTGCATTGTGTCCTATGGAGATTTCGACTCAGAGGTGCCACCAGCTCACTTCTACACCATTAAAGCTGCTGGATCTTTTCTGATACAATCTTCAAAGAGAGATAAAGTGCTTTTGGAAGGCTATAGGGAGTAATTGCTTTTTGACATACTGGATGGATTGAGACAGCTAGGAACTTGCATTTTTCAGGGAAAATTTTATAATTTACTTGTGTGTATATATCCAAACTAATTAATATTCTGAATCTGTAAAATCATTAAGAAAAGTGTGTGCAATTCTGTTTACTGTAACAAACTAGTGATTAGTCTGAATCACTAATAGCTTTGGACTAACTTGCACCCATCAGAGCAGAGATTTACAAAAGGATGGGAGAATTCTGGGAAGCAAGAGGCAGGAACAGGCATAGCAAAAAGTTGTGATTTGCCCCAGCTGCATGGATTGCTGTGAGGAGTGGCATTGCACTGAGAGCAAAAGTGGGAAGTAGCTTATTGCTTTCCATATTGAGCAAAAGAGGAGCAAGCACATGCTGCGCTCTCCTTGCTGAAACAGTGAGTCCCAAATCCCCAGTTTGCTCTACAGGAAACACTGTATCTGTGCTCTGCCCTGTGTGCTCCTAGTGGAATAGTGTGGTCACATCACATTTCCTTCCTTGAAACGTATTTCAAAAATCCCATATCATCCTTACCATAATAGATCTTGTTTCAAATAGCTTTCAATTGAAATGCAATAGAAAATTCAGCTGATGTGGATAGATCAGTGTGGGATAAAATGATGTTCTGCTGATTGAGAAAACTGATGAAACATCTTCATGCATGGCTTTCCACATGTGAAGAGAAAATGTAAAATCCCAGCAGTGTCTGTTCCAAAATGCATTCAAACTGTCATGTGGAGGGCTGGCAATCCTGTTTTTTCAAGCCAGAGTTTTTAGAGTGAGAGTACAGCTAGAAGGACTTTGACAGGTAAGACTTGTGTTTGACATGAAAAAGGGACAAGTAATAGCAGGACTCAAAGGGAGAGATATATTTATTAATCATCTTCGAAGCAATATTGCTCCACATACTATTAGGAGAATATGGGCTGTATGACAAGGTGGGTTTCTATGTAGAATAGAGAGATCCTAGAGATAAAAGAATGTGTAAAGTTTGAAGTCTGAAAGCTTGAATTGTCACTGAAGCTTGAGTCAAAGACTATTGACCTGAAAGACAAGTGGAAGGACAACCTTGTGGAACAGACCTGAAAAAGTTAGGCTGCAAAACTGAAGGAGGAAAAAATGAACTCATCTGACCTCAGAACTTCTGTCATAAATATTTTCTAATATAGAAGTAGCAATGGAGGAAATAATGACAAAGGTGAGCCACATTTAAAAATAACAAAAGAAATATTGTAATATGAAAGATAACTGGAAGAGTCAAGGGGGAGATTCAAAGCACAAAGGGAATCAACAGGTCCATGTGTAAAACAGAGGAGTAGAGGAGGGAAGAGGAGAGAAGTAAAAAGGAGGGGAAAGCAGGAGATCAGGAAACATAATGTGGCAAAGGCATGAAGTGGAGGGTGACATCACAGGACGAGAGTTAAAGTCATCAGCAAAAAAAATGGTGGTTGGAGAAGACCAAGGGAGCAACTATCTGTGGTGAAGAGAAGAGCTCCAGACTGAATGATGTGATTAGAAAAAGAAAAGGAGTTACGGGCTGAGATGATTTATGGACTGATTTCAGTAAGGATGGTAATCAAAGAAGGTTTTATTTTCTACCCCAAGGATGATTTTAAATAGTTTTAAATTCAAACCAGCTTTAGGCATAAAAGGCATAGTTAACTGAATCATGAGTTCAGTTTCTCAAAAAGACTTTAGTCATACTATCTGTTGCTGTTGAGGCGGTCACGACATAAAGCAGAGACTACAAGCAGTCTCAGTTGGCAACACTTTATTATTGAATATGGCTGATTTTTATACACTTTTCAATTGTTTATTTTTCTTCTATCTTTACTATTGGTTACAAGAAATCAACATAATACTATTGGTGAGAAGTTATGGTGACTTAATTAACTTTTTAAAAATGTTTCATCTAGTTGCAAAGTTCTTCTATCTTTTTTCTCTCGGTCTCCTTGGCTACAGCCTTGGAGAGAGCTCCTTATCAGTTTCTTCTTACTTCTCAGCTTCTTCTCGCTCTTTTAGCTAACAGGCCCGCTGTTAGCCCCTTCCACAACTATCCTCTCCTTTTACTACTTCTGATCTCTTGTTTTTTTTAAATTTATTTTCAGCAAAATGAATGAAGATGGTAATTATTCAGGCCAGGCTATTGAGTGATCCCGCCCAGGCTTGGATATTCAGATATTAGCATTCCCAGAATAATAATTTCTGTACATGACTGTATACAGTTAGGTAGAGTCCAACAAAGTTTGGGACTAAAGAGAAGAGTATCTAAATAGCTTATCTGCCCAGAGAATATGGCAGGCCCAGAGGAAGGTAGGTAGGTAGATGAGACACATGACTAAGACTAGAAACCATTCAAAGTTTTTGTTGTACTTGCAATTCTATCTGTGTGATTGTGATACTCAGTTTTTACCAGTGTGACTATTTTACATGTGATCCCAGATTGGTGTGCATGACTAATTATAAAATTATAAATTGTGAATTACGATTTTGAAAGTTACTGGTTCATATAGTTTGATAATTTTAATTATTTAAACAGGAAGAAAAGGATCATTGTCATTGAACTGCACAGGCTAAGAAAGTAGTGCAATGTTATTAAACTTTATAGCTTATAATATAAGTAAATTGCTTGTGCAAAGCAGGAAGATTTTTCCTTTCTATGACTCTGAATATTAAGTACTGGCTGCTGTCCAAGAAAAGGTAATAAGCAAGATGGGACAGTGAATTTATTGGATATGTCAAATTCAGGTTTCCTTTGAAGGAGGGAGCTCTAACCTGTGTCTTTCAACTCTCATAAATACAAGGAGCCATATATTTAAGAACTGAGCAGTTATTTTTCTCTCCTTGAATATACAGCTTGCCATCCTTTTGACATTTTATCTAAATACGTAAATCAAAATGGTTGTCATAACCTATCTGGTACTCCCTGCAGCACAGGGAGAGGTATTTTTTTTCTAATGTAGTAAAGCTGTTAAAGAATCCCCTTTTAGTTTAAGTGTATTTTGCCATATGGTATAACAAATAAAGTTTTCAAAATGCCTTGAGCTTTTAACCAAGGGAACATAAAACAAGATGTTCAGTAAACAAACAGATCAGGTTATATCTATATCTGTGTGCATACACGAGGAGCAGCTGAGGGAGCTGGGATTCTTTAGCCTGGAGAAGAGAAGGCTCAGGAGAGACCTTATCTCTCTTTACAACTGCCTCAAAGGAGGTTGCATCCATGTGGGGATCTGCCTTTGCTCCCACACAACCAGCAACAGGGTAAGAGGAAATGGCCTCAAGCTGCACCACAGGAAGTTCAGGTTGGAGATCAGGAAGAATTTCTTCACTGAATGTGTGGTTACACATTGGAACAGGCTCTCCAGGGGGGTGGTGGAATCAACATCCCTGGAAGTGTTCCAAAAGTGACTATATGTGGCACTTAGTGCTATGGTTTAATTACAAGGTGGTGTTATGGACCAAACAAAAGGCTGCCTTGTTAATTAACCCAAATATAATTTTGGACTTGATTATCTTGGAGATCTATCTATCTATCTATCTATCTATCTATCATCTATCTATCTATCTATCCATCCATCCATCCATCATCTCTGTAAATAGATCAGTTAAAACCATGGTAGGTTTTTTTTTTCTTGAAGGCTATCTACATGAATGAGATTTTTGTCTTACTCCAGGGAAAAATTAAGTAGCTATGTTTCAATATATTCTTACACCTATCTCAGTTCATTCTTTAAGTTGATATTGTGATTTTCCCTTTGCCAATTCATTTTTATTGTCTCTTACAGTTATCCATGGTTTCTTTCTTGATATGACTATCAGTTCATAGTCACTTATACGATCTCTGATATTCATTGATTCATATCCTTTAGACTACAGCTTTGAAGAAAAGTACCAATTTTTAATTTTTTTTTCTTCATCTTCTCTACATTTTTTAAACTTAGTGTTGGAAAGAAGAACAGTCCTAATCTGTGTTTAGACTACTGACGAGAAATATCATGCTTCATATCTTTCTAATTACATTATACCCAAAACAAAGACTGAAATATTCTTCTCTCTAAAAATATAGCAAATTCATAAGCAGGAATAGGATAATTATTTCTCCCTAATTTATTTGATCCTCATCTTTTAACTATGATAGCCTTTCTTTCTTTTTTTCATGGTCTCTCTGCTCCATGGATATCTATTTTGAACAGAAGCAGTCTCATAGTCCCATAGAAACACTGTGGAATCTTGGAATTACCTTTCTTCCTACCTGAATCTCCAGTGCAATGGCAAATCTCATTATTTTTGGCAAAAAGTAATAACTTGTGCCAAATTTAATACGTCATAATTCATTTTTTCCCCCAGAATGGATTAAAGAGCAAGTTAGGGCTGCTCATAGACAAGTGATCTGGGTTTTGACAACTCTGAACTGCTATGCTGGAAGTTAATCAATCTCATTACCTTCTCAGAAGGGACCTCTGCAGAAATGGAAGAGACTCTACTACTCTGGCACCTGGTCACTCTGTCTTTGGTTGTCTGTAGCACAAATATATAGGACTGATTTATGTCCAGGCATGGGTAGTTTATCTTTTTCCACTGAAAAATTAAATTTTCTGTAAATTTTAATTCAGGCCCTTGAACTAGTCTGCAGCAAAAATGGTCCTCTTTTGCAATACTGCAATATGTAATGCCAAAATAACCAACCTAGTTTACTGCTGTAGAAAAATACATATATCTCCTTTTAATCTGGGGTCATGGTAAATCCTAAGCCTGTTTGTGAAACCAAAACTCTGTGTATGCATGTATTGGTTCCTGCACAGAATTCAGTTTTAATTCTCAATTACAGCTTTCACTACTTGTTAAAGCAATAATTATGAAATTTATCTATCTGATTATAATTCAGGCTAGAAGGCTATTATGTAGAAGGTAGATGATTACTGAGAGAAGGAAGGGAAGAATTTCCAAAGAAAAACAATGCCCCAGGCTTTATCCTGTCAAAATCTGTTACGCAACAAAGATCTGAAGAAGTGTGTGATATTCCTGTTGACAGTACTGAGTGTTTATACATGGGCTGATTACTCTTCAGTGTCCTCTGCAGGCAATAGTGACAACAGTGAAGGAACTGACTTTTCTTAGCATTTGTCTAAATCTCAGCCAATGTTAAATTCCATCCTTTGAGTTCAATGAATCAAAACTCAGTGCTGATAATTATTGTATTTGCTATCCCAGAGACTTTACAGACCTTGAGACAGAGCAGTAACATTCAGCCAGAAAGGAATGAGACTCAGAGAGCTGCCTTGTTAATTCACCCAAATATCATGCAGTTAATGAAGTGTTTTTAAGGATTCTGTGAGCTCATGAGATGTCTGAGTGATATTGGACAATCTTAAGAAGCAGAGAATCTTTATCAGTGCCAATGAAGGCAAATAGTCTCAGCAAAAATGCACATTCCCCTCATGGAAATGAACATAGCCTTGATTCTCATTTTCTCAACATCTTCATAACATTTTATACGACCTGCTCTTTGTAAACATTTTTAATGCTGTGGAGAAGGTGTGAGGCAGTAAAACCTTCCCGCGGTACAAATTAACTGGTTGTGGACCCTCTCACAGTTCCCTTCAGCCCAGCACCACATACAAAGATACAAAGTACCAAAAACCGAAGAAGATTCTCCTGCGTTGCTCTTTATAAGATCCTCTGTGATAGCTTGGTGTCTAGGGGTGATCATTTGCTTTCAAAGAAGGGGAGTAGGTGAAATTGCAGATTTGCAAAGGGAAATACAAATGGACTTTTAATAAACAGTAAAATGCACCTCACCAAGAGGAAGTTTAAACATGAGACAAAACTTGAAAAAGTTGGTGTTTTTTGCTTTTGTCTACAGAGTGTTTTTAAAAATGTCCAGCAGTACAAAATCAACTGCACAACCCCTGGTGATAACTATTGACTAATATTATTTCTGTCCTTTTTTGGCAGGCACACTGTACAAGCCCATTTGTTGATATTGAGACTATAACCATCAGTTCAAGAGCAATTGGAAATGGTTGTAAAGAGGATTACTTTTTAGCCTCTGGTTAAGGATATATATGATCCAGTACCCAGAAGCAGTTTCAGTTATTGAAACGTACAGTCTCCCCTCTTAAAAGGAAATCTTCCCTTTCTTAACTAGACACAACTGTAAAATACTGCATAAAACAAAACTTAGACAAGAAAGCAGTATTGGTATAAATGAGAGAAACCATCAGACTGGTAGAATATTCCTAAGCCTGTAACATAAGCCTAATTTTGCTCCCATGAATATAAATTGCAAAAATCTTACTGCCTTTTTTTGGGGATAAAGTTTATCCACCACTAAACAGCTTTAAAAATCCCATCTTAGTGCCTTGAAATCTCATTATATTAGTGAAGGGCAGAAGTAATTGCTCATAGTATGAATCTTAAATTGAGCTGTAAGAAAAGATGCAATTCCAAAAATGGTCAAAACACTGTTTAGGAGAAAACGTGGAACTACTCTGTGAGTTGAGGATGCAAGTTTCCAGCTTCTGGGTGCATCAAAGGATTATGCCTAAAAAATTAATTACAATTTTAAAAAGAACAAACAAACAAACAAAAAAAAAACCAAAAAACCAAACCAAACCAAAACCAAACCAACTCTAAACTGAAATCCACTGAAGTACACCCTGTAAGTAATTAAAAGTTTGGTCTATGGATTGATTTTTGAAACAATGTTCATTTGAACTTTGCATCTCTGTTCCTGTGACAAGCATTCATCTGGAATAATTAAACACTTTGAATTGCAATTAAAATCAATGTCTTTCTTTGACACAAACCTATTACATACATTTATTTTTGTTTCTCTTAAAAACACAATACTTTTTGAGAAGCCTCAAACCAGCATTTTCAGGCAACGAGTGGTGTTTGAAATGTTTTGATAGCAATAGCTTCCTTCCTACAGGAGGAGACATTTGATGATTGTGGAAATTTTTGTCCTTTTTTCATATTTAATTTAATTTAATTTAATTTAATTTAATTTAATTTAATTTTTATTTTGCAGCATATTTTACAATTACTTAGTGTACATTTCAATCAAATTCAAAAGCTGCCCAGTTGACTGCTCAGTGAAAATTGTTATTCAATGTAAATAAGTGTGTCTCACTTATTCCAAGAGAATAACGCTCTACTGTGTAGATATTTTTTCACTGAATGTGATCTAAATTGCCCAGGCATATCAGCCACTTTTAGGTATTTCTTGAACAATGGACATTGTTTGAATTCGCAATAAAATGCCATTTTTAAATTTTGCAGCCACATGTGCATTCATGGATCAGTAATTTCATATCAGCCCCACATATGATGAAAATTCAATGAAAAATGCAAGACTGCATAGATAAAAGATAAATAGTGCTGGGTAAAGGGATAATCTTGTCTCGCCTCCACCCCATACCATGTGGCAACCTCTAGTTCACATGTTGAAGACTAATCTAGGTGGGCACAAATTGTTCAGTTGCACAGCAGAACACTTACATTGCTTAACTTTGGCATTTCAGTCAGGGAAACTGTCACCTCATCAAAGTCTCTTACAAAATGTCAGCGTAACAGTCTGCTTGAATGTTAGTCTTCCAGTCATTTGGGGATCAAATGTGTCCTCCTTTATGTCACTTTGTGTATTGTTCCTTCACACTTCATTTTCCTATCCTGTTAACACTTGTGAGGGACTCTTGACATTTTTGGTCTGCCATGTGGTCTGAAAAGTAATTTTTTCCCATTTCCTGGGGCATGCTGAGACTTTCTGGCAATTTTTTTCTTTTAATCCTGGAAGAACATTTGTTGAAAGAGAGGCTAAGCTTTGGAGGTCCTTGGCCTTTGGCTTTGGAGGTCAGTACTGTTTGTATCAAAGGAAGGAGGAATAAATCCCTGTGGACCAATACAGACTCACTTTCTGAAGGAGTAGTTTCTTCCTATTGCATCTAATGGGTAAACTGAAAGAGGAAATCTACATCCCAGCTTTTTTATTTTTCTTTTTTATATTCTGAAATTTAGCCATTTTTGTCAGTGTAACCAGACAATGGTTAGATTTATAATGTCTCTAGCTTTGAGTAATTTTAATCCCTTGGCTTCCTTTCATGTTTGATATCTTATTCTGTTCTTTTAGCGATCTCATTATAGAGCTTAATAATTTGTGCACCTGGGTATTTTAAATGTTTTACTTCACTGCTTCTCAAAGAAGAATGTCTAAAATAGCCTTACATTAGTATTTGCAATAGGTTCAGGTTGATTTATTTATTGAAATGCAATAGAAAATTATATCTATTAGAAGAATTAGACATAACCATCATAACAAACAATCAGTATATCTGTAGGAATTGTGCCCTGGCAAGGCAAGTATTGTTTACCCAGGTATAATTTAGTCTGAAAAATCGCATTTAATATAATGAAACAGTGGCATTTAATTGTCTCCTGAAAATGGGTACAATTTCTTTCCTTCTCTCTCTACCAGTATTCTCTAGGTCTGTTAAGGAAGAAATTTGTAAATGTTTACCAGGGAGCTCTTTGTTATGTGGGGTAGGTTTTAGCTTCTCTTTTTAAGTAGAGGCTATTGCACTCTCTGAGAATTAAAAACTTAAGAAGACTTTTAACCAAAGAAGAGACCTTAGCTGAAAAAACTAAACAAGTTGAAATAAAACTAGGCATTGCAGACAGTTCAGAGACATTTCTTCTGAGAACAAGTCAAAGAGAAACTCCTGTCAGAAAAAGATAGATAGATTTTGCTGCACCAGAAACTGGATTATGCAATACAGAAGCAAAGCAGAAACTGAAGCTAATATCATTAAATAAAAGGAACAGGCAAATGCAGCAGCTCAGGACCATGTGAAAAGCAGAAAACAGAGGAACAAAAAGCAAACCTCCTCCCTTTGACTTCATGGAAAGAAACTGAAAATTGAGTCAAAATGATAGAATTACAAACATAGCAAATAAGATAAAGCAAAAGAAAAAAGTAAGATAGGAAGCAAGATGTCTCCCAAAGAAAAGGCAATATGGCAGAGACTTATTATAAACTGCCAGTCTCATCTTTGGACAAGGATACCTGGCATCAATTTTATATCTGAGCATCTCCCTGTATGTGATGTTTCTCTGTTGTTCTTCAGGATGCTAAGAAATGATGCAGCATGAGAGACTGCTCTTTGTTCAGTTCTTAACAGCTCTTTCCTTACTTAGAATGCTTCTGGGAATTGATAGCCATTTCCAAGAACAAATCAGCCTTTCTGCTTCTGTTTACAGTGGGGGTAATGCACTTGTGTTATGGGCTATTACACAAGCTCATGAACTTGTAGTGGGTGGCTGCTGTTTTGTGCATGAATGCTTCACACCAGTTTCCTAGGTAATACCTTAATTTTACAGATTTTCGAAATAGGAAATCAATGATTTCTAATGGAAAGCATTTCCTGCCAATCTAATCAACTAAATTAAGGCACCCATTTAATTTAAAATTGGTTTTAGAGAGTATTTCTCTTTTTTTGCCACCATGCCTATTTAAGTTTGCTGTGGGCTAGAATTGTAAAGCTTGTGTTCTCAGTGAAATCTAAATCTGCAAAACTGTTGGAGTACTTCTAAAGTCTTGAATGTTTTCCTACTTAAATATCAGATTTTGTAGGGTGGGGGAGTGGGGACTGGAAAGAAAGAAGAAGATCTGTATTCATACCTACAGGTTCATACATAACCCTACTTATATATCCCCCAGAGAAATGTGCTTATCCTTTGCTTCACTGCTGTATAAAATCAGGTTTTCTTGTAATAGAGATATTTTCTTGCTACTGTCATGAAAAATTCAAAATCCATTTACATCTGTAGTTCACTTCACTGATACTCATGTTATCTCTGTCGTATCACAGTTTTCTGTGTATCAACTCAGCTTGCATAATTCTTCATTGCTGCCCCACTGCTGCCTGTTTGAAGGCAAAAGTCTTTTCCAAGAGGCAGCCTGACTGAGAGGGACCTTGTAAAGACTGAGGTCCTCTCAAAACCTGTGTGCTGCTCTGCTTGGTTACTGTAGAGTGTGGGAAATAATGTAAATTAAAGCCAGATAGAAAGTGTTTTAATTATTGATTTGATATATTTAATATTCTTTTTTGGCACAGAAAAGTTCTTGATGATTATCTGGGATTAATTGTTCACATATATCTCTTTTAAATTGTGGGAAGTTATACCTAAGGTGCTAAATTGCCTTCCTGCTCATACGCAGTCTTCACTAATCTTGGTTATGCTGTGGCTACACTGTTTAATTTGCAATTATTTTTGTTTCATTGGCTAAACTGGTGCTACACCTATAACAGCTTTTGGCTTGTTACATAAATTGCAGCAATGTCTTCTTTTCATAGCAGGAATTCTGAGTTTTCAGCTGAATAAGTGTGTGCATGAAAAATGTAGTGGTAACTGTTCTCATGTTGCTGATGAGGTGCTGGGGTAAAAGCAGCTGCATCTGGCTGAAGGATATCTCACTTGAGGGCAGTGTACAACAGCTTGTTAAGCTTGCAGTCACAGATACAGACCCACAATGCTTCTCCCTCCTCTTCCTCATGCTTACCAGCCCCCTGTCCACCTAGCTAAACTCTCCATTTTAGAACTGAAGAGGTCTTCAGATCTGGCACCAGCACCTTCCTTGCCACCTTGTGGGGCTCCCACCTATTGGCACTCAGCTCATCCACAGCTCCTTCCCATGGACTGTCAGGGAAGGCAGGTTTCTGAGAAGGAATCATGGCCTGGAGGTTAAAATGTCAAGAGGTATAGTTTTGGAGGTTGATAGCTTGGGTGTAGCAAACTATACCTTGTCCTGCAGATCGAGACCTAGAAAAATGATGAACTTTCCTTCTGCATCCCAGAGAGCCCCAGATGCTGTGTGAAAGCCTCAGTCAATGATTGCTCTATGGGGCTTCATTTCTAGGAGAATTGTACAAGCAATGGAAGTCAGAAGAGTTGATGTAGCCCCAAGGAATGGAAAACAAGGCAGCATCCTCTGGCCCTGACTGCAGCCAGCAGCAGAGCTGCTGATGCTGCCTTTGAGCCACATCTTGGAGCTGATGTTGGATGGAGTCAAAAAAAGCTGTCTTGGTGTTATGTTAACTGGGGCTTCTATGAAGGGTGAGGAAAATGAGTAAGAAGGTTAATGTTTCCCCAGCTCTACCTGCTCTACTCATCTGTAGGTAGATTTCTCACCTTTTTTTTCTTTTTTTTTTCTTTCTTTTTTGCAATTTTCTTTCTTTTTTTTTTTCCTCTTTTTTCTTTCTTTTTTTTTTCTTTTTTTGTTTTCTTCCCCCACAGTGTCTTTTATTGTATTTGAAGAAACTTGGCTTGTCTCTGTTCTACACTCACTTTTGCTGCTGAGCTGGTTTTTATCCAGACCTCAGCAATTATAATTAAAGAAAATTAAGACACTTTATAATAGTCTGCCAAGTACAACTACTGGAAACAAGGGGAAACAGAAAACCAAACAGGTCTGACAACAGAGACTTATATAAATAAATATTAATTTTAAAAAAGGTTAAAAAGCACACCCAGTATATAATGGGCTGTGTATGACAAGTGTCAATTGGGTACTCATCTAAAAACCATCAGTCCCTGTCACTTAAAATGCTGAAGAAATAGGAATGGGTTGGCAGTTAGAAAAAGCAAAGATGGAGCTGTGGTTACCTGGCCTTTCTTATTCATTTTAATTTGAACTCTGGCAAGTATGTGCAGCCTAGCACCTGCTAGATGATGGTTCACAGGTGGAGTCCATGGAGCACCTCTGATACAGCCACCAGGGTAATGTTGGCAACATGTTGGTAAAACAATGTTCTTGCTGTACACCAAGAATTAAAAGCAGCAGCTGATCTAGGCAAAGTAGAAACACAGACATAAGAAAGAGGTAAATTTGAGGCTTTGACAGAGAGGTCATCATCGTTGAGTAGACTTTGAACTCTCAGTGGAGAGAAATAAACACTGTAAGACATGTTTATTCTCTTAATATTAATGTGCAAAACAGATTGTAAAAGCTGTATTGCAGATAGTCCTGTTTTGTTATGTTAATTTTAGGAGCACCCTAAGGTAAAGGTAGCTATTTGCCTTGCAGATATTAAATTAGGTGAATAAGATCCTAGAGCGATCATCTTCAAGGAAAATAAATTATGACCATTGGGGGTTGTCACCTTGTTAGCCAGGGTAAAGGCTTTGGGAGATCAGCTTGATATTCCATCTTTTTATATAAGTACACTCAGGAAGAAAACATAAAGGCAGAAGGAACCACACATATCCTGTGAGGAGTAATTGAGGACTTTGGGGTTGTCTAGTTTGGAGTAAAAGAGGTTGAGAAGAGACATCAGTGCTCCCTAAAGCTTTGTGAGGAGATGTGAAGGGCAGGAACATACTGATCTCCCTGGGACTCAGTAGTGTTCCAGTCTCATTCCCTGGAACTTTCGCTCTGTGGACAAGTGTGAGATGACAAGGAAAAGGACAGTGCTGACCTTGTCAAAGCTATGATTTTTGTGAAGTACATACTCTCCCAGGCAGGAGAGTAGAGTTTGGTGCCAAGGGTAGCATATATGCCAAGGAATGCTCAGCTGGCTGTCTCCTTTGCCTTTGTCTCCACTGTCACAGCTTGGCTATGCTCCATATGCCCTTGCCTGGTTTCCCAACAGCAGCAGGAGGTCTGCTTTTGCAGGAAAGGTGTTGTGTTGGGTGCAAAGCTGACCTTAACAAGGCATTCACTTTAGGACACACCTGATTTAGAGTTTTTGTGGGAAAGTCAGCTCTGCTGAAATGCTGTCATAAAAACACATGGGAAAAAGAGGTGGTGAGCTTGAGCTCACAACCCAGAGAATACAAATACAGCCATGAGCACAATAAGGCTGCTTGTGGATATTTGTGATCTTAAACCTGCTTAACTTATTTTGAATACTCATAACAAGAGGAATAATGTCAAAGACTGATTCAAATATTGATTGCAATTTTAAATATCCTGCTCTGTTTCCATAACTGTATCAGTCCATTTAGAATAGTTTGTGTTTTTGCTTTAGCAACAAATAAAACTTGTCATTGACTGAATGATAATCTTCTAAAAGTTGACTGCAGAAACTTCCTGAATGAGTATAGAAAGAAACAGATTATAGAATTTATTTCATGTGAACATACTTACATCCTGAGAATGGCTTCTGTGGTAAAATGAACCCATTTTTTATAAAAGACTTTAAATATAGCTCAAATAAAAATTAACTATTCTGACAAGCGTTCTGAAAAAAGAAAAAGAACCATACTGAAAGTGGCCCAGAAGCCCAAAGGCTCTTTGTCTGAGCAGCTGCCTATGAAAGAGGCAGCCAAACTGGGAATAGGAGGTAACTCACCTACACCTCACGGACACATCTTGCCCAGCCTCACACTGTAAGCATCCATGATTGCTGGGCTGCCTCCTCCAGAGCAGACACTGCTTCTACTCCTGTCAAAATATTATGGGTAATTCTGAATTGTCTTGTAGAAAAAGTTAGTTATACAAATCTGATCTCTTTGGTTGAGGAATCTGGTACTTCTCACACACATGAAGTGGTCTCCTTGCCCATTCAGTCTAAACTTCATTTTGCTCTGCTTTGCCTGAATTCATTGAAGGGGTGGGGTTGAGGTCAGTGTAAACATATACAAAGATTCTTATGAGTGTATTGCAGTCTCTGGAGGAAAAGTCTTGTCAAAAAAGTACTAGATCTCTTGTCTACAGAGATCTAGTACTGTCCATTATAGCCTACTCCAGGTCTGCTTCTAGCCTAGTTTATAACCATGACAAAGATGAAAACATCTGAGAAATCACATCTACATTGGATTGAATTAGATGCATTGTTCCATTTCAGTCTCATGGTTGATGTTCAGAGCTACATTACAGTAGCTAATCTTTGGAACCTGTGAGGGAAACAGCTTTTGTGCTGCTGTTAGGAACTTTTCCTTCTTTTCATTTTCTTAGTACAGCAGGGAGCATGGCAGGCTTTGCAGTCCTCTAAAATCTGGAGTGTTTCACACAAGGAGCATATATACCAGTCACAAATATGTAAGATATTAATATTTCTATTCTTTTACTACTTGTGACATAAAAGAACCATGTTAAATGCAGTGATATTTACACTTTTCTTCAACTGCTTGTAAGATTGCCTAAGCAGTAAAAGTAGAATTGTAAACACATTTATTCATACATTAACAGTTATACCCTTGAGAATATTTCAAGCAAAACTGCATTCAAATAGGCTGTTTATTTGTTTTAAGGACTTTTTAAAAAATCAACAATTAAATAGTCCATCTGTTTCCCAAACACTTCTAGTTAAACATTTGACTATACAGTTCTGAAATGGCAATTTTGCTAAATTAAACATTCTGTGTTTCTTGTGTATAAATCCTTAACTGCTAGAGGGAAGCAACAGAGTAGACAAAAGCTTGGATCTGCCAAATTAAAATATGGTGTATATTAGCTGAATTACACCCACTTATAGTATATTAGGTTACTCTTTTTCTCTTTCTTAGAAAACTACAAGATAAAAATATTCCTTTCTGAAAGCTGGGTTAATCTTATAATTAAAGAACACAACAAATGATTCTAAAATCATTGGGAACGTACTTTCAGCATGTGTTTGTGGAAATAGCTTTTCAAAGTGTGTTTATATCCCGTTCTTTTTCCTGCATTTTAATGTTGGGCTAGAAACTGCTGATATTCCTGTTAAAATGAGCCTCCACTGTAAAACCACTGCAAAGAGATGCTAATGTTAAAAATGCATACAGACAAAAAGTGGTTGATTAAGGATAATTTATATTTTTCATTAAATGAATGTAAATTATTCTCAGAGCAAAGTGCTTTATTATAAACGGAAATTCATGTTTGCTATTAATTATAGATTTTAAAGTGCTTTCATTTAAACCTGTCATCAATTTCCCATAGTAAAATGATGTGTCCCCACTTCAAATATTCTGAACTTTATTTTGCTCTTAAATTGTGTCAGGATTTTCCTTTGGACAATCTGGTTTTTGGTGAGGATTTCTTCCTCTTACCAATTACTGTCCCTTCAGTCTTCATCTTGCTTCCTCAAACTACTACTTTTAAACTAGTTTTATTTTTTTCTGGAGTAGAAATACCTTGAGAATACAGAATAAAATTTTACACTGTTATTTTGTTGCCCCAAATATTATTTTTAATTGGTGCAATCAGTATTGGAGATGAATTCAATATACTTATATTTTTTCTTTGCATGTAAGTTAGTTAGTTAATGAATGAAATTTTCCTTCAGGATTTTTTTTCTTTTACACAGGCTGGCAACACTTCAAGAAATAATTCCTTTAAATGATTGTATTTTGATTAATCAGAATACATATTCAAAAATCAATCTGTATATGCAAAACTGACATGGAGGCTGAACAACTTTGTAATCACCGATGGCAGGACAGGTGCTTCACATGAATTACACTTATTAAGAAACATCAGTACTCAGAGGAATGAGTATATTGTCTTCAATGTGTCCTGAAGATGCCAAACAAAATTGCATGAAATGAGGGAAATTTTGCTTTACTATTATTTTAGAGGTGTTCCATGACTGTGACTAGGAATACTGTTTGACCCAATTTGTCTTTGAATTCCAGTAGAGAAATTCAAAAATACACAAACCTGCTCAAAAAAAAGCAAACCAACAAGGAATATTTACATAGGAAAGAAGATAAATGGCCAAATAATATAATAGCAAAAAGTAATAAGGAGGAAAGTTTTAAACCAGCATGGCATCAAAGCATTTGTCTCATACCTTCCTTCTGCCTCTGTGAAATTGTTTAAATCTTAGAGAGAATACTTATTGCCAAACAACCCTTATTTCATTTTCCTGTTGTTTTTTTATTTTAATTCTTACCTTTCCTTTTTTAAACACTTTTTTTTTTTTCTTCTGGCATGTTATCTGTGAATTTCATTCAATGCATTTACTCTTTTCCCCTGATTAAGACCTCAGTGTTTGTTTAACTCTTTCTAGCCTGGAATTCTCTTTGCAAATGAATAATCCTTCCTTCCTTCCTTCCTTCCTTCCTTCCTTCCTTCCTTCCTTCCTTCCTTCCTTCCTTCCTTCCTTCCTTCTACTTGGAGACAAAAGGAAAACAAACAAAGAAATAGCCAGTAATTTCTGAACAGGAGAATAGAAAGGTCTGAAAGCTGAGAGGCTCTGACAGAGGAAAAATTTGAAGTGATACATAGTGAGGTAATTTGAAGCGTCAATAGGATTATTTAAATTAAATTGGAAGTCTAGGAAGGAAAACATGCATTTTAGCAAGGATATAAAGAAAGAAAAGGTGATTTAATGGCAGGTTGGAGGCTAGGAAAGAAGGACAGAGATGAGGCCATGGGAAATCAAAAGACATTGCAAATTAGATGAAGTCTATGGAACATAGAATCTGTAGGAGGAAATATGTCTCATATACTGGGATGACTTCACCTGCTGTCACAGCACTGGATTTAAAGATGAGTCACCAGGGATGAATTCTACCTTATTTGAAGAGGATAAAATGTTAATACTGATGTCAAATGGACAAACAAAATTATCCTTGTGGATCCCTTCCAGCTCAGAATATTCTGTGATTCTGTGATATCAAGTTTAAAAAATCAACTGCAAGCTCCTCATACATATTAAATTAAAGGATATGTTGCTGTTGCGTCTTTGGAGAATTGGGCAAAGGAAAACAAGAGGTAAATATGATTTTAGGGGCTTTCTTTTCTCATTTTTGTCTGTGTGGGTTATGATTGTCTTAGAATACTGCTCTACTCTTTTTCCTCTTTTTTTGGCTTCTTTTGTAGCAAAAGGAAAATTAATTAGACTGTTTTCAAAATAGAAAAAGCCAGCTAGCTTTGAAAATTCATTCTCCTTATTCTTCTTTTACTTTACTACAATGAAGATAACAAAGTTGACCCCCAAATAAAAATCTAAGCCCAAACTCAGAGCAAAATATGTGACAAGAAGCAAACACCACAGGTAAAAATGCAGATGTGTTCTGATTCTTGCATAACCTATATTTATTAACCCATGATATTTTATTGCTAAATATGTTTTTATACACTGTTGTCTAAGTGCTTTATGAAGCAGATGAAAAGTACAAGGTTTCTGAGAATGGTGGCTCTGATTCAGATGTGAAGCAGCAAGGGAGTAAGGGAGAAGAAAGGGGATGTGAGAAGGACAAACCAACAGAGAAGGTAGGTTGTTTGGCTGCACTGCACCTCTAAGGTCAGCTAGCTTAAATTACATGCAAGAAGAAAGAGTTCACCTGTGTCCTAGACTCAAAACAGAACCAGACAGGGTTAAACCGTCTATTTTCTTCCTTTCTATAATGTTTTAAAAATGGGTTAGAGTGTATAAGCCTTCCAAAAAGCACTAACTTGGCTGGTAGGTGTTAAAATCAATGTGCTAATTATTCCCAATGAGTTGGGAAAAATTACTTATCTCAGTTACACAATTAGTGATCTCTTGACAAGGAGCAGCCACTATCCCTAGCCCACCCAGTAATTTACCTTCCTTTTTTGCCATGGATGCTCCAGGCCCCTGGCTTTTTGCACCATGCTTGGAAGTTTTCAATGCTATTTCCAATCCATGGAGGACACGAGCTTCCAAGCACTAAGATTCTGCCTGCACCCTGATGCCTACAGGCCTCTTTTATAATGAATGACAGGCTTGCTTTCCTAGAGTGATGAAGAGGTGTTCTCAGTGGAGGACAGATTATAGGCTGTGCTAAGTCCTAAATGTAGTCCCCAACATTAGGAGAATTGCAACTATGCCAGCCCTGATTTTGAGAAAAGAAAGAGGGAACAGTCTTAATAAGTCTAGAATGTAATCATGGGTTTCAAGGTAAGGATTTCCTTGGGCATTTAGCAGTCATAAAGAAAGATGTTAATTCTTTGTCACTACAGAGAACACAAGCTTTTCCATATGAACTGGTGAAAGGAATTAAGAACTTCTTATGCTTCGTCATTTCAACTGAGAAATTTTAATGGAATGGTACTGGAAAAGTGCATGGAAAAAAAGATACGAAATGAGTGTTTTGGAAAGATATTTAAAAAAATTCTGCTAAAGTGAGATTGCCAATGCCGCATCCAGATAAGCTTTATATTAATTATCTGTGTTCACAAAGTAAGAATGATTACATCAATAAAGGGTGATTCATAGTTAAGTGGTGCCTTTCAACCATATGACATCTATTGAGAACAAGCACTGTGCTCCAGATGGAAGCCAACTAATGCACTAACAACATAATTACAATGATTGCAGCTGTGACAAAGGGTATGAGTGGCTTTCAACCACAGCATACAACAGCTTACAAGAAATGCATTTTTGTTAGTTAAGTATGTTGCACTTTTGGTTACGAGAACAACCAGAATGGAACTGGACCTGTTGGACACTACAGAAATTGATAAGAAAGGGAAGCAATTACTAAGACTGCAAGAAAAGAAATAATCTAAACCCAAGGTAGCATTCTGCTATTATTTTTATCATATTGCTGTGTACACATGGGTGTTCATGTGCATACATATGCTGTAAGAAGCTCCTGTTGCCAAATGCTCATCCATGAGAAAAGGGATTCAGGGATGGAATTCTTTCCACTGGACTTCTGACTCTTGGCTCCCTGTACAGCTATTTGAAATGAGCAGACTCTTTCAGAGTGTGATTCATTTTTTCATACTTTAAACTTCAATTTTTGAGTGGGATTATTTTTGAAGTAGCTGATCTGTTCCTCTGAGTAAAGGGAACTAGGATGATGTATTCACATATACACACACGCATATTGTAAAAGTCTTTATGAGACCAGATGTATTACACCTTTGAATGAATACGGAACGACACATGAAACAGTGCTGACACTAGTAAGACCATGCATTCAAGTTAAGAATAATCATAATATCCCAACACAAGTCCTTTGTGTGTAGCAAAGTAAAGATGAGCTTTGAGAAAGGCAAGACTGGTGATTATTTAAAGACTACTCATTCTAGAAACAAGGAAACTCTTGGAAAGAAGTGGAAAATCATGAGGATTTAAAGGCTTAACAGCACTGAATATTGCAGGTATGTTGTGAATGGAACTCTGCCTAAAAGGGGACAGTCTGTGAAGGGGTTCCAAAGCAGACAAAAATGTGGTGCTGTTTGGGTTTGCTGGGTTGAGGAAAGTTGCTGGGTGAGTAAATACAAGAGGAAGGTTTATCCTAAATCCTGTACCCAGAAGTGCAACCATACAAATCTTTGCAGTTTGACATGACCCATCCATAAGTTCTACTTCTTCCAAATTCACTATAGACACAAGTCTGCACTGCTGTCTCTGAAATTTCTGTTTCTGAGGAGACAGCTCACCCACAATTTGATATCTTCAAACCACTACATATACTGTGACATCACTGAGCAGGGAGAATGATAGAAAATATGACATTTATTAAGTAGAACTTTAGGTCAGATACTTCATTGAAGACCTGGGAAAAGTTCGCCTAAAACACAACATTCTATTTTAGTAACATTATGCTAAAATTTATTAAAAATCTGGGACCTTAGCTTCAAAAAATAACCCCCCTTCCTTCTTTCCTATCAGCAGCTAATCCCCACCCAGCCCTCCACCCAGTTAAAGAGGGGTGGGAATATCCCCTCCCCATAGGCACTACCTTCCAGTTGATCCTCTCTTAATTGCTTTTATGCCTTCTAAGTTCAAGACAAATCCTTCTTCCTTTCTTTCTCCATCCTTAATTCTCACATCTGAGCTCAGTGAAACAGAGCACTGATAGCTTATCTAGCAGTAGAGGCAAAAATTAACTTTGCTATTTAAAACACTTTCTGCCTTATTACAGTTGGAAGCCTTTTTCAATCTGCAAATTACATATCGTAACAAGTATTAGCCATACATTTGTTCTATTAAATTAATAATCTTCATTGTGGCCTTAGCTTTTGGCAGGGACTACTCATCGCAACCCATTATTACTCACTGACATAGGCTTGAGAAATGTTCTGTCAAAACCACCTTCTCCCTCTTTTATCTCATCCTGTTACATTCAAAGGTAACTATAGTGAAATAAGTAGCTGGAAAAGTCCAAACAGTATTTTAGGAACTTTTTGGAGAAGAACAGAATAAATTGGAAAGCAGCATTACCAGGCTGCATACATCCAGGATGCCCCTGCTTCTTAAGCATTATTTTCAGTTTTGTTCATCATATCTCAAAGGGATAGAGGATAAGTAGAAAAAGTATAGACAGGCCACAAAAGCCACAAGAAACATGGAAAATCTTCTGTGCAAAAGCTGATTAGATGAAGAGTTTTGAGACAGGAGAAAATTCATCCAAATACCAATTAAATGTAAATTTATTTAGAAGATGGAGATTTATTGAGTCATTACCGCAGTAAAAGAACAAGAGGACACTGCCTGAAATTATTGGGCAGCATATTTAAAACAAACTGACAATATATCTAGTGAAAGATTAAATTTAGCTTAGTTTTCCTAAAGTGTTGTGCTGTCCAAGGTGTAAGCATATATAAAAAAGTTAAGGAAAATTCGATAGAGAAGACTTGCCTAGGCTTTTTGGGTACCATGGTCCAATCTTGGTGTCCAGCACAAGAATTCCCTGGACATTTGCTCTCCAGTAAATTGCAGGATTTTCATTGGAAAGGAGGGGGTGGAATAACATTTTGTATATGGTAGTTTACCAGCCTCCAGTTCAGCAGGCCTTCAGCACAAGTTTTAGATGAGCCATCTGGATTAACCTTGACCTGAAAATGTTCTGCCTTGAATACTCTGGTTCACCTGGCTCAGACAAGTTGATTTAAATTTCTAGGTGACTCCATTTTCACCACTTTATTTTTTTATAGTAAGAATATATGTTATACCACCTTGCATTAAAAGTTAAAGAATGTCCACTGAGTGATTTCACCAGTTTATAAAATCTTTAAAACTAATTTTATTAAGTAGACAAGTTCTGTGAAAATGTGACCTCACTGATGTTATTATTTTATTTTTTACAAGATCACCTTTTTGTCAAGTGCACTAATGGGCTAGAAAGGACGTGATTAGATAAAACAGCACAGGAGATTATATTGGAGCATTGTAAGAATCAAAAAATCTTCCTCTTCCAGTATCATGTCTGCTGATGGGAAAGCTGGTGGTTTAAAGCAGAGTGAAGCATTACAAAAATCTTTTCAAGAAAGTTTTTGTGTTCCTTAGGAACTTAATTTTTGCTATAATTTAAATTTATGATCCAGAACTAAAAGAAACCTTTACACTTCATTAGCAAACCAAATATGACTGTGACACTAATGCTTTGAGATAACACTGATGATGAATGATTTTCTATGCTGTACTTTAATGGTACCTGGCTGCTTCAAATTTCAGAGTAGGAGATACACATGGCTAAACTGAATTTGATAGATAGTTTACTTACCTCTGGATTTGCCAAGTTCACATTTCACTGCTTATAGAGTTTTCATGCTTTCCCCTGAATTTATAAGCAAAATCTTGTGCAAAAGCTTGTAAATGTGATTTGTCCATAATCTTTGCATGAATTAGATCAGGTGCCTGTGCATCAGAAGAGAATTTAAACATCAGTACCAATGACAGTCATAATCTGCCAAAAAGCAAAGATTTAACAGAGAAATAAACATGAAAATTCTGTCAGCCATTGGGTTTGCATCTGTTGTTAATTTGGTGCTTTGGTTCTCAGAGCAGTCAAACCTGACCTCAAAGCTCAGATCATCTACAGGATGAAATGCTCCTCTTGTTAAATTTAGTGGCAAGATTGTTCTTGTCAGGAAAGCCAGCTTTTCAGAACAGTTTTTCATAGAGAGATGAATAGTTCTGAGGTTATAGTGGTCTTGCTAATGCAAAATGTTGAGTTCAGAATAGAGTTCATATATTTAAAATCTATTTCAGCCGTATTTTGTATATTTCTGTCTACTTATTTTGACTTGTGCTTTCTCTTTTTTTTTAAACATGTACCTGTTGGGAAATAAATCACACTCTCATTTAATACTGGTAAATGCAGGATCTGTTTCCACTTTTTACCTTGATGAATCTTAGACCTTCTCCTTATCCTATTTTTCCTTAGCTAAAACCAACTTTTGTAACAACAATATGTTTAGGGACTTTATATTTCTTGCTGATTTTGCTGGTAAATTTTAATACAGCCTGATTTTTACTTCATAAAACTGATAGCATTTAAGTGGTACTGTGTAAAAACATTGTTACTGAGGTAGAGCATGTTTTATTGTTTTTGTAATATCTAATAGGGTTTTTTTTTCAGTATTTATTCTCTCCTCTCAGCACATCTTCTGATTTTTGTCCTTATGGAGTGAAACTTGGTATAGTGTATCTCAAATAAAACATATCTCAGATGTTTTATCTGAATTTTTGTTTGAAACAGCATAGTTTTAAGAAACAGTAGACTTTATGATAGATCCTTCGTATGCAAGTGGTTGTATTTGGACCTATCAACTATGACAAAATTTGATCTTTCAAATGCCAATGACTATGACCCATAATAGCCTATTTTAAGGGATGTATCAATTTTTCAATATTGCTGCTTGCAACAACAAAAAAGACATGGCTTTTTTCCTGTGTACCTCTGGAGGTTCAAAATTTTCCTTCAGGCAAGTCCTTGCTGAATTTTGGATCCCTATCTGAAGGTTATCTAATTAATTTTGAATTAAAATATTTTAAAAATAAGATTTGTAAAATAAAAAAAGTTCAATGTTTATGCAAAAAGTAGGGAAAAGTGAGTAGTTTCATATTCAGAAACTGCAGGAGAAATTTCATTTAAAGCAAGGTGCTGGGAGATGAAAAATGAGAAGTGTTTCCCTCTTATTTAAGAATGGCTTTGTGATTTTGGAAGTATGTTCATTTTTTATTGTTAAAACTGAAAGGATGCTCCAGCTGTCCTCAAAACCCTTGCCCAATAGCAAGTGTTCTGATAATATGTTTTTGCTGCACTTTTATTATAAAAAATAACTGCAGTGTCTCTGATAAAATTAACTTCATTGGAACAGCTGGCAAATTCTAATTTTTAAAAAGAAGACCCCTGTTGTGCACTCCAGTTGCAAAGAGGATATAAATTACAATAAAAAATCATGTAACATAATAGACAAGACATACATAGTCAGTGGTGGTATACCAGAGGCTTAGATAACACTTTTCTCAATACTTAATCAATGCTATCAACTATGTATTTGCAGCTGTTTTCATTTAGGAAATATCTTAAGGATACACTTAAGGTTAAGCTGAAGTTAACATGCTAGCTTACTGAGATCTCCTTGATTACATAATCTATTTAGTATAAGAGGGGAAGCATGGATCAGTACTTTATTAATTATATGTGAAGTCCAGATTCTGATGAGAAATGTAATTTTTAGAATATATCCTTCTGGCTCCTGTCAATATCCCATTGCTGGACAGTGGTTGACAGGTCAGATGAGGGCAAAAAATTACCCTGAAAATGCACTTGGGAAGTAGCATAAGACTTTGACCATCTCAGGACATGAGCCAAGAGACCTGGGGCCGTTTTGAACATGCTGTTAATGTACAGCTGCCAATACTGTCAGCTTTCTGAGGTGATGCAAGGACTCTGGCTCTTCCTATGGGCCAAGAATGAAACAGAAACATCTATGTACACATACATCACATAGGGAGCACTCTAATGACCCAAGTGGATCTCAGACACAGAGATGGAAAAAATACTAAAGGGTACAAGCACACAGAGCCTACTCTCTGTCTGTCTCCCTCTCTCTTTCTCCCTCTCTCTCTCTCTCTCAAAGCTGTTTCAGTGTTAAATTGCCTCACATCTCTCGAATTGTTTTTCTGCTGCAAGATTGAAATAGTCTGAATTTTAGGCTGTATTCTTTAGAGCTGCCTACAGCTTTGTTAGCAAGGCAGAAAAATCTCCCCTACCTGCAAGCCTTTCAGTATGCAAGTACATTGACAGTCTCATGTTAGACCCATTGAATTCTTTAATCCTCATATTTAAAAGGTTGGTTTCTTGCTTGTGTCAGTTTTATGTCTTTTGAGCTCCTGTTTGTATTTATATGTCCTTAGTTCATTGTGAGACCAGCTGCTTCCTTCTTTGTGTACTGCATCATGTCACATTTTGCTTTTCTGCAGTCTTCTTGGGAGTGTGCTGGTGTTTCAGGATCATCTTATTCTGGACAAAAATCCTGGCCAGGGTACTGTTAAGAGGGTTTTTTTCTGCCCCTCTATCTCATATATGAGAGTGTGTTGGTTTTGCATGGCCTGGTTTGTGGTAGCAGGGGGGCCACAGAGGAGGCTTTCCTGAGAAGCTGCTGGAAGCTTCCACCATGTCCAGTAGAGTCAATCTCCAATGGCCCTGAAGATGGACATGCTGGTGCTGGCCAAGGCTGGCCAATTAGAGATTGTGGTAGTGCTTCTGTGATAACATATTTAAGAAGAAATCACAACAAAAGTAGTGGCACAATGTTAATTCCAGCCAGAGAAGAGGAGGAGGTGAGAACATGTGAGGGAAACAACTTGGAGACACCAAGGTCAGTGGAGAAGGAGGGGCAGGAGGTGCTCCAGGTGCCAGAGCCCAGATTCTTCTGCAGGCTGTGGTGAGACCATGGGGAAGCAGCTGTGCCCCTGCAGCCCATGGGGATCCACGGGGGATGCAGAGATCCACCCACAGCCCCTGGGGATCCACGGGGGATGCAGAGATCCACCCACAGCCCCTGGGGATCCACAGGGAATGCAGAGATCCACCCACAGCCCCTGGGGATCCACAGGGAATGCAGAGAGCCACCCACAGCCCCTGGGGATCCACAGGGAATGCAGAGAGCCACCCACAGCCCCTGGGGATCCACAGGGAATGCAGAGATCCACCCACAGCCCCTGGGGATCCATGAGGGATACACAGATCCACCCACAGCCTGTGGGGATCCATGAGGGTGCAGAGATCCACCCACAGCCCCTGGGGATCCATGAGGGTGCAGAGATCCACCCACAGCCCCTGGGGATCCATGAGGGTGCAGAGATCCACCCACAGCCCCTGGGGATCCATGGGGATGCAGAGATCCACCCACAGCCCGTGGGGGAGGTGCCCATGCCGGAGCGAGTGGATGCCTGGGGAAGGCTCTGATCCAGTGGGAGACTCGGTGGAGAGAGGAGCCCTTGCTTCCAGGCTGGAGCAGCCTGTCCTTGGAGGTTTGTACTCTGGGGAAGAGTGACCCACAATTCAGCAGTTTTGGGAGGACTGTCTGACCGTGGGAGGGACTCATGTGTCAGCAGTTTTGGAAGGACTGATGCTCATGAGATTTCTCCCTATTGGAGAAATTCACAGAGAACTGTGTCCCCTGGGAGGGACCCTGTGGTGTAGCAGGAGAAGAGCTCCTCTCCCTGAGCAGTAGAAGGAAACCTTGGGGGTGAAACTGACCAAAAGCCCCACTGCCTGTCTCCCTGCACTGTTGGTGCAAAGGAGGGAGGAGTTGGGGGGCATGGGGGAAAGGTGTTTTCAAGGTGTTTTACTTCTCATTATCCTCTGATTTTTGTTAGTAATAAATTCACTTAATATATTTCAGTCGAGCCTGTTTTGACCTTGGAGTGTTTTCTCTTAGTCCTTATCTCAACTCATGAACCTCATGAACCCTTAATTATATATTCTCCCCTCTGTCTAGTTGCAGAGGGAGGGAGGTTTTTGTGGGTGCCTGGCATTTGGCCAATGTCAAACCACAGCAGAGAGTTTCCAGAAGGGAAGCTGAGCAAGTGCTTATGCCTTCCTTGAGAAAAAATTTAAGGTATAGCAGAGGAAATAGCTTTCTGATAAGTGGAACAGAAGGTTTCAGCTCAGTCAGTGCTAGTGAGTGGAAGGAAGGAACAGTGACAGGCAATCAGGTCTATGGGTGCAAGGACAGAAGTGGGAGGTGAGCATCCCAGAAACCCAGAACCTGAGGACTGCTTTGCCAGATCAACACAAAAATCTGTGAAAAAACCCTAGAAATCTGTGATTTCAACATTCAGTCAGATGAACTGGATATTTATCATCTCCTGCACAGTCCTGGATATGCTCTTTTTATTTTTTTTTTTCCAATCTGAAAGGCCTTCCTGGTTACTTTTTAATTACACACTCCAATGTCACACTGAAGTGATTTGACATCACACATCATCAGCCTCTGACTTACAAACTTCTAGTCTTTATGCCAATTGTATTAAAAATTTCAGTGGGTTATAAGCATTTAATTAGGGAATACAGTATTCAGAACAGTTTGTCTTCCTGATTATTTAATGCTCCAATGAATTTAGTGTCATTTGCAAAGTTTATCAACAATGATTTTATGTCATCCCTTAGCTTCCATATCTGCTGTATTTTATAGTACAATGCAATTATGAAGCAATATTCCGTTGTGAACTATATGAAGACATTTGTTTTGATTACTTAAAATAAAATGCCCAAATTGTCATGGGAGCTTTTACAAATAATGCAAAAGGAAGGATAAATAATGTAATAAAACTATGAAACTTGAAGTTTGCTCCAAACCATGGACAATCTGTTCTGCATTGCTGTAAAAGACAAGATACTATAAAATTCTCTTTTGGCTTCTCAAGAAACAAGAGTGTATATCTCTGAGTGTTACTCTGCCCTTCAGATAAGCCAGAATGGAGCTACTTTAGGTCAGCTGAGAGCAAATCCAAGACTGCTTTGCCACAAGCACTCAGTAAAGCAAGTAGTGTTTAGTCTGAGTGCTTCTGGCACTCACTATGTGGCTCACTCTAACTTTTCTGAAAAAAGCTCAAGGCCTGTGAGCACCACAAATTAGTTCTGCACCACACACTAATGATTATTCTTAAAGAGAAGCTATTTCCATGCAAAAAAACCCCAAAACCTGCAGACAATTCAGGACTGCTGGAGTGGCCTGTGTGTGGTGGCCATGTGCTTCACAGACCTGGGTGGTGTTTGGAGTGCTGTTGTGATCATAATTCCAGATGCATGCATAATTCCAGATGCGTGAAAGCAAGCAGGTTTCCCTGTCAAAGGAACCGAGGTTCCCAGGTTGCTTTGCATCTACAAGTGTTTTATGACCATGCTCAGAAGGCATGTTGGGGGAGGGGTGGTCTTTGGTGGTCACAGATGAGCAGTTTCTTCTTTGCAACTTTTGCTACAGTGGACAAAAGTCCTCTGATGATCTCAACAATATCCAAGGCATGAGTCACTGCAGCCTCTCACAGGGTGCCCTGCTAGGAAAACACAGCAGTGCTCTTATTCTGATGCTGAAAACCTCCCTGTCTTAAGTATGCCCAAAGTGTACCCTTTCAAAAATTCAGGGTATTTTATGTTAGGATTTATCAAGAATCCAGACCTTTTTTTTCTTCCTATGTTATTACTAAAGACCATTGAAAAGCTCTTGACCATCAGTTAAGCTACCAAAGGACAAATCTACTTTTGACCCATTGAATACCTGGCACAGTTTCCTGAGATTTTCAAGGATAGATTGATATGTTGGAGAACTATTTTGATTTATAACGTGTTTAATCTTAAATAGGTTTACCTTTAGAAATATGTCTAAATTAACTAAGATTTTAAATAATTCAACCACTACTGTGTAGAAAAGTAATGATTAAACACACAAGATACAGAAGAAGCCATTTCAAGGCAGTTGTTCAGTTAGGTAGACAACTTAGGATGCTGAATAGCCAGTGCTATTCCCCTGAAATTATCCTCCAGGACAGTTTAAAGCATCCTATATGTCCTGTAACGCATTATTTGCACAATGTTAGGCAATGCCCTCAATTATATAGCTGTTCTGAATTGTTATGAAATGGAATGGGAATTGCAGTGTATGTAATTTATTTCTGAGCAGAAACTACAGAATTAAAGTTGAATTAAAAATTGGAGTTAAAATGTCAAGTTGCTCATCACTTGGGTGTTATTTGCAAAATTTTTATTTTTTAATTTTAAAAATGCCTAATTTATTAGAGGGTTTTTGAGTGTGCTGCACTGAAGAAGCCTTTTATGTGTTAAAAAGCTGTTTTTTCTCTGAAAGTCTGAAATTCTATGACTAATCATTCTGTTGTCCCAATACTCAGACTGAGATTACCATGTTGCTCTTCCCTAGAAACTTTTTATAAGACTTTGTAATTGTGCATGGTCAGACTTCTGTATCTATGGGGAAGCCCTGTGACAATGGCTGTCAAATGCACTTTTAGTGTGGATTCAGCTGCAAGAATCAGTACTTCCTGGAGGACCACATCTCCAGATGGATTTGAGAGCCTGGTCATGAAACTGTCAGCCATGTGCTTGTTCCTCTCACTGCTCTAAAGGGATTCTTGGCATGATTAAGGATTAATCAAGAGAATAAAAGTTTGCTGGATCAGGTCCCAATTCTGGAATGTGATTAATTCATTGTTTGAGGTAAATATGCTGCAATTTTCAATATTACAAAATACAGTAATATATAAACAAGGCTGATGTGACTCTGAGGTTTGTTGAGGATTATCATGAATTCCAGTTTGTGAATTAGAACTGGCAGGCTGTGCAAGGGTTTCAAGCCCAGTGCTGTGGATCTCCTGGGAGTTATTTCAGCTGTTCTAGTTATGCAGCAGCACTGATGTTGATTGTATAAGAAGACAACAGATTTAAGAGTAAAAGAACTGAGAGAATAACTGTAATAAGTCAGAAAATTTTTCCATGTTACAGAAAACATCTGAGGAAATTGTTAGGTATTTCTGGTGTGTGAAATTTTAACCTTTAGCCAGCTAATGATTATAGTACATAATTGTCTCCTTTAAAGTAGAAAAGAAACCCCAAATAACAAACAATTAAAGCTATTTAATATATTTTTTCACCCTTAATGGTCATACATCTGATGATTCCTTGATTATATGTTAATTTTTATTTCTATAGATTTTCTCTTGTATTTTTCTTCCATTGAGCCCAATTTATTCTATTCCCATCTGAAACCAATAGATACTCCTCAATAATAGTTTGGGCTTCACATTTTAAGTTAATTCATATTTCTGAAGAGGTGGGCTGCTGAAAAATGTGTGTGTTCATTATTTAGTTGCTGAGGAAGTGTCAGGAAGAGGTTTCATTCTGTTTGCTGACTCACTAGAGGGAGCTCCAGATGCATGGGAAGGGAAGGCTTTGTTCTCAAACGATACAAATCTCAAGAAACCAGAAAAAATACCTTTCCCAATGGACAGAGATTGCTAAAAGTCTAAAAAAGAAAAATAAATAGTCCTTTTTTATTTTTAGTTAGAGCATTTTGTGTGCATTTGTTTGACAATAATATATGCCTCACAAGCTAACAACTACAGAATTTAAAGGCTGGTAACAAATAATGTCTAGTTAAAAACTTTGCAAATGGAAAGCTTGAAAAGTGCCTAAGACCAGTGTCTGTAAGCCCTTTTAAGCGATAGCAATCAAGATATGTGGCTTTTTCAAGTGGCTGGTTTGTAAGAGCTGATGAGATAGATATCCAGTAGGTTGGAACTAAATCTTTCCTCTGATGCAATGCAACGATTCTAAAGCAGCATAATATATCTGTAAGTCCACTGATCTGATATCTGATACTCATATAGGGCAATGGCTCTTTTGTTGCTAAAATAATTTTTGATGTGCAAAGGGAAAATCATTTAGGTGAAACATAAAGTGGAAGAAACACAAAATAGCACTTCCTGAAGCATTTTCAGTGCTTATTATTTGCAAAACTGCTTCTGAAGTGCAGGAATTAAGAAAGAATTTTGTTTTGGCCTATATTTTAAATGTTTTTGGTTTATTTTCAGTGTTTTTCAAGGATATGTCTTTCTTTACATGACATGAGAAGCTGTCAAATGGTTTAATCTCTTTTAATAGTTAGCATTGGTATCTTAGTTCCCCAGATCATTTGAATTAAGCCAGTGGAAGTTCTATAAATATGCATAGGCAAGCACAAAGAGCACTAGGATGGAGTCTATCTTTTGAGCTAAGTAGTGGTCGCTGAAGTCATTAACATCTCAGTATACAATGTATAAAAGCAGCTTTTTTAGCATCAGCTCTATGTATCTGTTTTCCTTGCACAGTGGTGGTTTTTTATATGATAGTTTCTCTGAACACTCATTCCCATAAAGTAATCTTTACAATGTGTATCTCAGAAATACCACATTTGACATTATGGTCTAATATAAATACCAAGAAATAACATACTGTGTCATCAAGATTTTCAAATATATTTATTACATGTCTTGTTACATGCACATTATAACTGTATTATGTTTCATGAAGATTGCAATAAACTACTATTTCAGCATCACACAATGATTAGTACTGGGAGGGAAATTCATAAAGTATTACATTCAAATCTGCTGTTTCTTCATATTGGATGACAGTGCTGCAAAAACCAAAAAATATCTGTGTGTTTTCATACTCTGATGGATGATACAGAAATGTATGGCTCATCAGAATAAACTATACCACCTTAGAGTTTATGGCAATATTAATCTTTGACTTCCATAGTATTTATGCTATTTACTGATTCTGTGAGAGCGAAGGAGAAGTGCTTTAATCTTGAGGCTGTTAGCAGATAAACAGTGCTGTCGAGGTTTATGTGTTGGTACAAATGTACCCCAATTTTGTGACAGTCATTGTTTAGGGTGTGGCATTGAGAGCTGAGTGAAGCATGTTCATTCTTGTAGTCCCTCCTCAAAGTGCTTCATTTTGGTACAATTTTTTTGGATCTCACCTTTTATGAGTTTTGGTCAAAGAACACATATTTATACTTTGATGTCATTTTAATCTAGTGTTATGTTTGGGTTTGAAAAATGTAGGGAAAAGAGGAGGTTTTCCTCCCTTCCCTACTCTTCACTTTCTTAGGCTAGGAGGTAAAAATAATTTTTCTTCCCTATTGTGTTTTTAATGGAATAAGAACATGAAAGATGACATTTCTTCTAAGAATTTTGCATACTGGTTTCAGAAAGATCTATTTAAAGCTACTCAATGTGTAAAAGCAGCAGGATTGGGCCTCTAGAGGGAATCAGATGAAATAAGTGTTAGAAAAAACTCACACATTCTTTTTCTGTGGAGCATTAGGAAGAATCTCCTATAATTTTGAAAAGGGCTACAATTCTCTTTTTATTTATTGTATTCCAAATGTTGATTCACAGCAAAATGAAAAACCACAAGTAAAACCCTCTGGGCATATGGCCATATATGTTTTTTCTTAACAAGAGCAAAATAGAAAGGTTGTGGTGTGTAAATTGCTCAAAACTAGAGAATTAAACTCACTTAATTCTGTGGTGTTTCTTTTCTAAAAAAAAAAAAAAATTAGTCCTGCTTTTGTATTTGCCATATCTTTCTGAAATGTTTTACTGGAGACAGGAGAATTTATATGCTGCAGTTACTCCCCATATTCTCTCTCCCACCTGAAAAAAGGCTGTTAAATAATTTAAGCAGTAAATGGTGTCACAATTTTAGCCAGAAGTACTCAGGAAACATTTTCCTGAACTCAGTCTCTATCCCAGCCCAGGTTCTTTGTGCAGCTCATACAATGATGGCAGGAGGATTCTCAGCTTTGCTGTTTAGGCCAAGTCTCAATGTAGCTCACAGGGCTTTGCATTTTCCAAGCACTGTGTAAATGTTAACAGATCTTCATGACACCTCAGTGAAGTAGGTAAAGATTAGCAGCTTCATTTTCCAGGAGGGAAATACCTTGGGGAGAACTGAATTTTTGAGCTCATATAGGGAAGCAGTGACCCAACAGCTTTTAGAACTGAGAAGTCCCATCCCACTAAAACACAGTGTTTTGGGCTCAAAACCCACAAAAAAATCAAGCTGTACAATTATTTTGCTAGAGACAGTGCTAAACCAGATAATTAATATAGGTCTGGTGTAGAATGCCAAGACATAATGATAGTGTCACAAAGTATATTTTAAGGCCTTGAAATAAGTCGAGTCCAAGAAATTGTAATTATCCCTCACTTGTATTTTTGTGGCCATTCTGATTTGACAAGTTGGAGATATGTTTCATTTTGTAGAAACAAATGTACTGAACTCATGGTTATGAGTGCACTGTGTCTAGACACCAGAGCAATTATAAGGAAAATCACATTTTCATTTCTATTGCAAATTGTCTTGTTAATCTGCTCAATATTTCCTTGTCTAATCATTTTGTTCTGCACTTCTCTTCTTTAAAGAAGGTCAAACAAGCTCTTTTCAATGTTACTACTGCCTGCTCTAGCTATAATATGGGCAATATGAATCACAGTTCATTATTATCATACAAAAAAAAAAATCTCATTTTGTACTGGATCTAGCTGATTCATGTTTTATTTTTCCAAAATTTAAAACAAGAAATTTATCAGGGAGATCTGGTGAGTTCTCTTCCCTAGAAATACATGTTGGCCTTTATGGTCACTGCTTTTCTTATACCCACAAGAACTGCAAAAGATGACTAAATACTGCCTCCTCCTTTCTCTCCAGCTGTGGAAGAAATAAAGATGGAATGTTGCTTTCAGGACCAAACAGAACTATTACCACTGCCAATACAGCATACAAAGCTCCCAATTCCAACAGTGATATAAAAGTTAATGACTTGGGAGCTGGGTCTTTTAAGAAACCTTTCAAGAAACCTAGGAAAGCTATTTTGGATCTTCTCTAACTGGGAATGCAAGTGAAGCCCAGACATCTGCCTTCCTAGAAGGCAATGTAATTGATATCATAATTGTGATTAAATCACAATCACTGGAAGAAGAGGAAGAGTGCAATTTTCATTAACAAAACACAATGTTTAAGAAGGTAGGTATGGAAAATGGTGCTTTGCCCTGAACAGAGCTCTCAACAAGGAGGTGCTTCATTCCAACTTCTGACAAGTGACTAGGTCCAGAAGCAAGACAGTGCTTTTTCTTTTACAGTTTAGGCATTTTTCTGCTGGCTGTTTTAGGTGTCCCTTCATAGAGCTGACTGCGAAATCCTTTTGTGGATGCCTAAATCCCATGGGATAATAATGGACTTTGGTTTTACTGCCATAGAAGGACCTGATTCAACAGGTCAATCAGCTGGTTGGACTTTGGTTTTACTGCCATAGAAGGACCTGATTCAACAGGTTCTCAATCAATTCTGATTCTGGAGCTGAGTCCCTCTGTGCACTGTAGTGTTGACCATCACAGGACTGAGAAGTCTTTGGGTGTATAATCACTGAGTATAAGTGCCACAGTTTTTCTTTCATCTGAGCCAAAATATCTTTTAGTCTTGTATAACCTTGCAGAGTTAAAGTATTTATTGTGAGTTTTTACAGCAATTAATAATAACCTTCTTAGAAAGTGTAGTTTTGACTTGTGGAATGAGAGGTTGCCTGAGAGTTAATAAAAATGAGGAAATGACCATGGAAGAAAATAGAACAGTGGGTAGAGAATGATTTAGTATGACAATTATGCAAACAAATAATAATCTAAACTACTCAGAAGGTATTTTACCACTGAAAATTGTTAGCATTGTCAACAGTTTTTTGAAATCACAAGCTGCTTGCTGAATTTCTGAATTGTTCCTACTAGGGTGCATATTTCTATGTAAATGAATGCCATTAAACAAATGCTCCTGTGGTGATGATACGAGTTCCTTTCCACATTATCACAAGTTCTTTCCTTGGGCAAACTGCAGGGAGAAAAAAACTAAAAAGCTATTCATATTATTCAATGTCCTATTTGTTTCTAAAATGCAGCAAATTTCAAAAACAGTATTTGTGTCTGTATTGGTGTGTATAAACTCTTCTATAGAGCATATGCCTTTTCCTAATTCTGAGAGAATATGGTAAAATGAAGTTCCCATGTTGGTGCTGATTCTTGTCAACTTTGTAATGATGGTGCCTTGTGCTTGTTCTGTTCCTGAAATTCAGGGCCTCTGTTACCATTCAAATTAACCAAAACCTGCAAAGACATGATTCTGAATATTTCAGCACATTTTTAAAACCACATTACAAATTAAGCAAAGTTCAAACTTTCTCTTTAAGATTTTCCTATTCCATTTTAAATCCAACAGTGCTTATTTAGGAATTCCTGAAACAGAGTTATAGCATAAAGGGTAAATATTTTAGATTATGCTGTTGACAGATTGTGATTATGTCCTGTTCATAATCTAAAATAATTTATCAAAGAACAAGATTTTACCATGTGCAGGAAACTGATTTTCCTGATTTTCCTTGAGATACCTGGTTTAAGAATTACAAGGTGTTACATTCTGACTCTTTCAAACATTTCACAGACCTAGGAGTAACATGATGGACTTGTTATTTTTCAAGATGGTAGACCTGAGCTTTGAAGAATGTATGGACAGACAGGAGAAAATGGGTTACAGAAAATTTTTCTAACGTTAACTGTGAAGAAATATCTTGTACCAAATAAACAATCAATGGTATGTATCTATGGGAGAGAATACTCTACCCACATTATCATCCTGCTTGGCACATGTGGCTCACTTTCTTCTGCTCTATTTGGCAAAAAAATGTGTCTCTTGTAGAGGTTTGTTTCCTTTTGGGTCAAGTAATTTACAAATTTTTTGATTATGAAAAACCTAGATTTTTTTACTAAAGTAAAATTAATGCCAAAAATATTTTTCATTTTAACTGAAAGAACAGCTGTGAAATGTTTAGTTTAATAAGAGTTAAGTGGAGAAACCTGAAGTTTCAGTAGTGAAACACTGCAGTACTCAGTATTATTACAGTATTTTTTCTGCAAAGTTTCTGTTGGCTGAGGTGAATGTAAAAGTTATGATGATAATAAATAATAAAAAAAAATAAATGGTGGATAATCAATGATTCTAGAATTATCACAATGTAGCAGAAAATTGGCAGCAAATAATGATTCTTCTGTTGCATTTGATTGGCATTCAGTACAAATATTGAAAGTAGAAAATAAAAAGAATTTCAGTCAGATATATATCTGTTTCCACTGAGAAATTTCTGAAAGTGATTTCGTTGACATTATAGTATGATTATTGTTAGGTATGCATTAATTTTTTTGAGATTTTTATTTTCAGACTGCTTTTAATGTTACAGAATAGGATATGTGGAAGGAAGAATAAAACCTGTGTATTGTACTTTCTTGACTCCTTCCCTTTTTCCTCTAACTCTTAAATAAAAGACTGTATTTCAGATTTATCAGCTACTGTTGATTGAATTCAATACAACCAGAAATTGTTTTGCAAGTCCAAAAAAGGTTGTGGTCAGTCATAAAAGCAACAAATGTCCAAACAGTTAACATTCACGGACTGATTTATTTAATTTTTTTTTTTTTAAGTAGAAGGTCATGCTGTCCTCATCTCCATCTATAGAAATCTTGGAAAAGTTTTCACCCAGATACTTTTATATTAGAAAGGCAAATACAATTATATTCTTTCTGTTTACCCAGCTGGAGGTTTGTGTTTACCCTGTAGAACAGGTATCAGGTTGTCTTCTGAGAACCTGTTGAAATCTGGTTGACACAGACTGGACTCATACCTTACTGTCTCCTGGCAAATCAGCATTTACTCTTCTTGATGCCTTTTATTTTCAGAAAGCACTAAAGACACCAAGCATGGAATATATCTTACTTCAGTATATTTTAAATGGAAATGGTGAAAAAGTTTCCTTTGCTATCTCTATCATCTCTTTTCCAGCACCTTTTATCTTAACAGAATCAGTAAGGCTCTGTTTATATCTAAAGAGACATTTACAGTTGTATCTAATGGTTTAAGAAAAATAAAAAATAGTCACTCTCCATAATTTCTGTACACTAAAGGAACTTGGTTGGCTACTCTTCCCAACAGTCCTGATGTTTTTAAAGAAGTTTCTCAGCAGGAAGCGTAAGGTTTGTGAACTTAGAGGAAATGGCAATGATGAATAGTAGCTTCTAGTGAAGATGTAAAGGCCACATGAATAAAAGAAACAGAAAAAGAACTGGAGAAAGAAATAGATCCCCTGTAAGAATATTAGTATATAATTCTGGCCTTCACTCAGATAATAGTTGGCTGTTTCAATTTTCCTTGCATTTGTAAAGGACGCGCTAAGACTGAGCTACTTTTGTAAAGTGCATGTATGTAACTGTTTCCTTGAAGAATACAGACATGGTTTTACAAAAAACTGAGAAGCTGAAGTCGATTCTAACTTTAAACACAGATATATTTTCCCTCTTTTTGTAGAAGTCAAGATTTCAAATCGGAAGTGCACAGTTATTATTTCTGTTCTTTGTCTGTGTGCCTTAAAATATTGCCTTATTTACATAGGTGAGGTGTTAGAAAAATTAGAAAAGCAAGGAAATGTGAAAATAAATAAAGGACTGCCTTTATTAGTTAATTATTTTCCTTCATTTTAATTTACCTTATTTAAGCCATAGTTCATTCATGGTTTTGGCTTAACAACAAATGAAATATTCCCCCTTTGAGACCAAGAATCAAAGAGGCATTGTCAGCTTGAATTTGGTCCTAGACTTAAATTTAACAAAAAGGAAGATTTAATTAAATCTAACACTGGCAGGAGAGCTTTTGTAATTAAAAAGGCTTGAATTGTCCCATGTTGGTAGATAAAGATTTTCCTGCAGTCTTTGAATCCCAAATGATGCAACACAAAGAATATGACTTTAAAATAAAATTGCTTAAATTGAATTTAAAAAATAAATTGATTTTTGCATTCCAATGCCTCAGCTGTAGAAAATTTAAATCAATTTGAAACAAAAGTGAAAACAAAATAAAACTATTTTTCTCTGTCTTTTCAAATCAATGATCATAGCAGATACATAGAGTCATAGAATCCATAAGGTTGGAAAAACCTCTAATATTGCATTCATCCTTTTACCAAACTCTGCATTGTCAATTAAACCACAGCAGTAAGTGCTGGTCATTAAATATAAATTAGTGTATAAATTATTCAATTTAAATAGCTGAAATTTTGGATAGTAAAGGTAGAGAAATGGTTCTTGCCAAAGCTTACAGATTTAGAAAAATATTATCAGGGTTAATTGGTGAGTGTTTTTTACCGGAGACTTGTAACCTTGTGTTAAACATGATGTCTAAAAGCTGTCTCTTCTCTTGAAGTTACTGTTGCCTGCTGATAAAATGTCATGTTTCTTCTCACACTGAGCATGTTTCTAGTTTACTATTCTCTTTTTATTTGTGCTTAGTTATACAAATATTATAAAGACTTATTTTAACATTAATTTCCACTCTGCTTTAAAAGGAGTCACATACAAGTTGACTAATTCACTATCATGGTGCTATTTGTTCACATATTTACAAAATCTGGGTGTTTAATTTTCTGATGGTCCCTAGTCTTAGGCATCTTGAATGGAAAGAATAATCTTGATAAAATTTAAGTAATAAATTATACTAGCATACATTTTTAACAAATATCATCTATCAAAACTTTGTTTTAAAGTTTAAAACTGGCCTGAAGAATCACTCTTCTAGAAAGTCTAAACACAGTGGCTTCTAATTCCCAAACTCCCTCTAATTCTTAACCTCTAGATTCCTGAATTTCTTTAACTTGTCTACAAACCTATTCACTTGCACCCCATTCTGCCTGGAACATTCAGCCTCTCTTCAGGCTGAAGAAGAACTACCCTGTAATATTTGAGCTTTGAAGGCTCTTTGGCTTTTCAGCACTTAGACTACCAAGGATATTTTGAACTTTAATTTACTTTTTCCTCAGGATTTTGATTGGAAAGAGAATATGAATTTTGACCATGTTTCAAAATGTTAAGATATTCTTTCTTCTCAATGGGCAGATAACACAATGAGTTTAAATAAGTAACCTGGAAACTCCACTGAGGAAATAAAACTCTGTCAAGAAAATCCACTCTTGGAATTTTAATTTTCTTTCAAAATTTCATTCTTTTTGCCTAGGAGATACTTTAGGAATTCAGATTCTGCTAACAATGAATATGCATTTCACATTGCTGACATAATTAGGCCAAGTAAAATTCTTAACATGTTTATAAGAACAAAAGCAGCCACGACAATTGCTTTCCTTGTGAGTTCTCCAATCACTGGTGGCTGACTTGTCCTTCACATTTACCTTTCATCCTAAGCCATTAAAAGCATTTTATAAGACATATTTTGTTGAGTGCTAGTCAATACATCTTGCTGGTTTCTTTTCTCTTCCTGGAGGAGCTATGAGGAGCTCTGACCCAACATCACCTGGAGCTTCTGTGTCCCTCTGCTCCTCTCCTTCAGATACTGCTTTCTGATACCTATTTATTGTTTGAATGATCTGATATATGATGATTCTATCTGCAATTGGGAACCTTGATTTTAGGACTGTATTATAAAAAATATCCACATTAAAAACAAGTTTCTGGTTTAGAGATTTGTTTAATAAAAAATGGCTGGGAGTCTGAAGCCAATCAACAAGCAACTGGCCCATGTTTGTTAGGTTTTGGTATAGAAATCCCATGATGAGTCCTCTGAGTTTGATGGATTACACTTTTACTGAAGAATAAGAAAATATGTCTATATTTGGTACATACATTTGATGGAATTATGAGACAATATAATCTTTTTTTTTTATGGCAAAACTTTATAGAATTCAGGCTTTATAGAATGAACATTTTGCTGCTGAATGAATAATTAGTAGAGCATGGACATTTTCATTGGCCTAGAGGTGAATTTTCAGATGATGTACTTGCAAAAAATAGCTGACACTCTTCATTTCTCAAGGCCTTTTCTTCAACATCAGGTATCTTCAGTTTAACATTTGTAGTTATCAAACAGTTTACCTTCACCTAGCAATTACCAACATCTTATTTACGACATTTAAATTATTTTCTTTCATAACTACTTTTAGTAACTGGCTTTAATATCTAATTAGACCAAAATTGCAGTACACATTCCGGAAAGTAACATATACAGCAGCAAAAGCCCTACCTTGAAAAGGGCAACTATTTTGAAGTAATAGAAACAAATGGAAGTGATATGTATTTTCAATTTGCTCATTGAAATTGAGGGGATGAAGGTTACTAGATGATTTTTTTTCTCTGAGCAGTAATTCAGATCACACCTCCTAAAGAGTTGGAGGCCTCGGCCCTAAATGATAATATTTTGAAGAATAAGAGGCAGGAACAAGTGTCAAACTAAAAAAAACAAAACCAACAAAATTTGCTGTAACTTCCTGCTGTAACTGCTGTATTCTTTCAGCCCCACATATAGGTAATGTCAAACTAAACTAAATAATGGGTCCTCACTGACTGAAACAGGTGCAGGATCAAGCCCTTGGTGAACCCAATGTTCTGTTCCATATGCTGGAAATGGGGGAAACAGACCTCCTGGTCCTAATCAATTCATTGCAGCACTGGAGCTGTTTAATTTTTAACAATACGTGTACTAGGGCATGGGTACAGTTTGAGAGACTGGGCTGTTAGCAGTTAATTACTCAAAATATTTATCCATTTGTGGAGACACCAGCATGCTTTGGTGAAGCCAGGCTTTGAGGCTAACAAGACAGACAGCAGGAGGATGTTCTTTGTCATAGTGGTTGTCCTCTGCTCTGTTGTAAAACCTCCCCCCACACACAGGGGCAGGTGGGATGGGGCATTACTGGCCCAACTGCACTGACATGGGAGGCAGCTCTTGTGTCTTAGAAGGTGTTATAAACCATCAAAGACCCTTGAAGTGCCCCCAGACTAATGTCTAATGCCTTCCACCTCAGGACTGAAATATCCTCCCCACACAGGGGAGGTACCAGGCTCTTCCCACCTGAACCTATGTGTTTATTAAGCCATCAAGTTGTACTTCATGATGGCTTAATAAACACATAGGTTCAGGTGGGAAGAGTCCTAGTCCCAATGGATGAAGGTCATCACTTCCACGAACATAACTGTAATTGTAGATGCACTGGTGATGATTGTGCACCTTTCCTTTTCTTTTTCTTCTTTTCTTTTCCCTTATAGATTTTTATAACTGATATTTTTGCTCTCGTGTTGCTTATTACAACTGATAATAATAACTAAAATGGCTACATACCTGCTTTCCATTTCAAACAAATTATTCTAAAATAAACTCTAAATAGATATATTTACAAGCGCTGATCATTCAGTGTCACTTCACTCTAATCTGCCCCAGGGCAGCTATTAACAAGAACCTGGGTTACTCTTACCTCCTGGGGTGTAGCATACAGATATTTCCCATCCTCTAGGAGACCAATTTTTATTATCCTGGAGCTTGTGTCTCCCACAGTATGCCTTTTCAGTTTTCCAATGGCAGATAAAGCCACTGTGGAAAGCACATTGCTGCTGCACATTAGACAAAGAATTCCTTTTTTCTGTCTGTGCTTCATCTTCTTTGTACCACATTTCCACATGCTGTCAAAGCATAGTATTTTCCCTGTGTTACAGCTCCTTCAGCCATGGATGAGGCCAAGGGGAGCAACTACACTATCAGCAGATTCACATTAGGTCTTACTTTTGTTCTTTAGTGTACTTTTATCTTTCCCCTCTGATTTGTATACAACAAAATAAGTTTGGTCCCAAATGCCAAAAGGTACATGATGAAATGAAAAAGACATTTTTTTCTCTGTTGATGTCACTAGTAGCATGACATCAAAAGATGAATTTACTGTGAGAATGACCATAAAGACAAAAAATTGTGTTATTTGCTATAACTGTCAAATATATCTTCTGTCTTTTATATCTTTGTTTCCTGTTCCTACATAATAAGGAGACAAAGAAACAGAGTTGTTTGGAGAAAGTTGTTTTATGAACTTACTTCCAAAGTTTTTCCCTGGTACTGCAGTTATAATGACAATAACTGTCAACTAACAGCAAGTAATATTGGCTCCACACTCATACACAGATATATGGGCTTTTGTTAGGGTTTCTGCTCTTTAAATATAATTTAGTTTTGGTTAAAGTCTAGACAAAAATAACCCTAACTTAATGTTCAGGCTTGTGACTGAGTTTTTCATTAGTGAGTATAAAAATTTAATACTACAGTGCATACTCATAAAATCAGCGGTTTTATCTTTTGGAGGCTAAAGATCTTTGCTGCTTACATTAATATTATATGATCTTATGATAGTGATTATCTGAATTTTACAATCCATCCAAAGTAGAATGAATTTAAATTTTAGTTTTAATTGTATGCCATAAATTAATTCTCTATTCTATCTGGTTTATTTGACACCAGTTAAGATTTTGGATGTTGTCTTTATAGATGCCTCAAAAAGCAAGCCATTCAAATCTATGAATATTTTTCTCTTGACACAATCATCATCTTACATGTTATGAACGAATCTGTCTTCAAGCAAGCATAAAATAATGCACTGTTAGCTGCAGAGAAGTGCAAAACTTCTACAAAAGGGGTTTGTGTAAAACTCTAGTTAGGCTAAGAAAAGAAGCCCACTTTCTCTGTCCATCTTCTTTCCAATCATCTCCTCTTTCCCTGCTTTTCCACACATGCTTATCCTAACTATAGTACATAGAACAGATTGCAACACCAAGCATATTTATAGGCAAAGGTTAAAAGATCATGCTGTCAACTTTTGTGGATACATAAAGAAAAAGATGAAAATAAAAGGCACTTTATTGTTATATTCTTTTCATAAGGAACCTTTCCAAAACAGAATAGATGCTGTCTTACTTTACAGAAGCAGGAGCATTGCCCCTCAAACTAACAATAGCATCGGTTGGGAATGCTTGGGAAGAGAATTGTGCTCTTGGTCAGGATACCCCTTTGGCACTCTTTCCATCTGTGGTTCAAGACAGAAATTTAGGCTGTGTTTCTGACTGAACTAGAGTTAGTTTCTTTCTTCTTGTGGCAGGCCTTATTAGTGCAGGGCAGTAACAGTTTTCACCTTTTTGGGCCAGGAGGAGTGATTCTAGCATACAAAGAAAGTCTCTAAACAGCTCATAAGCTGACATGTTTGGAACATAATACGGCAGTGTTCATGTTTAAATAACAGCAGAGAAAGACAAAAGCAGTTATGGTAATGCTTATTTCTTTCTCATTCATTTTGTGTTACGGAGGCAATCCTTTAGGACTTTTGAGACAGAGGAAACATGATGATTCCAAATTTCAGTTTGAACCACACCTACAACAGCAGGGATTTCTAAGTCAGCAGGAAACAAAATACTCATATTTAGATTCATTGACTAAGCTATTCACTTTGAGGTCTTCGGTTTGTCTTTCTCTCTCATTCAGCTACACAAGGAACTTATAAGATTGTATAGGATGAGCCTCCAGACTAGATACCTAAAACAGATGTTTTTCTCAGGCTTTATATCTATTCACTTTTTCCTCCTCTTTTTGTTATGTTTTGTTGAGAACACATGACCAGAACTACAAGCAGGGTGCCACATAAATATTCTACCATAAAAATAAAAAGTATTCTATGTATAAGTATTTTCATGATATTTTACCTTGCACTTTGTATAACCTAATATTTTTTTCTCTAGCCAAAGTTAGCAATGACTTGAAGTTTTCACTGAACTATTGATATTGATGACAGGATACTCTTTCTGTATGTCTCCAGTTACTTTATAACCTTCTAGTGTGCATAAACTCAATATTTTATTCCCTTTCAATGTGTATTATCTTGCATTTGTGAAAAATTGAAGCGCACCTGCCAAACATTTCAGCGTTTCCATACTGTTAAATAGTCAGAGCTAAACATGTAATGACCAGAGCTGTAAAACCCAACAGGTTTTTCTCTTCAGTTTCTATTTGGTTGGAAGGGGGAAGGAGTGTTGTGGTTCTGGACCTTGTATGTGTGAATAATGACTACATTCTAGTTTTCAATGCACATAATCAGAGATAAGTAAATAAGTAATACTTTTTATAAACTGTTAAAAATATTAAGTCTTTGTCAGGAATATTCTTATAGTGGTTGCAATGGGCACTACATTTAGTAGTCCCTAACTCCACCAAACTCTGTTCAGGTTGGTGGATTTTCATTTTGTTTACAAATCTCAGAGCCCCAGTTGGTGACGGAAACACTGAAGTAATATTTTTCCATTAAAACGCACAAACAAATAGTTTTAACTTTATTTCATATTTTTATATATCTATATCTAAAGATCATCTTCCACCTGGCACCCAACATTACCAAAACATTCTTATCATGCTTTATTCTAGTCTGGAGCATCTCAGCTCTTTCACCTGAAACAGAATTGACAGGTTGAAAATGTAGAGATTTCTTAGTGTTAGGTTACATGCATTTATTTACTTGACAAGAGGTATATTTGCACAGCTATGCCACCTACAGAATTTCTGTCCTTCACACCCTTTCTGAAGTCAGTGGCAGAAGAGAGATTGAACTAGAACCAGAGGTCTCTGCCTGACCTGTTGTCTATGCAGTGGCCCTTTTCAGGTAGCCATGAAAATCAAGATTTGGAATTGGAATAATGACTTAGATGCAATTTCTGCATGTGTCGTCCTTAAAAACATGAAGTCTTTCCTCTGGAAATCTTAGAGACTGGACGCCTTCATTCAGGGCAAGTGCCTGGAAAGTCTTTCTTATTACGAATTCCCTGGACTCAATTGGCATAAGGACTTCCTTAGTGAGATAATACTGGCTTTAACCATGTAATAATTTTCTATAAAATCATGTTGTTTCTACTGCACTAATAGATCTCATTACTTCCCAGAAGATTTACCTCCATTAAATTAACTTCTTTTATTGCATCTATATTAAACTTCATTTTTGATGGTATACTTTTTTCTTTTTCCTTTTTTTGTCAAAAATATGGAAGAGATTTTGCATGACTTAAGCTTCTGGAGATACATTAAAGTACTTTTTGAGTTATGCTTTTAAAATACATCCAGTAATGGTTGAAAATAAGTATTTTAATTTGAGGTATATTGCATTAGAAGTGATGATGATTTTACTGCCCCCACCCGTGCCTCCCCCCCGCCCCCCCCCCCCCCCTTCCTTGGAGTATTTAGGAGATTTCGAGTTTTCTTTGTGAATTAATGAATCTATCAATTTTCTCCTTCCTGAAGCAATAGTTGATCTTTGTGACATAACCTGTCTAGCACCTTGGAACCACTAGATAATTCAATTGATCTTTCGAAAGGAAAAAAAATCACCTTCCTTTATTCTAATTTCTCTCCACAGTCACACTAATTTTCACCCAAGGGCAAACCATTTTTATTTAATTCTACTTGTCTTTTTAATAAATGGGCATGTTAACAATGTCCACTAATAGAGATGATAATTCTTCCATTTTAACCTTGAAAGTTTCTTGCCAATTCATAATTCACTCAGAAATACATTTAAATACTCCATACAGGCATTTCTTTGAAAGCCTGGTGGTTTCCTTTTCCTTCAAAGCAATAAATATTTTGTATTGTATTATCAGGGATAAATGGTGAAACACAAATACTGTAGCAGTCAGGTGAAACACACATCTCTAATATTACAATTCCTAATAAACATAGTGAAAGATTTGACCTTTATTCCAAATAGTTTTAAAATGTCTTTACTGCTAATAAGTTGTGCTTCTCCTTCCTGGCTCTCCTTGACAATGGAACCACAATAGCAAGTAATGCACCTCTAAAAGGGTACACCTCTAAATGCACCTCTAAAAGGTTCTGCTTAAGTCTCTGCATTCACAGTTTTTCAGAAGGCTTGCTTTGCACAGAGTTGTCTACAATGTTGACCGTGTGTTGTCACTGGATTTGGTATTCAAAGTTACCTGACCACAATTGTTTCCTTCTTGAGTATGGAAGTACCCTGGAGATGAATCTTTTTTCGTTTTTTACCAGCTCCATGTCTTATATAATGTTACCATGTGGACAGAAGCCCTATTTTATTTCTGCTCATTCTATTGAACATTCCTTGTTTGTGTCCTCCCAGTGCCTGCTACCCAAACTTCCACTGACTGAAAAAAGGCTCAGTGTGAGCAGACTGGTGTGTTCTTGGTCACCTGAGGCAGCTGCTCTGGGAGAATACTCTGAATGGTCTGACTCCTGGGCTTCTTTGAGCCTGACATATGACTTCTGAGAAATTTCAGTTGTGACAGCTTTGCCTCTGGGAAGCCACAGCTTCTGTGGCTGTGGTCATTCAAGGCTGGTGGGAGAGCATCATGCTTGGGAAGTGTAACAGCCAGCAACAGGTGACAAACTTTTGGAAGCATAGAGTCATGGAAGCCTTGCATTACCATGAGTAGTCAGATATAATTTTGGAGCCCAAACTGACAAACCAGTTTTTGACTAATGGCTCCTGGGCCCTCACAACTCACAGGAAACTAACCATGCCAAGGTGTTCAAAGTTGTGACTGATGTTTTAAAGAGCATCCACTGAGTCCTTTATTTTGGATAACACAGGCAGCAGATGCTGAAAAGCATGTCTAGACCTCCATTCTGTATTTCTTCTGCATTGTGGAGGCTCTTGTAGGATCTGATGTCTGGTGGCAGGATAATGACATCTGTGAAGGAGACTGCATGACAACATTGTCCATATCCACTTCCCTTTCTGAATCTGATTCCAGAGATATATAAAACCTGTTTTCTCCATGTTCTCTCTGTTGTGCATCCATTTTTTCCTGATCCCTCTTCTATCTTTACAGGCTTCTTGTGTAAAAAAAAAGAGAATAACAATGAGATTTTTGTCAGAATTTGATGCAGATGTATGTTCTGGTAATGTCTGCAGTTATATGCCATGGTTTTAGAGGAAAAAAATGTGTAGAAGTCTTGGTAGGTCCTGACTATGCAGATACAGAAGGCAGCACATCTCTTTAACAGGATGTCTGCCTTAAAAAAAACCCATGATTGCATCAACAGTCTCTCAAAATGACAAAGACTCTCAGCAAAGACAGACACAATTAATTATGAGACACACAGCAAAACATCTGCATATGAGGCTGCTCAAAATATCCCTTTTACTCATGATCCCTTCAAGAACTGTAGGATATGCTCTCAAAGCTGCCAGTGCTTCTGTTCCAGAGAATTAATGAAGACAAGATAAAGCATCTGTATCCCATTCTGTTTTGTGATGGAAAACAAACTCTCAGAATTAAACTCGCCAACACATTCTTTGTGACAGCAGTGGTCACAATAGTGACACTGCTCATGAAATTTCATTGAACAGTTTTATTTTTTCATGTGGCAAAAAGCATTTCAGTCTTGTCAGACTATGAGACCTAGAACTATTTTTTCTGTGTTAATAGAGAATAGGCTCTTTGTAATTTATTCTTTCTATATATGATAACACTTTTTGAAAATCATATTGCAGTTGTCCTGACCTATCTTTCTCTCTTCTTTAGGTAAGTTTCAAATGTTATCTTTTCTTCTCTATTTGTATTTTGCCATTTTTTAATCTTTACCTAATCACGAAGTGTTTGTTAAACAAAAATTGTCCAACCTTTATAGTTGGGCATGTATTCTGCCCATATTTTTATGTGATAAGACTTTTTTGCCAACCCCGTTGGAACCTTTTAGCTCAAGCATCATTTTGTTGACTTTTTTTTTTAGATAGATAGATACCTAGGTGGAATTAAATATATATAATTATATACTGTAAAGGAAATCCAGTTTTTCAAAACAAGGATTGCAAGTGAACAGAGAACCATTTGAGATGAAAGTAACTTTTAAGAAAACTGAATTCAAAAACTGAAGGAATACTTGGGAAAGTATTCAGTCATTTCCTTTCCCATATATCCTATAATGCAGTAATGTCTCATTCAATCAGATCAGGATGAATAAAAAGCAGATGTGTCTCTAATAAAAAAAATGAGGAAAAATTAAACATGTAGAAATGCCTTTGAGGCACTTATATATTCACATTCTATTGAATGTTGAATTGTTAGGTAGAATATATCCCTTAGAAAATTCCTGTGATGCCTTTCAATGGTACAGTTCTGACTAGGGGTCCCTAATTTGAATGTATTTTGTATGAACGACACAAAATGAAAGAAGTTAGGAAAGCTATTTAACAATCCTTGCTTTATAATGAAATGAAAGGACAAATACTGAAAAGCCAGGAAGCTTGTTGCTTCATTGCACACAGAGGTGAAAACATAACATGATATCTGTTCTTTTTGTGAAATTGTATGTTATCAACTGAAACTCTGTTTTTAAGTTTCTCTCTATATTTTAGCCCTTGGAACACCGTCAGAATTCATCTCTGTTTTTAAACAGTACCTACTCAGTCAAATGATCCACTTATCCCTGTAGAGAGCTCATCTTCACTTTATATTCCTTCAGTTCAATCTACTGAGTAAATAGTTAACAGAGAAAATGCTATATTTTAATACTCACTTTTTCTGATTTTAGCTTTCATTTAGCTCTGCTGTATTTTTGAAAACAAATAGTCTTTCCACTCTTTTTTTTTTTTTTTTCTGGGAAATTTCATAAGATTTTTTTGGTATTTGTTTTTTTCCTGGGAAGGTATGTAAATGTCTAAAATTCTGAGACTTTCAGGGTAAGAACAAGGTATGTAAATGTCTAAAATTCTGAGACTTTCAGGTAAGAACAAGTCCAAGTGAAGACACTGCTTATTTCTCAAAGTACCACTCTTTTCTGGCTAGGCACATTTCCATATGGGCATCCGAGCAGTGACCTGAAGAGATTGTTCTCTTAGTGACTGTGAAATTATGTGTTTGGGGGAGTAGCTTCTGGCCTCTTTCACCTCACTCAGTTCTTCTTTTACAAGTGTACACATTATATCTGTTAAACACACCCAGTTCTCCTGGATGTTTGATAGCTGCTGAAACAAGGAGGGATCTTTCTCATGGTGATTTTGCCTGGCTTGCCCTGTGGGACAGACAGGTATCTCTTCTTTGTAAGGATTTGCACATGCAGAGCTTCAGACTTAAATCCATTTTGAATACTCCCTTTAGCTGCCTGAGTACTTCTGGGTTTCAGTAAAGTACTGTAGCAATTGTAGATGCATATAGTTATCCAAACATAATACACTTTCATACAACTGAGTTAAGAAAGATCACTTCTAGAGGCTCTAAAGGCTCTTTATTTCTTTATGCAATCACAGATAAGAATCTACTTCATGAAGGTGATTCAAAAACATAAAATAATGAGAAAAAATTCTCTTGCAGTTGCTAGGCTTTCCAGCAGTTGCTAGGAGATAGGTAGCAGTGATAGCAGTGATTTTGGAAAATAGGTCCCACATTAGGCAAACAAGGACTGATTTCCAAACTTCTAACAGCTTTGTTGTCCGGGTACTGTATGAGTTAATATACTTCCCTAATGAAGTATATATACACTTATATAATGACCTTATCAGAAAAATTTTAAATGTTATTGAGCATATAATTTTAAAAAAAATTCTCCTTTTACTTTTTCCTTTCTTTTTTTTTGACATCCTAGGTTTTAAGAAATATCAGAATCAGAAACAGTAGGAGAACCAGCAGCATTAGAAATACTGTGTTTGACATTTCATTTCATGCAAGGCAGAATGGTTTTTTAAATCATGCTGTCTGCCTTTTCTCTTTGGCACATCCTTTCCCTTTGGTTTCCTTTTCATTCTCCTGAGTTTTTCATTATCTTTCCAGTACAAAACATTAGACCACCATGCTACATAATGGAAATGAAACATTTAAGGGATACTGAGTGCTGTGGCCTCACTGCAGATCAGAATGTGACTGTGATACCTGTAAGTTTAACTTCTTTGAAAATCATACTGCTTTTTGTATGATAGCTGAGAGTAGCAGAACCATACTGGGTTCTAAATTAAATGTGTAGAATTAATGACTTGCTCAGGATTCAGTGAGACTTTTCTATTACTCTGACTGGATTTTGAGTTTATAAAAAATTGTTTCTGCCTTCCTGGGAAAAATTAATAAATATGTCAGAAAGTCTTCTGAGGTGTATTTTGAACTGCAATGATCTAATTCAAATAATATATTGGATTTCTGAGACTCTCAGAACCTTTATAAAGTTAAATTTATTCCAGTGAAGATCTATGTGTTCTTAACACAACTAACCAAAAAACATTGAGCATCAATCAATTATATGTTAATTTATCTAATGCTTTAATTACAGGTTTTGATAATACTGACTTATAATTGTTCTGTAGAATAGTTTGAAAAAACAGTAGAATTGAATGCTAATTCATTAACTGTGGAGGATTTATGGACGGGTAGCAGAGAGAGCCATAAATGATGCTGGCAATCATGAAAGGACGAACACTATCTGATATCAGAAATTTGCTTGCAAGTGCTTTTAGAATGTTTAGTTAAATTGCAAATATTTCATACTAATGGAAAAAGGAAAAATAAACCCCAAAGCGAACATAATATAAACTTGTAATAGTCTAAAGAAGAATTATTTTGATAACATAACTTGCAATTAAGTTTTAATTTAACTCACAAATTTATGTTTTAATTCCTGTCCTTGGCCAAAATTCCTTCTGTTATAATCTGAAAGAGAAAACAATTTGAAATCTACCATCCTTGTTCTGCCTTAGGAAAAAGTGGCTAAAGCTCTGACTTTCCATCTGAAGACTGGGCACTTTACAGTTGAAGGAAGGTGAAGTGTCTACAGTTCTGGGGATCTTGAACCATTGAATGACAGGATATGAAAGAAATCAGTATTCTTGCAGAAATTCTTGTCTCCCCGGGGTCAGGGAGGCTGGAAATTTGTTATCAACCCTGAAACCACTCTTAATGCTGGGCATTTTACAAGATCAAAGGAAACTTGAATTTATCATACTACCATCAGGAAGTACAGGGAAAGGAAATAATACCCCTAAGCTTGACTTAAAAGTAATGTTACAAAGTTTCTGTAACACACTGGAAAATTTCTGCTTCTCCCAAGCTGGGATCCAGGATTCACCTCAAGACTACTTCCTACATGTTTCTTTTCATGAAATGGAACTGAATTTGGATAGAAAAAAAATCTTTCTTACATTTTTCTGTTCTCACTTGTATTTCTCCTGACTGTAATTTCTGTCCTATGCATCCCAATGTTGTGTCTCTTTTACTCAGAGTTTCAGAGGGATCTCCTTTCTCACAGGTCTCTTCTGCCACCACCACAATCCATGTCACATGAGGAAACATTTCTAGAGCAGCTTCACACTACTCAGCCCAGACAAGCTCATGAAGCAGCTTGATTCTTCACAGATTCATTTGTATAATGTAGATGTATTCTTTCACCAAAGTCAGTAACTGAGGGACTAATTTTACATATGCTTCTACATGCAGGTTCTGGTGCACCTGGAACTAATCCTTCACCAACATACTGGTGAGAGTGAAGTTGAAATTCTAGACCAATTTAAGGAGACAAAGATCCTTAGCAAATTGTACATAATGCAATCCTGTTTACAAAAGCAGTTCAAAGTAGCCCTTCAGTTGGTGAAAATCACTAGCCATGACAAGACTGCGTCCTGTTCCAAAACTAAGAAAACCATGTTACAAATATCATAGGTTGAGCAAAACTTTGACCTATTGTGCTCTGACATGAAAGGCAACCTTCATTTTATATAGCTGCTTTTATAGCACATATCCCAAGAAAAATCAAATCTTTTATTTTAATCCTCAAATCCTCAAACATCAGTGAAGTGAATGAGGTGTATTGGTTTACAGTGCTGGCAGGAAGATGTTTAAGCATTCTATGCTGCATTATCAATCCCCTGACTAATGCAGTAGCCTTGTTTATTTGAACCATGATCTCTAGCTCCAGTATTCAGCATTGGACTGCGTATTTGTAAAAATGGGAATTCAGAGTTTCCTCTTCTACAGAGTTGATGGGCCATGTGATAGAATCACTTAAACCTCCTTCCTCCTATATTTAAATATTGCTTTAAGAGGTTCATTCAAGAAACATTACATGGATAATTCACACACACACAAAAACATTCACACTTTAATGAGCAGGAGCAGCAAATACAATAAGATTAAGGTTATGTATTTTTCACTAAAAACCTTTATGAGATGGTTGATTGTTGCTTTGCCCTCCTAGCCAAAGGTATTACATTTAAGAACAAATTTTTCCTTATTGCCGTTACAAGCAAATTATAATGTTTGCCAAATTTGTAGAACACATATAAGGAAAATTATTCAGTGTAACACAGTACTAATATGCAATGAACCACATTTACATTTTTTTCATTAGCTACAGTTCCCGTCTTTCTTCAGCGATATCTTAATTACTCTTGGAGGATAATGTTTTACTTCTGCAATAACACCAATGTGAGTTCAGAGGTACAGTGTTTTTAAAGAAACTTGTATTTCTACATGTGTATTTGCAATTGCATTGAGCCACTTTCACTAGATCTGTAACTATAAAGGGAGATGTAGTTGAAAGATTTTGAACACTTGACTACATGGTTTCTAACCTAGCAGTTAGAAATCTGATTAATACAGAACCTGCAATGAAGTATAGGTAAAACCAAGTAGCTATTTAAAACTGAAGCTCAGGTTGTGCTTAAGAAGAATGAGACAATCATCTCTGATCCCATCTAATCTGCCCTTTCTGCTGTGGAAAGCACTTATCCATAAACATTCAACCTGTTCTTGTTTCCCCTTTTTTTTTCTTTTTTTTTTTCTTTTTTTTCAGGGAGGATGGAGGGCAGGGCACTGACTAAATATTAGTCCTTAATTTCTCCTCATGACTCAAAGTTGTGTTTTATTCAGTTTATAAATAATTTATTTTCCTGATCCTGCAATAAGTTAATGCTTCCCTCGTCCCACTACCATTCACATCTGGTTTTCTTTGGGCATGAGTTTTTCTGTGCTTACAACACTTTCCTGAGGATAAAACACTGTTTGCAGTTCCAGTGTACTTGCACTGGTGTTGTCAGCCTTATCTGAGCTGACTGCAGTTTGCTGGTATCTGGGAAAATAATCTAGGGAAGTATGACTTGTACCTTGCATGCTTTGTTTTAAAATGATTTCTGAGGCATTTGTTAGTCTCTGCTTTCAGACAATGTTCTGTGTCAGGTGGGCACGTGGTCTCATATGGGGTTGCTGATCTCTTGTGGTTCTAGCAGGATTACCCAGGGATTTTTCACTTAAATATAACATTTAGTTGTTATGCATTTAGGTTAGTTACCCTTTATCACTTACATATATATATACACACATGGCAGGGTGAAGGCAAAAAAAAAAAAAATAAAAGCCATTTCTAAGACTTTCTGATGATAAGGGGTTGGGCACTGGAAGCTCTCCTGGGAAATTGTCACAGCACCAAACCTGACAGATTTCACTAAGTGTTTGGACAATAGCACATGGTGAGATTCTTGGGGCTGTCCTGTACACGGCCAGGAGCTGGACTTCATGATCTTTGTGGAGCCCTTCCAAATCAGGGCATTCTATGATTCTGTGATGTGATTAGGGGTACAAGAGTCCACCTGAGAACTCCATTTTCTTCCAAGATTCAAGGAGCTGAGAGTTGGAAACTGAAGGCAAAGGAGGTATTTTTTGCAGGTATTAGTAGCTGTTAACAAGAAGATGAAGCTCCCAAGACACTTGTACTTTTCCTCTGTCTACAACAGACTTTAGCCAATGTCTCCTCGCCCAACTTTGCTCCTGTTGCTTGCTCGATCTGTGTCTTGCTTTACTTTAAACTCAGGAATTTAAGTGGATAAAACTCCCTATTTAATGCCTGAAGGATCATCTTGATCTATCTGAATTAGAGGAATCTTTAACAAGGGACACTTTTTCCTGCTCTTGCCATAAAGATATTAAGTTCATAGGACAGGTTTTCTTCAGTCACAGACAGAGAAGACTTCTACTACAAAATTTCTGCTTTGCAGTGAAGTTGAGAAAAAATAAACTTCTCAAGTAAAAAGAAGCAAAGATAACCACACATCCCATCAAATATATATATTTGGTGAAAATATATCATCAAAAAATCAAAAATATCTGCCGGAATCGACAAGGTATTTCCCTTCACAAAACATAGCTGCAGATCTCTGGGCTATTTCTGGGTTGTGTAGTCAGACGATAAGACTAGGAATCAGTGCCCTTTTCTTGAATATATCCCATAAACAGGCTTTGAACCCTCAAGGGTATTTCAGAAATGTTAAGAATAGAATTTTGTGAATGACTATACAGGGCTGAGAATATGCAGAGCAATTCTAGAGTTCATGTACATAGTTGGTATAGGAGAGAATCTTACTTAGGATAGCTGCATTTAAAAAATAATTTTCCTGGATTGTTTCTATTGAAACCAGCCCCAAGCATATAAAATATATTTATAAATATATGTATAAAATATATGTATAAATATATTCTTTATATATATATATATATATATATATATATATATATATAAAAATTACACATGCTGTGAAATTACACAGAAAGAAATTACACAGCCTTTCCCTGTTAAAAAATTTGTCAATTTGTTGTATGCTGACAAAGGACCTATGACCTCAAAATAGCTGCAAAGCAGAGAATTGACAATCTGAATTGCTTGAAGATCCAGATCTGATCAAACTTCATGTAAAGACTCTTCAAGGCTAGTCTGAGATATGTGTGTCTATAGGTGTAGGTTCAGGTGAAGAACTTTAGGGTAAATCAGTCTAAAAGGGTTATTTCAGTGCATTAGCATAGAAGGAACATAAATAGCCTGTATAGATGTGGTCAGAAGAACCCCAAGAGCAGTGCTCATGTACACTTTGGTGGACAGTAGTTTATGTAGAAGAGAGCACTTTTCCCCCACTACCTTGTGTCCCAGGTAGCTTTCCAGGAGGACCACACGATCTTCACCTCACACTCTGGCAGGCAAACACCCAAAGCATTTCATTTTTCTGCAGAAACTCTCCTGTGGCTAGATGTTATATGATGGCTTCTTACAGAAAGAAATTCTGTTTTCACAGAAGCCTTGCTAGAGCAGACTAATCTGACTTTCCTCCTCCTTATCAAGTGTTATGATATAAAATATATGCCATTTATGAAACTCTTGAGTTGAATCACTATCATAATAAAAAGAGGGGTATTTCAAGTAACCTTTTATTTTAATCATTGAATTGTACCATATTTTGATCAAGACATAATTTACTGGGAAATTTCACAAATAATAGCAACACTTGTGCCCTAATGTAATGACAAAGTCTGAAATTGTCTTATCTTAAATCTCTGAAGGGTATTGAATCTTATTTTCCCTGAGTAATTTCAAAGACACATTAACACAGATAACAAGAAACAAGCTAGTCATGGCAGAAATACAATTCAAAACATTGCTCACTCTTAATTTCACTGTATTTTAGTTTACTTCAAGGAAATGTGTCCTAGATTTTGTAGAAGCATTTTCTTTTGAACAGTAAAATCTGCTTTCCAATTAATTTGTAATTTGTTTCAGATTGTATTTGTAAAACAAGTAATGATAAAGTGACTAGCATTCCTATTGTGTCTAGCTGATATACTTTGGCCCCAGCATAAGAAGAATAGCAGAGATATAAACTTAAAAAGAAATTTCTTGTCAAAGTTGACAGGTTAAGGAGATAAGCTGGTGCAATTAAAGAGAGAGTAGATAAGATATTATATTATATCACAGCATAAGCCAAGATTTTCAAGTTGGCTCTCAAGGGTGAAAAGATAGAAGATTGCATGCAACTGAGGGACCTGCTTGCCTGAGTGTAATTGCCATTGGAACAAGATAAGCTATCATAAAAACATAACAAACATCTGCTTTGTTGGTATTATATAATTTGTATGAATGTCAAATATTACACTGAAATCTCATTTCCAGCTTTGGATTTTTTTTTTTTTTTTTTTTTTTTTTTTTTTTTTTTTTTTTTTTTGCTGTTTGAAGTGATTCTTTGTGTTTTGACATACTAAATATCTAAGTTTGATTCAGCTCCAAAGTGCATGCAGCAGAGGAGCTGAACTCTGGCAGCTGGACAATCACATGATGGAAACCACTGCCCTGGTCCAGCTGGGAATTGCTTCACATGGCACAATGAACACACCCTACTCTTGTTGTGTGTTGGTTGCACAGATAAAAATTAAGTAGTAGCAATTCTATTTCAGGTTATTCATTCATAAAACCCAACTACCTTGAACTACTCTCACACCATTTTCAGCTGTCTGCCTTCCACAAGCCATTTCTCTACAGTAGGAAGCCAACATACTTCTTTCCTACGGAAGAGCTCCATGAAAAAATTGAGTTGCACACCAAATGCAGCTAAGAGAGAACAGAATAGAAGTAAATGGTGGTGAAATGACAACAGGTTTGGACACAAGTTGCAACATTTAGATAGGACTGAACGTTTGGGACATGGTATGCCACTTTACTAAAACTTTGAATTTTGCTCTATCTACATTTCAAACTCACTGACAAAAATCACTACAGCTCTGAACTGTTTAAATGAGCTAGGATCCAGGAGTTGCCAGTATGCCAGAGATTTGGCATAACTTCTTTTCACAACCGTGTTTTTTCTCAGTAAATAAGTAAATCAACAGCTTATTCACACTTGAGTTTTAGCTATTATGAGTATGAATTTCTTTACTTAGAGAGGCTGAAAATATCTGTGGACAAACACTGCTAGTTACTAAAAGCTCTAGCTTACAGCACAATGATATAAATTAGGATAACAAGGCAGCTCAGAGAAAAAATAAATGAAAAAACATTAAAGTTAGAGGAAATTAACCTGTTTATTGTTTTTTTTTTTCTTCATCCTATGTTTTCTCTCAGGCAGACACATACCCCAGCCTTTGAACTGGCACATCTAATGGTTTGTATTCTCTGTTTGGTGGTTTGGCCCTGACAGCAGACCAGCACCAACACAGATGCTCTTCCACCCCCAGCAACACAAAAGAAAAAAAATAGGAAGAAAAAGAGAAAAACACTCAAAGATAAAAAATAGAAGCAGTTGAATATAGGAAGGTAAGATAAGGAGAGGGAAAAAACCCCAAACCTCTCACCCCCACCTCAGCCAGACAATGAGCCTCTAAAGAGTGGTCACCTCAAAAGCCACTACAACCATCCTCTATTTCTTTTTTTAACACTGGGCATGACCTTACATGGTATGGAGCATTCCCCTGGCCATTTTGAATAATCTGTCTTGGCTGTGTCCCCTTTCAGCTTATTAATGGTTTCATAGACGTGTTCCCTCAGTCACTGCCCAAGTGATGTTGTTTTATCCATAAAAGGAAAATTAATTCCAACCCAGATAGACCCAATAGGCTCTAGTATGAGTCCAAAGGGTCTGGATATGACTTTTAAAATCGTTGATATTGGTGATGTCTCAGAAACAGGTACAATGACATGCCAGGTGCAGCTCATATGACCAAAGGAAGATATCTCTGTATCAGCTACATGTAACTGCCTCTACAGTCAATAATGTCAAAAAGGTGCCTACAGAGAATAATTTCTCTCTAAGGCTGGCTGACTTTGGGACCTTCATTCACCAGTTCATACCATTCATGTCTGGGAAATCAGACATGAGGCCTATAAGGCTACATGAGGTCTGAAGTATTAGACTGTCCTTCGAGCCCATCAGACTCTGCAGCAGCTGTTTACTTAGATGAGAGCCTGCCATAACTGTCCTCTGCAAACAAAGGAAGTCCCCACACAACTTTCTCTTTAATCTCTCATTTATTCAGAAAAATGTATCAGGAATTTACTTCCATGCCAACAACCAGCTCCAAAAATTGCAAATGTGTGGAAGGAAACAAAATGAAGGATGACACCTATGAATCTGAACAAGTAGTAGGAGAGAAATTCATCCCCATTGACTAGGGGTAGGCAAGGTTGTAGGATGCCTTAGTGGGTGCCCAAAACCGTGTGATTCTGTGAGTGCTATCTGGGACGTTGTGTCCTCAGGCTGATTTATCATCTTCTGTCAGCAGCAGATGTCCTTTTAGGAGTCTGCAGAGACTGGAATGCAGCTGTGAATCCCTTGGCCTTGGGAAAACTTGAAGGGCAGCAGAGGACATGATATAAACCTTGTGAGTGATGGATAACAGCTGGTTTGGGAACCAGTTATGAACCTCTACCAAACCAGATGGAAATCTCTCCAGGGCATCTTTGAATCTGTGATTAGCCATTCTCTGCCTGGCTAAAAACATGTTTCTTCTTTCTCTCTTTTTCTTTTTTTTTTTTTTTAGCATCCTGAGAAGCAGGTATGTGATGTAAGGTGCAGTGCATGGGCGGGAAAGAATGTGAAGAAGGAAAAGCAAGCAAGCAGTAATGAAATAGTAAACTGAGTTCAAAGGTGACTGACTTCCAGGATTCAGTGGAGGCTACCTACCTGCCAGGTAGGGATTCTATGATCCCGTGGTGCTTGCCTTGATTGTTCTAGACTCTTCTGCTGAAGAATACAATTGTGGGACTTTTCTATGGCAAATCCTAGACATTTCTTGTGGAAAAATGGGAACTCTTCAATTTTAATTTTTATTTTACTTTATAAATTGTTGGATTCAATGTCTAGTGTGGTGGGAATACAGCTGGTGCAGCAAAAGGATAATATAATAATTTTTTTCCACCTTTTAAAAATTAATATCAAATTTTTTTAAATAAAAGCAATGATATAAAAAATAAATTCAATGATGATGCCATAAATTTATCCAAAGACAGATAATAGGTAGATACTCTCCATGGTTTCTCAAAGAAAAAATTAAGCAGAAAAGCATAGCATTGCAAAGCAATATCTAGCATAGTGCATGCAAAGCATGAACTGAATATAGCAAGTGTTTAAAAATGTTAATTGTTCTACCACAGAAGAAGGTCATTCATTTGAGAAAGAAATTCTCCTTTTCCCCCTTGGAAAAAATCCTTAATAGTGTTTAAAATAGAAATGGACTAGAGGGACCACAGTGTATATTTTAAATAACAATTTCCATACAAATGTAGCTAAAGCCTATTCAGTTATGCATTTCTGTGCATCTGTCATCAATGTATTTGACTAATGTTGGTCCCAATATTTCATTTTCATTGATTAGTGGCATTTAAAACAAATGTGTTCTAAACACTGGTGGAATTATTTTCTACTCGAACCATAAAATGTTGGAATATAAATTGAACATTTTTCAAACCACAGCTGAGGTACTGCAGCAAAGTTACCTATTCTTGCTCTATGAGTAAAAATCTCTTTTCTTCAAGATGATTAAAGACTTGCCTACCTGACCTTTGTTGTTTGCATGCACTTCTTGGCAACAGAGATGTTTCTGAGATCTGCCAAGGGCCTTTCATTTTCCATAACAGTCCCAAAAAACATGGAAAGGGGATTATAGTCCTGGAAGAACAGGAGTGAATGACAGAAGAGATGGTAAGGCAGTTTCAGCTGAAGCATGCTTTGACTTTACTGACAAACTGATTGTGCCAATTTCAGACGTTTATCTAAAATTCAGTGCTATTTTTATTTTTTGTTTAGAGAAATAAGTAATGTTGTAACATTTCCTGGGCTCAGTCCGGCTTGAAATGGAAAACACAAGAGTTGGATTTGAATAATTCAAATAATCAGTGTCTTCTTTACTGACTGTATTGTATATGTGAACTTGGAGCTGAGTTTCCAGACTGACAGCCAGGCTGTTGCCAGCGCTGTAGGTATGATCTGGCAAAAGAGATATGTCATTCTCAGGGCTGTCAATTCAACATTTGAATAGAAACAGGACTCTCACATATTTAAAGGACTGTACTCTGCATGCATTTTAAGTACACTCTACTATTACAGAGTCTAAAGGGCAAGATCAATCATTTCAGCTGCTCTCACCTGATGAGCTGGGATTGGTGTCAGGGTTTCACAAGAACTGTTCTCAGTGTTGTTCAGTGTCTGGGTGAGAAGAAGTTCCAAGGCCAGCCAGATATTTTATTTTAGCAAAGTTCATTAACAAACTATGTTTAATATAAATAATCCCAGTAAATAGCTGTAGCAATTATATTTTTACAAATATTTTGTAAGCTGCCTATTTAAGATATAAAATTTCTAGCAAACTGTCACTCATCATCAAAGACAATCTGACCCATGCCACTTATATTTTCTGTTAACTGGCAAAGCTATGGTCTCATCCCATATCAAAGCCAAGTTTTATGCATGTTCTTCCAATGTAATTCATATACATTTAGTGCCAAAAGGAAATTTCAATATGAAATTAAAACATCTCTATAATTCCCAGGTCTGGTTGTGTGATTCAGTCAATTAATGGGAGAGAAAATTACACAAAGGTGTTCTCAAAGTTAATAGCAGATGATTATTTGATTCTGTCATCATTTTGAAAGCACTTGGTATCATTCATCCAACCCATCAAGCAAATAAAACTGCGGTGCTTTTATTTTCTGCTTGATGTTTTAAATACGTATCTCATTAATTAAATGTCCATAGAAGTCACTTCTTTTATTGCTCTGAAATAACACAGTTGCAACCAATATATTAAAATATTAGAGATACAAATTTAAACCAAAACAAGGACATCTCTAGTGTAGATTGTCACTTGAGTGGACTGACAGTTGAAATGAGAAATTTTTTTCTTTTGTCAGCTCTTGTTAGGCCCTTAACATAAAGTTAATGTACTGTGAAGTAATTTCTTTATCTTTCATTGCTTGAATGAAATATAACTAGAATGGCTATGATGAAAACTGAAATTAACAGAAAAAGGAATATAAAGACTTGATATAATGCCTGTCCCTCGAGGCCGTAGAAAAAGCACCCCAATATGTTTTTTGTGGAAAGCATGAGTCTTCCAAGCAAAATTACTCTGGTCATTCCTGTTCTATATTTGTATGGAAGAAGATTTCACTGTTGAAATAAAATACAACAGTAATGTCATTTCTTGCAGGTGGATTTGAAAATCATAAACTAAAACAACCTTAAAATATTTGTTAATGTGATAAGCACTGTGGTCACAGTTACTGTCAGCCACAATATTTGTCTTAAGTAGAATTCATGAAGAAAAATATATATTTAATGATGCTACTGAATATGTAGCAACATTGTCCTATAAAAGTGCTAGCTGGTGGTGTTATTATCTCTGATGAGAATGCAGAGTAGTGAGGATGCATATTGGAGAAATGCTTCATATTTAATGATGTGAAGTTAGGATGAGTTTTCAACACTTTACCAATAGAGCTGTGTTTATTTTTAAAGTCTGTGCTAATGTCCTAACATTTCTAAGTGTGCATTTAAAGAACTTCCAGAATAAAGTCACAAATGTCAACCTTCTTCATGGTTGAGATTACTAAAAGTAATGTATTTCCCTTTTGATATGCTGGTATATGTCAGACAACCCAATTTGTTATTTCTTTTAGTATTTATCTCCTTCTAGTCAACAGGTGATAATATTTTCTCATTTTTAAGGCCTTAACAGACAGTTAACATGCAATAGTGTCTTACTCTGTCTTGTTTTTCCTTCTAAGAACTCTTTTATTTTATCCCCTCCTGATTATAAATTGTCTTTCATTTTATCTGATGGGATTAGAACTGCCTCCATATTCTCATATGTATTTTATATATATATATCTATATACATATACATATATAGTAAAATGTTGGGGTTTTTTTGTTATGAAAAATTTCTTTTTCTTTTTCCTTCACATTTTCTAGGTAGTACATAACATTCTTGATATTGAATCACTTGGTCAACAAGCGTCAGCATTAAAGCATATTATACATTGTTGGAATGCAAACTTGTCCAATATTTTTCCAGGATTATGGCAGAAGTTGCATTACAAAAAATATTACAGTCAGATTATAAGATAGTTAAGTGACCCTTCACACAGCAGGATTGATTTATGAGCAGACTAGCTTAATTGTATTATCATTTATTTGATAGTGGCAGAAATAGCAAAATATGCTTGGAATTATAGGCCCATAATTTCCATTTAAATAGGATAAACATTCTTATAAAAATATTGTCATTTCCATTGTGGTAAAAAAATATTCAACAAAGACATATTTTAATTTGTGTCAAATTTATAGTTACTGGGAAGCTGCAAGAGAAGTGATTTTGCAAAAACACAAGAAGACTTTAAAAATACATAAAATAATTTAAGATTATGTTTTACCTTTGCTCAATTATGATAGTAATTGTCTTCACATAGAAGAGATATATTTTTTCACTATGAGATCATTATAAGAGTAAGATTAAATTACAGTAATTAGACTGAATAAGAAAAAATAGAGAAAATTACACTCTACCAGAATAACTAATATTTTGTAACCCCGAGGAAAAAAAATAGTGGTGTTTCTATAATCTTTTTTTTACTCAATTTATAGTTGGTAAAGCAAATGAAGATAATTCATCCTTTGCCACATAGGAAAATCTATTTTATAACTTGTAAGAGTTTCTGTAATCTTTAAAACTTAATATCACATACTTACACTTCCCTTAAAAATAAAAGTGTGGTTATTTCTAGTTAACTTAGAAGAAATACTTCTTTGGTCATGTTAGTAAAAGGTACAGAAAGACTCTGAATACCTCTAAACTATTATTCCATATTTCAGGATATCAGTTTCATATTTTCAAGTTTGCACAGAACAGCACGTTTTGCTTCCTGTTAAGTGCTAAAATTCTACTTTGTCCTTCAGCTCTAAAAATGCACTCAGAAGTTCTGATTGTACTTGGTGCAATAAGAAGGGGTGAGGAACTGAAACCAGACTTCAGTGAAGAAAAACATGTTATAAATTCACTAGGTTGCTTTGAAAGTTGTCTTGCCTGCAACAGTGTTTGAAAACTATGGAAAGAATTGTGTTGTAAAATGCTAAATATATGTTCTATCTATATGGACTATATGACCTCCAGGGGTGCATTAAACCTGATTTATCCCATGATACTATAAAATATGTAATAAACTATAAACAAAAATATGATTGTATATTTATTTTATCTCCATTCATTAATTTCACATGGTTTATATTAATAACCTTAGATACGGAGTCTTAAAGCAGTTAAATACGACATCTTACACCTCAAACACTGAATCTTTGTACTACATCTTACACCTCAAACACTGAATCTTTGTACTACATCTTACACCTCAAACACTGAATCTTTGGTTCCCGTAAATTGTCATTAATTGGGGTTAGTACCGTGGTTGACGCTTATTGCTTTACTTTTGCATAAGGTAGTGTGTAAAATGATTGAACAACACTGAAGATAAACTACAACTATTCAACAGATCCATTTAAGATAAATGCACATTAAGTCATCAATAAATGATAGAGTTGCTAAAATATTGACCAGTGTTTTAGTGTTTCTACTGTCTAAAACATTTTTTCTCATTCCACCCAGATGTACAGTTAACTGAAAAATATGCAGCATGGTTCTGATCAGAATCAGTGCTAATGATGTCAATGGAGAAACAGTGGTGGAAAAGTGACAGTGTGTGAATGTTAGTTTTCAAGTTTTATTTATTTATTAGTTTGTTTTTCCCACACTAGTCCATTGAGAACCTGAGGCAATAGGCTGCCTGCTGCAGTCTCCGTAGGTCTGCCAGCGCTTAGCTCCGCTACATGTGGGTGTTCCCAGGCTGACAAAAGAAAGGCAGATCCCACCCTTAAAAGTAAGCTTGATGAGATCCAGCTGACAGTCCTTGGAAGGGAAGTGCTTTTCCTTGCACAGGATGGCTGAACTCTGATATTAATAACCCCCTTATCAGCTGTTGAACAAGAATGACGAAGGCACAAACTAGGGCAGGGAAGCTGCTCACATATTGGATGGGTGCTCTCCTCAGTGGGTGTAAACCTGGAGGGGTGGCTGGGCCTGGGGAATGGTTGTGAATTGAGCTACATCCAACTGCCAGCCTGTCATTAGTGGGGTTCCCCAAAGCTCAGGACTGGGATCAGTTCTGTTTAATATCTTTGTCACTTACCTGACGGAATGGAATGCATCCTCAGGGAGTTGACAGGCAATTCCAAGTTAGGCAGGAGTGTTCATGTGCTGGAGGGTGTAAAGGCCCTGCAGAGGGATCTGGAAAGGCTGAATTGATGGGCTGAGGCCGACTATATGAGGTTCAACAAGGTGAATTGTCGGGTTCTGCGCTTGGGTCACACCAACCTCATGCAGCAGGCTTGGGGAAGAGTAGCTGGAAAGATGCCTGGTGAAATAGGACTGGAGGTGCTGGTTAACAACCAGCTGAACATGAGCCAGGAGAGTGCCCAGGTGGCCAAGAGGGCCAATGACACGCTGGCCTGTATCAGAAAGAGAGGAACAGGCTGCCTAGAAAGTTGTGAAGTCACCATCCCTGGAAGCGTTTGAAAGGCGTGTGGATGTGGCTCCTGGGGAAACGGTTCTGGGGCTAACACAGGGGTCCTGGGTTAGCAGTTGGACTCAATGATTGTAGGGGTCTTTTCCAATGCAAATAATTCCATGGGCTGGAGGACATTGCACACATTTGATTTTATTCCAGTGAGTGGGATTGTGCTTTTCCTGATGATATCCCATTCTGGATATCTGCATACAGATATCACAGTATCTGTTATTCACAAGTACCTCTTGTCTGTTTGTATTGTTGACCTTATGGTTATAGTATTCACTATGTTTCCTAAGCTATTTGCTGGTATGCATGACTAAAAGCTTCTCTATTTCTAGAACAGAAGGTCTTGCACTTCAAGAGCATTAAACAGTCTAAAAAATATGGATACATTTTCCAGAATAAGTCTGATCTTGCAAGCCAACAGCTTAATAGATATGGATAGTATTTAATATGAAAAATAAGCATGAGAAAATATTAGTCTGATATTACTTAAAATTACTGAAATCCTAAAAAATCTATACAGAGACATATCTGTTTGCAACTGTGCTATCAGAAATTACATAATAGCGCAACTGGATCTAAATCTGAAGTTGAATCTAGATGACATTAAAGTTTATATTCTCCTGAAGATTTCCATTTTTATAGCAGATTGCACAGTGATGTCTAGTCTGCAGAGAGAAAAGGACAAATGCTCATATTTCAATTTCTTCAGAAAAATTTCATATTTGACAAGAATATAGGACAGATATCATGTCTGATCAACATCAAATGTTTGTTTCTGCTACTATAAATCCATAAAAAGTTTTCAATATGTATTGCTGTAGAGCAGAAATCTGGTCAGAATTCTCACAGAAGAGAAAGTCTCATGTACAGGGTTTCTTTGCCAAATCAAGGTTCCAATTTTTTATTTTTCTCTTTATGGTTGTACAGTTTATGTAAAAAGATGGCTGCTGCTTCTGAAGAAATAACTTGCTTTCCACTAGCCAGAGTACCTGAGGTCCTTTTAAATACAAGCATGGTTAAAGAAGAAAATGTCTTTATTTTAGCAAACTAAAGGCTTCATTTCTTGATTATGAAATTGGAAAAAAGGTTGCAAGGCAAAAAAAACCCCACCCAAACCAGCAGAGTACAGTTCTAGATCACTCTTAACAACAAAAATCTTATTTAACTGCTTGAGAATACAAACTTGGCTCAGCATGTGAAGCAATGGAGTTCTCCTTTTGCTTCTTTCCCCATGAGCTATCTTTCACTGATGCACTGTTCAAGGCCATCTTGACTCCTCAGTTGTAGTGATATGACAACATAGATATTTCAGTGTCATTATTCATTTTGGATGCATTTCTCCTGTAGTCCAAATCCACATAAACATGAAGTCAGCAGAAACAGGGAGAGTGGCTGTGGTGGTCAGCTGTCTCATTTTGGTAAGGCACTATTCCTCTGTGATCCACAGTTCCCATTTACAATCCTGGAACATTCTTTCCAACTTTTCAGCCCTCATTTGCAGAGGATTTGGGGCTGTGAGCGTGTTAAGAGCCAGACCTACCTGCAATAAGTTCCTCCTAGCAACCACCTCCATTAAATGAGGATAATTCTCTGTCTTCTTTGGCTGATGCAGAAGCAGTTGCACAGAAGCTATATTTCTTGATATTTAGAGACTACAACCAAGTGACTGTGCTTTGTTTAACAATCCTCTGAGGCTCCTGATGTAAATACCTTTCTTCATTTTCAGTAGTATTTGTACACATATTTATATACACAAATAATTGAGAAACTAAGTTAATGTAGGCTAAGTTAATGTAGCCATATGCATTCTTAATAAATTCTTAATTTACACTGTTGGCTGAATATAGAGTCTGACTTTTTCTGCTTAGTTTCTGCAACAGTACAGTTTTCCATGATGAGTTAAAGGGTATATTTTAGATTCATCTACAAGAATTTTTTTTTAATGGTTCTGGTACTGTCAGATAAATTATAATGTGTCTTCCCTACCAGTAATGGGCACCACAGGAAATAAAACTGCAGTACAGACATAATCAAATCCGAATGACAAGGTCATTGTAAAGTTAAATCCTTTTTTTTTCCTTATTGACAATGTGCTCTACAAAAAGAACTAAGTTCAAATGTAAGATAATGTACACAATCATTTGCTCCATTTTTTGTTTCATTAGAGGCATCTAATTGTCTGTTATTTACTTAGGAGCAGTACTCATTCTAAAGTGTGCATTGTTGAGATCTCCAGCATTTTTCAGAGTAAAATCGTGCTGTGTCTGCAGTTCAGTATCTGTTTATTTTCAATTTTTATCCATTAATGCCATACACGCATTTAATATATTCAAAGGCTATCTTCAATCACAACTCTTTCATTATTAAGGCCCTACATTTTAAATAACTGACAAAATTTCATTCTGCATGCCTTTAACTTGCCTCATACTTTCATTTTCTGCAAACAAAAAATGAAACCAGTGCACCTCAAAGGCCTGAAGTCTTTTGTTTGAACTAAAGGAATAAAAGATACAGCAACTTCATCAAAGGTCAGATCTCCCCTCCTACCCTTTTTGAGCTCAGAATAAGGCTGACTTGAAGGAAAATCTCTATTAGGTTACTATGAACTGCTTTTGAGAAGAAGGTATTGCTCAAAGCTATGGGCTGTCCCAAAAGACTCCAGAACTCTGTATTTTTGTCCTTCTAACTCATGTTGCCTTTTTGTAAGTCAGCTTTTGTGAAGTTACCTTGCTGTAAAGCCCTGAAGAGAAGAAAAGAAAAGAAAAGAAAAGAAAAGAAAAGAAAAGAAAAGAAAAGAAAAAAAAGAAAAAAAAGAAAAAAAAGAAAAAAAGAAAAAAAGAAAAAAAGAAAAAGAAAAGTTTTGTCAACGATTTAGAAGGTTTGGACCTGTGAGAGTGCTATATCCTTGAAAACTCCTCTTCTCTTCTCTTCTCTTCTCTTCTCTTCTCTTCTCTTCTCTTCTCTTCTCTTCTCTTCTCTTCTCTTCTCTTCTCTTCTCTTCTCTTCTCTTCTCTTCTCTTCTCTTCTCTTCTCTTCTCTTCCCTTCCCTTCCCTTCCCTTCCCTTCCCTTCCCTTCCCTTCCCTTCCCTTCCCGTCCTCTGCAAAGGCATTGTAGATTATGAGATTTTTATAAACCTTGATATTCCTGTTTATAAATCCCTGCTTTTTAACTTGAAATGTAAAATCGATCTTACAGGCTCAGATGTAGGTACTCATAAATAAGGCTTCACTTAGTGTCACAATATCCACAGATGTAGTTTTTTGACAGACAGGTGACCCAACATCTGAATAAAAATTTCTTTCAACAAGGGTAGAATCCATCAGCTGCTGATGTCCTTGCAATCTGGTTGAAAAGCTGCAACATGCTTGGAGTTTTTGGTTTGGTTTGCTTTGGTTTGAGTGGCTTTTTTTTTGTAGCTTTTGTTGGTTTGAGTGTGTGTGTGTAGGTGGTTTTGTTTTGTTTTGGCTTTTTTTTCCTTGAGGAAGCATTTGTTTTTCTTTGGTAACACCAAATTGATGATAAAGATTTTACTGAAGAAAAATATTAGATAACTATTTTTAAAAACTTGGAGTTAGGCTGTAGGAGTAACAACATAGTAGATAGATCAGAAGGTGAAACCTGTCATATACTTGCTTTCCTCCCCCTAAAGTAATAGAAGGAAAGTGTACAGAGTGAAGATGCAATAATTTTCTCAGCATGAGCCACAGTTCAATTCTATGATACTGGGAGAGAACAGCACTGGATTCTTATTCTTTGTGGTTATTTCTTCTTCTGCTAACTACCTTCATAGTTCTTCATAATGTGAAGAAAGAAAAGATGCATAAGTGGCAATTATCCTGTTCAAATCCCCTTCCTGTCTGATTTCCAGTGAGTCCTGGATGTTTTGGATACCATGAGGCATTAGTGCAAATACCTTAAGAATTTTACAAATGGCTGACAGAAACCATTTCTTCTTCAGCATTGACAGTAGGAACTGGTAAGAAATTCAAAAGTAGTCTTATTTGGTTTGTTTTTCTCTTTTTTTTGTTTGATATAAAAAAAGCAATTGATCGTATGCTTTTGATACACAGCATTTGTGTGGCACAACACCTGAAGAGTGTAAAAATTGCTGAAATTTTACAGATTGGAGTAATTTCCCAAATATTTGGAAATTTGATTTTTTCAAAATATCTTCCTAATATTAACTTGCTGGGCACTGAATAAATAGGAGATTCAGATGTTTAGATTAAATAAATAGCAATACATATACGAGATGCTGTATTTGCACTATGCACTTCTTCCTTATACTTCTAATTATTTTTCACTTATGCACTGTGAATCTGCCCAAATAAGGCCTCCTGAGTGTTTTGGAAGGAAGAGTTTCTGAGTTTTTTCTTTTCACTTTTTAATTCAAGGAAATTTTGTGACATAATTATACATTATCAATCAAGGCATAACTTTTGGAAGGCGTGCCTGCCATGGTAACAATCTCTTCCAGTGTTCCAAAGTGTCTGCTTTTTTTGTAGCATGTCTGCACTGGGTTGCTCCAAAATGTGGCTGAGCAGGAATACACATTGCAGACAAAGCTAAAGGAAAGGCATATAAAACAAGAAGAAATGCTTTTAATTTAATTTATTTTAGTCAAATTAAAATAAATTAAATTTATTATTTTATATTTATTCCTCCTGCTGCAAATCAAATTAGGAAAAATATAGTTTTAGAAGTGTTAGTCTTACGCAACGTTTCTTTCCGTCATATAATCTTTCTGGTAGCATCAAAACAAAAACCTCTAACTGCAAGGTAATCATCTTGGGACACAAATAAAGGCAATTTATATGTAGGATCAATATATGGAAGAGAGCTGACAAATTTTTTGTCATGCAAACTCTTTGTGGCTTTCCGTTTCTCTGCATTTTTCTGGTGTGCTGAAATAATTCTCAATTCCTTGATCCATTTTCAAAAATATGGTATGGATCCCACTTTAGAAGATTTTGTCTTCATTATTTCCTTCAAGTGGAGAATCACTTTCATCTTAAGCACTAAAGCTTTTTATGACACAATTCTGTTGTCTGTCAGTAGAATAACGTATATACATTTATCTTTATTCAAATCTGCGAGTAACTGTAATGCAGAGACAAAGGAAGAGGTGAATATTATACTCAATTTTACTGAGAATTTTTACCAAGTAATATTTTATCTTGACTTTCAAAGCAAGTGGATCCTACATGAAAGCATAGTAGAGATGGCTTTGTCTTCCCTTCTACTGTTTGAAGATATTTCATAGTCTCAACCAATTTAGCCTTTTTAAAAGACAGATTTACAGGTAAAGAAAAGATATCCTATTAACATTAAGAGGTGGCTTGCATATTTAACCCTTATCAATTCACCAGAAAATCCATATGAAGGAGAACTGTGAACTCACACAGTAAAGAACCCACACAGTTCTGGTGGAAATTTGGAAATTGAGTGTACTTAGAAGCCAGGTAAAGAAATTCATAGGAGGTTTGTTTTTTTAGGTACAGAAAGGGCTTCTTGTAAATAGCAGTCATTTATTTGAAGCAGAGTTTCTGTACACTGTTTTTATTTTAATGTTAATAAATGTTCTGCATAAAGAAGATATTCAGGATTAACAGTGTTGTGTTTCTACATCTTATGGTAAGCAGTATAAAGTGAACTAATGTTCTAGAAATAATCAGTTATATCTTAAAGAGAACAAATTATATATCATATATCAAATGATGTATACTTTCTTGTTATCAAGAAAGTAAATTCCACTAATTTATTACTGTATTTCACAGGTTAATTTCTCTTTGCAATTCTTAAATGGGTAAATGAATTTCTTGACTCAGAATCAAGGAAAAAAATGGAAATACAGAGAACAGCAATGAAATATTAAAAAATACTTTGTTCATTAAAGCCATTTGGCACTACTTCAACTGGTTATCAATCCATCTGATTTAAAGTGAAAGGATTCCTAATAAAAATTCAAAAGTCTCAGTGACTTTCTTACAGCCATCTTTGTTGCAATAAAGTGAGAAATGTTGCACATTTATGACAGTAGGGAGCTTAATGTCTTCTGCTGATGTTTTGACTGTTAGCATCTCAACCTGAATTTCAGGTTGTACATTCCAGTTTTCCAAGTAGTGTATTCATTTAGTTTATTGGATTGTGGTTATATTTAAGCTGTTCCTCTGTAGTTAAGCAGAAAAAAGCAATTAAGTTTCATTCTGAGACAACTACTGTTAAAACATAAGAAGATCAGCACAACAAAAAGCATGTTAGAGTTCAATATGTGAATGATTTGACCTCAAACACATGAATATTTTTTGCTATAAGGGTTCTGATACACATTGTTTCAAAATGCAGAGGCACATGGGGATGTCTTGCATCAAAGGCCACTTCTAAACTCTCCTTGATTCTCTTCCTTTTTGGAAATAGTCCATCCCTGGAAAGCCCATGGAACACAGGAAGCTGCAGAGCCTGACTCCCCAGGGTGCTCCCTCTTTAAGCAGTGCTGGAACATAGAATGGAACAGGATTGGTAAGGCACAACGAGGTTCCCTCTTTTGCAAATGGAGAAATGCAGCCGAGAAATGGGTCACCCTGTACCACTGTTAAGAAAGTAACAGGGCATGTTAATCTAAAATTATCTGCTGCTAAGATTGGAGTATGTGTGTCTTACATTAATGCTGTGAACCATCTCTAGTATATTGGGAGACAAATCCTTAGGATTATTTTATAGGAGATTTAGTGAAAGTGAGTTTTGGTTAGGAGTCCTGGGGGAATGAGGGGTAAAAGGGTTATATTCACAGAGTGTGAGGAATGAACTGCCCAACAAAGCTTGTCCTGTCACGCTTGTTTATTTGTTTAGGTAACACACTGGGACTTGTAACCACCAGTGCTCCAGGTGAGAAGTCATTAGTTCCTCACAGCTATCATAGCTGTAAGACACTTAAGGAGGACTGTCAGTTGTCTCACTTGTCCACACACACAGAGAAAAGGGATTTTCACTCTGTGAATAGTGTAAAATAAGAATCAAAGCCAGGACATATCAAACCCTGCCAGAAGAGTTTATAAATGTATGTGTATACATATATCATGCAAATAGGACCTTGGAGATCAAATCAAGCTCTTATCAGTTTCCCTATATGTGACACATTTGCAAGAAAAGTTGTTGAATGTACAGCTTTTTTTTCTTAATTACACTTGTGTAGTGTATAACCTTGTCAAGAGGGAGAGCTCTTAGTGGTTTCACTTGTTCTTGCAGAGTCCTCCACTTTGTTTTATGCACAACACGTATGAGACCCAAAGCAAAGGAAGTGCCCAACAGTTTGTGCCTTTGCTACAGAAGTGGTGCTACATTTTCTTTTTGGTATACAATGCTTCTGCAGGCAGAGCAGAAGTGCAGAGAGCCAATCCAAAGGTGGAGGTACAGGGAGCTTTGGCCCAGCTCAGAGAGCTGTGTGCATATTGGGAGCCCAGCTTTGCACCATGCAGTGCAGGTTTGGGACACAAACACTGCTCTTTGGCGGGTTTATGCACAACACTTGCTGATTTATAGTACTTACAGTCATCTGTCATAGTTCTGTAATTCAGAATACATTTGGAGAATGAAATGTTTTTATTGACCATCTATGCTCACATCTTACTGTAGGTTATTTTGTTTATTTTTGTTGTTTTTTCTGCATTCAAACTAAATTACTTGTATCATTCATAAAATGAGAAAAATAAACAACAAAAGCAGTTTGTCTGCATTCTGGCAAAACTATACACAACAAGGTACATGAAAGAAAAAGATTTGTTAGTAGTTTGTGTGCTTTTAAACAGGTACACTTGCTCCATTTTTAATTGTTAATTTCAAGAATATGCAAAGAAGTTCTTTAAGATATGAATTGAAGAAGAAGAAATAACATATTTAGTTGGATGAATTCTTTTGGACTACTGTTTTCTGAAAAAAATAAGGCATGAATTTATGTGATATTTCTGCTGGTGTCTGTTCTAGGGCAGGATGTTGCAAATAAAATACACTTTCAAAGCTCTTTTGTGGTTGGATTAACAGCTTCCAAAAGATAGCACATCTGAAACTAGAGAGTGGAAATTTCAATTTGTCATTACTCAGATGGAAATATCAGGAAGGAGGAAGAGAGCTAAGCAATATGGTAAATAATAAACTAAACCATCTGAAATCTGTCAGTAGTAGAATCAGGGGAATATCTTCAAGTTTATGAACCAGTAATATGCAGAGAGTCTGTAAAACTTTGGATCACATGGTGATCAGTTCTACAGATATGCTAGTCAAGAAGCATATAGTGATAAAAAGGAGATATAGAAGTAGCAAGCATGGAACTATATATATAACTGATAGAAAAAGTAATTGCAGAAATAACTAACATAAGCTACATGGTAAAACACCTGGGAGAATAATGAAGTAAAGCAGCAGGATGGCTGCAAGATATATGATCAACACAGATGAAGATAATAGGCTTAAAAAGAAAAAAAAATAGTTTTCTCAGTCACAATTTAATGAGAAGAGGCAAACAGAGACCTGCAGAAAAGATATGACCTCATTTCATACAGCCAGTAGCTTCAGGAAGCTGATCTGGTGGAAGTCAGCCTCTAGTGAGTGTCAGGGTATTGGGGATGATTACTCACTGCTTGTGACACGTGAAGGATATGAGGCTCAGCCAACACAAGCAGGAGGGAGAACTTCTCGGGAGAACAAAGGGAAACACTGTTTTCACATAAACTATTATTACATTGTGGACCTCTTACCCTTAGAATAACAAGAAAGTCAAAGGTCTAAATGGCTCAAAAACTTAATAGATCATTTTTTGGAACAAAACCCTGGAGTTTGACTGCTAAAACTGACCTACTGATTCATGGGAGTTTTTACAAGATGGAAGAGCATTCTATACTTGCCCTGTTTCTTACATTTTTTCCCACCTAAATATCTGCTATTAACTGCTGTGGAATTTTGGGCTAGACTATTCTTTGGCTTGATCCCTCATGGAAATTTTGATCAAGGAAGCATTTTAGGCAAGAAAAAAGGCGTTAGTAAATTGAACACACCTTTGCTGTTTTTTTTTTTCCAGGATATATATACCCTCTTAAAATATAATTTTAAGAGGATTAAAAGAGTTTCTTGTTTCTAAACATGATTTTAGAATTTTTTCATCAATCCATCCATGTTTAAGTAATAACAGAAAGGTTGTCACTTTACATTTAAGCGATTTTATTACCTAGCAGAAAAAAAGTAACTGAGAAAAGTCAAGCTTGGTAAGCTGAAGTGTGGGAGCCAGACAACAACTCTGTGGTTTCCCTCCCTTGAGATGGGTATTAGCAAAATACAGCAATGTTGACATTCTTCAACAGCATGATAAAGGGATAATGAATGTTGCTCATGTAAAAGTGGTATTTGAGTAAGTAAAAAGGCTTCAGACTCAATAATATAAGTCACTGTAATGTTTTTGACATCCTTCTCTAACATGAAAATACATTCAAATTATGAAGCAATAATACAGTTTTTCTAAATAAATTAGAATAACAAAAATCCAAGCAGTGCTGTATTCTGAAATGGAAAATAATGTTTATGCTCCAGGTAATTTTAACCAAATATTTGAACTTAATCTCTAAACAAATCAACAATTCTACAAGGAAATCCAGTCTTACTTATTCAGACAGCCAAATGAATAATGGAACTGAATAAAATCATTATTTGCAAGAAAAATTAGCCTTCTAGATCTGTGTAATAACAAATACAGGTTGATTTCTATGTGTTTGACCTATATAATTGTGACCTGTTTACTCTTCTTGTTAAGGAAAAATAACTGAATGTTTACATTACTGCATAAATGGTTGCTAAAGAAGCTTAAATCCTTTCCATTTTGGTCATTCGTGTCATTAATAGACTTGTTTAGTGAGACCTGAGTCCAGAAGGCAAGTAATTTGGTTTTAGATTGGATTTTATTTAGTACTAAAGAGTCAAAACTAACAGTAAATCAAGCTTCAAACACTTGGTTCATTGAAAATAACCATCAACAAGCAGCACCAAACTTTTACAATGAATCTAGGATGAATAGTATTCCAGTCCTTGTGGACGTTGGCAGTGAATACCTTTTATGAGCACATATTTCTGCATTCAGGCTATTTCCATATGTTTATCTGCTGTCCTCAAGGCCCTCTTAAAAGTCAGGTGTTGCATCTTATAAGGGCATCAGGGGCATAAAACTTAAGGTGCAATAAATAATTGCCATCACATTTAGTCATGTAATGTGAAAGATATTAGTTTGCCTGCACTGTGTGTATAATTCAATAGCAAGCTTATATAGCCTAGACTGGATCCCCTCTTGGGCTTTTAGTTTGTTTCCAATTAATGACTCTTGGCATACCAATAAAGATAAATAATGTGATAGATAAGTAATTTTCAGAGTCCATTTCCTGACATTTCTAATCAAAGCTGTTTTACACAAAGATGTAAAGTACCTTCAGCCACTGAACACTAGCAAAGATCACCTAAACAGATCTCAAATAATTTTTTGACAAATAACCTGTGTAGTGGTCTCACATATATATTTTTGACTATCTCTGGTATCCATTGAGTTTAGGGATATGGTTATAGGGTTATAAAAAAACCCACTAGGATGATGTATATTATTTTTCTTAAATTCCTTGTCATTCCATAAACATATGAGTGAGTGTGCATGTGCATTCATGTGCATGTGTGCATACCTGTATGTATGCATTTGGCCAAAATGTACATATATATAAATATGTATGCATAATTATGTACATATGTGTGCATATATGTATTCATTTATATACATATGTACCACTGTTCAGTTGCAGTTCACCACCTTATTCCAAAAACAAAACCATCCTTCGTAGTCATCTTGGTCTTCCTTTATTCACTGCACACCACAAGACTGACCAAAAGGGTATAGAGAGCAACAACTCCCATAACCCCGAAAGGTTACTCATGTAAATCTTGGCTGAGATATATTGGGGGAAATGTTACACTATGCGCTGAAGTTTCCCATTTTGTGTTTGTTCTGTGAATAGACTCCAACTCCAGGACCATTAGACCAAAGTATTTCATGAGCTAAATCCAAATTAGCAGCAGGCAATAGCAGCTTTATTGCAGATGGCTGTTATGATCCGGTTATTAAAATTTTTAAAGAGATGCTTCTGCATGGATTAAGGTGAAAACGAGACCATATGCCAAAGTCAAAAGTATGGATTTTATTTAACAATAAACGTGTATGTGTGTGTGTGTGTGTGTGTGTGGGGAGACAGAGAGAGAGTGAGAACTAGGAAAAGATGTGTGGGGAGAGAAAGAGAGCAACAGAGCGGGACATTAAGTAGAAAATATCACCACTTCATGGGTTTCTATAGTGTCCAGTTAATCTTCCTCTGGTCTTCTTGGTAGTGAGGGTCTTGGAAAACATAGAGTTCAACTGGTTAATACACATTTGGTCCAGGTGGGTACAGCCAGGTACCTCCCCTGGGGGGGCAGTTTGACACTGTCTTGCGACAGACCCTGAATCTGTTGCATCACTTTGCATCAGATGTGGTGCTCTGGTGCAAGGCCTCAGGACTGAGTCTGGGAGGTGCTTTGGGAGTCTCTGATGAGGTATGACACCTCCTCAGCTGCTTCTCATGGAAATGTCCCATGTGGATGTGGCCTTCCTGGGGGGTGGGGTGTGTGGTTACAACTGAGCCAGTTTGCGTAAGGGAGGATGGGTGCTCACTCTCTCTTATCAGAGGTTATTCCAGACACTCAAAAACTCTCGTCCTCTCCCCTTGGTCGTGGGGAAGTGTGTACAAACCTGGCCTCAGCAGATGAGCGTGTGTGCTGTGGCCTCCCCACCCCAAACCCAGCCAGAAATGATTTTCAGGACAGCTGCTGGGTTTGGCTTTCTTCTGGATACATTCTTCTCTCTCAGCCTTGTTGACTTCTTCCCAGGCCTGAGATAATTGGAAAATAGTGTCACCATTATCTTATCTCAAGTTCCCTTAGGTAGGTTAACTCACATTGGAAAGTTGCCCTCAGGAATCATACTTAGGGAGGCGAGAGCTTTGGTGATTGCAGCTTCTTTATACAGTTTTGCCATAATGGGCAAAAAGTCCTTCATAACAATGTTTAAACCATTAACCATAACATTTCAGTTCTGAAAATGGTGAAATAACTTCACATTCTAGCAGTGCAATTTAAAATAAGGCTCACTTGTTTCTCATGACCATGGCTTGCAGGCACTGCACAGATGTGTATTTTTTGTCCCTTTGGGATATGGTATTGCCATGGTTTAACATCAGTAGGCACCTACGTGACACGTGGCTGCTCAGTGGATCCCCTCAGGGAGGAATGGGGGAGAGAATCAGAAGTGTAAAGGTGAAAGAACTTGTGGACTTGGGTAAAGACAGGTGAAAAGGTAAAGCCAAAGCTGAAGACTCAAGCAAAGCAAGAGAGGGAATTCATTCACCACTTCCCATGGACAGGCAGGTGTTCAACCATTTCCAGGCAAACAGAGCTCCATCACAGGTAGTGGTGACTGGGAAAGAGGAACACTGTTACTCCAAAGGTCTCCCCTTCCTTCTTATTCCCGCAGATTTTATTGTTGAGCACATCAAGGCAGTCTGTGGTGTTCCTCTGGTCACTTGAGATCGGCTGCCTTGGCTGTGTCCCTCACGAAACACTCAACAAGCCCCAGCCTCCTTGCTGGTTGGACAGAATGAGGAGGAAAGGAAAAAAGACCTTGACTCTGTGTAAGCTCTGCTCAGCAGAAGATAAGATATCTGTGTTATCCACATGGCTTTGCTCACAAATGCTCACACATGCCACTTGCCATGGAAAAAAATAACTCTATCCCAGCCCAAACCAGTACAGCTGCTTTCACATATTTGGGTAAAATAAATTCTACATTCTTCCCAAAGAATCTGAAACTTTTTAATTTTCTTCCCTATGAATATTAGGACAAGTTAGGACCTCAACAAAATTCTTTTTGAGTTTCACTTCTATTTATATGTACTTACCATTGCAAAAAGTTTGCATGAACTTTTTTGTAGCTCAGAGTTGTAAAAAGAGTCAACTCTTTGCTCTCAGATTATCTGTTCATTACTGAGTGTTCTATCTATCATTTTATAGGATCTTCTACTGCAGAGATTTACAGAAGTGGAAAATCTGCTGCAGTCAGACTATATCTAAATATAGTGTTTCTGTAACTATTTTAGTTATTTTATCTTGTTTCTCCTTCTTCTGTTCCTGAGTTTTTAGTATTATAGGAGATAGCACCAAATCCATCAAGAATTTCTGTTTCATTTCCCGCTGTGTATGTGAATACTGTTTTAAAATTTATTTCATATGCAAGCTATATTTGCAATTGGCTGGTGATCTGTTGCATTACTAAAAACCAGGGTAAATATTTAGTTTATGAGTATTGCATTTGAAAGAGTTTTGTGGTTATTTATAGATAACTTGACACAACTTCTTAAAAGAGGATTCTAAAAAATTAAAACTGGTGTCCCAGTTACATCCAATTGTTTCTTTTTAACTTCAGAAAACTTTTTCCCTTTTTCTGTGTTCCAGCTGCTAAGCCAGGTAGATATTTTGTTATGGAATAAGTATCAAGGTAGCCCTTGATGTCTGTAGGCTAAGATCACTAGGATCAAAGGAAGACTGAGTCTCTGGAACAAACAGAAGTGTTCTAGGCTAATGTTTGGCTATCTTTCAAGTATAAACAAAATTATACAGTTTTTTGTTGTATTGGCCAACACAAAAAATGCAAAAAACACAGATGCCAGAATGACACAGCTGCGTGTTTATGTCTACTAATCCACCTTATTAAGATTCAGTGCTACACACTGGGAAACAATCTACTCCCATGTAAACTAAGATAAATCTGTGAATTCAAATAAGAATAAAATTTGGCTTGATTCACTGTTTCTCTTTTATTCCCTAATTGTTTGCTCTTGCTTTGCAACCAAACTCTCCCAAAACAGTCAGGATTTTTGTTTGTTTGTTTGTTTGTTTGCTTGGGGTTTTTATTTGTTTGTTTGTGGTATCATTTCTGTGGCATTGTATACTCATATCTGCTTTAGTCAGCAGTGTTAAGAACAAACATAGTGAAGATGCTTAGCATTGCATAGGAACTGACCACTACTATGTGAATGAATATTTAGCAAAATTTATATCTCAAATATAAAGCCTGTCTGTGATCTTTCAAAACTCTTCTTGTACAGAGATCTCTACTTCTCCAATTAATTGGGACTCAAGTACAGCACCCCTTAAGCTGCATATTGTCTGTGTTCAAGTCTTTAGTTTTTAAAGCTCTAATTTGAATTTTCATTGCAAAGTTTTTGCTAAATGCCATGAGAATCTTCCAGTTATTTCTTTACACAATCCTTTATTTCTGGTCTGTCTTGAGCTAATTTAGACATGAGTTTAGAAAAATAGGGACTGAAATTGCTTTGATGATGAGGATGATGTTTCTGTATGCTGAGATGCTGGTCATGTGAAATGAATGTTAATAATGCTCATGGTCTTATAGAAGTCATAAAGCTTTGAAAGACTAGGTTCTGATATCAAGAGAAATTTTTGTGCAGCAGAATAGCAGGAGTGGGCATTTACCTAAAACAATGAATCAGGAATCCTTAACTGAGGTTGAGTAGCTTAGAATTATTTTTTTGTGGAAAATTACCTGCATCTATGAAAATTAAACATCATCATTGCCATTTGTAGGAAAAAAATCTAGTATTTTGAATCTGTAGAAAAAAAAATTGAATACATTATCACACAGAGAATAAGGTAAGATGATAAATATTTCAAAGGGCAATAAATTAAACCAGGACAAATTCCAGCAATGTCATGCTATTCACAGAGTCCTGAATCATATATTTTCAAACATATATTCAAAACAACCAGAAAGACATACTTGGCTGAAAATAAAATCTAGTATGTATTTTATGGAAATATTTTGATAAACAGGAGATATTAGCATATTTTTATTTCAAAATGTGCAGAGAATCTCTAAATCCAGTGTGGTTTTCACATTTCTCTAAAGGCTTGTCATTCAAGTCTTCAGAACTTCTTAGATTCTGTCCTTACTGAAAGGAAAAGAAAAGCAGCTTAAAGAGCTTAAAACCCTGATAACTGTATTAGAACAGAAATTCACAGAATAATTGGTCCTAAATTAAATTACATGGAGTATGCAGGGTGAAGAAGATCACTGCAAACACAGTGAGTATAGGGGGTTAAGCTAAGGTCACTAGAAACTGCAACTGCACAGTGAGGGGAAAATGGTATGAAAATGTGTCTGCAGAATATAAGTGTTGGGATAATTGTCTTGGCCTCCACAAAGCTTTGCAGACGTGATACATAAAATGGCAAAGGTATTTGCTGAAGCTGAGAGATCAATTTTTTTATCAGAATTTTATAACTTTTTATACCAACATTTTGTAATAGAAATTATCAAAACTGATCACAGGTCTTGCTGATGCTGGTGTTTACAATTTCAACCAGAATCTGACAAAAATAAACATCATTTCATGGAAGTATAGCTGGGTGAAGAGAGGTTTAAAAAATCAGGCATTCCAAACCTAATAATCGTAAGTACTTTAGAATTCTGTTGGCAGAGTAGAGAAAATGTAGAACAATGCTTAATGATCAGGTACATTAAAAAGCTACAGAACAATGCTGTGTCATTGTCCCATCTCCCATCTAAATAATTCACCTGGATTTCTTGAAGAACAAGAGGGTTTTACATACTCTGGCAGTTTTCAGAAAATTGGGAAATGGTGAGTATTAGAATAGATGAATATCATATAATAGACTTTTAATGGAGCAAAGCAGTGGAAAACTGCAGAAAAAGAGCCAGTATTGAAGATAAATGTACTAAATGTGAAGAAAACTCCATGAATATCTGGCAAGAGCTGAGACAGTGCCAGGTCTGCAAAGGAAAGACATTAGCATTAGTGTTAGACTTTGGTTTAAGATTCAAGTAACAGCATGAACTGATCAGTCTTAATGAAGGCTATGAAGTAACTTCAAATGCTTTTAGCCATGGCAGAGAATAAGAACCACAGTAGTTTACAGAGCTGAATGCATTGTGATTCATTTCTGCAAAGGACTCTATTTAAATGCAAAGGGAATTTCTGCAGCCCAGCTGACAAGGGGTGGTTTCACTGTCACCGGAATGCACTGCATGGGCTTCACCATTGCAAACCCGTTCTCTGGATATTATGCTGAAAAACTTAGTTGCCTTTGCAACTAATTAATGTTATGTTCTACTTCTGTATTGTGAAATACACACTTCTCTCATGTTGCATATGCAGAAGTGCAGGTAGTTCAGGTTACGAGAAATTATTCATGGGAACCATTTCTGCCTTGAAAATAAAAGTGTTGAAAATGCATTCTTTTGGCACAATTAAATATTAGAAAATAGAATGGAATAACCCTTTTGAAAGCATATAAAGTGCTGCTGGTTCAAAATCAAAGGTCAGTGTGTGAATTAAAGCTGGGACTGGACCTCAAGAGGTTTCTGCCCTTGTTTTTGTCAGGACAGAGCCCTGCATGTGATTTTTGACAGGTGCTCCTTTTTCCACCATTTTCCATGTGAAAGTCATTCATGTCCTGAAGATCTGTTAGCTTAATTCCCCCATGCTTTCCAATTTGCAAGGAATTCATTAGCTAGGGCAAGGACCATACAATCGTACAAAAATAATGTTTAACATAATCTTGTTATTTTGGAAGTTATGCTACCAAGTGTGATTTACAGGAAGCACAATCATAAGCAATTTTGGGCACTGCTTGCCTAGGTATGGATAAGCAAATCCTATTTCACTGGTGTCACTGAAGTGGCATGCACATATACAAACACTGGAATGGAGTAGCTTTTTATTTAAGCCAAGGATTTTCTGTGCTACTAGAAATGTTTTAGAACAGCTAAGGCTAATCATTCAGAGCAATACCAGAGTAGGTCTGAAGCACCTGAACAACTGAAGGAATGAAGATTATATTTTTCTCTGTCACACACATGCACATACACACTCTTACTGTAGTGGAAAAAATTTTCTTGGGCTAGAAATGGGTCAAGCTAGATGGTGTTAAAGCTTACCTACATGATACTTCTGTTCTTGGGTCTTTGGTTTTCTGTCAGGAATCAACATCAGGAAAATTTTTACTGATGCTCATTTGGAGCCAGTGTTCAAATTGCCTGTGGGGAGCTAATCCCTCACGCTGACCCATTCACTAGGTAAGCAAAGACAGCAGCTGCTGTGATTCATTCATTGCTTAAATTTAGACAGAATCTAGTCTTCCTTTCTCTTGGATCCAAGTATTAATAACAAACTGCTTCATTACATCACCTTGCACTCTGTTTCCTCTGAAGCTGATGATTGCTATAACAATTATAATAACAAACTGCTTCATTACATCACCTTGCACTCTGTTTCCTCTGAAGCTGAGGATTGCTATAACAATTATAAACTCCAGTTTAAATTAATGCACATGCATTTTGGAATGTAGATGTTAAAAATATCTTAAATGTCAATAGTAATATGAAATTTAGGGAATGATTTTCACCTCTCCAGTGCTTTCTGGGGCTATTTTCAAGGTTTCTTTTCAAAAGTACTTCAATGAAAAATACTGAAAATATTTTCTTAAAGATTTTTACTCTGCTTTTTAAAAGAGAAAGTGTGAAAGAAGCGACATGATGCCTTTTTCATTGTCACAGAGCTTGCACACTTTGCAGGATCAATGATTCAACACAGCATCAGAAAGCCATTAGGATGTAGCTGCCAAAATGGCCTTTGAAGCACAATCACCATCTCAGAAAGGCAGAAAAGGCCCACATACTGTGTTAGGAAAGCCATATCTGTGTAAAAATCTCCTAATGTAGGCTCACCAATTGACAACCTCTGCAGGTATAGAGATGTTTTCATCTTTGTGGTCTTTCGTATTTGTATTAATGATACAACCTGTATATAGTGTAAACATGAAGCTAAGAATACATCTATACTTCATCTCATGCATTCTGAGTAGATCATTCAAGTCAATAGATGGTCATATTGTGTCAAAATAAACCTATTTTGTAAATATTTGCAGTAGAGGTATATGCACTCAAATCAGGCTTTGAGTTGTAACTCTTTCTCTATTAACAACATTGATGTTGAAATATATTTTGCAGAAATCCAGGTTTATTGATTTCAGTGTATATCAGCAAGAAGAACAGGCTCAACTTGCATCTTAAAAATAATAAATAGAAAGCCACTCAGACTATGGAGATCTAAAATGTTATCTAGACTGTATTTCCTGTATTTCTCAGGTTTCTTAATGACTGCTAATGAAAAATTACACATTTCACACTTCTACGTCATGAATTGGGAGGATTAAAGGAAATTTTTAAAATGGTAATGTCCTGCATTTTCCTTTTTTTTTCTCTACTGCTGTTTCATGGTGTACCATGATAATTTTAAAAGTGATCTCTGCAATCCTTATCTGTCATGGAAACAAATTCATTCACTGGGTGGCTGAGCAACATGAGGAGAAATAAATTTCTCAGAAGTCTATCCCTGGAAGGCTGCTATCCATTACTGTTACAAGTTTGCAAAGGAAATGGCTTTGCTGCTACGCAGAGAGTATGATAAAATTTAAGGCCTTGTGAAAGATGCATTAGAACAATAAATATAGTTCAAATAACGTATTAGGGACAAAATATTGCTGAATGTGATATCTTTATTTATTCCAACAATTTTTTGAGTTTATCAAAGTAAATGGAGAATTCCTTAAATCTGGATGTTAATAGAGAGTAATAAAAGTGAAAAATTTTGCACAAATTGATGCATTCACATAGCGTGGGGATTAGCATTTTTTCATTTTACCTATATATAGCACCTAGAGTGCCTGACTCTCTGGCAGATATGATCATCATAAATCAGAAGATTCATCATAGTCAGCTACCTGATTCCATCTTAACTCTTCCAGATGTTCACTGTCTATACTTTAAAAGCACATTATGGATCATTTTCATCTTTTCAACCAGGAACATCAAAGCCTTTATATCTACTATGATTACAATTAAAGTCTGATCAAACATGCACAGAGTACCTAAGCACACAGCTTTATTTGCAACAAATCACTTATTTATATCTCTGAAGATGTGCATTAGAATACTCTTCCTTTAAGTGGGACCTAAGACTAAGCTTAGCTGCAGGCATTGGCTTTAAACCTGCAATGAACTGTGGGTTAATGGAAGTTGTATTGCAAGTTTGTTCTTCTTGTAGATAATTCCAGCTTTATAATATTTACACTGACGTATTATGTTCAGTTTGAATACCAGATGGATATTACAATAAATACTTTATTGAATCAGCAACTTGGCCTTTGAAAGTTTTGCTAGGTTCCTTAAATTTCAATTCACTGTTGATTTTTAAATATGAAGAGAAAGAAAGGTGTCACTTGTCTGAATAAGTAAGTATAACAAAATTTCAGCCATAAAAAATTCTTCTGTCTTTCTCATTTTTCAGCAGAAGAAAGTAGATTAAGATATTTAGATAAATACTCAACCTTAAATAAAATTTGCCCCTAAGAAGGGTTTCTTGGACGGTAACTTCTTGGGATATCAGTCTGTGTCTGAGTAGCAGACTATGCAGCATTAGGCTTTAGAGTTTTGCACTGTTTTGTTCCCACTCTCCCTGCATGACCCACCTTTCTTTTGCAGGACACCAGATGTTAGGTATAACCTGTTGCTAACATAACATGCTGCACACAGTCTGCCTCTATGCTCTAGGGTGTTTTCCTGTGGTTCAGCCCAGGTGGTGAGTACTTTGTATAGGCACACTGCCATCCAGCTGCTTTATATCTTGAGCTCAATGCTTGAAAGTTCAGACTGTCACGGTCACTTCACACTCACGCTTCAGATAAGGCTGCTGGTGATCTGATCTTCCAATTCAAACTCTCTACTGAGTATTTTCTGGGGGGAAGGGAAGGATGGTGGTGTGGGGAAATATGCCTAGCAATGTTCTTACAATGCTTACTCCATGGCAGAGTAAGCCTTTTATCCTCAGAAGTTAGGAATTCACCACCAAATGTCAGGCCTTCTGAGATGTATTCCCTGTCCATCTGGTTTCACCTACTGTAAATTGGATGTGTCTCAACATGTCAGGCTGGACAGTTCAACCTGTCCTAATTCTTCCTGCAAGATATGACTATTTTGCTGTCTTCCATGCATATTTGCACCTCTCATGTTAGCAATACACATTCAAAAATTTTTTCCCACTTTTTAATCCTTTCTTTTTCGTGGTAAGTTTTCTCTTTTCTCTGCAAAGGGTCTTTGAGCCAACAATTTGTTACTTCATGGAAATACACAAGCACCCGAAAGATAAACAGCCAATTGTCCTTGACTGTAGCACTGACCATTTCTCAACAATAGTTTTTATTGAAGTTTTAAACCATTTTATTGGTCAGAGTAGCTGTCTGAAATGAAATTCAATAAGCTATCCAGTGCAAGTTAGGTGTTAGTGAAAAATACAAAATGAATTTCCTACTACAGATGCATCTTGAAATTTGTAAAAGGGACATTAGACCTGTTTAATATTGCAGGGCATCAAGAGTATAAATTTTGTGGGAGAACAGACAGCTCTGATTCTTTTTTTCATGCACTTGGTAGTGAAACAGTGCAACAAATAAGCCTGTACTTGGCAAAGCCAGTGAAATATAGTTTCCCCAACTTGTGTGCATCATACACTTCAGCTCTGTGTGCATCATACACCTCAGCTCACCTGTGTGCACTTCAGAATTAAATATATAGTTAAAATGTTATTTTCTAACTAGGCCATGTTCATGTGTTACTGGGACAATGGCAGGGAATTACAGGGAACTTCCTCCTTTCTGAAGCAATACAGCTTCTGCAGGGTAACTTTCTCAAAGTTAACATTTGCTCTAAGTTATGGCTCTACAGGTAAGGATTTCAGCAGAACCAAATACTTTACAGATAATAGGATGGAATCACACTTCTGCTAACGCTCTGCTAAGTAACACAATTCTTTATGTTCATATTTGATTTTTCTAGCTTGCCTCACCTCCCTTACACTTCCATTTCAGTCAATTGAATATTTTAGCCTAACCTACCCTTTGACTCCAATAAAAGAAAAATGAAAAACTATTGGCATACATTGATCTTCTCTCTTTCCATAATCCCTTTGTCAATGTCAAAAGGAATAAAAAGTTACAGTAGCCAATTGTTGGATACCAGCATATCTCAGGTGAATGAGAGATTAAAGAAGGAAAAGTTTCCATGGCGAATGAAAAGACAGCAGTACTTGCTAATGATTAATTTTTAGATATTATCTAAATCCAGTTTATCTAATCCACCTCACAAGATTTAATTATGTTTGCATTTAATTAGAATGGAAAGCCACTTCTGATATAAAACATTGTAGAACTGTTTCAACTATTCTATTTTGACTGCTTTTTTATTAAAACATTTCTATTAAAAATTTTTGTTTATTAACAAAGATTCCAACTTGTGTTTATCAACTAATATTGATATTACAAGTGATATTAAGTGATATTAAATATTTCAGAGAAGTACATAAATGAAGACTTGCCCTTTCCTCCATAATACCTAAATATTTTTATCAAGAGGTCTGGAATTTACACAACCATGGTTTAGCAACCAGTCAGAATATCATGGTCATGTTAGAGCTAGTGAATGAATCCACATAAAAATTAAAAATGGGTGGTGGTTGTAAAAGGTAATTTTTGAATATAATAACTGAATGTAGTAGCAACTCAATCATACATTTTGCATAATTTTCCTGAAGAATTTTCAGTGCAGTTTGAAAAGAGTAATGAAGGAGTGATGTATGTATAGAATTTTCCTCCCAGCAGGATACAAAAATATAATGAGCAGAGACATAAGATGTGCTAACCTGCATGTCTTAAAGTACTACTCTAAGATGATCTATTTTATAGGATATCCGTATCCAAATACCTCTAGTGAGGGACCTAAAATTATTTTTATTTGACTAGCAAATCCCTTCCACTTTAATGTGATTCTTTTTATCCTAATGTCTAAATCATAGTGCAAAGTGTCAAGCATTATTTTTTTTTCAATTTCTTTCATAATATAAACCAAAATCCTTCTTGCAGGATATTTGATTTGATACTATAATTGAAAATGGTTTCTGGATGAGTACCATAGACAACTTAAGCACAATCAGCTGGAGGATCAATATCTTGTAATGCATTCATGGATACTTGAGTTTGGTGTAAAAGGAGTAAAGCATAATTGAGAGTCAGAAGTTGCATAAAACTAAATCTCATTACATTAGCTGACAAGGATAGTATGGAGATTATAAAGCTTGTTACCTGTGTCTAAAATAATCTCTCCTGTGAAATATGCAGGTAAGAAAGAAAGTACTCTAAAAAACCACTGAGAAACATGTCAAAACCAAGTCTGACAAATACCACAGAATTTCACTGCTGCTACTGAGGTAGACTTTTAATATATTAAAAACATGTAGAGTCCCTCTCCAAAGTAATTTCTATGCACATTTTCCATTCTAATGTATTATTATTATTATTATTCCCTCAGTAATTTTTATTCAGAACTCTGAGCTTTAAACTCTGACACAATTTGTCAGGCATCTTTAAAAAATGAGAAAGTCAAACCTTTCATATATTCTGGATCAGAGGAATACAGAGACTTCTTTAAAAAACTGTTGTTATTTTGTTTTCTTTCACCTTAGTATGGAATTATCTGTAGAACTAGCACTTCCTTCCAAATACCAATGATAAATGTTTCAACAATGTTATGAAACAATCAAACTATAGTAAATTCCCACAAGTCATCAGAGCCATGAAAACTCATTGCAAGTTTGAGTTAACATGTGTTTAACATCAAGATTTGTCACTGATTTACCTACATTACTTTTGCCCTGAAATAAAAATGCCTATCTGGTCAGTCAAAAGTGATCAGCTCATGATACCTGGACTGTTAAATTTGTATCACCCTTTATGTACTGTCCACAAGAAACAAGGTAAGTTGTAGATAGGTTATTAATTCTAGTTGCTGCTTGTCATTCTGGACTCCAGTCATCCTTTTTTTTTAGGAGTGTAATTCCCTTTTTGGCTCCATAAAGTCTGTACACTAGCAGGGAAAAAGATGATTTTAAATGAAACCCTATTTCATGATAATTTAGACATACCCAGGAAAATATTAATGTAAACCACACTGAGACATCTCTTCCTCTAACTTTGTGTATCTGTGCAACATGATAGACATAAAGTCACAGTCTAGTTTGAAACACTTTATGAGTGTTTGGATTAAAGACTGGTGTTAGTAGCTCTCCATTAGCCCAGGAAGACTTAAGAACTGCCACTTGTTCCTTACTGTTTTTTTACCTTTGCTCTTCTAGGAACAGCTGCCTTTCTGCAGGGTGTAATTAAAATATTTTTGACCCATATAGAGTCTCTCTTGTTTCACTGGTATTGAAGACACAAATTCTGGCATGTATTTTAGAAATTTCATATAAACATCATGTGAAGAAAGGCCATATTGACACATATATCAGCTTGAGCTTGCAGACACTAAGGGGTGTTTTAGGAGGCTGTCAATGCTTGAAGCATCTCTCTCTGTTGCAGAAAGGCACTTGACTAAGATTGGGTTCCTGGTAATTGTGCAACTGTTTAACTCTCCATAGTAAATTGCCCATCCTAAATCTACCCCACAGCTTTAAACACTCTACGACACTTCCTAAGTCATCAGAAACTAATCTGTACCAGTTTTCAGGCAGATTATGTTCTATGTGAGAAGATTTTGCCAGCAGTGACAATCATTTGCTACACATTTCTACAAAATTTAAACACAATAAGACCTTCATAGGTCAAGTACTGTCTCATAAAATATTAAATTAAACTAATGGCAATTTGAGAATGCTAATTTTAATCAAAACTGTGTCTGAGGTAAAAGATAAGCCTTACTCAGAATAAATAGAGAATAAAAAGGCCAAAGGGGTCTTGTATTTTCATTTCTTCTTCTTTTTGCCTTGATTTTAGATAAACTGCACTCAAATGGTTCTCCAGTAATTTTGATGTTTTGAGGAATGTTCTTGATCTGTAACTCATCTAGGTCAGACTGTCTATATATATATATATATATATATATATATATATATATATGTATATATACATGTATATGTATGTGTGTGTGGGGGGGGTTAAATTATTTAGAAAAGTTCTTCACCCTTTTTGATCTGGTTTTCTTCAGTATGACAAAGGCTGGCAATGGCATGCAAGTTGCTCTCAAAATATACCAATTTCAATATTTCCCCAGCCTACATATGCCTTGTCTAGCTAATCACTCATTCACCATAACAGACACTGGTCTCTTCCAATGAACTAGAATGCCTAGATATTTAGTCTGTGTCTGCTGACTCTCACATATTATGAGGTCTCAGAAAATCACACCTGGATGGCATTTCCCATAAAGCAAGGCTGCAACTCAAGGACTGACTGAGATTAAGGAGTCAATGACCTTTTTGTCAGCAGCTACCACCCTTATTCCTGGCATGGCACCAAGAACAATGCCATGTCCAACACTGTTGGACACCCTCAAGGACAAAGCACCAACACCTCAATGGTAAATACTGACTCCAGAGCTGTCACTGTCACTCTTTCCCTTGTTAATTATTCCCCTCTCTTATTTATTCCCATTCTTTCTGTCTCTCCTGTCAGTGTACACACAGAGCAAGATTTAGAACTATTTCAAAGTGCTTTGCATTTCCCATGAAATATCTTTATATCTGGGGTCAGAAGGCTTCAACAATCACTGCAAGAGCAGGCTTTAGAGAGTACTTTAGAGCCTTTCCTTTATTTAAAGAGTGAGTTACTTGTCACAAGTTAAATTCCTCACTAGCTCTGATATTATCTGAAATCTTCACAAAAAATCTTCATGATGGAATTAAATGTATACTCACAAACTTTACAGATCATGTCATCCTGGAAGGAGAGGTTGATACTACAAAATGAAGAAATGCCTTATAAACAGAAGTCAGAAGGTTGAAAGGCTGGGTCAACAAGCATTACATGAAATTTAACAAAAAGAAGTTTGAAGTATTGTACCTGTGGGTAACTGGATGCTCTGCCTGGCATGGGGGAAAAATCTTCAGCAATAATTATTTTAAAATCCAGACTCTTTCCAGGAGATTCAGCACACAACTCATGAGTAGAGCTGTAGCTAAATCTGAAGGTATGTGCAGTTCACTGGCCTGTCTTCAACAGCAATTATTAAGATGGCTAATGCAGAGGAGACATATTGTGGTGTATCCCTTAAACACTGTGTCAGCCTCCAGCTGTTTGCAATACAGGGGCTTTATGTTTCAGTGATGATTTCTGCATGCTTAGTAAGCCCCAGCACATTGTTTTATGTTCAACCATCCAAGTTCCCCTTTCATTTATGGAAACATATGTCATTCAGAATGTTGTATGGCAAGTAGGGCTGCAGCATAACCATGCACTATGTAAACAGTTACTTCTTTTTGCTTTCCTTGAATTCAGGTCAACCATTTTTTAAGTGTATTCTGTCACATGAAAGAGCTGGCTATTCTCCTTTAAGTTTTGCAAAGAGAAAGTGGTCACAGTGTTGCGAGCATTTATTAGGCAAGCCCTCAGATACAGCCCAGAGATCTCCCAGAGTGCAGTACAGTGTACTCTGGAGAAAGGTTCAGCTTCTTTTCAGGCTGATCAGAGGGATTCAGCTGGTCACAGTTTAAGTAATGTAAAGCCTTTATAAGGGTACCAACTCTGTAGCTTTCAATACCATCAACTCAGCTTTTAATGTATAGCCTGTGGCATGCTTCACAAGGATATTCTACTCTGAAACTGAGGTGCTGGTGTCCAGGAAGACTTCTGCAAACCCTGGAGATATATTGAATAGAGTTTTCTTTTCCAAAATAGAAAATCTCTCTGAAGACTGACAGATTCTGACAGTGTCTATTTATAAAAATACCGTGACATGCGTGTCAAAGTGGTGATGGAATTTGTTAAAATTTTTGTGAGAATTGAGATGTTTTGCCATTTACAGTAACCTCCATTTTAGTGTAGTCTTTCTGATGGCAAAGGATTGTGTCTAGCCTTCTGTTCCTCTGGCTGATACTCAGCTTATTGAGGAAGATTTAATAATAGCATTTAGCTTTTACAGCATTTTTTATCTGAAACTTTAAAGTTCTTTACAGGAGTGGGTACTATTATTATGATTTTTATAGATAGAAGAACAGATTGGGCTACACAACAAATATACAGATGAACTATGAGCTGTGCTTGGGTTTCTTACTCTTTAAGCAAGTCTGCTAATCACCAGCCAAATTTATCTTTTAGGAGGGCAATGGGAGATGGGAGGATCTAACAAAGCGAGGACATAATTTTTGAAGTTATCTTTACAGTCTCAGTAGTCCTCCTGTTGCGATGCAAAGATGAACTACAGCCAAATAATAACTGAGCTTCTTTTTAGCAAAGATCACTGCAAATGAAAGTCCAGCATGATGCATTGAATGCTTCCTGCCCTAATGAGGAGTTCTATGCCTCTGCTCCTAACGATGAGCAAGACAGTGGCTTAGTGAGTGTTGAAAGGGTTGGTTACCCTTTCCAGTTACAGTAGGGAAATGAGCTTCAAAAAGCATAAAGCATAACTTGAACAAAGCAAGAACAGCATTCTTGAACTGAAATTAGTTTAGCATTTACAGATTTCAATGAAGCAGAAAGATTTTATTGTTAGATTAAGTCAGAATATATGCATATATCCAACAGGTGGATGAAGAACAATGAATTCCTAAAGTGAAGATTCCTGCACAGGATCATAGATGATGAAAACCTGCCAGGTCTGCCATGAGATATTCAAAAATGAAATTATAGTGTGTTGTAATTGATAATGTGTGTTTGGTCCTGACACAAACGAAAACAAGCCCTGCTTTTATTAAAGAAAATGAGACAGAATAAATTAATTCTTGGTGTAATCACTTCTTTGCACAATATTTTTCCATATCTTTTTGTAACCCTGGTGTACTATCTGGCTTCCATTTATTGTTAGATTATCTTTCTTTAAAATCACTTCTTTTCACAGAAAGGCATTTCCTTTCAAACCAGTGCATAGCCTGAAATGGGATGGACATCTATTGCATGTATTTTCCCAAATAAATCATCAATAAGCACAATAGAAAAGGGTAAAATTTGTGGCTTAGAGTAGGGATTCTGTTTCCGCTAAAGAAACATAGAAATTAAACAAGAAATTGAAGCACAGTTTGTTTCAAACTCAAGAGGAATGTTCTATTCTTGCATTAAAAACATATTAAAAAAAAAATCAAAACATTATACTTCTTCTGCAGGACTACCAGCATTGTACTAAGACAATATTTCTATTATATTCTATATGTGTACATAGCAGCATTTGGGTGACAAAGTGAATAAAATAGGAAAGAATGCAAACTGTGGCAACTTAAAGTCATAAGGAATCATCCAGGAATATTTTTCAATATGATTTACCAGAGATGTTAAAACGATAAGGCTCCTTTGAGCATGACAGACACAAAAGCAAGGTGGAGACTATGCAGGGTTCATGGCTAACAGGGTTGTTACTGAGGAAGCACACACAGAAAATTAAAGCTCATCCACCACAGTGTGTTACTGGGACTTTTCCAAAGTAGAGGATTTATTTTCTCTGTAAAAGTTGGAAAAATCATATCAAATAAAAGTGCCAGAAAAAAACCATTCCTAAGCAAATTAATAATATGCATATAAACAATTGCCAAAACTGGATTCCAACAATGTCTGAAACCAAATGGTATTTGCAAAGGATTTCTGGAGGAACTCAGATAGAAGATTACCAAATATTAGCTGAGATATGTTATCAATTTGCCAAAGGAATAGAAAGCAGTAAGTGTTACTATGTATTTTCCGTAAGTGTCTGCTTCTGGCAGTTTTCAGAGATTTGATATTGGTCTATGCAGCTCTTTAGTTTCATCTGTAATGGATATTCATGTGTTAATATACAACACTAGTTATTTAGGATTTAGCAAGTGAAACTGAAAACACAGAAATATCTGTCTTTGTTTTTTAGACATAACTTTCAAATATTGATGGTAATAAATATATTAGTCTTCCTCTTGATAAAGGTTGGAAATTTGGGATCTGGAAGAAAAGTTCCAGTGGCAAAATAATTGAATTAAATTACTTGCACTCTGCTGGTCACTAAACCTAAGATTCATATAGTTGATTACCTTTGGTCCACTTTTCACATTCCTGCTATCACAAACATTTCTCTTTAAATTCCTTGTGCAATGCAACAATGTTGAGGAACTATGGGTATTTTCTCAAACAGATAGTTTTTGAGCTGGGAAGTATAGATGAATGTTGTGAATTGGTTTGATTTGTGTTACTCAGGAGAAATTTTAAATGTTAATTGATTACATATATTTTGGAGTCTTAACGAGTAAAATAAAACAAATTCTTAGCAGGAACCATTCCTGGTAATTAAAAATGTTCAGGTTTAACAGCAGAAACAAGGCAAAATTCACCAGAAGATAATTAAATAGAATTTTAGAACATCCATTCTCAGGGTAGATTTGTGAGACTGAAATTTAAATCAATAACACTATTATTGCAAGAATTCCTTGGCTTGTCTAGATACAGAGGTTGCATTTATCTGATCACATGTAGCTCTTTATATTTGGACGAGTTAATCTTGTCCTGTGAACACCAATTTCTTTCCATTAATTGTAAGGAATTCATTTTTACAGCACAATGATTTTTATTCCAGAAGCATGCTGCATATCCTACAACATTTTCTGTGTCTAGGCATGTCTGTTCCCCTGACTTAAGGTGAGAACAAGCCTCTAGCAATTTAACACTCTAAGCCATGCACTGCTAAAGGTTAGGTTCATATTATGTGTGAAAGTAATGAAAGCCTGAAATTAAGGTAGAGAAATCCAGTAGGTTTTCCTTCTGTTTTCAATTCAGTTAAACAGGTTTTGGGGAGTCAGTCCAAGGATAAGTTGTGCATAGTATGATAGGAGTTTTGAGAATTATCATTTCATGGTGTGGTGTGCAGTATTTTCACTTAGCTCATTTATGTAGTGATACAGAACACAGCGTTCCTCCCTCCATCTTTTCAAGCAGTGAGTAGTCTGAAGTAAGTGATATAGAAAATGCAAAAACAAATTGCTGGCTCTGTTTTAGATTGATTTGCATGCTAATAACAGAAAAGGCAGAAATTGCATCTGGTGCTCTAAATCCTGTTCATAAAGACTGTTCTTACAGCATAATTAAAAGCTGGAATACACTGAGCTGGGAGTAAAAAAAAGTCTTGTCAGCTAGAAATTACAGCATCTAGACTGCAGGCTGAATATAAGAAAGAAGTAAATTACAGTTGTTGAACTATTTGAGAGGGTCTTTCTGTCTTCATTTGTGCCAAATATATATGTTAAATTTTAACTAATTAGAAAGTCTGGCATTTTGATTATGAGAGATACTATATAAAAAGCAGGGGGTTAATTGAGAAAACTGAGGGGGGAACTTCAGAGTTGCTCTAAAATATACTGATGATAAATTTTATCATCAGTAGATAAAAATTGATTGCAATCAGAGAATAAGAAAATTGATTCTTGATGAATTACAGTGTTACAATCACAATGTGTTACTGGCCATCATAGTCAGTCCTGTTTGATCAATTCTGAATGGTCCAGGTCCTTATTCCTGATGTTTGAAAAGCTGAATATCAAGCTTAGAGGGACCTGCAGTGAGAACAGCACAGGACTTACATTGATAAAACCATGGCAGAGTAAGGAGAGGAAGTATGGCTTTCCATAATTTCTTCTCCATGTTTTCCAACACGTCCTAACATTTGGGAATGACAAAGATTGGGTCATAGCAAGTTGTGATAACAGTAAATTTTTTACCAACAATTTTCTAACCAGTGTTTCTGGAACACAATAGAGGAAAATAAGACAAATTTTAAGTCGTTCAAGTTCCTTACTAAATAAAACCCCTACAATTCACAAGGCAAAAAAGTGAACTTTTTTTCATATTGTTAAAAATATTCTGATTTTTCTCACAGTATTCTTCTTGCTATTTTGGAGTGCTAAAGTACTTCAGAAGCTTAATACACTTGCATTAAGAAAAACAGAATCACTGCACATTTCAGCTCCCATTTATCGATCTTGGATTTTTACTTCTCTTGTTTTATCTGATAATGTCAGCATCTTTTTCTACATTATGAAATTTATATCTGTATTTAGTTTCATTCTGTGTCTTAGAATATGTTGAATAATTAGGATACACATTAATGTATTATAAATTTCCTCTAAGTAAAACAGGTTGCTGAATATTACTTTGAGTAGTAATTTGCGTGTTCAGGTTAATATTTCTACTTTGCAAAAACATAAAAATATGAAGTTGAACTAATCCAATGACAGTGTGGAGAGCACATTTTCTATTATATCCTGGAGTGCCATCTATATTTATGAGTTGTAGAGAACAAGAGCTTTTGACTTGATTGGCAATGTGTAGCAATATATGAGCCAAATTTTCTCAAACCACTCTTAGAGGATCATCATCTTATCACAAACTGCAAATATGCAAACTTACAAAATAATGTTAAAAACCCAAGAAGGTGTGATGTTAACAGAGCAATAAAAGTAGATCCATTAATGTGAATTGTTCACGTCAAAACACATGAAGTATTAATCTTTAGATTGTTGAATTATTATTAGTTTTTTGCTGTTCTTGTTGCACCAAGATGATTCATATGTGGAGTCTTAAAATGAAGAATTTTGTGGACTTTTTAGAAGCTAAATTTCTAGTCAATCCTATTTCTTGGACTTCTGAAATAAGCTGACTGTAGACTGAGTAGATTTTCAGCATTCCTTAGCTTTGTTCATTGCAGCTACACACAGGAAGCTGAGATGTGAAAAGAAATCCCTGATCCCATTTCTTTGTTGAACTTGTATGTATGATGTAGGAAGCTCATTCTGGTTGGGAGGGGGAAAAAATAAAAGGATTTTTACTGCCTTTCTGCTTTTGAATTTGGGGCTTCTCTAGAAGCCTATGCAGTACAATGTCCCTCTTTCATTTTAAGCTCTGGTCTGACCTCTTTCCTGTACTGGGTCTTGCAAAAGGATTACAAACCATGGTGACAAGATACTGTGCTTTTGTAATTCTCACCTTACTCTGTAATAGCAGCTCTCATCTACCAGGTGGAGGAAAAAATCATTCTGAAGTTGTTCCAGCCATGAGGAAGATTTAAAATAGTTGATTGTGATGGTAGATACAGGACTGAAATCATAAGTGTGAAATATTTGCTAGCAATGCTTGAAAACAAGTAATATTGTGACAAAGAGAGAGCTGTGAATATATACTTTTTTTTCCCCTGATAGGTTAAGATCATGAAAACTGCTCATTTTTTTCACCAGCACTATAATCAGTCATAAAAGATTTCTGCAAAAATGTTTATAAATATTTAATGTGATGGTCTGAATTGGCTCATTATTACCAATGAATGTGTCACCTTATGCTTTATACAGAGATAATTCCATTTCATAATAAGCTTTTCATACTTAATTCATATGGAAAAATACTGGCACTTAAATTGCCAAACTGATCTTTCTTCTCTCTGGTCATCTCTCTTCCTCTGCTCTTGCCTTCCCACTCTCTGCTGTTCCTTGAGGTTACAGTTTTCAAGCATATGTTTTAAAGTAAGGTTTCTTGGAGCCAGGCATAGTGGGAGAAAACTGCACAGTAGGTAAAATCAAATGAAGGGTAAAAGATGTGTGTGTCTTTGCTTGTCTCTGTAATTAAGCTCCTCTCTGAGCTGCCCAGCCATGGAGACAGTGGGAGATGTGGTCTTGCTGCTCTTTACCGTGTTTGTGTAGTCCCAGACCTGATTACCCAACTGAGCCTTCATCTGAAGCCAGCTGTGACTTATGAAGTAGGGGTTGCACTTAATGTCAGTCCTTTGGAGCCATGCATTTCTTTAGGTAAGTAGCACAGTTGAAATTGGATTTTGTGACAGAGGGTATCTGTTTTATTTGGTTTTTTAGTTTGCACATCTCCTCCCTGGATCAACTGAATCATGTGGAGTCCTCCTTTGCTTGTGAAATGGACACAGCCTAAGGGAAAGGTTCCAGGCATATCAGTTAGAAAAGGCAGGCAGAAAGTGAGAGCAAGAGTAATGACATGAGATCCTGCAGATCAGGCTTACCCCATGAGACTGTGAAGAGGGACAGGGAAGAGAGAACATGGCTGTATGAGGCAGAAGAAACCTTTGCAGGAACTGAACAGTGTTTACATTGTTAGTGATGACTCAGAGAGCCACTGGAGTATCATCAAGCATCTTCCTGCAAGGAGGGAGGATGCTGAAGGAGAAGTATTCATGTCCTTGGTGCCACTCTTTTTTACCAAATTGCTTTGGGATTTTTCTATTTGAAATACTAAATATGCCAGTTTCTATTATAATACAACTTTGCTCTGTTGACTTTTAAATCCCCCTGACCTTTTGGAATGTGTTCTTAGAAGACAAAAGTCTAGGCACATCGATTTCAAAACTCTGGCCACCCGGGATCTTGCTTCAGTGTATAATCCATAATCCACTTAGGTAGTTAGGCAGTGTCAGCATGAAACTAATGCATGGTTTTCTGTTAGCTTTATGCATCCATGCTCTAATATCTGGGCAAACAGGGAGCTGCCATTCTAGAGCTGTGGGCTAGATTTCCTGGATAGCCATTGGAGATGCTTTTGTCACAGATAATACACAGTGAAATGTTCAGAGTGGTATGAATGTCAGGACACTGAATGACACACTGAACAATCTGTCATTCTGTCAGAATAGCAGAATGAATGGCAGAAGGGCTGTAAGAATGAATGGCAGGTGGTGTTGGCATCCAGATTAACAGGTTGTGAAGATCACAACAAATCTGCTCAGTGCTTCTCAGGGCACCCAAAACAAATAGGCATCCTAAAACCTGGAATGCTCTTTGATCATCTTGGTATACACATTTTTGTGTCTGAATTCTTGGTGCTTTTGAGTATGTGACATAATAGTGGGAATGAGAGGCATTGATTTTGTCTCAAATACAAATACAATCTCCTCTTTATTATTCCTTTCTTATATTTTTACTAGCATTGTTATGAGAAATACCTTCTTCTTAAGTTTCTCAGCACTTTCATGCTTCTTTATGTCAAAAGGATAAGAATACTTGTTCTGAATGCTTTGGTCCTGTGTCAGAAAGGACCTTGTAGACATGTTCACATTAATTAATTATTTTTGGGTTTTTTTCACTGAATGAATGTGTCAATTGAAACATTGCAAATATTATGGAAAAATTCTCCTATGACAAAACATGAAAACACAGTATGGTTTCAGGAATACTGCTACAGAAAATGCTTTAACAGATAGTCACCTCCTTTAATGAAAAGATATTTGGTACTCATGGCCAAAGGGAATATGATGTATAGCAAAAATTGACATAGCAGTCATTTGTCAGCAAGAGCCTGAATTGGTGTTCGATCTGTTTTTGAAATATGTGTCTGTGTGTGCCATATACATGCCTAACTACCTGTATACACACATATAATGTATGGCTATATAAAAATGTGGATTGCTTTCTAAAACTGGAATTACTTAAAACTCAGAGGAAATATTTTTTCGGCTCTTAATTTTGAAAAAGAACTAACTTACTTGCTTCAGTTTTGTTTGAGACATTTTTTCCTTTAAAATTCTTATCTTGTTAAGGAAAATTCTTAAATGAATATACCGTATTATTTTGTTTTTTTCAGTATATATTTCCCATCTCAGAAATTTTTGTTCTGTGTGTAACATAGTTTTGACTGTTATGAAAAAAATGATTTTCAGATTTTTAAAGTAAAAGCTGAGTTAGGCCCTTTGCAGAATCCTTGAGTTGAATACAGACTGTGATTTACAAGAATAGGCACAAGTCAGATGAACCTATATCAGAAAATTTATAAACACTCTGCTTCACTACATGGTCCGTTAGCATTTGTATCACTTTAGAAGCCCTATCTTTTTTTTTTATTGCTGCCTATGAGTAAGTCTCCCTGTAAAAGTATGAAAAATATATCCTGAACTTCAATTGCAAGTCTGGTCTTGCCTCAAGAAGGCAAGCAGAGTTCAGATAAGTATGGAAGTTGAAGCCCTGCAGTTCTTGACATTAACTCCAACATCTAAGTGTGGCAATACTAATGTTAGCTAACAAAGTAGGGAATTTTAAGTAGCCCCAATATTGCTGAAATTCTTGATGTCAGAGGTGGACTATCTGGTCAGTAATGTCATAACTGTTTTCAGAAGTTTTGCTGAAAGCATAAGTGGAAACAATTACCTTTGTATACTTCTCCATTGGTTGTTTCTTTGATCATCAGCTTTTCATTTTTTCCTGGAAGATAAAATGCGCTTCGAATTCTGCCCCATAAAATCATTCTTATTCTGTCCTTAAAAATTTAATTTGACTAGTCTTCAGGCAGTGATAGGAAAGCTACCCAGAACTGTGATATAAATTAACCTTCAACAGTAGGTTATTTTCCATATTTTCTAAGATATTTTTTACATATTCCATCAACTTTGAATAAAAGTGATATAAAATACTTTGCAGATGGAAATTAACTTTGAGGTGAAGGAATGCAAAGTTTGGTTAGTACAGATTTTTTAAAGTCCTTTTAATTAACTGAAGATGCTGAAGGCATAAGTAAATGTACCATCCTGTAGCACTTGCATATCCATTTCTGAGATGTCACATCTTAACTGACTTGCTGTCCATCTATTCTAATATCTTATATCAAGTTAGAAGTTCCAGAGACATTTGCCAAAGATGCAAAATGAGCCCAAAGAACTGGATGGGTTAGTTTGGGCACTGGAGAAATATGTAAATATCAATGGTTAATTTTGAACTGTTGACATTAAAAAAATACCTGAAGTACAGGGGGTGTACTTGATTTATGCTACAGAGTAGCATGACTTTGTTACTCTACTTCAATCCTTCTCTCTTTGTACTATTTCCCTCCTTAAAGACAGCACCTGCGAAGAATTTATTCTGAAGACTTAGTGGGAAAACAGAAGAAAACAACACACAGAAGATACATGTGCTGTCATATAAAATCCATGGTTTCCCCTCTCCCTGAGTACAGTATTTAGTTCTGGATCCTCAGTCTCAAAGGAGATTTAAGAGAACTGCAAACAGTTCAGAGTGGGCAACATGGCTGATGAGAAATAGGCAGAGCAACCAAGCAGACTGGGACTCCTGTGCATGAAAACATAGACTTTAGGAGGTCTAATTATTCACTGTCCTTTCTAAAATAGAAAGCAGGGCCTTAGGATCCTCCTAAACAAATTAGGCAATTTTTCATAACATTAGCACAAATTCTGTGAAACTGCTTTTTAAAGGACATTGACTATACTTAGAGTATATTTGTGTTCAAGGGCATATCTGACAAGCACTTGGAAAAGGCATCTTTAGGGAGCTAGTAAATGGACAAGAAGACACTCAGGAAATATGAGCTGAAAATTGTAAAAACCTAGGAAAATTATACTTATGTGCTTAGGCTTTCTCTGGTTTTCTTCTTCCCTAGGGCCCACTTGCAGCCACTGTTGGAGATGGAATAATGAGCTAGACAGGCCCTTGATTTGAATTAGTGTGGTCTTTCATGTATTTTTATCTACTCCCAGTTACACCTTACAAATCAGATATTTATCTGCTGTTTGATATCTTTATTTCTGGGCCAGTCTGAATATGAGAACACACCATTTCACATCTGAAGAGAAACTGAACCTTTAGTCAAAACAGTGCACATGTATTCCTGCTCTATTTGATATTTGGGGATTTTTTTGGTTGGGTTTTTCTGGGTTTTTTGGATCTTGTCAATAATCCTTGCGCATTCAGCAGCATGTCTTCCCTACCTGGAGTCAGTGTTACTTATGTGATTATCTTGTTTCTGGCTTGGTAACTTTCTCTTAAGTGTTGCCTCATACCACCTTGACCTTTTGGGGGTCACATTGAGCACATACCACTGTAAAATAATATGACCTAAGTATATATTGCATTTTGCTATGTTGTCAAAGTGCTAATAAATTCTTTTGTGCTGTGGTTGATTTCATAGTTTTTAAACAACTATGTTTGGATTCAAAGCAAGATAAAAATCATCTTAATCTGAGTAGTGTATGTGTAATTTACAGATGTCATAGGCTTCTGCACTGGATTTACTGCTAGGTTATAGATTTACTTCTGTACTTAGGCAATCTACTTTTAGATTTAGATTTTATATAGATCCAAAATACTAGTACAATAATCAAAATTTAATAAATCACTTTAACCTAACTCCTCTGTCTCATTGACTGCTGGTAATAGGAGCAAATGAGGGCTAGGACAACAGAACTTTACTGGACACCAGCTGCTCTTTAAAGAAACCTAATCCAGCTTTATGGTTCCCTGTGTTCTTGCCAGATATTTCTTGCACAGAGGGCTCCCTGTGTTTATAGTAGCAATTTGGGTGTCTGTATCTATCTGGTTAGTTTTTTGTGAGTGCTTCTCACATGAAAAATTGGAAATGTGCCACTCAGACTGGGAACCTAAAATAGATCTGTCTTTCTTCCTTTACCCTCCTCTCTTCTTTCCACATTAGAGCTGTTTTCAACCATTCACAAAAAAGAAGACTAAACTTGTTTTGGTTTTCACATGGCATTGTGGATCAGTGTTTCAAATATATGAATAATTATTGAGAGCATGAATATTCTTGAAAAGAAACTTTCATGGCAAAATCCTCAGGGTTTTTCATGCCCTTACATTCTCATTTCTTGGGGTCCAAGAAATACGTCTATAAGCACGTCTTGATGTGAAAATGTCCCTTCTTTTCTTGCCTTTCCCCTTCCTTTCTATGTTTTGTTGTATATTTTCTTTCTCTCTTTATACTTCTCCTCATTCAGTACATTCAGAAAATGCTGAATTAACTTTCTCCTACAATTTTTAGGCTCCCTCCCCCCTGACTTTTCTATTTCTTTCCAAATTAATTTGCCTTGCCACCTGGTCTCCTTGGAATTTAGCAATTATTCAGCATATAAAGCCTAGCTCGTAACAGATGGGGCTTCCAAAACACACACATCAACAATGCACATCCTAGGGCCAGAGATTGTGAGTGAGCTGCAGTTTCATTATGACTTCAATTTTCTAATGCTTGTGAACATTGTCAAAGAACATAAATGTTGTTTGTGATACCATGTCTTCTAAATTGTGGAGTTCAGACCAAGGCCTGTTTCTTTGATTTAGAACATAAGTTTGTTTTCAATTTCATGATCCTGATGGCATGTATTTTATAGCTACAGGGATGGGAACCAAAATATAATAATTACCTACTCTTGTTTTCACCTATGCTCTGCAGAAGGCATTTTACTGTTTGCATCCAATTACCTAGATCAACATTTGTCATTTTCTAAGACTTTCTGTGTTTTCATAGTTAACCTCATCACTCATATTTCCATTTTTTAGAATATAAGAGAGAGTTCTGTATGTTGTTGTTTAGTTATATCAGGCTATATAAGGAATACTGCAAGAAACTTCTGAGAGGGGAATTGTTTTAAATGCCCAAAATTCCCCTGAGCTACATTTGTAAGACCTGAAACTTGTGGGGCAGCTATATAATTTAGGGAAAAAAAAGAAAATGGACTAGGCATAAAGGGAGAATAATATTATAATATTCAGAGTGAGAAAGGGTGGGAATACAAAATATCCAGTATTTTTCAAATGTTCCTGTTTGAGCTGCTCCATTTCATATAAATAATTGTTGTCCTGAGAATTGTTCCCTGTTGTCCTGGGTGTGGAAAGTAACCACAAGATTATTTTCACTATTTGTTGCTTTCTTGATTTCTCCAGCTTAAATTGTTCTTTTTTGTATAAATAACAAATAATACTGTGTGAGCAGATGTTAGCTCTGCATCCAGAGGCACTTTTAGAGAATGTAGATATGTGAGATGATGCAAGGGTGATTTGAAACTGGGCATTCTGTGTATCACAGGGCATGATGATAAGTACTGTAAGGGCCAAACTCTTCTAGGGTCTGGAGTTTTGAGCTGGAATTTGATCAGAAATTTGTCCAGAAAAATCTCTGTGCTTCTATTCTTGGAATCCCATCTTTGATTACACCTCCCATAGATGTGACCATAGTTATAAAAGCCAAAGCATCAACTACAGCAATAGTTATGCAGACAGCTGTTAATTTGCAGCTCCTACCCAAACTCTTCTCAGACACCTGTACAATTGAGGAGAACAGCATTTGGGCTCTCATGTCTTCCACCTTTGGCCACAGAAATCTGCAGTCCCCTGTTGACTGTTCCATGTCTGTGTTTGTGGTCATTTGTGTTTACGCTCATGAACAGTGAGAGGGAGCTATTTGGGGTGTAGGCATTGGGAGCCTCCTTGCAGTGCCTGACAGCAGTGCCTGACAGCAAGTGATAAGGATGCCATGACACAGCAGCCCTGATCAACACCTTCCTGCCCTGCAGATGGGAACCTCCATCATTTGGCCTAGGTGTTAATGGGTGTTCCAGGCTCAGATGACTGTGATGACTTTGAATTGTCCCCAGGGAACTAGTTCCCCTTCCTTGGCTATTACTGGCTATGCAAATTCACATCTGAGGGCAGAGAAGAACCCTCCTTCCCAAAGCTATCCAGTCCCACGGCTCCAGTACCTGGTCACTGAGTGCCCCAGCCCCAGCACAGCATCAGCAGCTCCATCCCCAGGGAGCAGCACCAGGTCCCAGCTGTGCATGGCTGCCCCCCTCCTTTGGAGCGGGCAATGGCCAAAGGCTCCGACTCCCTGGGCAAGGTTCTTCCAGCCAGTCATGTGGACAGGGCCCTGTAGCTTGTCACCACCACAGTCATATAGTCCCATGCTGTAAAGGACAGAGTCTCTGAGTCTCTTTCACATTCCCAGCTGAGCTAACTGCCCTCCTAACCATCAGAGTACCTTTCAGCTGCCTCTGCTCTAGGCCTGTTTGCCAGCTAAGTAGGTGTTGTCTGCTGCAGATGAGCAGTAGATTATTCTTTAATTGGCAGACGGCTGCTGAACATATTCCAGACAGCTTTGGTGATAAATGCTTTTTTGCTGCTTTGTGTGGTGAATTGCCTTTTTGCATTATATGTGTATTGTAAAAGCTTGGTTATATTCCCATGATACCTTTTTAACAATCACTCTGAACGGAAGAACTGTCTGCCAAGACTTTGTGCTAATTGCCCTGCATAGCCAAGAAGAGATAAAAATGAACTAATGTTCTTTTTGTGATCCAAAGCAATCCTAAAGGATCAATTTTAAAAAGTATTATCAAGCATTTAACTAAGCAAAAGGCTAAAACACAACAAAGAGATTCATTCCTGGAAATAACTTCTTTCAACTAATGAATGTTATCAACACTGGGAATTGGAATACCAGCATTATATGGATGTGATCCATGGGGAAGATGGGCTGTTTAAAGCTCACCTCTGTTATAAAGATAATGTAATCAAACTAGTGATTTAAACCCTATTGTAATTCCACCCTTTTCAAATTGTGCCTTCTCTTTGTGGAAGGGAATGAACTGTTAATGGAAACAAAGGCAGGGGAAGAAATAGAGTTGAATTATAAAGCCTGTACACTTATGGTATTAGAACACTTCTTAATTTCCTATTAACATGAATAATGTGTGAGTCTACAATGAAAAACTTCAGCTATCACATATGCATAGTCACTGTAGTGGATATGTAACTAGAAGCAAAGGTTGAGAGCACAGTCAGTTCTCCTGCCTGATGATGAAGGTCTGTATACTTTCAGCAGGAGCTTTGTGGAAAAGATTATTAAAAAATTTAAGATAATAGCTGTGCTAAACTGGAACTTTTATTTCAGGTTGAACACTACAGAATCGTTGATCAGGTCACAGCTGTAAACCTGTGATTGCAAAATATTCTATTCAGTTTCTGATATCTGAAGTGATAAATTACAAACCTGTAGGAATGTGAATGCTACTGGCCATGTGTTCACATTCATAATTTCCCTGTGATTTATATGATGCTAAAATGCTACTGCTAAAATGCCTTTGACTTTTGACTTTACATTGAAAATAAGTAATTACTATAAGGATCTTCTTGTTCATTTTTGTATTATGTCATTCTAGAGCCTTCCTTGAACTCCACCCAACAGCCACTAAAACAATTTGGTCACTTTTTCCCCTTTTTTTTTTACTGGAGGCTCTTTCCCTTTGAGAGAAATAGAATTTAAATCTGAGTATTGCTTTATACTATGAAACTCAAAACTATGAAATCAAAACTATCAAATCTCACTTGTAGACATAAAAAATGTTTGATACTATTTTAACTGTTATCAATCAACCTAAAATCTCCTCATGTTTAAAACTGTGATCAAAATTTTTCTGTAATATTTCTATCCATATCCTCAAACACATGGAACTTCAATGAAAGGGTGTTACCTGAACATTTTTACCTTTCTAGGGCTGCTGATGGACTTGTTCATATTTTGGGGAATGATTCTTATGTTTTCAGACATTTCTTCCCAAAAGCAGAACAATTATACTTCTGCAGGGTGGAAACAACAGGTATGCCCGTCTTTGGTAGAAAAGTAACATTCCCCAGTGTAAAAGGAAAAGTATGAAACTTTATAAATTGGTAATATACATGATTAAACAGTTAAAAATCTGATTCTACTGAGAAGCAAGTATAGCTCAGGAAAAGACAGTGGGAATTCATTTATTTGAGAAAATGACTAGCCACACATTAAAAGTTTTGGTATCAAGTAGCTTTAACAAAGTAAGAATGGAGAGACTGTCATTTTGACACTGCAAACTGTAGTTTGAAGTTGCATTTGTGACAGTTTTCCAGGTCAATCCTTCAGTTCTCCTGAAAGTCTGAAAAGAAAATCTTTACTACCCAAATATCTTGCTTAGTTTTTGTTTTTGTTTTTTTTTTTTTTTCCTAAGGGAAAGGCACATTCCTCTCTACTGTTCACGTGTCCATCCCAAAGACAAAAACTAGCCCCCATATTCCATAGGCATATGATCAATAATCACCCATACTGATCCATTAGACCACCATCTTCCTTCTGTAAAATGTCATTGGGAATTCCGTTTCAGAAGAACCACCTCCAATGCAAAACTACTCTGTTGTCCCCCTATTGTGCTAAAAGCCTTATAGGCTACATGGCAGCATGAAGGGCTTTGAATTTGAGGTAGAAGATCTTGTCATATATTTTATTTTTTTTTATGATCTGTGTTTGAATGATTCCAGTTTAACTTTCCAAAAACACATGCTAAGAAAGGGACTCATTTAGGTCTAGAGGAAGCTAAAAAAAGGCCCAGTTTCTCCAAAAGAACACGGTATCTATGGGACCAAGTTTATTAATAGAAGCAGTTTTGTTAATGCTAGATGGCAAGCTTTCTTTTTCTATAAATTTTTAATAAAGTTCTTTATATTTTGTACTTCTGCTTTGACTCTGTGTCCAAATTAAGTAGTTATAGAAGTTTGTTTTATTTTGTTTCATTTTATCTGTTTTCACTTCTGTTCCAATATAGTGTATTTGTCTCTTTCATCCCTCTAGGACTTTTGTATAAATAAACATCATTTTAGGTTACTTCTGAAATTATTTAAGCAACAAGCACATCACTAGGACTGTGCTGAGATAATCAGACTATTGGATTGCCAGTACAAATTGTGCTACACACTGCAATTACTTGAGTGCTCAATCACAGGTAGTGTTTACTGTGACATGATCACACTCTGAATATGTTATTTCCCTCTTGACTGTCACCTGCTATTTCATTACTGAAGGTAGCAAAGAAGAGTCAAAGAGAAACTTTGATTAACTGATTATTTAAACTTGTCAGACTATCCAATATCCACATGGGCTTTGCTCCCCTCATCAATGAGAAGGCCAAAGTGAGAGATCCAGACAGTTGTTGCAAACAGAGCATTTCTACAGTTCAGTATCAGGTACGTGATCATAAGTGCAGTCAGAAATGCAGTGCTACACATCTAGGATACTCACCAGGGCACAGAGAGGCATGTTGGTGTGGGCTTCCAAGTAACAGTAGATTGAAGCTATTTAACTGTATCTGAAAAGGCATTATTATCTTGGTTAAGAAAAAAAAGTATATAAGATTATTTGGAAATTGTTAGATATTTAAAATACAAATAGATCCCAACGTGCCCTAGTTATCATGAATTTTGTGTGGAAGAAGTGTAAATCTTTGCCTAAGTCACTGACTTATTAGTCAATGAGAATCTATTTTTGGTTCCTCTTCTAAATTTAATGTATTTTGGATGTTTTCAGTAATTGTAGGAGTAGTAGAAACTGTGGGGTACCACTGAAATAACCCACTAAAGAGCAGGTAGCAGTATTATCCCTGAACTGAAACTTTTTGACTTGACTTGACAGAATCCTAATAAAGCAACTGTGACTAACTGGAATGACAGTCATGGATCACGAGGCTGAGGTCCATTTTGGAGGTATGGCTGCATATAAATGATGATTATATATTTGTCTATCACTTGAGACTTAAAAGGCATTGACTTTCTTAGTGATAACTACAGATCATGGCCAGAAGTAGTAATTGGAAGAAGAATTGCTGCACCTGTCTGTGCTTCATGCTGTCTTTCCAACGCATCAGTTCTGTCTTGTCATGTTGTCTCTGAAACAAATTAGCATCCCCAGACATTTGTAAAGAAAGGAAATGTCTGACTCAGAATTTGAGAGTAAGAAAAGCTGTGTGTAAACAGGAAAAGACGAGTCCTAACCTTTGAATATGCACCTGCAATGGCTACATGTACTGCATACAGACAGGCTGCAACCAGGTCCAGCAGCTTTCTGCCCAGCTTTCAGGGCCACAAACAGACCTTAAACTTACATGTGATTCCAACTTTCACTATTTGGAATGCAAGCTGGGAAATGGGGTCTGACTGTAAATGTATTTACTGTATCGTTGTTGCTATCCTTGCATTAGTGCTGCATGGCAGCAGGGAGGGCTAGAGGATGTCTTCTGTGAGAAGCTGCCACAAGCTTCTCCTGTGTCCAGCAGAGCCAATGCCAGGTGACTCCAAGACACCCCTGTCACTGGCCAAGGCTGGGCCAATTAGAAATGATGGTAATGCCTCTGTGATAATATATTTAAGAAGAAAAACAAAGGGTGAGAATATGTGAGAGGAAAAATTCTGCAGTCACTAAGATCAGTAGGGGAGGAGGAGGAGGTGCTGGAGCTGTTTCTTGTATGGTGAAGCAGCTGTTTCCCTGCAGGCCACAGAGGTCCACAGGAATGCAGAGATCCACCTGCAGACTGTGGAGGACCCAGTGCAGAACAGGTGGATGCAGGAAAGGAGGCTGTGGATCTGTGGGAGGCCTGTGCTGGAACAGACTCCCAGCAGTGACCTTCAGACCCATGGAGAGAGGAGTCCATGCTGGAGGAGGTTCCTGGTAGGACTTGGGACCCAGTGGGGGACTGGAGCAGGCTGTGCCTGAAGGATTGCACCCTCTGGAAAAGTGACCTACGGTGGAGCAGTTTGTGGAGAACTGTTGCCCGTGGGATAGACTCATGGATTGTTGGATTTTGGATTCATGGAGAACTGTCTCCTGTGGGAAGGAGACCATATTGGAGCAGGGGAAGGACTCCTCTCCCTAAACAGAGGCAGGAACAATGGATGATGATCTGAGCATAACCCCCATTCCCTGTATCCCTGCACTGCTAGGGGAGGGGAGGAGGCAGAGCTGAAAAGGAGGGAGGAATGGGGAGAATGTGTTTTTAGGGTCTTATTTTACTTCTCATTATCCTGCTCTGATTCCACTGGTGGCAAATTCAAGTAATATCTCTAATTCTATCCTCTTTTGCCTGTATCAGTATTTGATGAGCAATCTCTCCCAGTCCTTATCTCAAACAAGGGACCCTTTATTATATTTTCTCTCCCCTGTCCAGCTGTAGAGGGGAGTGATAGAGAGGCTTTGATGGGTACCTGGAATCCAGCCAAGGTCAACCCACTACCATCCAAAACACCATTAGTACTGACAACAAGCCTAGAAGCTTCCTGCAACCAGTAATGCCATTCAGCACTGAAGCTTCACATTTCCTCAAGAGAATCCTGACTGAAAAATGTACGCCTTTCAAATTTGGAATTTACCAAACTGCTGTTCTTCTTCAGCAAGGGAGCTTATCTAAGACTGAAACAGTTCTCCCAGCAGTTTTTCCTGGCTTCCTACACCTCTTCTTCTGTTAGTACATGCTTTCAGGAGTAGCATAGACTGGTTTCTCTGTGCTCTCCTGAGCTCAATGCACTTAGTTTAAATCATTCCTCTAAAGGCCAAATTGGTCTCTTGTGTATTACATATCATATTCCATCAGCAGATTTTCAGAATTAAGTATTCTGTGCTCAGCAAGATCACCATCAAAGAAATAAAATTTAATAAATTTTAGCTTCTTCATTTATATTTATCTGCTAAAAAATATTAACCTTACAATCTTTACCCCATGCCTCCTTGCATCTTTCACAAGGCTGTGATAGGCTGATTTGCCTATCACAAGGAAATGACACTATCAGTGGAAACACTGCTGCTGAAGGGTATTTCAGCAACTGATATTTGAACAGAAGGTTCCAAGCCCCAAAAGGAGAGAATGCTTGGCAAGTTTTAGGCAATGTGAGGACACGCCTCAGGATCCAACCCTTTTAGTCATCTATCACAGCTGAAGTCTGCTCTACATCATTAATGGAGAGAAAAGCAATTTCTGCTAGATTCAGGAAGAAAATAATCTGACTCCAAATACAGCTTTAAAGATGACCTGGCAAGTGGTGTTTGGAAAGAAGAGAATTCTCTTTTGTGGTCCCGGGAATAATCACATCACTGCTATTCGTGTAGCATGAGAAACTGCAAAAGCCACTTTTTCACAAGTGACTAAGTCATGACTCATTATTCATGTAGCCTTAATAGGCTTCCCCATGCTGTTTATGTCAAGTTATTTATTTATTCATTCTGCTGAGGCTTTAAGCTATTAAAGAATTAAGATAATGCAAATAAAAATGAAGAAACATGAAAAGAAACTTTGAGGCATATTTGGCTGTGGAATGAATATGAAACATGCGTTCTTCACTAGGCCATCACTGATTTGCAAATTGCTGACCTAAACACCCAATTAATCAAAAAGTAACTAAATAGCACATGTAAACTAATTATTATTAACAACTTAAAATTATAAAATTTAGACCTCTTTGTGAACAGGTAGAGTACATTCTTTTAGAATGCTTAAGCAATAGGCTTTAAAAACACAGAAAAGGAGCACATGCTCAACAGGGGGAAAAAGCATGAGAAAAATGAGAAAGTAAACTCCTTACATAACCTAATAGAGGAACTTAAATAGTGATAACTTTTAGTTAAAAGAAAAGCATCCTGTCCCTCAGGCTTGTCAGCTGCAACCTCAGCTTGGTGTCACCTGCAAATTTGCTGAGGGTGCACCTGATCCCTTTGTTTACGTCTTTGATAAAGACATTGACTATCACTGATCCCAGTATGGACTCCTGAGGGACACCACAAATCTCTGCCTGGATGCTGAGCCATTGACAACCTCCCTCTGGCTGCAAACATCTAAGCAATTCCTTATCCACTATACCGCCCATCAATCAAGTCCATACCTCTCCATTTCTGGGGGGACCATATGAAGGCTCCTACAGAATTTAAAGAGCTGATGCCTGTGGCTCTTCCCTTGCCCACTGATGACCTCTGTTGTAGAAGGTCAGCAGGCTGGTGAGGCAGGACCTGCCCTTATTGAAGCCTATTCAATTTCTGGTTGTCTTGAATCATGTCCCCATCTTCCATGTGACTTAGCACATCATTTTGGCATCAATATCTTCTAGAAGGATCTGTTCCATGACCATATTTCTCAGATACTCAATTTCAGACAAGAAACTTTTGCTCTTGGGAATGTTTTGCCTCTCTGCATTGGTTTTCCTTTTGTTCAAAATGGTCATAATATCTCTTGTTTCCAAGGATATTTTTTAAAAAAGTGGCTTAGTTCCTACAGTGAACTGTAGGAAACTTTTTTTTCCTGTCGTGAAAAATTAGACAATTTATATCAGCACACAATTGATAAGTTGTCTGCAATTCCTATTAAGCTGTGCTATTGAGCTGTTAAACTGACCTGCAGTCTCACATTACCAAAGCAGCTGCAAGAAAAACCCTCCAGAAACAGTTTCCCTATGTTTTCAAAAATCTTTTTTTTTAATGTTTTAAAAAGAGAAAAAAATAGCTCTCCCAATAAGAGCTTTTATGCCTTAATGATTGATCTTAGTACTACCATTAGAGCAATTCAAACTGCTTAAATCAAGTCATACTATAAAATAGGAAGTAAATGATGCAAACATTCCCCCCCCCAGAAATCTGCAAAACCCTTCCCAAATTAAAGCCCAACCCCAAACCCTACACCAGCTTGCAACTGAGCTATATATTTTTTGAGAAATAAAATACAGGCTTTAAAATTATCTGTCAAGATTTTATTATTTTTATGACACCAGAAAAAAAATCAAAGATATATTATATTTTGGAATAGACACAGCTGTCTACAAGCAGATTTTTATTAAATAGCTACATTTTTCTTCAAAGGAATTCTATGTGTTAAAATAAATTTAACAGTTCACTAGCAACATTATGCAGAGGAATGAGGCTTTTCTTTTGGTTTGTTTTGAACCACTGTCACAGAACCCCTGTCAGTATAAGGCAGCCTGAAGTAGAACAAGTTTCTTCTGATGCTAAAGGCGACCAAAGTTTTTTCCTTCTCCAGCAGTTATTTCTTTGATTCTATTTTGATAAGGAGTTTCTGTGTTCAGAAAGTACTTACAGTTTCTGTTCAAAATGTTTTTCAAGTAATTTGAATAATTTTGAAAGTCAAAACAGCAGAGATTTTCTGAGTGCTTAAGGCATTTGTAATTACTCTGATGGATATTGGACTCTTCAGACATGCATAACAGAGGCTCACGAGAGATGGATGTGAAATATTAACCCCAAATACTATGAAATCTGTTAAAATTGCTGCATTTTATGAAAACTATAAATTGTATATCCTACCTTCTTCATTTTACATTTCACACCTTAACCCAATTTCAAACACTCTGGTCCTGGACAATATTTCAGCTAGACAAAAAGTTTGAAGCAGCATCAATATTGTCCCTTAATTTTGGATTTCATTTCTGTTGAATCCAAAGAGCAAAACAAGCCACAGTGTAACCCTGAGCTGAACTGAACTGCTGTAGTGATGATAAACAGGAATGAAATGGAAGCAGAGGTTTCAATCAAGAGAGGGGTTGGGTATTCACAAGAAGCAACCAAAGTTGAACAAAAATAGACTTACTGTTGGTTTACTTTGAGAGCAGTGGGTTCTTTGAAGTCAATCATCTCACTGGCCACTTGCTAGTATCCTATTTTGAAGAAATAAAAAATTAGATCTTTTGAAACAAATATTTCCTCAGGCTCCACCTTAGACTCGAAGACACAAGCAAACTGTGGCAGATCTATTTCAAAGCTGTGGGGAAATTAGTATTATTACTGTATAATGTATTGTTTAATAGCTACTCAGTAATCATCCAATAACATCCTGAAGACTGGTGAGCTGTTTTCATATTTATGAGATTCATCTGGAAGAACAGTTTATGAATTATTCTGAATTCATAAAAGTGGATTCACAGTCTCACAAATGGATTCACATTGACCTGCAGATACAAAGTGAGATAAAGGTGTTCATCCCAAACAAGCAGTACTGTCACTCTCACTTTTCAGAAAAGTAAATTATATTAGCTGATTCTACTTTTTCATTTTTATTCATAAAATGTATATTCTGACATCATGTAAAACAGCTTATTTCTGCTCTACTGAATAAGAATGTTCTGGAGGCACTGAGAACTAAGATGACTTCCCCCTTCCTTCCATATTTGTAGCAGCCTGGAAGGTGAGGGCTTGAAAAGCAAGATAGAGCATGTAGAATTTCTTGTCCAAACTTCTGTTTTCTTTGAATTACCTTCTTTATGGGGAATAAGGTGTATCAACATTTTTTCTCTTTTTTTCTTTTTTTTGTTTCCCCCAAACTTTGTGGCACAGTTCCATACCAAGAGAAATAAGAGTTTTCTAGCCTGTTTGGATTAGCATGGAAAGGAGACACACACACACATCTTTAAGTGAACACTTTTAACTTAAACCAAAAATTTCTGGACTGAACTAATGGCTATTGCAATACAGAGCATCCCAAATATTTTCTTGTGTCAAACAGCTGCTTTAAGTCTAGGGTTGCTGAAAAAAATTGCTCAATATTGCAATTAGGTTAAAATATTACTGACAGAATATATTTGAAAAGTTATAAAAAATTTAGCAAAAAAAATTATTTTGTTTTCCATTCGAACATAATAATCTATTTTATGCACATAGTCAGAGATCTTAATACTTCATGAGATTGTGCCCCATCATCTGTCACGTATCTATTGCCTGGAACCAAGTGTATTGTACATTCAAGAGTACAGAATATGGTTGACACTGACCAAAGATGTTCTTTAAAGTGGAGCTCTGATTTTTTTCAAAACTTATGACAATTCTCTGTCTATTGATAATCTAAAAGTGAAACCAGCAAACAATACATAATTATCTGCCTTGATCTTATTAGGTTGTTCTATGGCAAGTGCCATATCTGATCTCAAAGAAATCAGGGAAAGTAATTAATCTCTTAATTTCATTCATAGATCTCATGTCTATCCAGTATAAAGACATAATTATACTCAAGAGAGAGAGAGAAATAAAATGAACATGGGCTGTGAAATGATTAATTTTTTATCCTGGAGTCAATTACACATAGGATAACTTCAATTTTCTGAAATTACATTTAATGTCATAATGCACTCTAACAAAGGAGCTTGTGGGAGTACTAGAACAGTACTTCATATGAAAAATTGGTTAAATGTGCACTTCAACATTGAAAACCTCAACAGAACATTGATTATCCTTTGAATTCGTAATTTATAACAGTGCTTAGTGGGTGCTATTTCTTTACTAATCTCAAAGTACTAAATAAGGGTAAAAGATTCAAGGTCAAATGTGGTAAATACATAACAATAGGGAGAAACCTGGGTTCCTAGACTCTCTAGTTAGTGCTCAGTGTACTGAGTCATGGGAGTCCCATGGCACAGGAAAAGAATTTGATATGACTTCTGATTAGTGACTGCTTACCAGAACAGATCAAGTAGGTTGAGACATGCATGTCTTCTTCATTACCTGCATGTATCTTCAAAAATACAGTTCTAACAGGGTAGGCATCAAATCTGACTGTTAGACAAGTGTAGAAGTGCTGCTGTGGAAATGTTAATGCCAATAGTGAACATACTCTATCTAAATATTCACTAGATGTCTCCAGAAGTCTGAGAATACTGACCATGCTGAAGTGTCCTATAATTGATATAATTAATGGTCAGCCCTTCCTCCCTCTGTAAAACTGTCTCTGGCAGTCTTATTTAACACAACTCATTGAAAGAACACATAGAGAAATAATCTACTCGGGACAACTAGGTGGGAGAATAAATGTGTCAGAACAATAATGAGAAAAAAAGTATTAACCAGATTGTTGCAATAAATTTTTTTGGTGTGCTTTATTGTGGGCCTCTAATGCTTGATCTAGGGCAGCTAGAATGGGCTGAAGAACAGATCAATAACAAAACAGTTTTGACTGCACTCACTTAGACATATGTACTTGGATTAGCAGTTGAGTTCCTTCACCCAGCATGAAAAATAGTAAAGCTGGTTGGAAGAATGATCATTTGGGGAATGCTTAATAAATCATAATAAGCCTTTCCCAGAAATCAAAACTTGATGGAAGAAAAAAATCAACACTTGATGGAAGAAATTCCTTCAATTTTGCAGATTTTACTTAGCTCTTGAAAAGCAGGGACTTCGTGTTCTACCATCAAGCCTATGAGTGGAATTTATCTGTCAATGCTCATGATGCTCATGGCTAAGTTTTGCTGACCACCAGACTTTGAATTTAAGCACCATTTCATACCAGCTACCGTGTAGGCTGATATCAAATGCAGTGGTAATGTTTAGAAAAGACAGCTGACACCTGCTGCCAGTATCTGAACTTTGTGAAATGACATTGTAAGAATTAGCTGCACATTGAAGAGTGTTCATGGGAAAAGAACTGTGTATTAATCAACTCTATCGGGCAGGTCACAGCCATTGCTATGACATGTAATTGGAAGGCCAAACTCATTCAGTTAGTTACACAAATTCATAGTACTTTCAAGTAAAGGAAAGTAAAAACAAGAGACCACCATGCCAGAGCATTTTTTGGAAAAAAATAAAGTATAAACACAGGAGATATTAATGTATTATAAATACAGAAAGTGTCATCCTTAATTAGAAGACTGTTTTCAAGCTCATTCCATATGGCTAGCTTTTAACTGATACACAGTGAGGTAACTATATTTACAGCGATAACATTTTACAGACACAATGCATACCTATCAAGGGTAATCATGCAAGGTTTTTGCTCACTCTAGAAGGCCCAGTGCATGCTGCATACCTGTTTCATGGTTGCTCATGAGTGCAGGCATCTACATTCTGATTTGTTCGCCATATCCCATTTTGCTGTTTCACATTTCTTTTTTCATTACTGAACACCTAAATCAGTAGTATTTGTACAAACTGAGGTTCAGATACCAGTATATATAGAGTAGTCAGTGAATACTTAAGCTTCTATTAATTATGCCATTGTTTTAATTGCTCTTGTTGAAAGATAAAACACATTAAATTCAACCTCTCTTTGAACCAAAAGGTGTTTTTTTCAGGAGACTTCAGACTAACCAAGATTCAAATCCACTTCAACTGCCTTATCTCCTAGTTTGGTGTGATTTATGGCAAGCACATTCCCACACTAGAAATGATTCATCCCTTGCTATGTGTCACTAATCAGTGAGATTCTGCTGATTCTATACTGCTCCTGAATGCACTTTAGCCAAGTATCAACTCTCTAGAGTTGTCACACCTTTTTCTTTAGCAGCTCATGGGGTTTAAAAGAATGGTTTGAAGAAAGTTCCAAGGAAGTCCCACCACCATGCTAAAAAGCTAGCAACCAGATGAGCATGAGTGCCACTGACTGAAAATCACTATATGAAAATAATAAATCAGTTGGCAACTACTGTCATGTAAGCGGAGTAGAGACACGAAGGGCATAGAGAAGCTGTTTGACTGATGACCCAGGCACTAGGTAGGAAAAATAATAGTGACAAGTTTTCAGGAACTTTGCTTACTTAAGCCCTGGTTTTCTTGTATTTTTAGACATGATTACAAATATTCAAATTATATTGCAAAAAAAAAATTTTTGTGCCTAAATACCTGTAAAATGCCCAATAAGAGTTTTTAAGCCCTAATGATTGATCTGATTTAGTACTACCATTAGAGCAATTCAAACTATAACCTTAATGAAGCAGAAAGTGTTTTGGATTTGTAATTGTTAACAAAGGGATGGTTTAGGTACTGCTGTGCAGTGCTCACACAGCATCAAGGTATTTTTTCCTTCTCACACCGCTGATCCCAGGTGAACATAAAGCCGGGGAAGAAGGAAAAAGGGGAGATTTTTGGAGTCACTAAATTTGTCTTCCTAAGTAACTGTAATTTATGATGAAACCCAGTTTGCCCAGAAATGGCTAAACATCATCCTGCTGATAAGAAATAGTAAAATTAATAACTTATTTTACTTTTGCTTTACCTATTAAACTGCCTTTGTCTCAACCCATGAGTTGTCACAGTTTTACACTTCTGATTCTCTTCCCATCCCAGATAGGGAGAATGGGTGAGAACCCCTGTGGTGCTTAGCTACTCACCAGGGTTAACCCACAAGAAATAAGCTCCATATATTAGTCCCTTCCAGAAGGGTGGGTTTTTTCAGCTCATTTCTGAGTAATAAATATTAAATTTTTCAAACTTCTCAAGTTGATGATTTGTGAATTACTTCTTATGAGACCATAATCACACAGTTGTGGGCAAGATACTGTTATTGTCTGTGTGTTTTTAAAGTGTTTAATTAATTTTTAATGTCTGGTGAAAAAAAACAAACTGTATTTGCTTTAGTGTTTTACAAATGAAATGAAAGCATATTAGTAAATTTCATTTAACAACATGACTTCTGATGAGACACAACCAATTATTGTTTAATAATAACCTGGTGCTGTTCTTTTAAAACAACATTTTTAGTTTACTGAAAAGTTAAAGTTCAGAAAACTAATTTCAAGTTTTTAAAATATGCACAAACAAATTAGAATTTGAAAACTTTCCATCCTGTCTTCCATGTTAACAACTACCATTAGTGTTAAAATCATATTTAATAGGACAAAGAAGATCTCTTCAGTCTTTTCACTGGGTTAAAAGGATAAACTGATATTTCAAAACTTTTTTTTGAGATGCTTATTCCTTACATATTCAGTAAGTATTTTTGAGTGATTTCCTGTTAAATCAACAGTTCTCACTGTGCTAGGGAGACTATTCTTCTTGCTTTTTGTCAGAGTCTCTGATAAATTCCACAAAGATACTGTTCATGCTGGCAGAGACAGTTACAGATAAAAGACTGCCCACACTGCCTGTAAATCAGTGGATAGGCTGATTTCTTCACTACACTAATTAGTTTTGTGTAATTTGGCATATTGCTTCCTGAAATAATGATTTAATCTAATTAAGATTTTTTTTCAAGATATCTTTTAAATGAATTAATTAAGGACTTTATCTCCAAAGCCCAGAAATTATTTTCATTGAGAATAATGCTGGCACCTTACTTCAGAATATAATTTTATTTTTCCCTGTAAACTGACTCGTCTTCTAATCTAGGCATAGCTAAGTATAGTAGAGGTGGCCTTTGAGTCCTAGCAAAATAGAAGTATTGTACTTGAATATCTGTATAGAGGCTTTGCCCCGGGAGGTCCTGGTTGTCCTTAACTAGGCTGCAGCTGTGACCAGTGAAGATAACTGGGATAAAAGGGGGTGGGTTAGCCAGTCAGGGAGAGCCTTGGAGGAGCCCTGAACTGAGAAAGAACAACATGCAGAAGATGTACTTGAATATCTGTACAGAGAGAGGGTTTGCCCTGGGAGGTCCCGGTTGTCCTTGATGGGCTGCAGCTGTGATGTGCTTAATTGGACTGCAGCTGTGACTAATAAAGATAACTGGGATACAAGGGGGTGGGTTTGCCAGTCAGGGAGAGCCTTGGAGGAGCCCTAAATTGAGAAAGAATAGCATGCAGAAGAAGGAGTCTGTGCTGTGAAGATCTGCAGCCATAAGAAGGCACCGAGGAGGTATGGGACTTTAGAGATAGAACAACAACAATACAACAGTATGGGACTCTAGAGCTAGAACAACAACAGCTAAGTGATTAGGTGAAAAATATCCCTTGATTTCCCACCTTTCTAGTAATCCCTCCTAGCTAAGGTTTGCAGTCCAACAACTTGTGGAAATGGGGTGTAGTCTTCCCTGTCTTATTAGGATATCTGTGTACACTAATGCTATCCAAATGCAAATGAGAGAATTAATGATTATATGATATTACTGATAAAATTGTTGTAGGGAAAAAAGGAGTAATGAATTACTTTTTCTAATTTATAACGATGTGTTATTAACTGGGCTAGACTGGGCATTTTTCTTGTGTTATTTTCATTTCTTTGTTTTCCAGTAGACCCATTATGTTGGGGTCATTTGCAATGACAAAATAATATTTCATAACTTGGATGTATCATCTGTCAATCATAAGTCTTTTCTGCCTATTAAAGGGAAACTCACTGGCAGAATGAAGAATGATACCTTGCTGGACTCACTGGACAATATGTATTTAAAAACTGCTACCTGTTGTTCAAAAAACCTTCACTGATATGCCAAGGTCAGATTCATCTGAGTGGATGAAGGACTGGAGAAGAGCTAATGGTTTTTAAAAATTATTATATGAGGTGTAAAGTCTTAGATATTTGGTCACAGGTGAAAGTTGAATGTTCCTGCTTGTATAAAAAGAGTGTATTCCAGATCCAAACATCAGCAGATTCAATGGAGGAAAAATTAATTTTGACAAACTTAGAATTATGATAATGAGTTGAAGAAGAATTCACTTTAGAAGTTCAGATACTTTGTGTTTTAGTCAGGGAACTGAAGAGGTTAATTCTCTTGAGCAAAATGCCAATTCAGCAAATTAAGGAAGATATACTCTCTTTCACCAAAAGAATTTTGTGTTTGATTATTGCAGGATCCTTGAATTAAAGATATCTGAAAAGAGGAAATTCTATTGGCGATACTTCTTGATTGTAGACTCCATCTGTAAAGGATGAAGTTGTTTTATGTGAGTAATTTCAGGTGGTGTAGGGATTGTGTCCCCAGAGGAGACTCAAGATGAGTTTCAGGAAGTGTAGGAAAAGGGAACGGTTGTGGTACCTGTAAACTCTGAGTTTCTGTACCTACGTTGGTGGCACCAAAGTGTTTGTAACAGAACAAGGGAATGACAACAGTGGATGCCCCGGGAGATGCAGGTGAAAATCAGGGCACCATTTTCATTTGTGATTATCCTGTTTGCTTTGACCAGAACTGTCAGAAGGCCCAATTACAGACTTACAGTCTGCAACACTGTTCCATTTTACAATGTCATGTTCAACGGCAGTAAGTATGAGGTCTAGTAATGTTAATAATGTTATTAATCTAAATGGCAAAATTATCTCTAAGTTAGACAATAAATTTGTATTGTGACTATCCTGATGTGAGGACTAGGATTCATCTTTAAAATTATTGAAGAATTCTTTCTTCAAGGTGTACTATTTGTTGCATTTCTCAGTAATTTTCAGTCATGAATCTGAAAGACATGATTTTCATTTAGCTGTTTTCTGAGCATATTTCTAAATATTCAGTATAAATTTATTTTTAGAAGGGATATTTTTGTAGATAAAGCTAAGTCTCTGAGCCACTGATTAAACTTAAAAAAAATGAAGATTAATAAATAGGAGAAAAATAGAAAAATTATTTATATAATATTATAATTCTATAAATTTATCTAAATTTATAGAAAATTAATAAATAGGAAAATAAACTTTATTACCATTACTATATAACCATTAGGAGATTTTTAGATTCTAAGCTGACAGTAGGATATATTCCAGTCATGGACAAAATTAATTAGTAAATTTTTGTTGGAACTAATTTACACCAATAAATGATGAACTGGTTTCTGGAAATTGCTAACACCAAAAGCATCTAGTTAAGTACAGTGGAGCAACACTGACTCAGAATCTGAGCTGCTACATTGGTGTAAAGAACATAGAGTGGCAGGAGAGTAAAACCAGATAAAAGATACTGTAATTAAGCCGAAAATTGAAAAACACCCTTTACACAATCACACTGCCAGTTCATCCTTGAGTACATGCTGTGTTTAATGTTCACTCACAGATTCTTTTAGTACTGCACTCTTAGCTAAAGATGGTTTTGTTAGGGAGAATGAAGCGCAGTCATTGCAAAAATACACCAAGTTATTAATCCCTTTACTATTTCTACCAAATTTATATCACAAAACTTACTTTCCTGATAAATAAAAGTGATCATGATCCCACATATGTCTGCTGAAAGCCATGTCTAGTATCTAGCTGCGATGAAAATGAACAACAAAAAACTTCAAAGACCATTGACTGCCACTGAAACTGTCTTCCCTAATCCAAAATTTTCAGCACAAAGCACAGAAAACTTGCTGTATGAGAAGTACAATCCAGAGGGCAGAAACCTCCTGAATTTTCTTTCTCATACCTCATTGACCCTAATTTCCTGGGAATGATTATGCTTTGCCTTCCTATTGGATGTATGATCCTCTGCATCTTCATGGATCATCCCCCCAGCAGCATATTTCTTGTCATCTTCAGAAAATGTTACATGCATTTTCTGAAATGTCTCTGAAGACAATTTTTTATTTCAGTCTTGAGTAGGTTCAGTGATGTCACAGTGGGACCAGGCTGACCTGAAGGGTGAGATCTGGGACTGCAGCCCTGTGCCTGCACAAACTCCATTGTGATCAGCATGGGAGAAGGTGCTTGTTCATTTCAAGTCACTTGGACCTGATTGGGAATCCAGAAAGACTTGGAGGTTTACTTCCATGTACCACACTGTGGGTCAATCACTGAAAAATAAGCTTAAATCTTTCAGTATAGTACCTAGTAAATACTTCTGTAGCCAAATTGTCCTCAGGAAAAATCTACTGTTGAAATTTTAGTATTGGGTTTATCCTTTTTATCACACAAATCTGCCCACATATTTGAATAAATTGATTTTCCTGCTGCTGGCTGCCTTTGCTAAAGATTTATGGTAGTTGCTTGTCAGTGGAAATAATTGTTTTAAATTAACTTTGGAGTCTGTTTTCAAATCAGTAAATAGGGAAAATTAATCTGCAGAAAACATTAATCTGCTATAGATCTGTTCATTCCATCTCATTTTTAGTCCCTCATTTAAAAAGACCCAATCCAAGTATCCAACAAAATTTCCATGGTTACCAGACCTGTCAGAAGGCATTCATACACTTTCATATTAACAGACACTTGAATTTCAGGGAATATAATCTGAAGATCTCACTGAGGAACTAATTTCAGAAAGCGTATTTAATGAGAAAAATGGATGGAGCTCTTCTTGATTACATGCTGATTTTTATAAATAAGCCATGGAAACAGTTGCTTTCAATTGTGGTTTTGTTTCATACTTCTTAATGAAAAGATGTTATTAATTTTGTATGTCTTTAATGACACTCAATCACTTTTTCTTGATTTACTTTGAAATGTGTTTAGTTTTTTGGTAGTTTTGTAGGGGATTTGGAAACTGCTTTGATATTTTGTAAACACTGCTAATCATATAAGTTTCTTTCAGAGGTACATATTTTTAAAAAATGGGTATCTAAAGTTAGACTTCTAATCTCCATAAAAAAATCTTAAATATTTTTTCCATGACTCTGTATTAAGATCTGATTCCTGAAAAGCTTAAAGTGCAGCTTATCAATGTTTTGCCTGCTTCATCTCATTCTCTCACTCATTCAAGGAAGTCCAAAATCCTGGAAGTCCTTTTCTGAGGAGGAAAATAGATGTCTTGATTGCTGGAAATAATAAAATTTAACCTTTTCTTATATTTTATAATTCTGGCTAAATATCTTAGATGTACAAAACTCATAATCCTCTTATTTAGCATAAGGTATTTCTACTTAAGTCATATCTGAGAAAAATAGTCAAGCAAAGGATGTACATGCTAAGCAATTGTCAGTCTGCTAACTTTATAACCTCTGTTTTCAGAAAGGTCTGATTGTTTGGGGAATGGCACTTGTATGAAGCTGTTTTATTTCATATATAGTTGTTGGCACAATTTTAATACATACCAGATTGTTATTTCCTCCATTATCACAAGTGTTCTCTTAATTTCTAGTGCCACTAAAATTTTGTCATAAGAATGAGCAGAGATAATTAGCTGGGTTTGAGCCTATATGCTGTATCAAATTAACCAAATTGTAGATGAAAAGAGGAAAAGATCAGGTTTTATATCATCTGCATTTTAGGAACCTAAAATCTGAACGCATAGATACCTTGGTGAGTTTCATAGGTAATATTTTTCTTCTGTTTTATTGTTTGAGGTATGTATTTCAAATTTTATGTTTATTTTGAACTTCAAGTTTGAATGACACAAGGACTTTAAACATACTTTCACTTCAAACATGTTATCAAGAAGCAATGAGCACAGACTGAAACACAAAATGTTCCATTTCAACATGAAGAAACAGTGGCACAGGTTGCCCAGGAAGGCTGTACAGTCTCATTATTTGAGATATTGGAAGGACATCTGGACGTGGTCGTGGTCCTGGGCAACCTTCTTTAAGTGGCCCTGCTTGAGTGATCCCCAAACATTCTGTCCAACCACTACTGTTCTATGATTCTGTTGCAGAATGTCTTATACATTTGTATGAAATATGTTCAGATTAACTTTAAGAAAAAAATTTCAGCTGCCTCCAGTTAAAAGTCATAAATGTATTGATTCTAATTACAAAGTAGACTGAATTTTATCCATTTGGAATATTAATGGAACAGTGATTTCTTTTTAAGATATATGTCTGAGAGAACAGTTCATACATTGAAGGTACCTGTCTGTAAAAATAGTAGTGCTTTCGTGTATATTAATAATGGAAGTATGAACACACACCACTGTAGTATTGGACTAAAATAAGAAAAGTCTTTTTCCCCATTACTGTCCATTAAAAATAAGCCAGATTTTTTATTGTCTTCAACTATCTTTCAGGACTATCTATATTACATTTTGTGTTGTGTCTCAGTGCTGATAGCATGTAGTTCTGTATGTTAATGATCACATTGGTGAAAATAAAGGAAGTATTTTGCTTGAGAGCTTATATTAAAGCTTTATCATGAGCAGAACTAGCTCAATGCTGCAGCACAGCAGCCAGTGAGACTCTCCTTCCAGAGTTAAAAGGAACCTCTTAACCTCCTTTGATTACTGGAATTGAGGCAAACCTCATGGCCTTTTCATCTCTGAGAATAACGGGATTTTGTTCAGAGAGTTTAACTTTCTAAATTGCTTTTCAGAGGAAAGAATTGTCAATTCTGCTCATAGGAATGTGAAACTGAACTAAACCATAGTGCAGTAAACAAACAAGCAAACAAGTGGGCAAGCAAGCAAACAAAACCCACCAAAAACTCCAAAACCACAAACTTCTGAAAAATGCAGATGTGGAAACAGAAAGGAAGAAAAGAAATGTTGTTGAATATAAACTTGGCATCTTACTGTGATATGGCAGAGCATAAGGCACAAACTGAGGTGGTTGAATAACCAATTTCTGTGTCAGAATACCTTTAAACTAATAAATGACAAAGGCAGCAGCCGTTCCAGAGTAATGTATTTTCAGCAGAAAGTCACTGGAATAACAGTATACCAAAACAAAATAAAACTTTTTTTTTTAGTGAAGAAAGGCAAAACAAGCCAAGAAGGAGCTGAGAATTTGATCTTTCAATTTTATTGTAATTGTTTGTGTACATGGGGGAGCAAGATCTTATACCATTTCTTTGTGGTTTATGGAGCATGTCCTGTCCTTCCCTTAGATCTTTTGTGTACAAGGCCAAAAGTAAATAAAAAGGGTGTCACAATTTTTAGGAGACCAACCAAGAAAGAGAAAATTATGAGCTCTCCTGAAAGAAAGAGGATTCAGGGTGAAAAGCCAAGCTGATGGCTACTGTGTAGGACATTCAGTTGCTCAGAGGCTGTGCCCAGAGCCAAAAGGCTTTACAAGTTCAGAATAAAACCCTTTATACAAGCAGAAATATTTTCCTTTTATATTTCTTTGCTGGCTTCAGAAAAACTTTCTAAGATCACAAATTTGTGTGTCTGGCTTCCCAAGTTTGGTCTAGGTAAGTAAAGATGATAATGCCACATATAAAGTCTCATGTTTGCAGTTTTCCACTAGTGTGCTTGCAGATGATTGCTTTGGCCTTATTTTTCTGTTATGAGATCCTCTCAGTGTGTACAGGTTTATTAGAGAGTGTACTGTTTCTTTCTCATATTCTGCTTTTGAAGTACTCATAGAAAAAAACCTTTCTGGGGTGACTCTGATTTCTGAAAAAATATCTCTTCCCTCTGCCGTCTGCTTTAGCCAGGTCCTAACATTGTCATGGGTGGGTGCCTTTGTACAGCTTCTGGAACTATATTTACATGGAGAATTGGAAATGGTTGCAGTTTTAAAGGTCATTGACATACTGCTAATCTCTTTCTATCTATGTGTCCATAGCTTTCATCTTGGAATTAAAGTCTGTTTACATTTCCTGTTACAAAACGTTATCCAAGCACTATCCAAAATATCTCAAAGGCTCATAGGAAATTAAACACAATAGTAACAGTATAGTTGCCATTAATTTCTTTAGACATAATATAAAATATTTCCAGGGGTGATCTAGGTCGTCTTTAAAAGGTGCTATTCAAGCATGTTGAAAGAAATTGGTTTTGTACCCCAGACAGTTAAAAAATAAATGGAAATAAGTAAATTTGCACCTTATAACTGTCAAGATTTGTAATGCTTTTCTAACACAAAATAAACATCATATAGAACTAAAGCTAGATATAGCCATTGAACAACTGAGAGACACTAACCACCATTACACCTAGGCTATTTCACAGGTGTAGTGGTTTTCAAGACTGGTCCTGACAGTTACCTTGTCAGTTATACTAAGACAGACTCCTAATTCATGGCTGTGAGACTTGATCTTCCCTTGAACTTTCACACTTCTTGAATACTAATACCTGCAGTTGAAACCTTGTAATTACAAAGCCCTTTTCCTATTTTATAGTTCTTTAAGTGGTTAGTCTATATAAGTAATCAATCACAACTTCAATTCACTGTTCACATGGACAATTAAAACATAAAGAAAGTGAAAGGAAGTGAAATTTAAATCAGTCCAATAAATATATTTTAAGTGGATTTAAATTCTGGTAGAAGTCTCTGAGGATGAATTTTTATGCTTCAATTAATTCACCCACTTCCATATAATCCAGAGCCAATTTTTGCATATAAAGTTGATAACATTTAATGGGAATGGATATGCAAGCATATGCTCTCTTCCACATAGAGATATCCAGTTTTCTTTACAAAATATGTGCTATGTACACACATACAAAAAAAAGATATATCAGTTTGTATGCATTCTTTTGTAACACTGTAAGGCTTAATAACTTCTGACATGGATATTTATGAATGTCAAATCAATAATCTGTTTATTAAAAAAAAACCTTTTAAATATAAGAGTTTAAACTGTGCATCAAAGTACATTGTCAAATGGACACAGTTCTGGTCACTGGAAGGGTGAAAATTATGTTACACAAAACAGAAGAGTTGCCTCCATGTGACCTGAGACACTACAAAGACTTAGACGAGATTATAGTAAGCTTAGACAATTTTACCTGTGTTATCAATTGAAATAGGAAACTTCAATTGCCTATTTCACCCTAATGCATCTCACCCTAATGTAGACTATCAAATAAATCAATAGACTTGTTCTTTTGAAGTATTCATGCTATTTCATCAGCTAAAAGGAAGGCTGAGCATGTCTGCTCAGATGTTGATGATTATGATGCCATGATGACTTTAGGATTATGGTGGAAATACAGGATAATTAGGGCGAGTGACAATGTGCCACAGAAATTATTTACCCAGTGTCCTTTGATTTTTTTAAAATTATTAAATCAAGCAACATGCTTTTATTCTCCATTTGTTTGTCTGATGTAATAGGGTGTATCATAACTTCTGCCATTCATTTATTTCTGTGTCATCACAAAAATTTTTCCTTGTATATATTTCTTTGCACGAACAATTCTTTCCATCAAACATAAAACTAAAGAATGTTCCAGATGTTTTAAATAGCCACATTTATTGCCTGATAAAAAATCCTCTCCAATAAGCTAGTTCAGTGCTAGCTCCATCCTTCTTGCTTCTTTCTTTGACAGGTAATAGACACTTTTTTAGTGTCTTTCAACAAGAAGTCTCATTGTTCTCACTGAGAAGGGTCCTTAGTCCTCATTTCATTGTTAAACTCGATGGTTGCCTACAGCATGTATTCAGTCCACCTCCTGTGAATGTTCTTCCTTCAAAGAATACAGAATAACCAGTTCTTTGTGATGTACAGTGTTGGTTGACTTTTTATTCTGATCACTTTTATAACTCTAGATTAATAGCTTGGCCCAATGTTCAGAGGAGCACCTTGACACCAAAGCAATGAACATACTAAATTCTATGTATTAGCTTCTTACCTTTGTGCTTTTATCAACTAGGGAGAGATAAATGAGACTTTCTAACCGATTCCTCTACTTTGAAATGCAACTGACATTCAATGCTCACTTTATAGCTTCTACTTTTTTTGTCAGATATCAGCCATGGCCCATCATCTTCCCACTGCTGAGTGATCCTCACCCTGATCAACCTCTTGCCTGGTGGGTTTTAACACTGGGGCTGCATGATCTTCACACTTCTGACACACGTGCTTCAGCTGGGCTGAACTGATACCAACTGTTATTTTTACATCTTGACTCAGAATTCCTTCCTTCTTCTATAAACTCTGTATAACCTCTCTACATTTGGTACAGGTTCAGAGATGAGGCTGACCACTGCTGAAGGCCTTCCCCATTTCAGTGTGGAAATTCAGTTAAAATAGTAAGATCACTCTTCTAATAGTATCAGAGTGTAGCTCCAGGGAAAAAGAGATATGTAGCTTTTCCTTTGGATTAAGAAAAGGAAAAGCAAAGAGAAAGATCTCTTTTAAAGAAGAGGGAAATTTGTTGTTTGCTTGGTTTTAGTGTTTTGGTTTTTTTTCTGGTTTTCTGTGCTGCAAAATGGCAAGGATGCAATGCAGAGAGAGTTGTCTCAGTGGAAATCTTGATGAATAAACAATGTTGGGATGTTTAAATGTAATGGAAGAATCTCAATATGAGCAGAGTATGAGATCCTTTTCAAAGAGCTGTTTGAGGCAGTGTACTGATGGCTTTTAAAATTATCATGTGGGCAATAAAAAGACATGTTTTAATTAATTGAGATTTGGAATTCCAATTGACTAAAACTGGAGTTTTTAAAGAAGGAGAATAAAATGACCAAATCTATTGAATTTCAATGGGATTTATTCACTTGACCTCTTTTGGAATCAGATATTTTTGAAAATCACAAGCATTTTTAAAAAGGCGTCAAAATGTGCATTTTTAATGGAAACTTCTTCTGTTTCTGAATATTTCAACACCACTGAAGTATTGTGGGAGAGGAAGGAAGGCAGGGGAGAATAAAGATGGAGAAAATGTTCTGGGGCTATAAAGCAAAGGAGTAGGTTCATAGGAGTACCTTTTAAACCAGAGATATATGTCCATGATAAATATTGTATTCAGAAATTAACAGCCAACAATGATCTAGCATTAGAAGTAACCCTGGTAACATCAGATTGTATGTGTGGGAATCACAATGAGCAGTTTCTCTTTTTTTAATATAAAATAGAATTAGCTTCATGGACTTAAAATCAAATTGAACTTTAACCATGAAAGAGAAGATTGAATCATACTAAAGTTAACAGCCTTAACATTTCTTTTAAAATAGGATAGAATAAAAAAATTCTATTAAGATCCTTACATAATTTATTTTTTAAATGTTTCAATTAAGTCATAGAATCATAGAATGGTTTGGATTGGAAGGAACTTTAAGATCATCTAGTTCCAACACCCCTGCCATGGACAGGGAACTAGGATCCTCAGAGCCCCATCCAACTTGGCTTTGAACACTTTCAGGGATGGGGAGTCCACAATTTCACTGGGCAACCTGTGCCAGTGTCTCACCACCATCACAGTAAAGGTTTCTTCCCAATATGGTTAGGTTATGGTTAAACTCTTTAAATAAATCTTTAAATAAGTCTTGGTTTGGAAAAGTTAAATGAAACATTGGAAATATTCTGGAGGTTAAAGAGTAAGATGTGGAGGATTGTAAATGTTCTCACTCTAATATTACTCTGTCTGCTTAAAGGATTTCTCCTGGATGGTTAGGTATAGCATCCTAATCTCCGGAGAGCAGAAAAAGGCTATGATGGACTATGATTTGTGATAAAGGAACAGCATTCGTTTACTGTGAGGTATGTTTTTGTTGTACTTCTAGGCTGGTATAAGCCTGTTCATTATAAAAAATGTCATAATTTTCTCCATGCTGGACTCATACACACACACAAACACCACCATGTTCCCCCATAACAAAATAACATTTGGTAAGAAGTAGTAAGAATGAGTCTAGTATGAGTGAACAAGAAAAATCTCTAAAGATATCTTCTTTCTCCTGCATCTTGGATGACACGTGCCGGAGAAAGGGGACTGTGGTGCATGGTACAGCATCCCTACATATTATCAAGGCTGAATTTTTAGAGATGAGTAGGAACCAAATGAACAACTTTATTCTTCACAAGATTCACAGATAGCTGTTTCAGTAATTGCCCATTGTCTTCAATAGCATCACAAGAAGTATCCAAAGATCATTTTAAAAAGAATTTGAGATTGTTTTGGAAGGCTGCCAGTACTTGGGTGTGCAGGAACTCGGCCTTTTATTGTCCCAGCAACCAGACAGTGCTGCAACACAGATGTCATGGCAAAGAGAGAAGCATATGACTGTAAGGAAACTGGCTCAGGTTCTGCATAGGCAAAGAGGAAAGGAGCAGTAGACAGAAAATGTTCAGGATAACAATGCCTTAATGAGGTGTTAACAAAGTGGAGAAGAGAACAGCTTGTTGAGATATTTATGTCTTCAGGAGAACTTACGTGAACCTGGAACATAAAGCAGAAGGACTACATCTATGAATTTACTAGAGAGAAGACAGGATACATGACAATATGGTAGAGAGATAAGGCAAAAAATGGGGCAGAATGAAAGGATACAAATACAGTATCCAATTGCATGATCCTTTGGCATCAAAGACTACAGCTTTCATTGGTCCCAAATGCACACAATTCAGCTCCTATCTGCTGTAAATTGTATGTGAAAGCACAAGGTGGTTTAGATCTTAATCAGTATTAGCAGCAGTGTCACAGGCTATGTTTTTTTGCTTTACACTTCCACTAATTCCTAGTCTTGATAACAGCTTTCTTCCCCTATGACACAGAATACTTTTTAAATGATTGGCACTAAATTTTATTATACTGTTAGTGGACTCAAAATTAATTTTAATCAAATGGAGTAGAAATGCTTTAATTGTGTTTCCAACATGTTGCTGCAGTTACATACAAAGCTGCTAATTTATAATTTACTGCATATGCCAATTAGCATATTAATATTCAATATCTTTACAGAAAATGTATAAATAATTGTAAGATCTCAAAAAATGCTTCTTACAAATGTTAAAGAATTTAAGGATGCAGAAGCAGAAAAAGAATACCATCTGTGACAGGAAATGGTCTACAAGTCAAAAAGTGATTTTCTTCACTGAACACAAATTTTTCATTATGGTTAAGTAAATCTAGTTCTGCATTAGTCAGCAACAGAAATCAGTTGCTTTATTATTTATTTTGTTTGGAATCAGCTAGGATAAGGGCGAACCTTTCATTAAGCTGTTCCAGTGCTGGGTATCAGCAGAACAATTTCCATGTGGCTTGACCTGGCTACATCTACTGGACAGATTCAGCAGAGAACACCACAAAGTATTTTCTTATGTAATCTTCACACATCAGTTATCCTTACAACAATGCTGTGAGGAAGGTAATTATGATTGTCTTCATCAGTAGCTTCTTTCTTTTTCTTCTCTTATTTGATCTAGATCTGTGGTCTAGGGATTCAAAATCTTCACTGATTCCTTCCATTTGGTTTGTCTGCCTTTGCTCTTCTAGAATTGGGTTAACAAGACAGGGAGCAGAAGAAAAAATCAGACTTCATTTCCTTCCTGCTCCTAGAAAACTACTGCTGAATCTGGGACAGTGCTCTGCCTAGTGCAAAATAATCTAAACAGATGTGAACTGGTCCTTTGTATATGCCTCAGAAGGCTCTGCTTTACCAAAAGTGGTGAACATAACCAGGAACATAACATTTTTTGAAAACTCTGTTCCTTTGTTGAGACAGATAAAGACTGGCAAATTTTTTAAAGAAATTAAGAGGAATATGCAGATGAAAAGACACAAGTTGGTTGTTTAAACTTCTTGTCTCTGAGAAAACAAGCTGAAGAACTACCCACCACTAATTTTGACTGTGGTTTAGGGATTACAAATTACTAATACCTCTATCTCTCAATTACTTTCTACATTTCAAAGCTTTAAAAAATTTTCCAAAATTCTCACCTGAAAATAGTGCTTTACATGATATGAAAAAAATCAGTCAGGATTTTGTGTGCCTGATTAACTTTCCAGGGACAACTTTGACTTACTCTACTTACTCTTACTCTGCTGTGTTTGGTAGAGTACTTGACAGTGCCAGCTGGAAATACTGAGGATACTTCAGTGAAAGTAATATTCAAATAAATGGTAAATGGAGATTTAAAATTATATTACATTAATTTACATAGGTCTGAAATCTAAATTCCATTATTTATTTACCTACATTCTAGAAATTTTCACTGTGGTAGTTATAACCTTCTAGCTATTCAGAGGGGTACAAGTTCACTTAAATCTTGCTATAATGGTATAATAATGCTTCCAACAGGAGCACATGCAATTTCTGTATTTTTGTATCAGAGTAAATTTGCATCCTACCAGGTAAATTCTCAGCAGAGAACTCACAGGAGAATTACTGTAGAATTTTTGAAAGGAGTATTTCAAAAGATTTTCTGACTAAGGCAAGAAAAAAACAGCAGTTAACTACTAGTCTGACATGGTGTACACTTTTTGCAAAAAGTCTCAGCATTTGAGAATAATAAGGCCAGAAAGAAGCATCTCTCATTCATTATATATGACTTAAAGATTCTCCTTCTTTGAAGACAGACATACTATCCTATCTCCCACAATCCAAAAGGATTTACTGCAAACTGTGATTATCTGACATGCGAGGAGTAAATTTTGCCAGAAAAGAGAAAAATGACTCCAAACATTCACTCTGGCCATTGAATTTGGAATTTCTTGACTGAGGAGTGTCTGATGAGCATCTGACTTTATAACAAATACTTTTTTCAGCTATAAAAGTAAAACTTTTTCAGTAGCATAACGTAGCCTAATTTTTAACATTGCAATTTTTAAACAAAATTAAAAAGTATATGTTTGTGGCATCATAATGGTTCCTTAGACAGTCCAATGACAGGCATAAACCATGTAGGGCTAATCTCATTAGTGGCTTGGCACCTTCCACAGAGACCAGTCTGTGGAAGGGAGAGGTCAAATAAGGAGTTCAGAAGAAGTTACTGACCGCAGGACACTGCTGGACTGAGGGATTTCTTTAACACATTTGAAGAAAAATGCAAATCCTAAAGGTAATAGACTGGAATCTGCCACACTGTCCATCTTGTTCTCTCTTCTTCCAGCGCATCATCTTGTCTTTCCTCAGTGCTCCGACTGGCGTGTCCTTCACCTGTTAACAAATGGGAGTCTGTCCACCATGTTGCTTTTTAGTCATCTATTTATCTGATACTGCAAGGAATTCTTGGAAATATCTTGGTCCCTTATCTTGCCTCTTTGGCAAAGAGATAAAGTTGTCTTCCATATCCAGAGGTAAGAATTAATTAGAAAGATTCTTCACTCTTGTATTATGTCCTTTACAAAAATAAAACATTTTGGACCTCATTTCCATAAAGTTGTTGACCTGTACTTTAGTCAATTTTCTAATGGGACTATCCTAAACTGTATGACTCAGGAGAATCTTGAATCTTTTAAGAGTAGACATTGGAGAAGTAGATATAGACTCACAGAAGCTGCAATAAATCTCTTCTGCTGAGTCCTTCCATATATGAGAATTTGCCAATATGTGGAATAGTTTTCCTAAACGTCTAGAAGAAATCTCAACTGTTCCTAAAGTTGTAGTGATTCAAAAACATATTTTAATTAATTTTGTTTGGATGCAAATTTGTTAATTAGGCTTAATACCACACCTAGATTTTTTAATTTTTCTATTAAAAATTATTGAATTACAATTTTTTTCTCAAAGTTTTCTGTCCTGCTAATAGAATAATATGTCCATATTCCTATGGACAGTCACTTCTCTACACAGCGTATTTGAAAGTTTGTAACATAACTATATTTAAAACAAAGGTTGCAATCTAAGGTTGTTGGGGTTTTTTTGTTTTGTTTCTGAAGTGATTTATATGAAGAATCCTTTGCCAATAATATTTTCCTTTAAATAGAATTTTCTGTAGACTTTTTGAAATAGAACTGAAAGACAAATATAAAATGTTTGTTAATTTTATTTAAATAAAGTATTTTCTGGAGTGAGAGTATCTGAGCAACAAGTCTGAAAGTTAATTAAACAATTCTGTGGTAAAACATTTGGAGAATCTTAAAAAAATCCCTCTGGTGTTTAGAAGTCTGAATAAGAGCAGAGGGAATTTGAGGATTGTTGTTAAGCTTTCAAAGTAGTGTCTTAGAACATTTAAAAGTCTTCTGACATTTGAAACTTTTAAGACCTACCCACAAGGGTTACTTGCCGTGGTAAGGAATATATTAGACAGAATAATCCTTAAAATAAATTATGGTAGTCAGTTGAATTTGATTATGCTGACTGAATTAAAATAATTAATTCAAAGAAAATATTCACTCCAGAATGCCAAGAGGAAACTCTGAATCACTATATTTCATGCAACAAAACTTAGTTTGCATAAATATAGCTGAACATTGCATAAGTAGTATATGAGGGACAATGCAGGAAGAAAAAAAAAGTGATTTAAAATGCATTTTAAAATGACTGTTCAGTTGATGGATCAAAGAACTGATATTTTTTAGGCCATCTCAGTGTCTCTGGGCTTATTAGTTGTTATCCAGAGACTGAAATGCTAATTTGTGTGATTTGCACACCCAAACCAGCTGCATATTTGTCTATATTCCAACATAAATATTAGCAACAAAGTATGGTCCTGATCACTTTCAGTCACTTTGCCCTGAATCAAACCCCAAGTAAGCCATTTCTCTTCTGCCCACCACTTTTCAGTGAGAGAGTGACAAAGGCAGAGACTTTAATGGGTTAATAATAAAACTATACTAAAAGAGAAGGTGCTTTATACACAACTTTATCAGCTGTGAGTTTTAGTACTTTGCAAATTCATACAGTAACATCTTCTCAGAAACTTAGGGGGGAAAAAAGCTAAATAATTTTAATATTGGAATGTCATTTTATGAGATTAATATCCCATGAATTTTGGAGCAATTTTGCTTCTGCAACTCACAGAGGCTTCAAGCATGACTGTATGGTATTGGTAAAAGTGGCTGAATGGGAGGATGTGTTAAGTTTGGAAGCATAGATAAAAAGACTCTGAGTGTTCTTTAGCCAGAAGAAAGATTTTGGTCAAGCAACTTACTGTTACATCTGAAGTAAACACCAGGATTAATGAATATTTATAGGGTTTTATGATATTTGTGGAGAAAAACTTCTAGCCCCATATGGTTCCAAATATGGCTGATCTTTAAAAATTAATTCACTGGCTAGTGTTCTTAGATTTCTTCTGTAGTCAGTTTTATTTATTGAAAGCAATTCAAAGGGTTATTCCTGTTTTGTTATTATAAATTAATGAATACCATGGTCCATGAATGGGGAAATAATCAGCAAAGATTTAATAAAGGTGGATACAAAAAGCTTTAAAAGCAAAAATTATCTCTGTAATGTGTAACTGTAGGGAACAAAGCTGTGGTAGCAGGCTGGAAGCACAGTTAAAATAGCAGGCTATGAAAAGATCCTGTTCTGAGGATAGTAGCCTGGGTGTTTGACCCTGCAGAGCTAGTAAAAATTCCCACATTCTTCAGAGAGCAAGAGAGTCTGCACTCAGATTCCTTGTACATGAAAGTCCTCATGAGAAAAAAAAAAAAGTCCTCCAGGTTGTTCTCCCCTGACACAACCAGTTACACAGAGAGTTGAGCCTCTGCAACTTGTTTGGTCCCAATAGAGGAACATTGATTGTTATCAGGTTGGATGTGGCTTCATGAGCACTGTCATAGGAAGGGTGATGTGGTTTGAATAGTAACATTGTTTGACAACACATTATAATTCAAACTGTATTAAAGCAGTGACAAAGATGAGGAACAATGCACCCACTCGGTGACTTACCTGATCACTGACAGCAATGGTGGGACTGCAAGTGATGCCATAGCTCTGGTGGACTATCAAAGACATAATGTTGGGTTCATTTATTCACCCTGATGTTGGGTAAAGTGCAGGGTGTCATGGAGAAGGGTGCCAATGTTCTAAACATATGAATATAACATAATATAACATAATATAATATAATTATATAATATAATTTTTGTCTACTGCTACCACACCAGAGATGCAGAACTCCCTAGGACCAATTTCTAGCTGTCAGCCCCCTGTAGATATTCTGCATTGTAGAGGCCCAAAGAAGCTGATTTTAGTTGAGGGACGGATGGTGCATTCCTGCTCCAACCAAAAAAATTAACTGCTCAACATTTATTTTCTTTAGTAACAAACAGACCTGGAAGTCTTAAAGAACGACTTTCAATTTTTTGAATGCTTTCAAGTTGTATATAAAGTGTCTGGAAGATTAATGGCTGTCATCATTCATATGATGAGAGTAAGAAACTTCTTCCTCAACTGCTGTGCTATTAGTTTGACCCAATTGTACTGCCAAATTCTCCTACTGCTCAGAACTTGTACCTTGTCTTTTCTTTACAGAATGAATCTCATCAAAACTCTCGACAGTTGACTTTACTAATGTCCATTCACAACCCTGAACCTCAAAAAGCAAAGTACTGGTGCTGACTCTCAAAATATAGTCTACATCAGCCATGTCTTAAAAAATTGAAGGTAACTCTCTCAGTATGGTTACAAATGCAGTGCTTGAATGTTTTTAATAATTTTGGCTACTGAGGTGACTGTAAAATTAACAGACTTACACTAGAACTCTGTCTATTGCAACATCATTTATAGGAAATAAAAGCAAAAGGTAACTTTTTGATCATTTAAATCAAAATGTGATGGCAAATGCTATTGAATAGGTGCTGCTGATAGGCAACTGAGAGGCATTAGAGAATAGGGCAGCTCATCAGCTTGTCTTCTATAAACAGTTTTTCTGTGAATGTCTCCAGAGTTTCTTCCATGAAGGATTCAGAAGGAGGAAGGGACAATTCTGTCTTTAAGCATAAACATGGCATTGTGTGGGTTTCCTCTCAGGCTCACTCTCTCAGCTTGGACACATGGTAGTTACATCCCCGTCTCACCTTTTGATGTGGAGAACAACAGGATAAGTGTCCTGACTCTTCTATTTTAAGTATCCATGGAGGCTCCTTAGAAAAACGGGAATGTCAGCAAGACCTCCCTGTACTTAAAACTGTTACCTAAGAAAAGTCAGGTGGATCTATGTTGTATTGCACTAAACCTTAGGGATCTACAGCACTGCTCTCTTTCAGGCACACTTCCATAGTCAGGTGTATGTAGCTACAGGGGCACTGAAGATCATCTTGAAACTCTGAACCTTTGCTGTGGCACCTTAGGAGAGACAGCTGATGCTGCTGGAACCTCTCTGCAGTGATTATAGTGTCTGTAGGTTCAGACAGGTTGTGCTGCACAAGATACAGCAGCACATAGTTCATACTTTATTTCAAAATCTCTTAAGCAGTATTTTTTCCTTTGAACTCAAAGTTTGAGATCTTAATATATTTTAAAAACCAGAGTCACCAGGTATGGACCTATGTTTCCCGCACCTTTATTAGGTAACATTTGGGTGGGCTTTTCCTTCACCTGGATGGGAATTCTGACATGAAAATTCTTGACCAGAGACCAGAGTACTCTGGTGCTGGATGATGCTGCAAGCCTGTCCGTGGCGTAAAATGGCCACAAAACACCAAATGCTTCATATTTTGCTCTTCATCTCAGTTACTGCTAGCTAAAAGCAGCATCAAAATTTCTAAGTGTTCATATATGCCTTGTGCTTTTTTAGGAGTGTTGAGTACATTCCACCCACAAGAAGCATAATTTGCTCCAACTTCTTCATTCTACTAGATTTTTTTGAAGTATTTCAAAATGAATAAATTTCTAAACCCATCTTGAATAATTGTTTATATCACAGTAACCATCTTCAAATATATACATAAAATTGAGTTGTCAGTGTATATTGTGTTACAGCATGAAGAATGTTATTTACCACTGCCCTACTCTTCTTCTCATAATTCTGCTTCCTACTGGTTTTCTAATAGCATTTACATTTCTTCAATTGTCAGCTGCAAGTTGAATATATAAGCATATTGATATCACAGAAATAAGAACACATGAAAATCCAAGCTATTTTTATTGTCTATTACTTTCTTTTCCTAGTGTGTTGCTTAAAAAGAAATATTTATGCTTTAGGCATAGGCAGGCATAAATAAACCAGTTTATACATGTGTAGACATATATGTTCTCTTTCAATAATTGTAAATGGCATTACAAGGTCACAGGCTTTGAGGACAGAAGGAATTTCAGCAAGGAAATCTGTATAAATACCATTTTTTGTTTCTGAGAATTCACAGTCATGTAAAAAGAACTGGATAGGTAATGTGCTTTGTTTTCCATTTTTTTATGTCACTAGTAGGGTTATTCCTGGAATGAAAAAAATGGGTCATATTCATTATTTGAAAATGGAATAATTTTTTTTTCTTCTGCACTGAATTACTAACTGAGGCATATTACAGAACTGACAGGAACACCACTTGCAACGTAGTGGTAATGAAAATAAAATAAAGCTGCCTTATATGTTGTTCTTTTTCTCTCATAAGAAACCAATATTGTTTGGAGCATTGGTGAGCTCTAGAGAAACCTTTTGTCTTGCACAATAGGTTTCCTTTCACTTATTAGAATCACCTATTTTTCACCTCGTTTTATCTGCTTGTTACTTAGCAATAAACCTCATCTCAATCCAATGTTAAGCCCAGTTTTCCAATCTCAAAGCATACAGTGTTCACTCTTTCTGAACAAAGAGCTCTCACTCTGAGAAGGAGGACTCTGAACTAAAGAAAAAAATATTGAAAAGCAGTGTTACCCTCTAGTTCTTTAGAGCAACTTTTAACATAATGACCTGTTTAGTGAATGCCTGTACTCACTACACCTACACAAAATAATATTTTTGAACCCAAATTAGGAATTTGTATCTTGAAATTGCATAGAGTAAGAGTAAATATAGGTAAATTAGGCATTGGTTAATTTATCTTGCATATAGTAGCCACTAAGACGGACTTGTCAAGAGTTCTGTATGGAATCAAAGCTGCTGTTTCCTGGAATAATACTTAAAAGAAACTGGAGGTAGAACGCTGCCTACTGTCAGTCAAAGATTCATTCTAGTTGAACTTTATTGGCAAAGAAAGATAAAATTTTATCTTCATACACAGTAAACTTTACATTGCAGTGCCTAAAACCACAAAATGAATTACACTTCTAGGCATCACCTCAGTGGCAATTTAAGCAGCTAAGCTCAGTAATGACACTGTAAATGCATCATCTTCAGAGCAATCTAATTCATATATTCCCTTTCCAGCCATTTATTACATCATTCATGCATTTTACATTTCTGTATATTCTGTTCAAATGAAAATGTTTTCCTTCTAGTCTTTCAAAGGACATTTTAGACTTGTGTTGCCATTTTGGTTTATATTCTTGCTCCGGTCCCTTAAGTTTAAATGCTCTTGTGTGTTGAATAGGGTATTACAAACCTAGAGAGTAAAATGCAAACCACAAACACTTTAAAGTTCAACTAGATCTAATACTTAACTCTCTTCCTCCATCACCACCCCCCCTCTTTTTTTTGTTGATTATAGAAAACTTTTCCCTTCTTAATGTCTCTGTTTAAATTCTTATGCAAAATTATTTGGAAGGTAGGTGTTCTGATGCATGAAAGAAATTACACTTTTCTATATCATGCAATGAAAGTTGTCAGTAAATGTTCAAATGTGTCTAAGCTAGAAACTTCATGCCTATATTTCAATAGTATTACTGAATCTGTAGGGATGAAACTGCTCTCTTTTTCATTAAAAATGGTATTGCTAATGACTTAGCTGAGACAATGTTGGTCGTTAATGCTTAGTAAACGTTAGTTGTTTTACATGATTTGGAACACACTTTAGTACATCATTTTCATTGCTGCCATTTTAGGTTTCTTTCCATTCTACTACTGTCTCCTAATGCAATTAACATTAAGAAGATGTTTGTCAAGGATACAATTTTAAGGACACCTTCTGCCACATAGGCTTCATTAAGGGCTTTTGAAATACAGAATACTAATGAAAGCCCCTTGTGGCAAGACATTTAGTTAAGGACCCATGCAGCTTAGGATGTCTCAGTTTAAGATATTACTGCTGATGTTTCCCTGGTCTGAAAGACAATAGAGCTTGAGCAGAATGTTTTACACACTAAAGAGATTGGAAATACTTTGCAAAAAACAGGGGGTTTTGAGAGACTTATCTAAGCTTGTATCTCGTTGTTGTACCTATTGATGCTAATCAGTTTCACAGGCATTATTTAACTGTTTCTTGTGCTGTCAGATTAACAACCATCGTTTTACAGTCTTACTTAAGATATCCTTTTCTTTTTTTTAAATTACACGTATAACTACATAAAGATATATATGTTGGATACTATCAGAGAAATAGTCTATATAATTTCTTCAATAATAAAGTATTTTCACCAGTGATGAAATACCCTGTAATATTTTGTATCTCTTTCTGGGCATCCTGTCCCATCTGGCTTCCTGTCTGTCCTTTGCCTCTTTCCAGTTCTCCTCATTCCAACTAAAAATGAGTTCTAGCCAAGGGGTGTTTGTGAGAAAAGCAGTTTAAGGAAAGGGAATAAAAGATGCTTGAGAAATGGATGTGCACCGAGAGTGAGTATTTGCATGACTCTCCTTCTAAAACATAATAGCCCCTGAATAGAAACATTTTTTTTTGACTCTGTAATTTATACTTATTTGTGGAGTCAGGAATTCTTTGCTATTCTTGATCAGTCAGCTGGGGTCAAGTTGAAAATAACATATGCTGGTATTGAATGTCATGCCTCAATAATGTTGCTCACTTTTTTCCCAGAAGAGCTGGAAGTTCCGAAGTCAGAAATATTAATGTTCCTGCTGCCCCAAGCCAGCCAAAATACAGACCTATTTTCTGTTGTCTGAAAATTAAGGTGGATACCAAGATAACTCAGGTCATTAAACAAGCAAATTTAAGATTTAGAGCTATAGGAGTTTTTAACAATAAGTTTGGCTTCTAGCTCTGGAAATAAGCATCCAGAGCATTTTTTCACCCCCAGAACTTGTGAATTAGGCATGTTTATAATTATACAGATGTGATATTATGTACAGGGCACTTGTACTCAGTTTAACAAAATAGGTGGCCATTTAGAGCTGAATATGTTAGTCTATTTTATCATGTCAGTAAATACAGAAACCATTATCTACTGATTTATCATAGTGCTCAGAGCTGTGCTGTAGTTTATGAAAATTTATGCACCAAATAAAGCATGCATATTGTTTTCAATTTCTTTGTGCTCCCTGAAGAGTGGCAAAATGATTTTGTTTAATAGGCTAGTAACAATAAGAGAGTTAAAGCTGGAGGGTTTCTAGAGTTTGTGAAAAGATGTATTTCAGCTTGAACCACAACAATTTCTTGCAGCATAAATGTACTAATATGACACAGACTGTGTGGGTCATTCAAAAATTCTCTGACCCACCTGAGCATTGATATTTAGATAAACTGTAAAAAAGCACACAAAAAGATACAAATCTTTTTGCTAATTTTCTTTATTAAGAATTTGCTAGTTCAATTACTACCCTTCTGTATAGATCTTTAAATCTTTTAAGGTTTTGTTTTTGAAAGTGTGTTTCTGTAGCACATCACTTCCATGCTTTCTGAGCAGCCCGACCCTTGGTTGCAACCCTGACTTCCTAGGAGCAGTACAGTCTCACTGTGGCTTGCCACAAGCCATGTACTTTGGGGAAGGCTTATCTAGTGACTTATTTGCCTAAATTTTCCTTTCTCTCCTCAGTGCTTTTACTATCTTACTGGGGTTTCATGTGGTGGGAAATGGGATCTGTTTCTGCTCCATGCACTGGCTCCTTTCCTATGTCTTCCAGGCTTATGCTGATCTGCTGACTTTTCTTGGGGACTTGTGCTCACAGGGAACATGCATCAGCTCAAACTTTTTCCTTAACTGACTTACAATGTGACCAATACCCTCCTGTACCAAAGACTCTGCCCTTTGTCACCTGCTGCTATCCACAGGGCACAGTAGGAGATCTGCTTGACATAAACAAACTACTGCCGGGAGTTTCATCTCCCACCCTAGCGATATTGCAGGTGGGCACCATCTGAAAGATACAAAAATAAATGGCAGTATTTTACAGCAGCTCTTTGGTGTTTCCATGTGAGTGCTTTGGGCCATATTAAAGTTCACTAGATTTTGCAAACACAATGAAATCTTGTTTCCCTAGACATTGCTGCTGTGCAGCAATTGTATGCTATATCATTTGTCTTTTACTGCCTGTATTTGCCATGGGAGCACTAGATTTACTTGGTCTGCTGCAGAAAGGTGTTCCTGGATGGCCAGGTAGGAGTCAGCTATGCAGCCATGCAGGATCTCACTTGACAAGTTGACAGGTATTGAATCAGAAGCCATGCAGCTGCATTATTGTTATTGTGGCTGACTTGTTTTGGCCAAAAACACATCTAGCTGATGGCTTAGAGTTGGTTTGCATCCTTTTGCCCAGTCAAACTATAAATAAAAGACTCATGTCTTAATAAAGTTAGCCCATAATAATATAGGGATTTTTTCAAGATTTGCTTTATGTTCCTAGCTACTAGGAAAAAATGAAAAATGTACATTATAGAGATCTTGAGGTTCCAGAGCTAAAAGGTCTTGATAATTGAAGCCAGAAATGTTTGTACAAGAAGCAACCTGTGGAAACAGACTCATCAGAGAAAGAGAAATATGCTCAGTTTCTTCACAAATTCTTATTTATCTTATTTAGCTCTGTTACTCACCATATCAGTGGGCAAGGTGTTTTGTGTTTGGCGTAATTTTTTTTTCTATTCACAAAAACCAATTTGAAAAAGCAATGGCAATGTCATGTTTGTTTTAAGAATGGTGTCTCACTGGTTGCTATATGACTTCCAGTTCCAGCACTGTGCACTGGTGGCATAAATATATAATTTTTCAACCATAATAATTTTTTTATTTCCATTCTAATGAATGTGATTCCAGCTTATCTAAGAATTGGCTGAAATAAATTTAGAAATAGAAAGAAATTAAATTTATGGTTTGTATTTTTCATTTTCAAATGTTTTCCTCATTGTTAATATATTCCTGTTGCATCTGAACAGGAACAGAATGAACATCAGCATTGTTGTGCAATGAGGTTGCATTTAGCTATCTATATAGAAAATAACAACTTTACTCAGACTTCCCTTGCAAAAGAATGAGGATGATTTTATCATGTAAAAGTAGAAATTGAAAAGTAGAAACTTTAAGCCCAAGTAAATTAAAGAAACAAGTCTGCAACAATGGCTCATTATAACTAACCAAATCAGTGAATTGTAGAGTTGCTGTGGTGGGAAGGCACCCTGGATAACCTCTGGTCTAACTCCTGTGCTCACAGCAGAACAACCAGAGCAGATTGATAAGGAAGGTATCCAGTGGGATTTTAAATATCTCCAAGACTGGAGACTGGTATTTCTGATGTTTAAGTGTAATTTCCTTTTTTTCAGTTTGTGCCTGCTGCCTCACTGGGCACTACAAGAGAGGAGCTTGTCTCCATCCATTGAGTTCCCATCAGGTATTTATATACATGGATAAGAGCTCCTTGAACATTCCCTTCTCACGCTGAGCACTGACTGCAAGCTCTCTCTGCTGTACCTTGTATGTCAGATGCTCCAAGCCCCTTACTGTCTCTGAACTCAGTGTCCATGACTCTTGTACTGGTATGTATCTTACTGGTATAGAGCAGAGGGGAAGGGTCGCCTCCCTCAAACAGCTGGTGACACTCTTCCTAATACCTGTCAGGAACCTTCTTTTCCCCAGGGTGACATTGCTGGCTTCTGACTAGCTTGTTGTCTACAGGGATTCCCAGGATCTCTTCTGTAAAGTAGCTTTCCAGCTGATTAGCCTATACTGTGTATTAATGCAGCAGGCTATTCCCACTACCGGTGTAGGACTTGGCGTTTTGCTTTGCTGACCTCCACGAGTTTCCCGTCAGCCCATCTCTGCAGCCTGCTGAAGCTCCTCTGAGTGGGAGACCATCCACTGAGTGTATCAGCCATTCCTCCCAAGTGTGTATCATCACTCCTGCTGACAGTGCAGTCTGCCTCATTGTCCAGGTCATTAATGAAGAGGTGGGTCAGTACTCTCCTGGAATGAGCCCCTGGAGTATACCAGCAGTGGCTGACCTATCAGGCTGCTCAGAACAGTCCATGCTCACTGTTTACAGTCACTCTTGGTGGCTTGGTGGTCAAACCTTTTTAACAGATTTGGAAATATCTTCCAGGATTACTTGCCCCATCACCTTTCAAGGGATCATGGTCAGGCTGACAATACTGTAGTTCCCTGGGTCTCCTTTCTTGCCCTTTTTGAAGACAGAAGTCTTCACATCCTCAGGACCCTCCTTCAACTCCCATGAACTTTCAAAGACAATTGAATGACCCAGCAATGACATACACCAGCTCCCTCACCATGGATGCATCCTATCAAGTTAGAGAACACATTCAGACTTTAAAGAAACAACTTTCTGAAAGTGTATACAACAGTCTCCATTAGAAAGAAAATATGGAAATTAAAACTGAATGTGTTTTGAAATGAAATATTTTATTCTATCTCAGCTATTCTTTCTAAAAATAGGAATTACTACAGCATAATGACTTACAAAAATAATGTTTACCTTTAATATTTAAAATTTATTCATACCTTATACAGAGACAGGTTGGGTTCATACCACAAAGACTAAAATTGTTTGGAATTTCAGGTTAGTGTGGAGTGAATCTAGCTTCTTGGTGAGAGGTCTCTGACACTGATATTGCAAGTAGTGTGTGAACTTCTGATAACTTTTCCAGTAGAATCTAACACTTGGCTTTTGACCCAGAAGTGCCAAAGTGATTTTGATTTCCTAAAAGAAATTCTTTCTTCACAGACTGTGCTGCCATAATTCAGATCACTGGCAGTTTTCAAGTAGGAGCATTTGAACAGGAGTGACTGTTGAAGAGAAGAGACCAAAATGGTAGTTGATACTGGTTCGTTCCTTTCAAGTGGAGTAAGGACACATCTGTGAACTCCACATCTGTATCTTCGCCTGCTGCAGGTGTCCTGAACTTCCTGCAGCTACATAGGAGATACAAATTCTTTTATTCCCTGAATGAGCTGCTACCTGTTCTGTACCCAAAACAGAATTAACCACCTTGATATTGTTAGATCAATTCTAATAGTGTTCTAATTAATCTACTGTCATTCACTGTCATTGCCTGTTGTCAACTTTTAAAATAAAATAAAAGTAAAATAAAATTTTTAATATCTTGGGTCTCAGTGGGTTGAAATATATATGGTTACTATAATTTATACGTATTTGACATCTTATGAGCACAGTGCATGTGAAGTTTTCTGCTACCATGGATGGTGGGAATCACTCATACAGCACATAAGATGCTTCACAGCTTTTGGAAAGGACAGGTCTGGTTTGGTGATACAAAAAGGCTCTGTGGGTTCTTTAGCACCTGTACATGGTCAATTTGATCTGATGTAAAAATCAGAAAAAAGAGTACTGTATCTGAATGACTTTAGTAGTTTAAAACATTTAAAATAATTGCTGCCTCAAATACTGTTCCAGAATTTCTTTCATCCAGCTGGCAGAAATTGCCTTTTTCCTTGCAGTACCACAGTCTAAGTAAGAATAACTGCCATTGAACTTGTCAAGCTTATGCTAGAGTAAAAGTGGCCTAATAAATACAAATATCTTACCAGAAAGGCATTGGTCAGATGTCAGTTTAGTGGAAGCACTATTGGGTTTCTTAAAAAAATACCCAGATGCCTGGCTATTTTCTAATGAATTATTTTGTGTGCAGTAAATGCTGTCACTTAGCCTAGGCCAGAAACAATGCCATAGAAATGGCCTTGAGAAAACCTTAATACATGAAGATATGAACACTGGAATTATGGCTGCCAACAAATGAAGAAAATTTCTCAATATGTGGTAGCTACTCACCTTGCTGAACAAAAAAATAACTGTCACCAAATTACTCAGGCCTCTCCCTTTGATGCAAAGTGTGTCTCTTGGTTGCTTTTTTTTCTTTCTACCATATGAGTTGATAATAAATTGTGCTTTTTTGATCTTTCTGCTTAATATCTGAAACCTTTGGCCTACTTAGGAATTATTTTTCTTCAGCACCCCAAGTAAAGAATCTGCTTGCTGCCAAGATCCGTTTAAGTGATATACACCTTTAGAAAACAATGACAATGCTTCCTAAAATGATTTATCCTGGGAATATGACAATAGCCACTCTGGTAATACTCTCCTACAGGTAAGACCAGCACCAAACAGCTGCAACATTGGAAATCTGATGACAGACATGAATGCTCAGCAGTTCATTGATAGTGAAAAAACACTAGCCTAGCAGAGAAAACAATGCTGTACAGCTCTATATATCAGTTTAAAAAATGGCATTGCCTCCACACACAAATGTGTTGTGGTTTGTTTGCATAATAATTATTCTGATCTCATAAAGTACATGCAATTTTCATTTATTAGTAACAGATCACCTAATATTCCATGAAAATTGCTTTTGAGTTACTGTTCTCTGCTGAATGCCATCTCATTTATGACACAGTATCACCTTATTAGAATGCACCTAGGAAAGTGTCACTGTGGCTGGGGCACTTCTGAAATAGTTGAGACAAATTAATATTGTCAAACCCAAGAGAGAGATTATAAATTCCCCTTTAAACTGTCTTCGTGTCTTTCAAGGACAATTTACCCCCTGCAAATTCAGCTGATGCTTTAAGTATCTCACACTGACAACCTTTAAGTCTTTTAAATTGTTTCTAAACTCACATTTTTTGCATAGTGTTTATATATAAAAGAAAATATAATATTACTGCAAGTTTAAATTTGTTACATATAATAAATACAGATGTAAACATTGTAAGCATTGTCAGAGGAAGAAAATAATTTTTAAACTAATTTTAAATTATAATAATTATATTCAGCTGATACATCTAGAGAGCAGGAATCACTTGAATTAGTCAGCATTCAGGTTCAGTTTCATTGCCAATAATTTATTTAGAAAGTAGGACACCTACAATATTGAATATTTATTTCCTTTCAGACTCAAATATATTCAACTCTAAAAAAATCCTTATTTCAATTTCAATTGAGTTTTAGTGATTCTTGTATAAGAAATTCATCATGAACATAATCTGTAACACGCAAAACACCTCCTGCAGCAACACTGCTCCCAAAATTTAAATTTCTTTACATCAGACAGGTGCAAACTTAAATGATCTTAACATTTTTGCAACATACTTTTCCTCTTTCAGCCCCTCAAAGTGGGGGCTCTGCAGATTAGGTCAACACGATCACCATTCACACACCTCACCTTGTTCAATGAACTCAACAGGAGATGTTTTTGCTCCTTTCTCACAGATGAAACTCCACTTGTGCTTTACCAAGAGTAAAAGTACAAGAGTAAAAAGCTGTGAGAGTTTCCCTGTTCCCTGCCACCCTTGTAGATGGGGCACCTGCTCAGTGTTTGGTGTTGCTGATAGGGAACTTTGCTTCCATAGAATTATTCCATTGTTTCCAACCCTCTGAAAAGCTGACCCACAAAAATGTGATCATTTGCAAACAGATTAGATTTAGAAAGATCCAGATCATTGATGACAACGTTGTATTTGTTCTTCTGGATTTTTGTCCTTCAGGGTGAGATTTGATCACAGAACTAAAATTTATTTCACAATAGTAAGAATGTGATGTTTCTCTTTTTTACAGCTAAAATTTACATCTGATTAAAGAATTTGAAGAACTGGAGCTTGAAAAAGACACTAAATATTTAAAAACTTACTGTAAATGTTTCAGGCCAAGTATCTGGAACACATCAAAACATTACATAGAAATATGGCAACTCAGTAGAAATTCTTCTGAGGAAGAAATTAAATGCTTCAATTTTTTTTTTCATTAAAAAAACTACTCTCTGTATTTAGTATATCATTAATGAATAATTTAAAATTTTAAAACAAATACTTCTGCTAATCTAAATGAATATTTTAAAAATATTCAGCAGAGAAACTTCAAATATTTATCTGGGTATACAAATTTATGATCATTTGGGCAATCATTATACTTGAAAATACTAATAGAAATGAAACTCTAGATTTTGAGACAACTATACTATGAGAGTATTTGGCAACATTTCTTCTTCCTTTTTTCTGAAATAAATTTGACATTGTTTAAAGGGTTTAAAGCAAGATTCAAGCAAGCAAGTAGGCAAGAAACCTTACCTGAAGTAAGAAAGTCATACTTATTCTGATTACAACTGGTACAGGTACCATAATCAATTTCACCTAAATACTGGCCTTCATCCAACATCCCATCACTCTTACACCAACATGTAATTTCAGTGCAGAGTTAGAGGTTCAGAAGCTGAGCAGAAGAAGAATGTTCTGACTTATAACAGACCATTAAAAATTGTATCAGGAGAGATCACAAAGTCTAGGTATAGTGCAACTTCTTCTTTGAGCTCTATTATTTGTATTTCAAATAATATTGATTTGTTATGGTCATACGTTCAATTACAATTATGGGTCCTAGTCTTCACCATGCTCCCATTTTATTTATATTCATACTCTCATTTACATGTCCCTTTGATTTTTTACCTTTGTCAGCCTCTTAGTCCTTAATTATTTGAGATGTGAAATAACAATTTTAGAAATATGCACCATTGCTGCTCTTTCAAAAAATTTTTGATTAGCATTTTCCTTTACCTCAAAGAAGACTTTCAGCTAATTTTAGTGCCACCCTAATCTTAAAGTACAGCAGCTGTAATGTAACTTGTATTATTGTATTTAAATACAAAATTAAGCAAACAGAAAAGCTCACTCAAAAGAAATGTTTAACCTCCAGAATATTTCTTCTGTAGATCAGAATTCCTTATTACTTAAATACAAATCATATTAAAGTCATGGCTTATTTAGAAACTGACATTTTTATAACTGGTTTTAAAAATAATATGGTATAAGGGAACAAAGATAAATATTTTAAAAGCCTTGGGCTCTCCAAGAGTTTTGTACTTCCCAAAAGTTCATTGCTGATATATAAAATTTGTGTTGTGCAATGTGCTTGTCACTGGGTGAAAGGTGGGCTTGCTCATGGGGCAGGTGGGGGGATAGAAAGGCAAAGTACAATAATATTTTGAAAATAGCTGTTCCTTGCTTTTTTCTCCATCCCAAGCTTACTATCTGCAATAAACCTATATATTAATTTCTATGACTTCATGGCCATTATTTTTTCTGATGAAAGTAACTACTGTTAATGTAACAGTAGCTGTAGAAAGTAACTACTGTCAATGATTCAATATCCAGTCTCTCACACTAAGCAATTCAGGATGGTTATTTTACACTAGTAGGTGTATTGGATTCAATCTTGTGAAGATATTTTTGAAGCCCAGAATGAATGAAGTAAAGCAAGGTAACAAAAGTTAAAAACCTTGCTGCTGATCCCATGACTCCTCAGACCAATGAAGCAGACTGCTTCAGGGGCTGCAGTGTGTCCTAGGCAATCTAAAGAGGTGCTTTAGAGACAGAAGGAAATTCGTGTGTATATTAAAAGCAAGTAAAAAATGGCATGCCTTTTGCCTGGCTATCAAAAGGAAACAGCTTATCTTTTTAACAAACCAATGAAATACATAGGAAATGGAAGAATTTTCCTAACAGTTTATTTACACAAGAAGAAACAGTGGTTTCATTTTTAGAGGAAAGAATGAGGTGTACTACAAATTTAGTATGATATTCAAGAATACATTGGCACTACATTCTCTTTTTCTCACCCACTTATCCTGTAAAGATAATTTTAAGTGGATTTCAGTTTCATACCGCTGAAAATATATTAACACATGCTGTGTTAGAGTGAAATTGCTTAGAATCACTCAAAGTCAAATAAACATGGATTGGGAACTTAATCTTTCTTCCTTAAATATAAAGAAGTTTCCTGCCTAAACTTCACATCTGTGTTACTTCCATCTTTTTTGGAGAGAGCAAAATGAAAGACAGCCTTGACATAAGGACAATAACTGAAGAATTATCAGTGTGGATAATGAGTACCTGATCTTTTACTCGCTGTATGAGCTTGTGCAAATCTTTTAGGACCAAGTTAAGAAATCAAATTTTATTTTGAACTGAAAGAAGGGATTCATAGCCCTCTGTCAAGTTCACAAAATCAAGCATACTGACTAAAGGATTGTTTAAGATAATTTAGAGTGCTGAGGAAAGGGGAATAAATAATTTACTTCCCTACAGTTTAACTACCAGCCCACCTTCTAGACTGTACTTCTAAGCAGAAATTTGTAATTAAATTCCTTTCAGCCCAGGGAGACCACTGCTAAACGTTTCACCCCTCCATGGAGATTGAAAGCCATATCTCCCAGGAGGGTCTTTTAATCATCAGGTAGATGAGCTGAGGGACCCTCAATCTGCCTGCTTGGTATTGTTCCACTTGCCTAAGAAAATATGTATCTTCCAAACAAATTGATGTAATTGCACTTACTAGAGCACTCATTCTTGAGGAGAGAATCAGGGTTTCAGTTCCTTCTTTCACTAATATTTTATTAATTTGTGTTGGAAAGGAAAATCCATGTTTCTCTTCACCTCTGCCTGTAAACTGACCAGTTATGTAATCAATTTCTTATGGTCTTTGGCTGAGTCAATATTTAATTACACTGTGTAAGTGGAATGACTTCAAAAGAAAAAGCAAAATGGGAACTCACAAATTTTTATCATACTAGCAGCTACAGGTTCTTACTATTTTGTATTTCTCAATGAAATAACAAAAATACAGAATGAGAATGGAAAAAAAATATATTCTGTACCCTGAAAACACTGTTTACTTGTTAGCTGAAAGACTGTTAAGGCACCTTTCTCAGCTGTTTAATTTTGTTGTCTCTGTGACCTAATCTGCACAATGTTCTTGGTGGATGTTTTGCTTAAGCTCTGCAGACAGGTACTTAGTGTATTTGTCAAAGTACTCAAAGCAGACACCTCTGAAACAGATTTAGAAGTAACCAGGAGGTCTCTGCGCACCTAAGAAAATTTAATGTTGGAAATTTACATCCCCATGGGCTTCAGTTACCTTAAGCCTTATCATGATGTTCTGGCATACAATTAGGAATTTAAATGCATGAAGTTGTAGAGTTTTATAATCCAGTAATATTATTATTTATAGAGTGCTTTGATTTGAAGGAGTTCTATAAAAAGCACAGAGCAGAATTTCTCCAGTGTACAAGTATTGTGTAAACAAATGTTTTAAATCTCATAAAATTTAAGGATCAGCTATGAGGCAGTGGAGCAAAATTCCAGCTCATATAGATAATTTGATCAAAGACACCTCCTACTATGTGACAAGCACATTCTTCTACTATGGTACAGCAGAATTCATTCAGTGGCATTACAAAATATTTTACCTTTGCCAGCAAAAATATCCTGCAATGGCAACACCTTAATGGTAATAGCTAGGCATTATTTTTTCATATTCATGAGCTCTGCAGACATAAACTAATGTATGATCAATGTCTTAATATAAACTAAGTGTACAGGAAATGGGATGAAGTTTGGAAATAGAGGAAATAGAGACTTTCCTTTTTGAAATGACTCAGTAATTAATGCTTGATTTCAGTGTAATATGAAAATATTTCCAAGGTGGTAGAATGCATAAATCTAGAGTAGACCCTGTTTCTCACAACAAGCAAGTATATTCAGTTTGGTCTAAACAAAAAACAAACAAACAAACAAAAACAAAAACAACAAAAAAAAGGAAAATGCAGCATATCCACATTAGTCAAGGGCATACTAACAAGAATGCCCAAGAACTTCCAAATTAGGAGGTAATGGGGTAGACCTATGACCTAAGAGGAGGCTTGCCAGAGGGTGGAGATGAGCATGGGAGTTCTGCTGTAAGTTTCAGCTACGCCAAAAATTGGCACATTTGTTCGCTCAGCTTTTCAACTGAGCCTTAAAAATGATGAAAAAAAACTTGACCAGATGTAGGGTGTTATCATAACTGCAACACCATGAATACTGACAACAGCTAATAAGGAAAATGAGCAATATTTTTGAACAAAAAGAGCTTTTTGCTTAACACTTCACCATCTTCACTAGAACAGATTTATCCTAACTGTAGAGATAGTATCATGACATTGCTAGACCCAAAGTAATAAAAGACAAAGTTACTCTTTACTGAACAGAAGCCCCATTGTGGAGATTTATATTAGAAAGTTGCTTCATCAGCTTCTGATTAATAATTAATTAAGAGAATGGGCTCATTCAATTATTTCCTTCTAATATTTTCACCCTTTTTCTTTCTCCACCAAAAATGCAATTCATTAAAAAATGCTGCCAAAGGTGACTAATGCAATTGAAGAAAAACCTCTTAAATGTAAAATTCTTGTTCAGAAAAATATGACATTTCATACCTGCAAACTAATGACTAATAATGAACAAAAAATCACTAATAATTATAATCTTAAACCAGTACTTGACCATCCACTACTGCTTTCTGGAGGCAAAAAATCTGTGAAACATTTTTTCAGAGCTGAGTAATTTTGTTACATGCAAGACCATCTGTAGTTATAGAAGATGAATTCTTGATAGGAGTAACAGGATGAAACTAAGGATGAGAAAATTTTGTCAAAATATTGAGATAAATTCCTAAGCACTGAAATCTATTTTACTGTGTAGTCATTTCCAGGACCACATTATTTTCATATTTATTTTGCTCTCACTGTCCCACAAGTCATGCTGATTTCAAGACTAAAGCACTTTGTGGAGTTTGAAATTAAACCTAGATTTTGGAAAAAGAAAATTACATATATTTTAAATTTACATCTGTATGATTTCTTCTATTTACTTTTTTTTCCCTCTTCTCTACAGCATCCACTTTCAAGGAATTCTAAAGCTCTGAATAAGAAGATTGCCTGCCTGGTGTGGGGAAAAAAAAAAAAAATCAGCTCCATTTGCAAAATATTCTTCCAGGTGTTATATTATTATCTGATATAAAATGAAAACACAATTTAACTGTTATTTCAAAACAGATTTTGACATAAGAGATTTCTCTAGATATTCCAGTGTGCCACTTCATTGATTAATTTTTTAAAAAAATCTTAACCATGCTTGGGAAAGAAAGTGATCACACAATAACACTGCAATACCAGCTGTTCACATATATTTTCCCTGATAGTTTGAACTGGTGACACAGGGCATTAGAGAGCCTTTCATGATCCCAAAAATCATCTTTCTTGTACCAATTAAAAAGAAGAAATATCAGGAAAAAAATATTTGATTTAGGGAGGGAAACTTCACCAATGATGATCAGTGGTGATTTGTTGGATTTGCTGCCTACATGAGGCAATGGATACAGATATTGTATGTACCTATAACTGGACTTATCAGAAAAGCTGCACTAAATTTCTTATTGTTTTGCACTTACTTGGTCAACCCTCACCCTGGCAGATGGTGATGAGCAAGCAAATTTGGAAGCATCTTATTCATTATGAGGAATACCAATCTTATTGGTTAATGTCACACAAAGCAGTGTGTGACCAGTCATAACTCCTTACAGCCATCTGTTCTTCCTGGGTATGAGTAGACTATTTTGGTGTGGACTACGGTTTTTAATATACCAAATACTTTATTGTGTCCAGCCACCATGAGGGTATACACCAGATGGGTATGGATAGGACATAATGATGATTTTTAGTAAGTATGATTTATTCATATTTATTCTTCACAGATTCTTCAGAGGAAAACTAGACATTTTAAATTCATAGACATACTGGTAATAAAGAAGATTGTACATAAAATGTTAAGGGACCTGAGGATAAGAGTAAAAGCTTTTTATTGAAGGATTCACTACAGCTGTAGAATTAGTTATATGATACATTGCCTCCCTTCCCATGCAATTCCTCCACAGCTGAGATTCATAACTTAGAGGTTATACTCCTGCTGTGATTTTTAATACACGATATACTGCTGCTCCTGTGTCTTTAAATAAGCATCTGTAGAATGTTTTAAATCTCACAAAATGTGCCCTCACACATAGTGGTCAGATGGCCAATACAGCCTCTGATCACTGGCAGTGGCCAGCAGGACACACTCAGTGAAGATCAGATGGCAAAGAGCCATCTTTTCCCCCAGAATTTTCTCTGAACCTTCTGTGATGTGCAGTGCAGAAGGCCCCTGGGCCAGAAATGAAAGGGACAGTGATTTTATTGATCTCTATCATACCTTCTTTCCATCACCTTCATCTTAGCGTGAACAATCCTAGGCACTCCTTCTACAGAGGCAGGTTGCCTATCAATAAAATGTGGAATCCCTACAAGTATATTTTGACTTCTGATTATTCCTTACTTTTTCTCTATCTTTGCTTTCAAATCCCTTTCTAAAATTTCTCCTTTTATAATCAAAAGTTTTGTTTGAATTCAGAGAAACACGCAAGATCTGGATTTGGTTAAAAGAGGAAGAAAGAGAACCCTCAAACATTTAGTTGTATGCACGATGTTTTGTTCATAATCCCTTCTCTTTGAGACCTAAATTCTGCAAAGTCCTTGGATTATGGATTATTTATTCAGTTAGTAGTTGGCAGCACTCAACACTTATCTCTAGAACATTTTTTGATCTGTAAGTCCTTAGACAATTATGGTATATTACATACTGCTTTCTCATGCTAATTGCAAATGCAAATCAAAATTTTCGCATATATCAATATGCTGTTTTTCCCTATTAGAATTATAGAAGTGACATATATTGGAAAAACATTAGGAACTATTTATCTTCAAAACTACCCCACTTTATATGATGATGGTTTTGTTATTTTCAACCCTAATTAAGGATATTATGTAATTTATCAAGATAAACATACTCAAAGCACTTCTGGAGCAAGCAGAATTTTGAAATATTATATTATCACAGCCAATCATATATTAAAAATCTTTTATTATGAGTTGTCCCTGTGACTTTTAAGTGACCTATCATTTAATTTTGATTGCTTGTGGAATAAGGATTAACAAGCTTAAAAGAGTTAATCTCCATTATGTGTGCTTTCTAAGAAAGTGGTTGCGAATTTGGTATGCCAATAGGAAGTTTCCATTTAAACTAATGCCCACATCCGCTATCCACTCCAGATATGGAATTATAGCCTGAAACCTAATGTAAACTGCCAAGGGACCCCCTTGTGCCTTCCTCTCAGTGAAAATTAAAAACCTTCAGCATCATACTCTTCTTCTTTTCCAAAACTATACATATATTTTAAATATAATTTGTTAAAGTATGAGTCACCTTTCCCACACAGAAATTTTGGTCAACTACTTAACACCTCATTAGTTTTTCAAAATATTCAGGCTCTTGCTGAGACTAAAAGTGTGGTGGTGACCATTTAGAAAAGGATATATACAAGAAAAGCAGATCAAGAGAGCTGACTGATGTTTAGTACAGAATATAATCTGTTGGCCAAAAGTATCTGGAAAAAGAGAATACTTATAAGTGAGACGTCATATTCAATAAAGTTTCTCTAATGCTGATATGAATAGGAAGAAGATGAAAATAGAAATTAGGAAAAAACATCCTGTAGATCTTATTTTTATGCAGAATTAGGTCCCTGACAGTTATAGTAATTTTTTTTTCTTTTTTTAAAAAATAATTGGAATATAGCTGTTCCTGACTAAATTCTCTCATTGTACAGTGTCTGTACAATGAGAGAATTAAATCCTACCATCCATCAAAATCATCTTGTAAGATCTCCACTCTGGATTATGCTAGAGATTTAAATTATATCCTAGATAAGAAGAAAATGATTGCATTAAAAATCACAGTGGACAATTATGGATGTTCTACCTCGAAGCAGCCAAAATCTGTAACTTACTTCTTATATGCAATGCATTTACTATAGATATAAATAATTTTTATATAAATGATGCTAAATATCCTTTGGACTAGTGGAAAATTTTGACCTATCTTAATTTTCCAAATGCCTGTGATGCTGAAGATACAATATTATCTGGAACCTACACCCAGACCTGAGTAGGAAGGTGATGGGAATCACACAGAAATATTCTGGTGTTTATTCATGTTAAAATTATGCTAGGATTAAGCCATACACACCAAAAAATAAAAAAGAGAGGAAAAAAAAAATGGAAAAAATACTCTGCTTGACAAAGAAAGTAAGCAAATAACATAAGAATTTCCAGAAGTCAAACACAGCTAGACTCAGCAAAACAAATTATCCCAGAACAAAGCAGTGTTTATGCATTGGTTGAGCTTTTCAGTTTCCATACTTTTCAAAGGTAGGTGTTTTCAGCAAGTGACTATCATTTTCAAAGCACACTGGGAAGTTTCTTCTTTATTTGGATTCTGGGATTTTGTTTTCAAGTTTCTTGATGAAATGCTGCTCCTTCTCTGCTCTCTGGATTACAAGTGCTTGGGTGGTGATGTCATGTAAGAAGAAAAAATGAATGGCTCAACTTTCAGGAGTAAGGCTTTGCAGGTAGGATTTTGATGTCTGTGAGGAAATGTGTATATATAAAATGCCCTAAAGGGCACTGTGTTGTAGTGTAGGACTTTGGACACATTGGCCTGTCCTAAGCAGTGCATTCTTCCTGCTAATCCCCTTTCCCCTCCGTTTCAGTCTCCTACACACAGAATTGATGTGGTGGTGGTGGACACCACATTGCTATAGCTTTTGTCTTGGACCAGACCTTGTTTTCCAATTCTTTGGAGAGTCAATGGCATGACAGAGTAGGGGCTACCAGGAGGTGAGTGGCATGTGCCTTCACTGTGTCAGAGACCCAGTCCCTAACGTGCCTGGAGGCTTTTGTTTGAAGTTCTCCCTGTTATTTCCTGTTCAACTCTTTCTATTATATAATTTGAAAGATAACATAACATGACATAAAAGATCAGATTGGGAGTGATAGATCACCATGGAATTTTACCTGAAGAACCAAGAAAAGAAATGGTCTTCCATAAAATTGACTTTATGGAAGCAGTGCCTCTCTATATAAAGAAATATATTTTTTTAAGAACTTTTAAACTCAAACTTTTGCATCTTTTCAAACTTCACAAAGTCTGGGGTTGGCTTAAAGCTCCATTCAGCTGCCATGTATTTTTCCCTTTTATTTCCTTTTCCATCATTTTTGATCACCAAGATTTGATGAATTGTTATCACAAAAACATAAGAACCGGCCACTTGAATCAACTTGCTTTTCTGTCAAGAATGTCTCAGCAGTAGCTTTCATTCCTTCTGTGAATGATTTCTTTTCAAGTCAAATGGAGAGCATTATTTTATCAAGAAGTACCTTACTGCTTTATAGCTCAATTTTCCAATGCTTCTGGAAGGAGACAGACTTAAGGGTTGAAGCACTTGGCACCCTGCAGGAGGCACTCCACACAGCAGAGGACTGAATCATTCAATACAGTACTTATTTTAGTGCACACATAAAAAATATTGACTTTGAGCTCTGTTTTGTGCATCTGTTAAACGTTGCATTTCCTGGTAATATTTTTACAAGTGCTGTACTTTCCAGATTTTAATTGAGGGTTGATTGTTAATCTGCTTCTGTAAGTATTATAAAGACCTATAATTGCAAAATATAATGCTAAATATGCATTATATTAAGGATATTCATATACATTAAGGAGTTTCATAATAAGAGAATTTATTCTTTTATCTGTTGAGGAATGTATTTGAGGTAGAGTGAATGTTATTTATTTGTTTATGTTCTTTCCAATACATCTGTAAAGTTTTTTGAATTATCATAATCATTATTATTAGTAATTATTGTTATTATATGGATAAGAGCAAGTAGCAAAGGAAGGAGAAATGGCATGCACTGAGGTCCGCTGCAATTCTGCCATATAGGTAAGATAACATGGCAAAGTGAGGTGATATTAAAGAGTGTGGGGAATGATGTGCAAGCAGGTGGGAATGTTACATCCAGACCACCTGAGGTGCTGGGAATGAAAATTAGTGAAATGAGAATTTCAAAGGCAAAAAGCAAAGATAAGCTTTCTCAGGAAAGCAATTGCAGAAACTCTGCTGGGTGCATTGCACAGTCTTAGGTGGAGCAATAGATAACAGTGGAAGAGAAAAGAGAGTAGCCAGAGCCTATTGAGCAGAGGACCACAAATCCTCAGCCACAGAAGCAGTGAGAACCTGGGAAGGGGAGGGAGGGATGATGAAGGCAGGGAAACCCATGGAAAAACGCTGGCAGTTTTCCAGCAATGCTTACCTGCTTCCATAAAACCCATTCATGCTTTGATCCACTATTCAGGTGCCCATAAGCATGTTGCCACATTTTTGGTTGCAGCCTCCTTTGCATGCCAACTCACATTACCCCAACTTGCAACATTGGTGCCTGTGCTCCATTGGCACTTGTACTCTCTGATATGGAACCCAAATTTGTCAGCTTTAGAAACCTAAATTTCGGTATTTTATTGCTATTGTACAGGAAGGGGAAAAAGACTGTCATAAGTGAGAACACGGTCAGGGAGATCTGAAATGAGTGGAAGAGAAGACACAGAAAATCATGTACTGAAAGAAAAACAAATAAAATGCACAAGTAGAAATAAAAACAAGAGAGTATAAAAGTGATTGAAAAACCCAGCAAATTCAATTATGTTACCAAAATACTACCCAAAAGACCACATGGATTTATGTACCAGATAAGCTACTTCAAATTCAGAATTTTTCTTCAATTAAAATTATAGGGTACGTTTTTCTTTTCATTTTGAAACAAAGGGCAGAATGTTCAAACAATATATATGAGAGGTATTTAAAAAGTATTTTAGGGGATGAAATCTAAACATTTTAGTAGAAAATAGGATTTCAAAATAGATTAGGAAATTACTGCATTTAAAAACACTACAACTTCTCTTAATTTCTTCAAAATATTGCTTTTAATATACCCTCATCTTAGTTCAGTTTTGTTCACATTTCATGTTTATGTTTTTTCTACTAAGTTCTATCTGCATAGTTTCTAATTTATGTTTCATTTTGCAGTAGTTAAAGCTAGCTTTTATTCTGGATATAAGATTTTTTAACATTGCTAGTATGCTTGCTCTACTTCCTTTTTGAAGATTTCCTTTGTTTGATATCACAATATAATACACTGGAGAAGACAATTAGGCAAGTGCTCAGGATCTTTATGAGTAGTAAAGCTTACATTACTTGTAAAATATTAAATAAAGTGAGACAGGAAACTTAGATTTCTCTTTTATTACTTGTTTTCTTCAGTTTACTGTTCCCTGGGGGAGCATGTCAAGATATGACACAATGCTTGAGACAAACTTAATGTGGCTGAGAAGTGGAGATATTAATGGGCAAACAGTGCAAGGCCATCAATTTTATTATGCCAAATAGAATATTCTCAGATTCACCTTGCTTAGAGCAGGTGTGTGCAGATTCACCTCTGGGGCGTGTCTGTCTGCAAGTGTTTGAATATGTCACACTTGGTAACATGTTTGGTGGAAACTGAGACATCCAGTCAAGAAGTCTATGGTGCAGCATCTCTATTACAGTGTTTCTTAGGTGCAGACTGTGAAACAGAGATTTTCAAAACATTTCTGGGTCTTTAATTATATCATACATTGCTATCATGAACTTTTAATGGGCTAGAAGCTGCAGAAAACCATTTCTTATTCAATACATGCCATAAAGATCAAGAGAGATTTCATAGATGAACATAGTCTAAAAGTCTTTAAATTTTTACCATCCTAGGTATTTTAATATTTATCAATATGACATCAAGTTGGAGGTGCAATCCTACATTATACAAAAACATTAGGACTACTTGGGATAATAAACACAAAATACAATTCGAATAGGCTTACCAAATAACCATGCTTTGGATGAGCAAAAATCAGAAAGGAGTGCCTCCTTGCTTCAGCCCCAATTCTTCATTCTCAGCTCTTTTGGCACTATGTAAACACTGGAGAAAAAACCTTGGGAAGATAATTTTGTCTTGTTCCACCCTTTGATTCTCATTTCTGCTTTTACTGTAATTTAATTGATGAGTGAAGAATCCAGTGTAATAAATTAAACAGAATACCATATTCAAACATATAACCTCTTAAAAAAATGAGGTGATTCAACTGGTTTAATTTATTCCATAAATTTGATATTTTTGGCAATATAACAAAATATATTAAACACTGCATTCAATTGGATTGTGCTCCATTAAATAATTAAGTGAATATAGCTCAATAATAATGTCAGAATAAGGACAAATACTGAAAAATGATGAGCTTTTACTTTGCCAGTTTCATGAAGAGGTGAAATTTCATATGACAAAGAACCTAGATAGTACTAGGCAAAATTGGCTTTTTTTAAATTTTCCACTTAATATAGGGAAGAGGAACATTTAAAGATGTATTTTATATGAGCTTTGCACATTGATTTGAGTTAGAGTGAAACAAGAAAGAATGTCTCAATAGTGTGATGTCCACTGGCACATATGTAGTGCCATAATCTTGCCATATCTGTTAATCACCAAAATCCTAATAATACTAGTTTGAATGCTTTGTGCTTCTTAAAGAATTGCTTTTAGCAGAAAAATTGCTTCTCTCTGTTGTCCTGTGATTCCAAGTTTGGGAGCTCCATTTTGACAAATATTTTAAGTTAGTCTTCTAGGTTTATAGTGGAACAGCATGGAGATAACAGGACTCAAGGCTGTGGCAATGATCAGCAGGAAATGTCAATGTACTCACATTATTTGTTTTTTCAGACCTTCATGATTTTCTGGAGCCACACCAACTCTCAGAAACTTTAGTCTGAAATACTGGGGTGAAAGTGTCTCAGAGATAACTTTGCTGTTTTTTTCCATTTCAGGTTTTTTTCACAGATAACAGGGAAGCATATTTTTCCAAACTAACCTTAATGTTTCTTATTTCTGGAAATTAAATTGGAAAATCTGGAGTCACTTTGCACTTTTTACCTAAAAAATGAAGTTTTTACTTCAGTATTAGAAATGGTCAAAGGTTTGACAATTTTTTCCCCTATCTATGTACCTATAAAATTTCCCATACTTAAAGTATGGGTAAGTAAGAGAAGAAGTAACCCATACTTTAAGAAGTAGCCTTGCCACTTAAAGGCCTTTATGAACAATACATGTTAATAAGGACTACCCACATCTCCTCTACAAACAATACAGGGCTGATTTTGTTTATTTATTTCTTTTGTTGTGGGGTTTTGTTTTGATTTGTTTTGTTGAGTTGATTAAGTTGAGTTTTTCATGTAAACTGGTGATTCAGAAACTTGACAAAGAAATATGAATTCCAGATTAACAATACCATGTCCAAACACCAGACTTCACACACCACCTTAACATGTGAATGCTGGTACCTACACCTTTTTGTTTCAGTTCCATCATCCTAAATACTGATTTCATAATTCTTTTCAACTCAATGGATCAGAATATCAAAGACTGAAATTTTCGAGCATTTCCCACCAGGCAGAGTTTATTCCTTCTGTTTACTGGTGTCAAGCAGGTTTCAGTCTCATGCTGAGCAGATGCTTTACTAATGTTTTGCACAGTGGTTAATCAAATATTTATGCAACACATGAAGGAAATATACTTATATTTCACTGCTGATGATTGAATAAGTTCTATGCTGTTTCTCCAATGAATAGTCACGTCCAAACACTTTAAATTATTCATGTTCTAATTTGTAAATATTGCAAGGAGTTCTTATCTGGAAGTGCCTGCTAGTCCTGTAGCTGAGGAGAAAAAATTCCTTATAGGTACATCAGATCCATGATAACAAATGATTCTATTCTTTCAATATGCATGTTCAGTGCCAGCTCCTGGATAATTTAAAAATTAATGCTAATACATAAACACATATAATTTTTCTTACCTTCATTACAGCTGAAACATTCTGATACTTTGTAAACTCTTGTGGTTTGAAATGCATGGGTGGTTGAATCCCAAATAAAATGAAATAATCTTGGGAAAGTAGTATTGTAAATCAGTAATGTATGTAAATCAGTAATGTAGTACCTTGCCTTTGCTCTCTAAAATAGGGATGAAACATTTTGAGGAATTTGAAATTAAAGATAACCAAATCAAAGTCCTGATTAGGCAGAATCCTTGTTTAGGTAGTCCTTACTCATACAAATAGCTCATTTAAATTTTTCTGGATTAGGCAGCAATGCATGATGTACATGTTATCACTTTTCAGCTGTATTTTTTGTTGTGACAGTCAAAATGCTTGATTACATTCCTAGGTAATACATTAAACATTGTAATTCTATACATAATTAAGATAAATGAGCTTAACTGATACACAATATTACATATATATAAGCAAATAAAAAAATCTATATATACACAAGGAAGAAAACATTACTTCTTAAATCTAAGCTGGCATCTTACTGGGAGGAACTTCAAATCTGCATGAGAAAGAAAAAAGTATTTCATCAAGGAGAAACCCCAGGATTTACACACACGTAGGAACAACCAACTCCGATAGTGAAATAGAAGAATTATACATCTGGGCAAAAGAAACTGTAAAAGCAGGTCTGGAGATTAAATTGGATCCAAACTGATCATGACTGAATAGCGTTGCAGTGTGGTAAACAGGCACAGAGGTACTGTCAATGTGTCAAGCAGCCTTTCTGCTCGAGGCACTACTGACAGATAAGGCTTCACTAAGAACATTTTGTACAGGTTTTGGTGCTGTGCTCTAAGCAAGAAATGAGCCAATTGAGAGAGCATGGAAAAGATGACAAGAAGCAACATTGGTCTACCCTACTTGACAGACAGAAGAAGTTGTAATTAAGAGAGAAGACACTGGTGACTCCAGTTTCAACTTGTAGAAAAGAGCTGGGTGGTAAAAGTGAAAATCCAGCTGTGAAAGTAAAGAGCTTCATCTGTAGCAAGTGAGATTTATAGCAGACATCTGGAAAACTTTCTAGAATAGAATATGATAAATGCTAAAAAATGTAGAAACTGATATTTTTAGGACCAACTTGAATAAACTCCCATCAGAAATGGCTTACAGAGCACTGATCCAGCCTTTGTCTAGAACTAACTAACTAAATAACTGACTGACTGAAGTCTTCCTGTAACTTTTCTGTGGAAGTGGACATATATTTAAACCACCCATTGGGACTTCTGATTTTTCACTTTGTACAGTGGCATATGCACAAACATGTCTGTCAGCACAGCTAGCAATAATGCATAATTAAAATCAAATCCTCTGGCCTTTGCAAATAACTGTGATTCATGATTTTTTCTCTCTTCAGTTCCAGTGTCATATAATATACACAGTCCTCTGACACCACCCTTGACTTATGAACCCTCTTCAAGAAGTACAGGTGCTGTCATTATGAGCCTTTCATGTTGCTATTCTCTTTCTGTAGAATTTCTGATTGCCATATGTGAAGATTTTTTTGAGCTAAAAATTTGAATATAAAACTTTTAGTAGAAAATAGTTAATTTATAGTGCTTGGGTTACCTGGCTTTTTATGTTTAGTCTCTGGTGTTGTATTTGGTGAATTCTTGTGTTTGTGTGAAACAGAGATTCTCTCAGGCTCTCGGCCTCCATCACTGAGACAACTATAGCAGGAACAAACATTGTTTGGATAGACCTTCCCATTTTGTCTCAGATGTATAAAAAAAAGCTTTTTAAAGGATTAAGGGATCATATATTTTGACCCGTGTATGGAAGCCCAGCATGTCTTGTTAGCACATCCATGATCTCTCTAACCAAAATTCAGTATTTCTTCAATCAAATGTAAAATCTTCCTTCATTTATTCTGACCTTTTGCCTCATTTTTCCCCAATCCTTTCAGTTGTATCTATTCAGGTCATGGCACACCCCTCTCCCACCCTTCCCACCTTCCCCCTTCCCCACCCCTGCCCCAAGGCTCTGATTTCTGCCACAGCCAGGTTAGTTGACAGAAGAGATGTGTTTTCCCAGTTTTGCCATCTAGGATGGGGACAGTTTTGTTTTCCTCAGCTCTTCTGTCTCTCACCCTCTATCACTGTGGACTCAGAAATCCAGAAGTCCTTTGTGATTCCACTGTGTGTTCTGTCTTGAGTCTTGGGGAGCACTGAGCAGTCCACCAGTTCCACTCTTCTCCTTTGCCACAAACTTCTTCCTCAGTAAACATATTTTCATGAAGTATGAATACGGTATGAGGAATAGGTGTTATTTTCCAAAAAGGACCATATTTTCAGAATAAAATGACCAAGATCTTGGTGCATGCAGCCCAGCAGGCAAGGAGAGGTTGTGCAGCACTTTACATGTTCATGGATAGCAATTCATCATAACTTTGCAATCTAAATTTAGAATTAACATGGCCTTTTTACTTGGCAACCACCTCTGAAAAGGTCTTATTTTTTCCTGCATAGTGCCAGTAAAACATGGGCACAAGGAATGAAAAAAAAACTTATCTCTGATGTGACTTTTTTTAAAATTGTACAGTTACAATTGTAACTTGTACACTGACCTTGCATGACTCCAGTGATCTTTCTGGAACATCTCACAACTTTGCAAATTCCTCATCGGTCCAAGCCAAAGTTATTCAACTGAACCATATCAGCTTGGGCTTTGAACCCAAGTACCCAAGCAGCTAAACCTCTGTGGTGAGGGGAAGTTTACATAGAGAAGGGGTTAGGGGAAGATTCTAGGCTCTTACATAGCAAAATAAGATCTTCTGTGAATCTGGAATACTTTCAGCCTAGTTCAGTTGGATTGAATACCTCTCACAGGAGTGGACATGTGAAGCTGGAGCCTCACAATTTGGTTTTAAATTGCCTCTGCAAATCTGCCAAAGGTTTAATTTAAATTCTTTATCCCACACCCTTCCAACCTCTTTCACCTTAAAGAATTAATGTGACAGGCCTCAGAAAACAATTTATTAATGATTGAAAAATCTCTAGAAGCCAGAAATTGAAAGGCTAAAATTTTTATTTGTATAGTGAAGAAATCAAAGTAAATAATACATGTTTCTAGAGACAACTATACATTTACCATGAGATTTTATTCAATTTAAAAAGGAAATGCATGCATTCTAAGTACATTAAAAATATAGTAGGGAAATATTAGTGTCTTGTTTTTGAACTTTATAGAATGTTTTCTATTTTTGTCTAAAATGCAAAATATTTTTAAAATGTGGGTTTGAATGATGAGGAGGAGCAGAGACTTGTAATCTGCAACCCAATACACTTCTCATTCTCTCAATATTGGCAAAGCATTGCTACTCTGTGTGTGTGTATGCAGGCACATACATAAATCAATTGCTCAGGTGAAAAGTTTACATTAGCAGCAGTTGTGTGACTCACATGGTAAGGAAAATCAGAGGCTGACTCAAAAAATGGCAAATATATTGCAGCATAAAAGGTCACTTCAAAAATTTCTGACAACCTGGAACATTAGAAGGTCAAAAATCAACAGCACATTGTCCTGTTTGGTTAGATTGTGCTACTACACTCTCTCTATGGACTCTTATTTTTTAAAATAATTGCATGCTCTTTTGAATCAGCCAGCCATTCAAAGACTGTACTTCCCATTTTATTGAGAAATTAATGAAGTGTAGAGAACAGCTCATTTTATTCCAGTAGTCCTTTTAACATGCAAATAGTGGTGTCTTTCAATGAACACACTTCTGTTTGTGCTATTAAAGAGCAGTAGGAGCAATTGATAATTGTCCAGTTTAAAAAATGTGTGCCTAAAGCTTGCCTATATTTTCCCCTATGTGGTAATGAAAGATCTCATTAAACACATATTTTCTAACTTTCCAAATATTTCTTGCCTGTGTCTGGACCAGTAAGAGAATCTCTGCTGATTACTGATTTATCAAAATCCCTATCCTATAATTTATACATTTCAGCCCCAACCAGCCGTGGGTTTTTTCTGCTTGTCTTGTTTTAAAAGCCTTAAAATATTTTAGGAGAAAAGGCCCTGAAGAGTTAGGCTGGGAAAAGTCTTGTGCATCTTCTGAGAGAGAAGATACAAAATAAATTTTCCCAGTTCACCACAACACTTTATAAAGAAAAAACCTTCTCCCACAAAACACAGAGATACCTAGGAAGTACACAAGCTGTTCTTGACAGCTCCTTAAAGTAAGGATATCTTGGAATCAATTTTCTCATCCTTATTTTACCAATCTCTCCTATTTCAAACAGTGCAGACCCTGCACTTCCCAGAGACTTCTATAAATGCATTCTACTGTCTCCACAAAGACAATGAGACCCATATTCAGAAGGGTGTTAATGTCTAAAGACCTACAAGTCATGATCTTGGAAAAACCTTAGAACAGGTTTTAGCAGCATTGAGCAGTACCTGGAAGTATATTAGTGGAAAATATAGAACATTTTGTCGTGGGTTTAACTGTATTTCTTAATATTTGAAAATATATGAATCTGGAATACAGTTGTTTAAAGATATCAAGAATAAATGGAGAGACTATTTTCTGTAAAAGGAACATGAATAGTACTTCAAACACTTAGAAGCAAAACATATTGAATTTGTGTGAATTTGTAAACAGTTTTCCTTTGTTGTGTATGTCATTATAGCTCTGAATGTGTTTATAGAATTATTTCAAAGTAACCTGTATGGACAGTAACTGCAGCAACTGACAGATATTGTGAGTTACATTTCAGATTCAGAGACTGGATGTATTTTAGTGTATTTCACCACTTAATGTCATTTTTCTTAGAGACAAAGAGAAAATGTTTGACTTCTTTTTTTACGAGCAGGACTGCTTAGAAAACAGAAACATAAAATATTTTGTGTTTGTTTTTCTCTTCAAAGACACAGGTACAATCATTGGATCGAACTTTGCACTTGATGTAGGGGCAGAAAGTTGTCTCAGGTTCAGGTCATTGTTAGAAGCTTTGAATACAATAAACAAATTTCTGGTTTTATAAAAAGAGATTTTATCCTTGCAGAATAAGCCAGAGTTGTTACCTGTTTTGCTTTGTGGTTTGTTCTTTCTGAGAAACATTAATTAAAATGTTGAGATAAATAAATCCTAGGTCTACTCTTGAGGCTTTCTCTTTTTGGCATCTGAATCCCTAACCTCTCTGTTGCCATAGATTTAAAATAAAACTCAAACTTTTAATTTTTGAAGGAGAGTTTATGCAGAAAACTAATTCAAACTTTCTCTTCCGATTCCTGTGATAATAGTCCTGTCTCAATGCAAGCAGCATTGCCTGCCAGAAAATTTCTCAGATGTCAAGAGTCAAAGTATAAATATTAGTGAATTTAAGTTTTCTGTAAAAACAAAAAAACTCAGAATAATTTTGTGACCTTTCATTTAAGTCGTGCATAATGTGTTTGTTTGTGTTTGTTTGCTCTTATCCTCAGTTTCTTTTTGGCTTCTGTGCGTAAGCAGAAAACTTGGAATGCATTCAGCTGGGGAAAAGACAATATGAAGAATAATGTAAAAGTTTGTGTTATACTACTTTATAGAACTGAAACTTACTATAACTCATGGCTCTGGCATTTATCTACAAGTTCTTATGTGTTAGAAAATACTCGCTAGCGTCTACTAAGTGCTTTTAAATGCTTCTGCTCTTTGCTGATGATGAGAAAAGACCTGTCATGGTCTTCTGTAAGTAACATTAGGCTTGTTCTCTGCTAGGAGGTATAAATAAAATATGTAAAGTAATAAAAAAAAATCCCTTAGGAAGTATTCGGTAAATCTGTAATATTACCATATCCCATAAAAAAAGGACTGTAATAAATTGGATGCCAGAGGTAGGATACATTTTACCTAACTTTAGAAGTTTTATGACCAAACTGAGCTCTTCTCACAGCTGGGAGAGGACTGAGCATTTTTGAATTGTGATTTATCAGGTCTCTTTTAGACATTCACTTTAAGGTGAATCACTGTGCCCTGGTAGTGGCTATTTCTCTCTAGCTCTAACGGGAAAGGAGGACGACTCTTTCAGTGTAGATGACTACCAGCAGCAGGTGCCTGCCTTTCTCTGATGAATCCCATATATGAATGTATGAGATCCCATACATCCATTTGATTAAAGACTTTGGCTAATGTCCAAGTGCACAGTAGCTTACTACCAAGGAACTGTGCACATCACAATATTTTAATCGCTGACTACAGATGTCAAGCAGTCTTTAGGCAGCCAGATGAAATTGGGTTACCTACAATTCAAATTATCTTAGCAATGTAAAAATGTAATTATCAGGGCAGGTGGGATAATCACATCACATTGCAGCAAAGGCAGCAAATCCCACAAGAACACTGTGCCAGGAATGGTGAGCCCCTAACAGCTGAGAATACCCCGTACTCAGTTCTCTAAACATCATCTCAGTTGACTTACATCCACACAGTGTGCATGCAAACCAAGTACTTACAATGTATCTATCCATATTTGCCATCAGAATGATGGTGGTTTTGATCTAGTTTTTTATTCAGACCTGATTTCTTTTTATGACAAGATAACTCCCGCAGTTGACCAAGGGAACCCAGCTGATGAAATCTTTTTGGAATTCAGTGAAGCTTCTGGTACTGTCTCTCACAGGATCCTTCTGGATAAAATGTCCAGCACTCAGCTGGATAAACAGTTTGTGCAGTGGGTAACTGGCTCACAAGTTGGGCAAAAAGGGTTACCATGAATGGGGTGACATCAGACTGGTGACCTGTCTCTAGTGGGGTTCCACAGGGCTCCATCCTTGGCCCTGTGCTCTTCAACATCCTCGTAAATAACTTGAATGTTGTACAGGAAGGGATACAGAGCAAGTTCACAAATGATACAAAGCTGAGAGGAGCTGTTGACTCCTGTGAGGGCAGGGAGGCCCTGCAGAGAGACCTTAACAAGCTAGAGGGCTGGACAATCACCAATTCTATGAAGTTTAATGGCAAGTGCCAGATTCTGCACCTGAGATAAGGCAACCCTGGATGTACAGACTGGGGAATGAGAGGCTAGAGAGTTGCAACACAGAAAGGGATCTGAGAATCCTGATGAATGGCAAATTTAATTTGAATCAGCAGTGCCCTGGCAGCCCGGAGGGCCAACTCTGTCCTGGGGGGCATCAGGCACAGCATCACCAGCTGGGCAAGGGAGAAGATTGTCCTGCTCTGCTCTGCACTGGGGCAGCCTCATCTCAAGTGCTGGGGGGAGTTTTGGGTTCCACAGTATAAGAAAGATATAAAGCTATGAGTGTGTCCAAAGGAGGGCAATGAAGATGGTGAAGGGCCTTGAGGGGAAGCCTTTTGAGGAGGGGCTGAGGTCACTTGGTCTGTTCAGCCCGGAGTAGAGGAGACTGAGGGGAGACCTCATTGCAGTTACAACTTCCTTGTTATGGGAAGAAGAAGGGCATACACTGATCTCTGTGGTGACCAGTGACAGGACCTGAGGGAATGGCCTGACATTGTGTCAGGGGAGGCTTAGATTGGATAGCAGGAAAAGGTTCTTTACCCAGAGGGTGGTTGAGCACTGGAACAGACTCCCCAGAGAAGTGGTCACAGGACTAAGCCTAAGAGAGTTCAAGAAGTGTTTGGACAATGCTGTCAGGCATATGGTGTGACTCTTGGAGATGGTCCTGTACAGGCCTAGGAGTTGGACTCAATGATGCTGATGGGTCCATACCAACTCAGCTTATTCTGTGATTCTATGATTTGATTTAGTCAAAAGAATTGGCAAAACCCTTCCAATTGTTGTCCTTTTAACTGCTGTTATTCTTGCATAGCATATAGCCTTTAGAAAATCTCTATTTCAAAGAATCTACTTAACAGTCTTTTTCATAGCTTTCAGATGGATTCCATTTTTCTTCAAATCCTCACATATTGTTATATGAGACCAAATCTACAACTTAGCTCAGGTCAGTTGAGTAAAAGTAATAACTTTTTGTATGCAAAATGTTTAATCCCCTTTTCACCTCAGTTGGTTTTCTGCTTGGTTATTACTGCTCATTAGTATTTTGAGATGGTCATCATTACATGTTTTCATTCTATTACTCAGGAAGGTCTGAATTAACTGTCTAAGAGTTTTTCAAAAATACACCACTAGACTGTAGACTGAAGTAAAGAAGTAAGTTTCAAACCCTTTGTTTCATAAGCTTAATAAAATACATAACCAGAAGTTATAAGGAAAATTTTAACTATATTGTTAACGGTAAGAAAATACCCTATAATCACAATGAAAAATACATGCACAAAATGTTGCTTGCCATATTACTTGTCAGTGAAATAAATCACTGTTTATGAATGATGTTTATGAATAACTCATGAATGGTAGTTATTGATCATTTCTTGTGTAAAAGTCTCATCCAGAATATTCAGCCTAATGCTGAAGCTCATATTCTAAGATTTTGCAGATTTCACGTCCAAGTGAGAAAGAAGTTTCTCTCCAGAACTCCTAAGACTCCATTAATATAGTCAACTTGTTATTTTGAGATTGCAAACATTTGAAGAAACTATGTAAGTATGTATTTTTGAGAGAGCAAATAAAATGGCTGTTTTATTTTTCATGACCATGTACAAACATGACATCCTTCATCTCTGATATACCTCTCTTTTGTCCCTTAGGCTATTTTCAGCTGTATTTGTACACACAGTCATAAGGTGGCTCCAAAAGAAAATTAAACTCTTAATTTCTTACACATATAGATAGGTGTTTTTATACATATGGATCTTTCTAGATATTTTCTAAAAAGCAACCAAACCAAACACTCACAGGAAAACCTAGAGCTCTGAAGAAACACAAGAGATTGTGGTTATAGAAGTGAAGAACTTCTACCTAGCCACTCTGTGTGTGTAATTCAAGGTGATGTTCCTTGTATTCCTGATGGACCAATGCACAACTACCCTGTCAGAGAGGATGGCTGTTACAATGTCAGACTTTTGAATTTCCTGTGGGAAATAGCATAGGGAGATGAAAGTCCCAAAGAAATTCCTTGAAGAAAAATAAAAGATCTCTTCTTGTCAGTTTTGGTAGTGTAGGTATGTGAATTAACTGCAACAAGAGCTTCCTCATTTATCTGAAAGATGTTGGGGATTTCATGCTGGGGGTTCTGTTCTTATCCATTAGTGTATAATTAGACAATATCTGACAGAGTCAGACTACAATTAGTCATCACCTGCAATTTTTCTACATTCAGTCCTTCAACATCTTGTCTATTTATCCAGATATTCTCAAGTGACATGAATTCAGCATGAAGAGTTTCCCAAGTTGTGAGAAAATGGAACCCTGCAGGGATTTTCTGGTAAGTCAGTGTAACATTTTGAAAATCTCTGAAGGAAACATGAAGTGGGATTAAAAACAGAAGATAAAAATAGAAAAAGGCAAGGACAAAAAAAAAAAAGGTGAAGGAAATGTAGGACATGAACAAAAGAGTAGATTGAGGTATCGTACAGTGGAACTGCAGACAAGCAAAGAATAAGCAAGCTAGGGGCAGAAAGCAGACGATGTCCTGTCATTACAGGATTATAGAAAAGCAAGAATTGCACAAAAGGAGCACCAGAAGCTGAAAATACAGATGCTGTTCTGATCTATTTGTGATCACTGTCAGAACTTCAGTTGACAGATGAATTAGGCTATAAATACACAGGGGAAAAAAACCATATATATATATATATATATATATATATATATGCATATATATGTGTCCATTTGTATACATTCATATGTGCCAGGGAAAACTGGAAAAATATGCATATATTCTTAGAGTACAGTAATAAAAATAAAGGAATTATAATAAAGACACACCTGAACATACTGAAAAATATTTTAATTAGGTTCTGATAGCAGTCTGGAAATCTTTTTTGCTGAATATTTTTCATCTAGAAACAGTGGAATAATGAGAAAAAACCTTGAAAGAAGACAATATTCTATGTTCATGGAATCATTCTGCTAATTTTAAAATGGGATTCAGCAAACTTAAACTGAAAAAACACTTAAAAAACTTTATGAATGACATTTTTATGCCCACGGATTTCTCTTGGTCCAGACACTGCTATGACATGTTTTTGTGTCTGAATAAATCTTTAATTGCATTGGCATGAAGGTTTTATCAAATAAAGATAAGAAGCAGAATAAATTTTCTGACAAGGTTTGCTGTCCCTAGTCTGATGAGTTGCTCCAAAATGAAGCACAAAAAAATATTGTCTGTAGAACACCTATTTGAAAGGATGTGTCTAGGATCTTTCAAGGTCTTAAAAAGATGGGAGGGATTTGTGTGTCACTGTGAGTATATGACAAACAGATCATCATAAACTCTACCCCACAGCAATTCTAGGGTGCCACCTTGCAGCTCTAGTCTATGAGGGAATGTCAAGCACCTTTGCAGACCTTTCAGCCTTTATTCAACTCCTGGGGGCCAAAGCAGCCTCCCTTTGCCTCTGCAGACCAATGCTCTCTGTGGAACAACAGAGAGCTGTGGCAAGATATGCAGCCTTTCCAAAAATATATCTTAAAAAGAAATTACTTCCCATTACACTTAACAGCAAAGTAAGAGAATCCCTCAAGCAGGATCCAATTTGGCTAGAGCAGCCTCCAGAGGCAGGCTCTCTCCCCCAGGATGCAGTTCTACTGGAAAATGGTGCAGTGTACATGCACACAACAAAGCATTTGTTTGGGGATGTTTCATTTTCAAAAGATATCAGGAGACAGCTCTGGTCAATGCTGTCAAATCATTACTCTGAAAAGGAATTGTACAAGAAGAATCATCATTCTAGAAATACAAACAATTACTTTGGTGCGTTTTGCAGCAAGTAATTCAGGTATAACAGTGTTTGCAATCTACACAAAAATAACATTATAGAGACATTGATATACAGAGTTTGATGAAAAACTATGATTGTAAGCAAAAAAAAAAACAACAAAAAAATGAAGACAAAAGCAAACCAATTTGATCTAGTTGCATAAGCTCTTGCATAATCTACTCCTAATTTTCTTCTCCTTTATTTTAGTTCAGAATGTTTTTCCTTCCTACTGAGATATCTGTTATGTGTGTACACATCACAGAGAAATGATAAAAGAGATGTTTTTTGTTTGTTTGATCAGGAAAGAAAGGTTTTCTGTTTTTCTGTGCTGCAATACTGGCTCGGAGTAGGAGCAGACAGCAAAACAGATGTATCATGTATCCTGCGTGTAGCCAGCCTGAAATGTACTGCAGCAGGACAGTCTAGACCAATATGCTGTACTATCTGTAAGGGAAAACCAAACTGCTGAGGACATCAGGCCAGACTTCTAAAAAAACCCCAATGGTGTGCTGAAGTTTCCACTGCTTGTTCTCCATATTCTTGCTATTTGAAGTTCACCTGTAACAACTTTAAAAATTGTGTTACATCCTTGCTTTCTCTCTGTACAACACACACATTTATTGAATTAAATGGACCCAAACATATCCTTATCTGAAAGTTCCATTTGGTGTCAAGGGAGTAAAACAAGCACAGCAAAACACACATATCCATCATCACCCTTGGGAATCTTGCTTCAGTGAAAATTGTGTTAATTTTAAATTGTTATCTTATTAACAGATTTATTTCAATGCATGTTTACAGTGTCTATTCCTCTTTACATTGCACTTGCTTGCATGGAACCTTTCACTTGAAAAATATTCAAAATCAACACAGTTCCTTTCAATATTCTGGGGTGTAATCAAATATCTGTACAATGTCTCTCGTAAATGAAAGAAAACATGTAAAGAAGTAAATAAAAGGCAAAGAAATTGAAACAGCTTCAAAAGATTGGTGGTGCTAACAACTCAGCTGCTTCAGCTCTTTATTTCAAGCAATTTAACCAATGAAACATTTTCTTCTGACAGACATCTGCTCCCAACTGAACCTGATTTAAGAAAAATTATCATTGCAGTTTAAATTCAAATGAAAGGTGTTAGCAGAATATTTGTGCTGTAGATGAAAGTTCCTGCTTACAAGCTGTAATCATAGACAAGGGATAAAGGATGTGCTGTCCTTGGTCCTGAATATTCATGAATGTGTGGCACCAGACAGGTCTTCTAAAACCTTCTTTTCCCTTGATTTTTTATGATAAAATCATTGTAACCGCAGACTCTTTGGGGTGCAGTTTTGTTTCAGCACTTTTTTGAGGGAAATTACCTGGTTATTTGAATACCTAAATATCTGGCTGATGCCTAAACTGAAGTTAAAACAAGAGCAATTGTATATGCACTTAAACAAGCAGGGGAGGGTGGGTAGCTGAATCTGTTTTAAGGGTTGTGATAATTGATGTTTTTATCTCTTTGAATCTTAGCATGCCATAATATATTCTACTTTCTGGTTACTAAAGGGCATACAGCACAGAGATAATGAAGTTGGCAATGAACTTGGGAGCACTGAATGGAAGCTGTCACATGAAAAAGCTGAACTTTTTTTTTTTAATTGGTAAGTTCCAGCAAAATGTGACCACATGGAAAATTAGTGTATTTTGCTATATTACTGTTTGGGTTTCTTCCCTTCTTACAGGTGAGAGAAAGGAAAAACTAAAACATGCCCAGAATGGGAAAAAAAGTGAGTTTGATTGTTCATCTGCTATCTGAGGCTTCAAATTTATGAAAAAAGTTTTGATTTGAATTGAACTGATTAAGTGCTTAAAGACAGGCCATTTACTTAGCTTTGAACAGGGATGGGAGTGAGCCAGCTGGAGTGCAGAATGCTGATATTTTGTGTTGATTTGATTGATCAGAGTAAGTAGAAACTGATCTGAAGAAAGAAACAGGTATAGTACAAAGCATAAAAAGTGTGAACAGCTGGGGCTCAACAACCAGGGTCTTTTGGACTTCACCTGTACCAAGTTCCACTAAGGCTGTAAGCCCTTTCTACTTGAATAATGGTTAAAGAATCATGGCAATAAAGTTCCTAATATATTTTTCTTTATAGATTGGAGTTGTGAGTGTTGTTTTCTTTTTTTGCTTTTTGGAATTAACTAAAAACAGTTAAGTAAAACAAAAAGAAAAAAAAATGTTGTTTTTCTTCCTGAACTCACCCAGCTGCTATACCAGTCAAAGTGTGTCTTGGTCAGGACAGAAGGGCAGGAGCACTTATTAGCTCCTCTTGCTCATTCAGCCTGTCAAGAAATTGTAGCACCTTATATCACAAAGCAAAATAAAAACCAGGAAACTTTTTCCTATAATAAATGGGAACACTTTAGATCAACTAAATGCTTGTAAAGTCTTTCCTCCAGAATAATAGCAGGTCATACAAAATCTGAGTTTTTTCCCCTGGCTTGTAAAAGACATGGATACAAATCAGAATTTCAAAAGAGAAATACTACAGACAGCAGCATTTGGATTCTGGGATAGACTTCATAAATACAACAGTATTCTCAGTTAATAATGAGCTTACACTTGAGTGTTGGATCAAAGACCTCATGAATGACTGGTTTCTAGACAGTGACTGGTAAAACCGTGGTCAGTCCATCTTAAAAAACATAGATCTCATCCACATAAGAGTAAAATAGGGACAAGAGAAAAAAAGGGCATGATTCTGAGAACCCTGAAAACTCTGAAATTGGTGCACAGAAAAAGTGGGAAAGGCCATTATTAGGTCAATGTAAAAAGCTAAGAAACCAGCTATTCCAGAATAGCTGTGTAAACTTTTACCTAAGTTTCTTGGGGCAAAGATGATGAGAAATGTAGCAAACTGCAATAAGCTGAGGAAAAAGTGATATTTGTAGTGAACTACAAAGCGAATCTTAACTTAATCTTAAAGGTCTTCATATTGTAAAAAACTTAATTCAGGAAGCACAGAAAAGAGCAACAGAATTTGAGTTTATTACTGTGTATGACTGTGTAAGCCTTAACTAGGTTAGAATGACAGCAATTAAAAATTAATTCAAAGAATTATACTTCTGACATTTTTCTGCACTACTGTTAATTATAACTGTGCCTTTAGAACTGTGTATACTGTATGATAATACTCAAAACTTAAGTTTTTAAGTAGGTTTTGCTTCACCTTTGATCCCTGTCAACCCCAAAAGTTTAGTATTCTTCAAGGATAATTTATAAAACTAAAAGTGCAAATGACTGCAGGAAAGAAGACAAAAATATTAGTCTAGAATGCTGAATGGTATTTCTGGACAATGTACTCTCATATGAAAAGCCAAAATAATGTAGGAATTACAGAAAATAAATATCACTTTGATTCCCTTGTTATTACTGTAGTATTGCAGGAAAAACCTGAGAATTTTTATCTCAAAAAAAAATTCCTTAAAACTAGTCTAATGATGTGGAAAAAATCAAGATGTTAAAGAATAAGTAGAAATCTTATCTAGATGACTGTGATTATTTGTTTATGAACTGTTGCCCTAGCCTGAATTTACCCTGTCCCTGGAGTCATATAATGTTCTCCAGAATGACTGACAGTTGTTTTGAAATATGTCAAGGTTTGTGATGACTGTATAATTCACAATGATTTGCTTCCCCCTTATGCAAAGGAGTGAGTTATACTGTCTGTCATGTGCTGTCTGTGTTTATTTCCCATACACTAATATGATTACCTTTGTTATTTTCAGACAGCTGTGCAGCACAGAGAAACTGCCACAGAATTACTTAAAGTCTTCAGGGTTATCTGCTTCAAGTCATCTATACCCTTGCCTACACTATCATTTTATACCCACTGTCTTATTTGACTCTACTTGAACATTAGAAAATATTAGCTTTGAGTCTCAAACTCCAAACCCTTAATTCCTTGTTCATCTTTACTATGAATAAAATATTACCATAAGGATTATTCAGTGTTGTGGACAGAAATAGCTAATTTGTAATTTAAAAGTATGTTCAATCGAACTGAAAATTTGCAATGGAAAGCTCAATAAATTCTATATCTTTGTGAAGAGAAACTATGTAGATGAGTCAAATAGCCTCTAGAAGTAATTTTACATATATATGGACAGGAGGTTGAATGGTATGTGGAAGATTTCTGTGAAGTATAAACAGTGCATTTACTACTTTGAAAAAAGAGGTTGTTCATACCCAATACAACTGATGGCCAGACTCCAACTGAACCACTGGTTCACATGTGTACACATGTGTGCCAAAATGAGCTGGATATAAAACCTAAACATTATCCAGGATGCAGTTTTAGATCAATGAAAACTTTCAGTCATTTATCTCATTGAGTCAAGTGATGCAAGATTAGACTTCTGTTCAGATCTTGTTAAATAGTTTTTGATCTATTCAAAATCTTTAAATCACCAGGTATGTTAAATATTCAAAACGCATTTACACATTCATGCACCTGCTGCAATAAGCTAATAAAATAGCTAAATTGGGGTCTTTGAATCACAGTGAAAGTAAAGACCCATTGTATTAGGCCCATTTTAATAAAGTATAAAAACAGAGATGTGAATCAGTGTTACATATTGTCAGATATTAATTTGCCAATCACAGAGGAAAGGATTAAACTTCTTATGGACATGTAAACAGCTATATATATACATGTCCTACCTGTATCATAGAATCATAGGATGGTTTGGGTTGGAAGAATCCTTAAAGGTCATCTGGCTTCAACCCTCTGCCATGGGCAGGGACACCTACCATTAGACCAGGTTGCTGCAAGTCCCATCCAACCTGGCCTTGAACACTCCCAGGCATTGATGGAGCACCCACAACTTCTCTGAGCAACTTGTTTTGCTGTCAGATCATCCTCAAAGTAATGATTTTCTTCCTCATATCTGATCTAAACTTATTCTTTTTCAGTTTGAAGCCATACTCCCTTGCCATGTGCCTACATGGCCTTACAAATAGTCCCTCTCTGTCTTTCTTGAGGGCTCCCTTCAGCCTCTGGTGGGCTGCAATCAGGTCACCCTAAATCCAGGCTCAACAATCACAGTTCCCTCAGACTTTCCTTATAGATGAGATGATCCATCCTTATTGTGAATAAGCCATTTGTCACATTCTTCAATTGTTATGGCAATTTTCCATCTGTTTATATATTTAAAGGTCAATGGTGCCTTTTTAACAGAACCTGCATGACTAATTCATAAATACCAATCAAGGACATTTTTATAGGGAATTTTTTAAAATCTCAGTGGTAGAAGTTTATCCAAGGTAGCATGTTCTTCCCAACCCAAACTGTAAACAATTATTTGTAGCAAATAATCTGGACTGTGGGAATATACTACGTGAAGTCCAAGCATGTTTTATAAGCACATTACCAAACAGTATCAGCTATTATTGACACATTTTGATTTTGAAATGAGCAATCATGCATTTTGAACTCAAAAGCATGTCTTTTGTGGGATGGGGGCATTTCTGAAAAAAATAATAATTAAATTGAGATTATGAATGCACACTGGTGGCTGAAGATGTATGCTACCCATTTCGTTTAGAAATCACATATTTTTCTTGTCCAGTCAGTGTTGTTACTATGAATTGAGTTCCTTACATAATCCTTTTCTTCTTTCTGGGAGTATGTAACAGTGCTATTGTTAGTGTGCCCTATAAAGGAGCATTATTTTTAAAACCAGAGACCAGAATGAAATGCAATGGTACCTGCCAGCCCACAATGAGTATTTTACTACTATGACTGAGTATGTAGAAATCTAACATTTATTAGAGTCTCTCATTCTATGATCTTACTGTGCTTTATAAATATAGCCAAGCTTTCCCAGTACTATAATTCTGAAGCACAGTCATCCCAGAGTGGAGTGCAGCAGCTATTTTGCTCCCACTTGATGACTGTTGGTTATTATGACATGCTTCTTTCCTAGAGTTATTTTTCTGGAAAATATATGAGAGAGAAATCCACCCACCAGGAATAGGCAGAGACCATCTGCTGCAACTAATTTCACATTTATTCCAGGCAGCAGTCGTACCAAAATTCCAAAATGAAAGCCCAATTACTATTATAACTTGAGCCAGTGGATATAAAATGAAATAATATGTTCAGGATCTTTCCATTATATTATCCACGAATACAGATCTCCATCAAAATTGTAAACATTTTTGAATGCCTTTCCAAATTCAAGCAGGGGTCCTTTGAAACATTTAGGCTTTTTAGTCATTTAAAATGGTGTCATGTTGCCTAGGCTAGTGTGCCTAAACTTAGAAAACTGATTAGAGAGAGCTTTACTTTATCCTAGCAGACAAAGCAAAATAGAACATGTGATCTATGGTCAGAAGTGTTGATTTATCTGTCTTTAGCTACTGAAGTGCACATTACATATTAATAAAATAATTGCTTTCAGTTTCTGCTGTAGTCAATGGAAAGAAATAGGTACTCTATAGGGAAAATAAGAATTATTCTCTGAAGATAAGTCTCTCTTTCCCTTTCTCACCTTACTGATTACAGAAACATCATAGTGTGACTACCTTCTTAATCTACATTTTAGTTGATATATGTTCTTATGATCAAAGTCAATGGAGAGCCAGACAGCATAGCTCTTGCTTTACATCGGCTTAAATAGGTTTACATGGGTCTGCCTATCTGGAGGAAGACCTTGTGACCCTCTAGATGAAATCCTGCTCTTTGAAAGAGATTTGAACTTCCATTAACATGTCTAGACTCAGAATTTTATGCTTGTTTATGTTTTCTATAAAAAGAGATGAGGAATAATTCTTGGGTATACTTAAAATAACTATTCCTCTTGGAGATGCACTTTTGCTGCTGTATATTGCATAAAGACTTAGTTTCCTTCTTATTTGTGTTAGTTTACCCAACCCTACTTACCATCAAGTTGTAAGAGAAATTTTAAAAATTTCAGTGTAGATCTCATCAGTTTAAGTTTCTCTGCTTTGAGGCAGTGAATGCATTTGTAGATGTATGTAAGAGAAAGTGCCTTGAAGACATGATCTGAATTTTACACAGCAAATTGAAAATTGATCTGTCTGTTATCCAACATATTTTATGTGAAATAAATCAGATAGAGCCAAACCATAATCCATTCCAAAAGCAGTAACTCAGCAGCTTAGATAATACAGGACAAAATCAATAAGAACAAGACAAAAATGTAAGGCAGGTTGTAAGGTTCAGCAAAAAATGGATTAGAGAATGATCATGTTAAGAAAAGGATGAAAAAAAGGAAAAATTTACCATACTTTTCCCAGCTACATGCGTCCTGTTTCTTTAAAATGCAACAATAAAAAAAATCAGATTATAAAATTAGTGCTTTTCCCTTAAGCCCTTAAGCTAGCTGAGCCAACCTGTTCTAAATTTAAACTTCAGGCTTTGAATTTCATTGCCTTCATGTCTCTCCCAAAACCACAAAATTCACTCTGTAGCTGGAAGACTGTAGGAAATGGTGGGAACTATATATGGAGAGTAGATTGGGATCTAGGCATGTTTGCATTCATATCTCTCAAGCTTGACTTTAAATCATTCAACCATGCAAAATACAGGTCTTAAAGATAAGAAGGCAACAGCAGATCACACAGTATTTTGGCTTCTTGGCCTTCTACAGCCAGTTTTTATGTAGTCCTACAGTTAGAGTTGAGTCTAAAAAGCACAAGATTGATTTCTGCAAAAAGCAGATAAAGCAGCAGCAGATTTTAGGTACAAAAACCAAGTTAAGATGCTTCTGGGAAAGGACTTCTACGCTTTTTCAGTTCTTGGAGAAGGGTGAGGCTTCGGGTCACTAACACAGATAGAAAACACAATCTTAATAGCTACAGTCAGTAGCTAGGTATGACAGAGGAAAGGAATCCTGAAGTTTGTATGTATTTTGTGCCTTTAGTTTCCCTTGCTGACCAGCAGAACCAAATCTGTCATATCCTAACTCTTTATTTTGCCTGATTTTAGAAAGGCCTTTGGATTTTTTTCCAGAGCACAGCTACAAAACAGATTTTTATCAGGAAATTTTTCCGAGAGAAAACAAGCAGCATTGGCTGATCAAAAAATTCCTCCATTTAAATTTTTATAACGTGACAGTGAAAAATAATGGAATTAAACAATGCCTTTTATGAATGAAAATTATGTTAAATACTTTTGCAGTGTCCAAAATATCTAAATAAATTATTACCAATAATGTCTTAAAGTAATTATTACTAATATTAACAACAACCAACCTAAAGAAAGTCCCTATTTGACATAAATTGAAAAAAAATTATAAATGCAATGAAGTAAAAAATTTTTAAGATATTACTGTCCTGGTGATCTGAAAATTAAATTGAGTGCAACACCTATTTCTCTGCATAGGTCTTTACTTACCACACTTTCATACTTGCATACCTTACTTCAGTTTTACTTGGAGCATTAATAAATTTTAGTATTCATAGAAGTGTCTGCTTTTTCTGACAGAGAACTGTGAGATCATTTCTAGACAGGGTAAGATGAGTTTCTGTGACAGCAGCAGTTGTCCTGACAGCAAGACAAATATTTTTAAATGAGCAAACTCACTTACGAGATGGCATGTATGTTGACTTAAGAGGTAGAGAAGTGCTGAAAGAAAAAGTTTATACCAAGCTTTATATGATATCTGGTAGTGAATCTCTTTTATACCTGTGAAAAGTGCATGGGTCCTTAAATGATTTTATTAGCATTAACCCTCAAAGTCTGTTGATAAAGTAATGGGGTCCCCATAAGTATCAGAAAGAAGATATAGTTAAAAGATGAGCTAAAGCTTGTAAGAAAATGCAAATTGCAACTCCCAAGGACACATTAAATAAAGGTTACTAGATCTAAGAACATTTCTTAGTCATCCATTAATTTTCACATTATCCTTCTTCACTGTAATAAGGAAATACTGAGGTGACTAATTGCACATGCAAGGAGGGCAATGGTACTAAGAGATACTTCAAATATGTTCTGGAGTCATCGTTTAAAGGAGCAAAAATTTCCACATAAAATGCTTAGAAGGAATTGATCCTAGTCTGAGTTCAACTGTGGTGCAAAGATTTCAGGTTTGAACTTGCAATGGATGTGGAAAATATGGAGAAAAGCCCTTATCATTTTTAATAATGCCTATGTACCTAACACTACTGATATATGCCATATTATTGGCAGGGGAGGGATGTGCGTGAGTGACATATTTCTTCTGTTAGATCAAATTTCCTTTTAATGCCACAAACAGGGAAACCTGAAACAAATAAACAATTACAAGTGAAAATAACATAGCAGATCATTCAACATATGATCGAAGGAAGCAGTATCAGAAAACCACTTTAATAAAATGTGGGGGGATAGAATATAAGAAAATAATGATAGTGTAGAAAGTAATCTTACCCCTACAGAGTTGCAGCTGAGCTAATTATCAAAGATTAGGAACAGCCCTGACTTTAACAGGCCACAACTGTGACCAATGAGAAGAAGAGTGCTATAAAAGAGTGGGGTGGGTAGTTGAGAAGGGAACTGGAGTTGGTTGGCTGCTTTGTGAAGGTGAAAGAGTCAGTGCTCTGAGGAACTGCCCACGAGAAACATCAGGAAGGTATGAAACTTTTGTGATAAGGAGACAACAATATGGAACCCCTGCAATAAGATGACAACAATAAAATACTCTGGTGTACCTTAAACTAGTCAGATCTTCAAGAAAACTACTCGTTATAGGAATCTAGTCCATGGCCTCACTTCTCTGATGCTTGAAAACTTTCCAACACAGAGAAACTTTCTGTTGCTGGCCTGCAGACATCCATTTTATTCAAATGCTTTGTGATTCCTCCCTTCTTTTCAAGTTGTATCCTTAGGACTTTGAGTTGATTAGTACAGAAAAACTTTGTAAGCCTTCTCTCAATGAGTCTTCATTTCCTGGATTATCTGCCCATGTTACTTCACAACTCTCTCTATTTCAGTACATTTTTGTATATTACAGGTGATAATTTGGTAAAGGATATTGTAGCCAAAATTCTCTAAGTGGTGTTTTGTCCAGTTTCCCACATAAAGCACCTAAAATCACATCTATTTTTTTCTAAGACCATCATAATATCAGTTTTTAATATCAAGGGAAGCTGCTATGATGTCAGATTTTTCTATTTCTAAGTAATTGCCAATTGATAAGTTTCCAGATAATGGTGAAAAATTTTAAGTTCCTCTTCATAAGGTTTCATGTTTCAGTTAAATTCCAGCCTGTTCCTATTATTGTAGTTGTCAAGATCATAATACACTTCCTGCATTATATGCAAATTGTTCGTCATATTTACTTGCCTCTTAATTCTGTATGATAAACATTTTTCATCAAGGCTTTGTTTTTGTGCCAAATTCATTAATGTAAATATTAAAGGTCTGCTAGAAGAGACCTTGAGAAATTCTGCTACTGCTCTTTCTTTAGTCTGATATTTTCATTTATTTTTACTAATTTTAGCAATTTTTCTTGTTGGCACTTATTTTTTGTTGTCTTCTATGCTTTCACATACAAAAAAAGACAGAAAATAAGTCTCCACATGGGCTTTTAAATCCAGCTGACTTGAGTAACTAGGTTCCCTAATGTTTCCAAGTTTGAGACCCAAGTTTTTACTTTTAGAACGGGTTTTTGAGTTTTTTCTTATATTTCTATGTTAAACCATAATAGTTTGATGTAAATTTGAATAACCATAACTTGCATGAACCATAAATTTTACCAAATATAACATGGAAAATAGCATGAAATCTTTCAGGCATCAGAGGTTTGTGAGGTACTTTATCCATCATATTTTGTTTTCAAAGTAGATGCGTTAAATTAATCTGGATAACTATTTTACTATTTAGCATTGTTGCTGCTAAACTCTTTTTATGGACAATGAAGAAACAGGTATTATTTTTAGTATTATTGAAATCTTAATGGTCTGAATAAAGAGTTTTTATTATAGAAAAAAATAATGAATGTTTATATGCAGAAGAGGTTTAATGATAAAATAGAATAACAAAATAACAATATTATTACAATTATTACTCACAATCATTTTCCACCCCTTATTCTGATGTTGTGTGCATCCTATGGTCACAGGGTTCTTAAGGTCACAAGATTTAAAGACTTGAAACTGTAGTGCTACCATACATCCCTAGGAAAATAGGAAACTGTCGCAGACGTCTTTTATGAAAAATCTTTTCCTTAGGATTTTTTTATCCTTAGGATTTTTTCCTCCTGAGAAGCTGAGAGGTCTCAGGAACAAAATGTAAACATTGATTATCTGCTGCTGTGGAATGCAACAGGTGGATCTTTGATTGGCCGTAATTAACAGCCAATCACAGCCCAGATGGCTCAGACAGAGAGCCGAGCAACAAACCTTTATTATCATTCTTTGCTATTCTATTCTTAGCTGGCCTTCTGATGAAACTTTTTCTTCTATTCTTTTAGTAGAGTTTTAATGTAATATATATCATAAAATAATAAATCAAGCCTTCTGAAACATGGAGTCAGATCCTTGTCTCTTCCCCAATCCAAGAACCCCTGTGAACACTGTCACAGAAAACAACAGCCATAGCTCCCCTCCAACTAGAGCTAAACCAAGTAAAGTCAATCTCTAAACAGGTTGGGACGAGTTCAGAAGGTGCAAACTTGGCAAAACTCCTTGCAACACAGTATTTAGACTGTGGCCTGTTACTAGCCAGGGCTACAAAATTTGTTATGTTTATGATAAGAACTGTAATTAACTAGAGTGTAAAAACTATAACTGGAACTCCTCACTTAACTCCTCACTTCTCAGTTTAAATATTTAAAGCTATCTAATGATTCCAGATGAATCCAGGAAAGCCTAGGGAATGAACCCAGATTAATGCAGGTCTCTGAGACAATCTGCATTTCTCAGAGCTGGTCATTTACCTTCTGTTTGATACTCCTTCTCCCTCCCCCTCAACTGATGCCCCTGGTTGTATTGTGAGAATAAATGAGCATAATTCAGATAAAATTGGCCAGACTACGGTGATGTGGCATTCTAAATCCCCATAATAAAATCTATTTGAGGTAAAAATCTGTAGTCTTAAATTCATGATGGTGCTTTGCTTTTAATTTTCTTCCGAAGGACTTAAAAGAGAAAGGGCAATTTGCAACTTTTCTTTCAATCTGCAGTCTTTAATTGCAACATTTTATTTAGAGTTGCATTGTTGCATGTAAGTTAATTCAATTATATCTAAACATAGCAACTTAAACGCTTTTGATAGTTATGAACTATTTAAACAACATCATCTAAATTTCATTAAATTTTTAGCCCTCAGTAATTTCTGATTTGTGTTTCAGATGTTTTTTCACAGTGCTGACATTTTAGACTTCTAGTTACCATCACATGCTTCCTATAAGGCACAAAATACGAAGCCAAATATAGCCTTGTTCTCATGTTGTGCAATATAAAATTGGTTGAAAAAGACTGAAAAGGTTTCTTACTTCCACGTAGCCTGATTTCTCTTTGCTTGAGATAATTTTTAGAGAAACAAATCTGAAATGTTTAATATTTATTTTCAATATTTATTTTGTGCAAAAACACCCTCATATTTAAACATTTGAATGTAATAAACATTAGAGGAAAGCATAGACAGTTTTGCAGAAAGAGCCAAATATTAAATATTAAAATGAGTTTTCCTGAAAATTGGAGTGTAAGTGTGAACAAATGTTTTAGCATTTCCACATCTGCCAGTCTCTTAAATAGTCTGGTCCTTTAGGAGTTGAACAAATCTTTAACAGATAGAGAGTTCTGGGGAAAAGAAATGTGTGAACAGACAAACTTGGAATGGATAAGAAGCAGTTCCTATATGATTTTTTTCAAGTAAATCCTGTATACATACTGTTTTGGTTGATAAGTACGGAACAGTTGCAAATTTTTGGTGTTCTTCTCATAATCTTGTTTGGGTTTCCAGTTTTAGATTCAGAAGCTACATATGTTTTTTACCTATGTAATGCTTGAGTTTTACTTTTTGTTTTTCAGAATTTGTGTTATAAAGTAATGTTTTAACACAGTTACATTGCAACCTTATTTAAGCTCAGAGGAAAAAACATATCTTGTATATAATTAAACAAAACAATTTATTAAGATAACTGAAATGTTAATATTTAATCATTCAGAGTTTAGATCAAAAGATCTAAAGAAAAAGAAAGTACTTGCTGGAAAAAAAAAAAGAGCAATGAAGTTTAAGTTGTTTTACAGAGGTGTGGTTCCTATCCCTTTTCCCAGTGTCATATTCAACCTTTCTAGGCCACTTTCACTCTAAGGTTTCTGTCCTCATGGCTGTGGCTGTGGTGGCATGGTGGTCAACACCTGGCCTTCCTCACTGGGAGGAATGTGATGATGATGTTGATTGTTCCTCATGCTATAATCCACTCGGTGTCAATCCTCTTGCTAGCTAGAACCTTTTACACCTTTGCTTAATCTTCATTTGTCTCTGACATAGACGGGACATCTTAATTTGCTGTATATATTACATTTTAGTTGTGTGAAATATTATTTCTTTACTACTACCCCTAAAAGTACTTTTGTCCAGCTGCAGGTCAGTATTTCCTCTACAGACAGCAGGTGAGCTGTTTATGGGGTCTGCAGTGCAAACTGGGACCTCTCACCTGCCATCCCGTGTGTACATCTCTGCACCACATCCTATGTCTCTGCTTCTCAAGTCCTCTGCTGTCCTACAAGGACTGTTTTTCTCTATATGGCCATTGTAATAAGAATCATAAATATCACATGCTGCCTAAAATAACTGCTAGTTCCTGTTAGGTGTAGAAAACATTGTACCATGCACAAGTAAGCAAAAATAAAACAAATTAACACAGACACCTGCCCAATTAGAGAACGTACTGTAACAGATAAACCAAGTTACAGAAAACTTCAGACAGAGTGACCCTAACAAACTTCAGTCTTGAGGGCTCTCCATCTTAGCACAGCACCCAGGGCCTGCTACTAGCAATGAAAATACAGCTTTTGAGGCTTCACAATCACATCACATTTCAGTATTCATTGATGGCACTTAGTAACTTGTTTTTAACATCCTCATCAAGTTGAACCTGTGTATGGGCATTTTCCTCTACTGTTTGATTATGAAAAATTTAAATCAACATAAAATCATATTAGATGCAAATCCTGTCAAGCTGGCAGAAGCCAGTTGAAGTATTAAAAAATAATTCTAATCACATCAACAGACAGCAGCACTTTCCATGTACCTTAGTGAATGGAAGTGAAATAGAAAAAATTAATTTGGCACCCAGACCTACTGGCTGCCTATTTAGAATATTGCCTTTAAAATTTTCCGCTGCATTTCCTCAATCTGATCAATAGGTGGTCACGAAAATGTATCTCATACAAAATACTTCTGCAAAGTTCCCATCAGACTCATGGGTGGACCTGGCTCACCAGAGAGAGATATGACTCTCCTAAGTCTGTAGCAGTGCTCCTTGACTTTTTCAATGCACTCCATCTCTAAATTGTTCCTTTTCCTGAACATGGTTGGAGGAAGATGGTTTCCTGAATTTGTTGCAGATTGGCTGGGATATATCTGGGTCCACTGGTGGATAGATAGCTCTCCTATACTAAGAGCTATTCCTATCTCACCTTCTTAAGTAAAAATTCTTGTTTGAAACTCCTGTTGAAGATATATTTTATTTAAAAAGCATTTGAATATTATTAACTATAGACTACAAATTTTGCCTTAAGCATACGATTTCACGGAATTAAACATTGCATAAAAACTCATGTAATCAAACTGACATTTGGATGCCAGTAGTAGAAACAAAAATGTGAACAATAATGTATGTGGATTGTCATGACTCAGGTGCCAAATATTCCCTCCCTTCCTCTGTCTTTTGTTTATCATCTGTTTGGTGTTTCAGGTTCAGTCTGGTTTTATTGGAACACTGCACATTGTTCAAGGCTCCACATGAGGACTTCACAAAATATTATGGGAGTTAAGAGCATCTGGCTGGTTTGGCTGAAACTCCCTAACAAGCTTAGTTACTCTGGGATGTAAAATAAAATGAGAAGCTGAAGCAAAAGATAACGTTAATGAGAAAACTTCTTTGCTTTTGCACTAGCAAAACAGAAATACAGCCAATTTCATACCTTTGAAAAAAGCTAAAATGTCTCAGGAAATAAGAAACAGTTACTGTATATAAAGTCACTGAGAATTACCAACCAAAATATAATTTTTTTAACTCTAAGAATGTTCTTGAAAAGCCATCATTTGTTTACCCTTTCATTGAAAAGAAAATAAAATTTTCTATATAGTAAGTATTTTTAACCTGAATTTCAGATTTTCAGTTTCTGAAGTTTTAGGTGAGAAGCCTATAAATAGACAGCCAGGGTACGGTGGGTGTTTCAAACTCAAAGTGAACTTTATGCTGCACTGTGGTGGTCTCTGTGTCTATTTGCACATCAGCATCATCAGCCTGGCTGGGGGAGGGTGGGTACCAGAAATTTTCTGCTGCTGTAACACTCTAAGCAAAATGTGCCCCTGGCAAGGGGACTCATTCCTTTCTGTCCCTTCACCTGTGTCCTGTGTATCTACACTAAGCCAGGTTACCTTTGAGATACTCAGCAATATGGAATATTGAATCAGTCTCTGATGGAAACCTGAGAGACACAGCCTGTCCTATTTCTCAATGGAGAAACTCTTATCAGTCTTTGTTGTGAAGGTAATGTCCAGCTTTCAAATCAAAAGGAGTTATCATCCTTTGGAAAATATTTTTTTCTTCCAAATTTCTTGCAAAAAAAATTAATTGTGATGAGAAATTCTGGTAATTTTTGAAAGTTTTCAAAGAATATCTATAATTTTTGCCCATATGTATGACTGTACACTTTGACTGTTCAGTTGTGAAAAATCAGTTTGAACATAGGAAACTGAGTGGGTTTTAGTCATTATTTTAATCTCCCTGAAAAATATCACTGTTAGAGAAGAATGAAGAGAGGTAACACAAAAGAGAAAAATATATCAGTGTCAGTTGAAATCAGATTTGGATAAATGTTAGTCCTGTAACCTGTCAGCAGTAAGACAGCAGCATAAACCTGTATCTGGCAGATCAACACTAGCATAAGTGCTCAGATAAGAAGGTCTGCTGCATCAAGCAAACACCTCCCCACAGGTACTGCATAGATAATGATTTATACCTTAAACATGAATTTTAATATACCTCTATATACCTCTTCCATGAGGTTAATCATAATTAATGGCAAATTTTAATACTGATCTTATCTGATGTTCTTTGAAGTCTTGATCTCATATAATCATACACTCTCTATAATCATACATTTCACTGTTCAGTTAAATGCAGCACTGTGTTTCATTTATTCAATGAAATTGTGATGAGAAAAATGGAAATTTCCTTGAGTTGACCCATGGAGCACTCCTGAGATATGTGAATAATGAAGCTCTGCCTGGAATAAACTCTAGAACACAACAGGACAAGAACATAGCCATGGGAACTAAGAGAAAATAGAGCTCTCTTCAGGAAATGTGATGACTAATACTCCTGAGCTAGCTAGCCCATATGTTATTAGAGTATTTTTTACAGTGTTTAAAACACTTTTCATGCATTCTTATAGATATCTCTTTTCTAGAGAAAAACAAAATCAGAACTGCTATACCCACTACAGGTAAGTTTTTTCATGGCCTTGTCACCCTTCTCAGAAACATTTCTTTTGTGCTGACATACTTCTGATGAATGCCTAATGCACAATTGCAATGCAAATGAGGCAGTGCTGTTGGTTTCTGATACACAATAATACATCACTCTGAACATGACTTTGTTTGCATTTTTCCTACCAGTTGCACACTGAGCAGAAGGGAGATTTTTTTGCATTTTCCCAGATCCTCTCTGAAAAGTGACAGGTAATATCATTTTTTAAAGCATGCAAGCCTTTTATATTTTTATCTATTTTATTTTTATTTCCCTGTGGTGAGAGATACTTGGAGTCCATTGATACTAAACATCATTGTTATCCTGTGCCTTTGCACAAATCTTATGTAGATGTCTCAGATTCCCCAGTTGTCCCTAGTTCCAGACCAATCCAAGTAGATTCATTACTCTGCAAGAGTGTCTGTTTCTCTAATCACTTCATTTAAAAGGTATTTAATAAATACAACACCCAAGTTCTTTATGAAAGAACTTACTAACATACTTCTTTTAACCTTTTCTCCTGATGAAAATCAAATATTAACCCCTATTTTCTTTTTCTCCTTCCCAGGCAAGTTAGATTCTTGTTTTGTTACATCTTTACAGGATTCAGGGAGGATTCAGAGAGGCTTCAGGGAGGCTGCAGTAGGTTAAAAGTCTACAAAACTATCAGCTGGTTCTCCACTATTTTAGACTTTTTAGAGCAAGAGGTTTGTAAGGTGTTTTTTGCCTACACAGCTGCAAACAGGCTACATTTTACTACCAAAATATCCAAGAAAGCCTAGTGAGTTCTTGTCTGACTGTCCTCAGGGAGCAGGGGGAGGAACCCTGTGATAAGCTGCCTTCCATGCAAATGCAGATAAAGACCACAGATGCAGGTCACATGCAAAAGGCAGAACTTAGTCACTGTTCTTCCTTGGGAACATGGTTTAATTCTCATCACTGGCTTTCTGGGCACTTAAAACAGTCTTTAAGAAGAAATGTCAAGCACTTTAATTAGTGCTTTCTTCAGCCAGGCTATCATGTCCTTAGATCTCAGCTTTTTTTCCAGTTTTTCTTTGCATGCTTTTCTGAAGGAAGTGAAGCTCAACTTGAGTAGAACACAACTTGGGCTGTTGCTTACAGCAAAAATATTTGCCCTGATTTCTGTAACTAAAAATTGTATGGGGATGAATCCAGCCCCTCTTCAACCAGTGGCTCCTGGGGCAACAGAGGAGTGTGAGAGCGCCCTGAAAAAGTTATGTAACAAATATCAAAATTGGCTTTAAACATGGAGACATCTTACCAAGGCATTTTACCTTTAGATTAATTATTTGGAACAGTTGCTCTAAGGAGGAACAATATGAGCTTAGTCTAGTCAACACTTTAACTGATGCAATTTGTAGTCATAGCCCTTCCAACAGAGTGTGAAGAAAGAAAAACTTAGATGTGAGAAGTGCTTTGTGCACTCTTTTCTGAGTGGTCTGTACATCAAAAAATCAGTCTTCTGATCTCACCAGCAAACAGATGCTGAAATTAAAAGGCCTGAACAGGATCAGAAGCCATTGAAAAATTCCTGTGGTCACATATCACAATGAAATTAGATTATTTTTGATACAATGAAACATATTTCTTTATAGTCAGTTGGAAGGAGACAGTAATCATGCAGACTATATTTACATTGTAATTTATTCTACTACTAATTTTGTATTTGCATCTTGTCCCTTTGCCCCTACCACAACATCAACACCCTCTACATGTTTGGATACTTTTGGATTTTGAGTTGGTACTTACCAGATGTCTTCTTGAATAAGGCAGAAGGGATTCTGCCTATTCTGTCTATTCCCTCAACATGTAGGGAATAGATTCATTACACAATTCTACACCTGCATGGATAATTAGTAGGCATAGTATAACTTGTATAAATATTGGTAATGCAGCTATAACTCTTACAGACTTATTCTATTCAATCTGTCTGCAGTCTTTCAAAGCTATACAGCCATCTATGCTGTATAGCTAGTCCACTAGTCCACTTTCTCAGTGGTCATACCTTGCTCAGCACTGGCAGGTTACTGTGAAAGGCCACAGCTTGTGACCTTTGAAACAGCCTTCTCCTTCCCTGGATAAGCACACATCTGTCCTACCAGGTTTTTTAGATGCTCATATATGTATAGCCAATACGAGATGACTCAACTCCTTTTGAACATTGGCAAAGAACATAAAAATTGTTACTTAGTATTCAGGAGACTTTCTGCGCATTCACTGTACCTGCAATATTCATAAGAGGTGTCATTCTAAAGTGGACTAGTTCCTTGCTGGCCTTGGATCCAAAATGACTGCCCAGAGCACACAGTCACTGGTTTGCCTGTCTCCCTGTGAGCCACCACTGAGGCTTTCTGTCCAGATGCTGTCTGCAGGACAAGACTGCTGCATGCATCAAAATCAAGCAGTCTCAAATAGATACTGGAGCTCCTGGATGCCATAAAGGGAAAGCAGGGGGTGCAAAATGCCATCTTCTAAACACCTAAGTCTGTCCTTCCTTTTGACCTAATCATCCAGCCCTTCCTTAGCAGATGAAGCTGACAAGCATCTAAGCATGACAAATATGTGGTTTTTTTGATAAACAACACTTGCCCAAGCAGGCATTTCTTGCAGAATGAGGAGCTGGAAAAATTTGGTCAGTACTAAGCACATTTTTTGTCTGACATGAACCAGTTCTTTCCCTCTCCTAGATATCTTGGCACAGCTCCAGTTCTTGTTTCTCCCTGACCGCTCCCAGCAACACACCCCTTCCAACAGCGTGCTCCCCCAACAAAGATATTCAGACTCTATTGCTCAGGCCTCACCTTTCCATACAGTAGGAATCACAACCTTGGGTGGACAACTTCAGTACTTAAAGGAGCAGTGAAATAGTGAGATTTGCATGTCTCAGTTTTTGTAGGGAATGAGTTGTAATAATTGGATAATTTAGCTTATGAGTATTATTATTAGTGAAACTATGCTAATAATAATTCATTGATTAAACCCCCATGTCCATAACTGGACTAACCATATATTCCTGGCTTTACATTAAGGCCTGTTTCTGTAATCCAGCTGAACTATTTACTGTATTGATCTGGAGCCAGTTCCTGTGGAATAGCTGTTCAAGTATAGATTCAGCAATTCATGGGGAAAACAGGTAGCCTAGGCTTTAATTTTCAGTGCAATAACTTGACATCTGCAGGTTGCCCCACTATATTTACACTATGCAAGACAGAGTATTCTTAAATGTCCTCACCACATCCTTGGCAAGATCCTTCTAGGACATCCCCACACTGTATTTATACCTATTGAGCCACTCCATTACTTAACACAGAACCTCTCATTAAACTTTTACATTTGGCACGTAGACTGAGCTTGTTGCACCTGCAGTTGAGACAGGGTGAATGCTGTGAAGCTGAATGAAGAGAAAGGAGAGTAGACATCAACACTGTGTATCATCAGAAGAGTGTGCTTTGGTTTCACATGCCACTGAAAACAGTGATTTGCAGGAATCTATCTGAACACATTCCCCTAGTCCTGACAAAAAGGACAGTAAACCGTTGCTTTCAAAGGAATTCGAGTTTCAGAAGAGTGATGAGACTCTCATCACGCATTAGTACATTAGCATGTACTAATAACTAGTGTTGTGAATTTTACTTAATTCCAACAATTGGCTAATGGATGACATAATACAGCTCTTACAATTCTAAAGGGAATTCCAGTAAAGGGCTATTTCTTAGAATAGCAGTTTATTGTAAAGAAAAGGCCCTGAAAATGGAGACAAAAGGCAGACTTTTAATCAGAGTATGGATGTGGGCTGTCAGTGATGAAGCTCTTATCATTCCACCACAAGCAGTGTATAGCACTCAAAGGGACAAGATTCTGTACAACAGTAATAGAGGTTTTTAAATCATTATTTGTACTTTAAACATAGAGAGATATTTGATTGCTTCACAAAACATTACTCAGAAAGGAAAATAACTGTGAAGATGAGTTCTGACCTTTTTTTTTTTTCTCCTGGACACTAGAGTCTGTGGTTATCTCTTATAAAAGCAAATCCAGAAGTTCAAGCACAGTAATTTAAATTCTGTCTGCGAGAATCCTTCTAGTACTGAAAATTTCATTGTTCCAACGACATGGGTATATCTCTATAATGGAAAAATAACATGAAAGGAGAGTGACTGATCTGGTAGGGGGGCTAGTCCCATAATGGACTTAAAATATCAAGACCAAAAAATGCAGACAAATAGGGATCAGCCTAAGGGAAGAAGCATAACTGTTGCGGCAGAATTGCTACTAGTCAAGTCCAGGGTAAGGAAGCAAAAAGGGCCTTTGCACGGTATTCCCAGATGTTTTATTCAGCTGCCTGGTAAGATGTTCAGGTCCCAGGCACACTCTCTGCTGAGGGGCCCCGGGGTTAATCCTGGTCTCAAGGCAGTACAAAGATAAGGGCCAATCAGGGAATAGGGAGGGAGTGGCTCAGGGATGTAGGAACAAGGGAAGGAGCCAATGGGGTCATAAGAGCTTTTTGAGGGTAATTTCTTGTGTCTCCCTAAACCAGGGAATGCCCCCCAGGATCTCCATGCATAACCACCTATGATGATACTTAAAGGTGAAGAAATGCCTAACACATCTGTCTGAAGTATAGGGATAGAAGGTTTCCACCAGCACCTTTTGAATTAGATTAATCACATTAAGCAAGAAATTACTTTAGCTTTTATGCAGAATGAAATAATTTGTAGCTATTAAAATAAGATGCCATAAAATGTTAGTTTGCCACAGCAAGAACTTCAGCTGCAGTCTTCTGCTCACTTTCAGTTGGAGGGAAATCTTTTGTCAGGCCTTTTTTTTTTTTTTTTTTACTCCGAAACATTATAGAAGTCCAAGGGATTCAACAATGGAGTTAATTTAATTTGATAGTGAGTGACGTTCACTGAATGTCATGTCACAGAAAGTATTTAAGCTGCTGCCTAATTTTTAATCTTTATTACCTTAGGGCTTCAAGCTATTCTAGTCACAGGTGGTGATTTTGGCTACGCAGAGAAAAAGCTGAATGATGCTCAGAAGTTATTTATTTATTTATGCATTCATTCATTTCATTCCAGCTGAATAGAAAAGGAATGAAATACTTGTAATTAACTGAAGGATTCTGCTTCTTTTGTTCTGACATCTTGTGATACAATTTCACACAGCTCTTGGTTATATGGAGGAATAGTGTATCTAGTTGAACTCCAAGGATGAGTTGGCAATCCTATGCAGAGCTGAAAAAGATGTAGTATGCATGTAGTAACATGGTACTCAGGACTGTTATTTCACGCAAATGGAATCACACAGGGTCAACAAAAGTGACACTGAGTGCACTGACATATAAACAAAATTATTGGCCCCCACAAAATATCCCAAATAATATAGACTTACACTGAGTAAGGGAAAATATAATTTCATAAGTTTATTTTGCACCATGAAAGTTATTATTTCAGTTACAGTGTTTAATTTCACCTACAAAGAAACATGGAAATGAAGGTTTAGTTGCATAGCAGCAAGATTTCATTGTTTACATACAGAATTGAAAACTGTGATTTTTGTCCCTGCCAAAATTTGAAAAACAATCCTTAAAATGGATGAAGCTGAGTTTGAATTATTTTCAAAATCCTTGGTTTTACTTAAAGAATAATAAACAACTTAGTTTTGCATGAATTTGTAAAACAATTAATCTTTAGTGCCTGTGTCTTGAGAGCTTTGTAACTAGTAAATATCCTTAAATGCATCAAAGACATTGGAAGTGTTCAGAAAGATGGAGCTTTGGCCTAACATTCATTTCCTCTGTATTCACTGTCATAGAAATGAAAATGAATGTGCATGACAACATTGCTACAATATAAGAAATATTCAAATGTTGACATAGATTGTTTCCATTCAGCCTAAACTTGTTTTTTATGTTACTGTATTTCAAGAACCGGAGAAAGTAATTTGAGTTTTAATGTAAACACAACCAATCTATGAGTTTATTAGACTCTCTTTGCCTGAGATGTTTTACCGTCTATTTCAAATTTTATGCTTTGAATGATTACTTTGCCTTACATGTGAAGAGGAAATTTAGATTTTTTTTTGTTTTAATGTTACTTTAAGTGCCATCCCCTCCTGCTAAGATAGTAATTATTTGAGGAGGTGAAAAGTGTGATTACAATGGTTTTGTATCATCACATAAATATTCCAAGAAGCAGTGCTGCATATTTATATCAGTATTTAATAGCAAGATCACATGACAAGGATGTGCTCACTAGAAAATAAAGTAGAAAATTGTTCTTATACAGATCACATATATTTAAATGGTGCTAGCTCTAATTTTCTAGTACAGTAGATCAGATCAATCACCTTTCCTTTACAGGAGAGATGGGAGAGAGACTGTTTACAAGAGCATGTAGTGATAGGAAAAGGGGGAATGGCTTCAAATTGAAAGAGAGTGGGTTTATATTAGACATGATGAAGGAACTACTTTACTGTGAAGTGGTGAGGCACTGGCACAGGCTGCCCAAGAGAACTTGTGGATGCCCCATCCCTACAAGTGTTCAAGGCCAGGTTGGATGGGGCTGGGAGCAACTCGGTCTAGCAGAAGGTGTCCCTGCCCACAGTATGGAAGGTTGGAACTAGATGATCTTTAAGGTTTCTTCCAACTCAAACTTTGCTATATTTCCATGATCCTTTACTTGTTATTTCTCTTGCTCTAGTCCTGGGGAGTTTTTTATTCCGTAAGAGTTTACAATTTTTCTAGCAGCTAGGCTGATTTAATTTTAATGCAATATATTCTCCTCTTTTAGGTAAATATTCTTTCCTCCCTCCTCCCCACAGATATTATAGTCCAAATGCCAATGTATTTTTCCTAATTGGGTCTGAATTTCTCTGGTCTATATTAACAGCCTCAAAAAACAGGTTAAATTCCATTTAAGTATTTTTATCTATCTTATGCTCAGACCTTAAACTGGGTCCAAAATGCTTTGAGACAGCAGTGGTTTTTGCAAAAAATACTCTTAGTTATGTTGCTGGTTATGCTGGACTTCTAGTTTGGAAGACCAAGTTTTTGTGTGTGACCCAATATTTCTCTACACAGGTGCACTATAATAATTGAAGTCAATACATAAGAGTAATAAAATCGACTTTGTGATGAAACAATACATGTTTCTAAGAGTTTTTAAAAATTTTTTAAAAATTTTTTCTTATGGAGAATTAACAGCATGTGAAGGAGATGCAAGGAGATATAATTTAACATCATGTCACTTTAAACTTTGATTAAATAAAGAGGAAAAAAAAGATAATCAAGTGAAAGGATGTGTTTCTGAAGATGGTGAGGATAAAACTAGAAATTCATGGGATAAAATTAATTGTAAGTGGCCTATTAAGGATTTGTTTCATTGTGCTCTTTGCAAGAAAACTTTGCAAGCTCTCTTTCACCAAATAAGTGAATCTTTGCACTGGGGCAGGGGATCACTTAATAAACATGCCAAAAAGTGTTTGACATGAAAGACAGAAATCTCCATCACCTTCTACCATAAAAGATAATCACTTGTCTCTGTAAATATACCTTATGCAATAGCAACTACTTCATAAATACACACTAAGTGTAGCATTTCCAAATACATTGTCCTTTCTATATATAGAATTACTAATCTAAAGCTATGGACAAGATTTTTGAAAATTTTCACTTACATGGACTCTTGAGTGCCTGGGTAAAAAGCACAAGACATTTTACTTGATCTGTTTAAACACAGATTGGACAAATTCATGGTAAACACTGTCAGGAAAATTAACAAGTTAATAAAAGTGTGCTAATATGTATTTGTCTGTATGAATGTATTAATGCATGAATGTGAGCATGTATGTATAATTTTTTCCACTTATTTCTGTGCTATTTCTAGCTCATCAAAAATAGATAACTTTTTTTTTTTTTGAACGAGATGGTAAAATGTAATATGTTTTAACGTAATCTCACTGGCAGAAGATTATCAAAGCTTTGGGATTTGTGTATTTTAGTCATAGGGGAGTTTTATCATAGAATCTTTCAGAGAAACAAGAAATAAATATATGACAACAAGCTGAGAGGCACTAATGAAAATTACCTAGTTAAAAGTTCTGCAAATAAATGAAAGCAATTACTATGCCAAATTTCTTGCTCTTTGCAATTTCTTCATATTAATTTTATCATCTATATATTAAAATTTATTTTCTTCCATTGTTGTTTCTTTGGACGGGTGAGGTGTTTATTTTGGTATTGTTGTGGATTTTTAACTAGCATTTATCACTATGTGCAGCAGTGGCTTGTGCACTAGGCACTTAGTACATTTTAAATTCCACCCACATGCTCCTGTATTTCTAAGTATGTGAGTCTGATGACTGCCACTGGGAAATGTTTAGTTTCATTTAAAAAAAAAAAATCTATTAGTTGAGCCTTGTACTTATGGTGAACTTCTGTCAGACCTTTTGACTTGGAGGAATTGGATTGCAAAATGCCTTCCAGCTCTTTATATGACACCTTGACTGGACTTTTATTCTATCATCCATCAGTAATAATAAACTCAATTTATGCTTAAGTGGTCATGACATTTTGTTGTGTCTGGACAGAAAAAACTGTTTAGCTATCTCCAAATAGTGACTGTTGAGCGAGTTGGGTCTTTCTGAGAGACCTAGCATGAAGTATCCAGGGAGATCTTATTGCAGGATTTCAGTACTTAAAGAGGGCTTATAAGAAAGACGGGGATAGAGTTTTTAATAGGAACTGTAGTGAGAAGAAAAGAGGCATGAGTTTTAAGCTAAAAATTTTTTACAATGACTGTAATAAAACACCAGCAGAAGTTACCAAAAGAGGTTGCAAATGGCCCAAACTTGGAAACAATCAGGGTCAAATTGAATATGGCTTTGAGCAACCTGGTGCAGTTAAAGACATCTCTGCTCATTGCAGGCAGTTGAAACTAAAAGACTTCTAATGGTACCTTGCAACTCAAATAGTTTTAAGATTCTACAGTTCTAAGAGTAAAACCTAGGTACTTCAAATCTGTCTGCTTCTGAGATAGCTTTCTGCTGAAGTGAGTCATAAAAAAGCTTCCTGAGACCTCACCAGTGAGGGGAGTCTCTCAGCTGTCCTGTATCAGAGACTGCCACCAAGCCTATTGAGAGTATTCCTCACTACACCTCTGACTAAGGAAGGAGAAATTCTGTACACCATGGGTTGAAGAAAGCAATAGATTGCTGTTTTGGCTGTGATATCACTGATGTCTTGAGAAGAAGGGATTTCTTATTTATTTCCCCACATTAGAAGCCAGAGCTGAACTAGATATTCAATCTGAATCTTATTATATATAACCAGTGTAGAGTATGATTCATACAGATAAACTCAGGCATCTGCTGCCTCTTGAGATGCTGTGTGGTTTCCTGCCTGTCCTCTATCTGATGTCTGTGTTTAAGTAGCACTAACAGATATGGAGAAAGGCATGAGTAACATAAACAAACTCTAATGCCATCTTCAAGTAACATGAAACAAGGCAACAGAAAATCTGAAAAGACAGTAGGGCATAAAAACCCATGTTCCTCCCGTTGTTTGGTAATTCCAGGATCTCTTCTCCCCTGCTTTTGCTCATATTAGGCCCAGTATAAATAGTTTGAGTTGGAAGAGTCCTTTTAATGGTCATCTAGTCCAGCTCCTCTGTACTGAGCAGTGACAACTTCAACTAGATCTGTTATATGACTAGATATGTTATCAATATATATATATCTGCTGTTATACTATGTGAAATATGAAAAGTATTATAGTCTATGGAGTGAAATCCAGGGGGAACATCAGAAAGAAGTAAGCATAACCATATAAGTTACAGGTTGCTGAGTTGTAATGTGAAGCAACTATCACTATGACCAGCATGAATTTTTTATGATATCTTGAGTTCAGGGACCATTTATTGTATGGCATGCAAGCTTTGTGAAGATTCCTTTGCCTCTTCTTTTCCTCTTGTAGAATGCATAGCTCTAAATAATATGTTATTTCATTATTACTGGTTCTTATCAGCATATTTAGCCTTTCTTACATCACATACACAAAAAATTCCTCAGAAGCTCAGCTTTTGATTTTCCATTCTACCTTTGTATTGTCTTACGCAGAAAACATACAAATGCAGCAGATATATAAGAAATAATCAAATAACAGAACCCTATCTGGACTTCAGTCCCAAGGGCTCAGTCCAGTGTCTGAAAATATTTTATTTCAGTCCAAACAAGAACTACTGTGCTAATCCCCCTGGAATGCAGCATTTATTACTTATCTGGCAGGTGTGAAGCATTGCATGCTGAACGGATTATCTCCCCCTCCTTCTCTCCACCTTCTGCTTTGTTTGGGCAAAGTAGAAGAGGGGAAGGAGGAGATAATCCTCTTCAAAAGGAGTATTTATTATCCTAGATGTAGGCCCAAAGAGCTGCTTGCTGAGTGGGAGTTAGCACAGGAGCATCTGCTTATACAAGTGATAAACTCCATTGTAAACAAACTAAAGCTTCATATTAATCTGACCACTGCCTTCTTGAGAAAGTTCAGGAATTTTTACTGCTCTTTACAGTAGTTCCTGATATTCAAGACACAGCCTTATTATCACATTATTGATAATGGGAATTTTGGGTAACAGATACAACTAGCTAATGTGGTCATAAAGAAAAGTTTTGAGGGTTTTTGGTAGTTTTTTTAATCCCTTGGGCTTTTTAAATTTTTAATTTTTTTATTTTATTTTAAGCTTTCAGAGTTAGGTCTGACAAAATATCTATCTAACTGATAGCAGAGATTATGGTTGGATGGATTTTCTCATTTCAAGAGCATCAATTCTACTTTGTTTCACAGACAACTGCCTTTGCCATCAATTCTCCATGTTGTGTTTGTGACATTTGTGAACATATTCCCAACCCTTATCAAGTCCATTTGTTTAGAAGACAAACCATACTTGGCCCTAAAGATACAATGCAAAACCTAACCAAACAAAAAAGATTTTGTTTTCCGAAAGAGAATTTTTTGCAGAGGGCTTATGTTTTAGGGCTTTTTGATATATCGCACAGCCACATAAAGAGTGCACTCTAGTGACACAGAGTGAACTTCACACCTCTATGTGTAATCAAGTTACCAAATCATACATTCAGACAGAATCAAATTCAGAGTGTGCATGGATCTATAAAAGTTTGTGGCATTCATGAAGATTTAAAAATGACAGAACTCCCCAACTTGTTCTGTGGTCTAGAGCATATCAGAAGTTTTAGCATATTTCATTCAAAGCAGAGAACAAAAGAAGCAGAGAATGAGCTGAGGAATAAATACTGAAGCTGAAGTCTGCCAACAGATGTGGTCTTCTAAAACAGTTTAACTCCTGCTGCTGTTTTTTCTCTCAATATATGGCTGCCCCTTCCAGGCCCCAGCTTCTTTAGCAGTTTGTTACTCCCAGCTCAGGTGGTCACTACAGATCTGCTGAAGGAGCTTTTCTTGTGATTCATTTCAGTTAGAATCAGCTGTGTCAGTGCTGGGCCATGGCAGTCTGAGTCACCCTAAACCAACCTTGCTTGTGCCCCTCCTCTGGATCCTAACATGCAGTCCTTTCCACCCTGGTGTCACCACTGGTTTTACTCTGCACTTATTCTGAACTGGTTTGGTTTCACAGAATGTAAAGATAAAGGAAAATGATAACACAAGAACAAAGAACATCCATGTGGCCAACAGGGCAAGAGACAGAAAGGCACTCTCGTGTCTCCCATTTAGTCAGTCTTCTTTTGTTTGTGACTTAAGCCTGATTTGCTGAAATAGAGCAATCAATAGAGTCTTAGTCAGCAGACTAGCAGTTCACCAATTTCCTCCAGGAACAGAGCAATAACGGAGTGAGGAAAATAGTGGTTGTAGAAACAGTGACCTCTGGAACTGGAAGACAAGTGCAGCAAGCCTGCCCTCTTTCTTGGAGCAGACAGAATGACAATTATGATATCACCAAAGGCTGGGTTTTACAATTTAATATTTATACCTAGACATGAAAGAGCAGTGATTGGTACAAGCAGGTGGCAAAATATTCTAATAAAAATTGATACTTGAAGCAAAGAAGTTGATAATTCTGTGGAAGAAACTTTGAGTAACATAGCTGATAAATGTAATGCAATGCTCATGTAGCCTCATGCATTTCATTAAGTCCTAAAATTTCCTACGAGATATTCAGTGTATCTGTCTTGCCAGTAGAATTCTTCAAGGAAAATTGTATCATTCTGTATGTTTGTGTGCAAATTAGACTGCAGGAGCAGGTTTGCCAGTTAGGAAATTGGTGCAGTGTCTGATATGCACTTAACCTTGTCTTCACTGAAGAAAGTTTAAGGACAAAATCCCAACGTGTCTACTTCTATTTTTAACTGTCATTCAGATGTATAAAATTCAAACAGCACAGCAGGTGTTTCCAGAATAAGAAGAAACAAAGAAAAAGAAAACTGCCACACAGGCAGTATTTCCTTGTACTTACGCCAGTTGGCAATATAGATACTTGGTTAGACTGACATTGATTAAATCACTCTCTTGGGCAGAACCTTTGATATTTTGTACTTTCTGTATCTCTCTTAACTGTGAAAACTTATGTTTTAGACTTGCTTCTATTATTTTTCTTTTGAGAGATTTTCTAATTTGTTTGCATCACTTTCAGCTTTTCAAGTTTCATGTTCGCCTTTATATTCAGGCATTGGTGACATGCTGCAGAAGAGAATTGAGGATAAATAGCTTGCCTGGTACTGAAGTGTCTGAACACCCATTTTATTCCAGAAATGCTGTTACTCTCTCTCTGTGCAGTCTTTTTATTCAATTCTGAGTAAAACCTCCTCCAAGCTAATTTATGTTTGCACCAATTTGTTTGGCACAATATGGAATGTTCTTGAGAAAAATATTTACCCAAAGTGTGCTTTTCTGAAGAACCAAAACATTCAAGAAGCTAGCATGGCTAATGCAAAAATACATTAGGATACATGCAATTGCCCTCACAATGCAAATACACATCTAGATTTTACATATAGGACCTTAAGCTCTGCATTTTGCCAGGTCATAGGCTCTTCTTGAATGACAAGGTGATTCAGTGCTAAGAGGATACTGTTTGAATTCTTTACTCTTTTCTTCCTTTATTTTTTTTTTTTAATTCAACAGACTAGATATTGTTCCTATGACTTCTGGGTAACTGAGTATTGTTATTGTCCATTAGGCTTTTAATAGAGGTTTTTTTGGATCCATATATTTTGTTAGTATATTATTGGCTATTTTTTCACTCGTTATTCTCTTGCTAATAAATTTGTCAGGCAGTAAAAGAACAGAAACAGCATAAGATCAGTTGAACTGCACAGCCAATGTAAGCAATCTGTCATCTCTGTATAACACATTCAGAGCATTCAGAAAATACTTATGAATTCTAAGTATGCTAACAGCCAATCTGCATGCCTCATAAATGTTTCTCAAATTAATGAAAAACCAACATTTGTCAAACTTTTCTTTGATGAGTGTTATTCAGCTTGTATTTGTTTCTTCTCCAGCCTGTGATTTTTTCTTGCCTGTCAGGGGAAAAGGAAATAGCTATGAGATCTGAACCAAATAATTGAGGATGCTTGAGGATCTTGTTATATAACTGCATCTAACATCAGTGTTGGTAGATCATTTTACATTCATTTTCAGTCCACACAATATCTTTACAAACCAAAATATTGGTGGTTTAACAATTTCGTATTTGAAATATCTTTTTAAAAGCAGACTGATATACACTGATATTATGTAGATTTTAGTGACTCCTAGGCATACAAGATTTTTTAAGAAAGCCAGATTTAAGCAGATTCCTAGTGTGTAGTTTGTACTGAGTTAATTTACTTCTAAAGAACCTGTCTTTTGTGGGTTTTTTTATGACATAAAAAAATTGCCTCAGATGGCAATTACAAGTGATCTCTGAGCCTTCCTAATTAGAATGCCAACCCAAATTTTGTACCCTGGACCCTATTACTCCTGTCTGGTCTAGTCAGTTTAAAGTACTGTGGGATCCACCACAGTTTGCAGAGGATTCTGTTAAAAGAAAAACTTAGATGTGCTTGACTGTGTGATGTGGCTGGTATATGCTATGGGAAATGGCTTTGGAATGGTTATGGGAAAGGGCTTTAAAATGGGATAATGAAAATACAGAGAACTATACTGCAGAGGGTTTTTGTTCTCCTTTCCACTTTTTTTTTTTTTTTTTTGTAGTTTATTGCTACCTATTATTTGTTTAAAAAGAAAATGTAGGGGAGAGAGATGGGCAAATGACCTTAATCCACTACCAGAGTGAAGATGATTTCCTTTTGCTCACTTTAAAATACTAGTCAGTAATTTGCTTATGCAGGTCTATTGCAAAGACTGGCTGAATTTTTTTCATTGAAGATATATTATAAAGCAAATATTCTACAGTATTTTTTTCAGATTTCCACAGGAAAAAATATTTTTTGGAGATCAGTGTGTTTGGTTTGATTTCTTAGCACCTAATGCTTTTCTCATACAAAATTCAATCAATAATCATCCAAGATGCATTTGGTATTCATTCTATACCATTTTTCTTTAGTATTATTACAATACAGAAACAAATTCCTTCTGTGTTTCATGGCAGAGGATTTTAGTTGGTCTCTAAGTACATTTATACATGCTGAAAAGTAGCTAAAGGAAAAGCAAATCCTTAGTCATCCTGGTGTCACAGCAGCACCAGAAATGAAAATGAATGGGCTACAACTAGATTGCTGCAGTGGAAAGCAGATGAATAAAACTTGACTGGACACTTTATGAGGGCTAGAGCATTCATTTATTTATCCATAAAGTATCACAGTACAAAATGCACTAGAACAAAATGTAAAATTAAAAAAAGTATCTGTTTATGTCCTTAATGACCTACTGGTCAAATATGGTTTATTTAACTCTTTCAGTATATGACAACAGATTAATTTTTAGTGTGGCCATACTCAGCTATTCATCACATTCACGACAAATGTGACACCAGCAAAGCAATTTTTTCTGTAAGAATCATGTACATAATGAGGATCAAGGAAGATGGCAGGTAAAGTGGGATTTTTTGTTGAGACACACATAATCTAAATACACAAGCACAATTTTTATAGTTTAAAAACATGGAGGAATGAACAGGACTATTAGGATCATCAGACAAAGGAGATATTGGCCTTCTGACACTTGGCTTTTTAAATGTTAGAAAGATCCCTGCTGCTTTATCTATAGAAACAGAAGACTTCATATGAATTCATATAAATTTTAGCTTGCCTGCTCTAAAAGCTTCTCTCTGCATTGTCATCCTCTTCCTCAGCTAAAACAAGGTCATTCAAATCAAGTAGGTGTGAAGGACAGAAAAATGGGTTAAGGATGTTTATCAGAGCTAAGTTGGCAATGAAACTCAAATGTGATGCCTAGAAAAGCAACAAATTTGCTAAACTGAATTAACTGCAACTGATAAAGGCAGGTGACTGAAGTTACCTTGGAATATTTCTTGGCAAGATTTTTCTGATTTTTATAGTATGTATTAAAGAAAATAACAGCTGTTATTTTTCAGCTCAGCAATTATCAGCAGCTCTTTTCCAGCTCTAAAATTATACAATTACTTATCAGGAGAGCTATATGCAAACATGAAACATATCAAATGTTTCTTCTTGTGAAAATAGTTACATCATAAGGATGTCTTTCAAATATCTTCTGAACTAGGATTCCTGAGCTATTCATTTATACCAAAGCCTAGTTCCAAACTGATAAAAAAGGAATATGTAATATGAAGGTCAATTCAGAATGGTTCAAATAAAGAGATAAAGAGTAGAAATAAAAGAAGCAAAAGAAGAAAATCAACTTTATGTACCTGTTGAAATTTTGCAAACCAGCTCTTCAGCATGGGATGGTTTGCTGTGGTATACTGCACTTGCTTCATGAGACCTACTTTCACATCCATATAAGAAGTGTAGAAGAATCAGGAGACATCTTCCTGCAGCATCTGGAACAGACAGCTATTTACAGCTACTAGCCAGTGGTAGCAACCTTGAGAATGACTCTGACCTTGACAACCAGTATTTACTACCGAGAAGGCCATTCTACATTTAATCAGGTTGCAAAAGCTTAGATAGGGGAAAAAGTGCTTCTAAGTAGACTGATTTCAAAAGACTAACTGTTAAGGAGACATCATAATTACCCCACTTTCAGTGTATACAGAAAATTGAATCTTTATAATGGTTCCAGTGATTTTCTCTTTTCTCCTGGGCATTTCCAGTGAAGTATGACATACTTGGACTAATACTGATACTCCCAGTCCAAGATTTATCTGAGGAATTTCCTAGAAGAGTGGAAATATAGCTACCTGTTATCTGGGTGATAATCTTCTGCCTAGCATGTTTAACTAATCCTAATATAAAATTCTTTTGAGAAAAGTACTATGTACCTTGACCAATATAAAATTATTTTTTGGGAGATGAATCTCTGGACAGTGATTTAGTTTTGTAACCAAGAGATGAGTACCACCTAGCCCATAAACACAGATGGATCCTTTGAAGAGTTGCTCTCTATTACTATGTACTATTAGAATCCACATGTATAAGTAATCCCATCAGTGACTTCATAATTTCTTAGCTGATTGCAAAGAACTAAGTCAACTCCTTCAGCAAGACAGGCTTAGGGAATGTTTACAGGTAAACAGATGCATTGGACCCAGCCATATCCTCTCTCCAGCTGCTGGTGTTAGTTTTTGATTTGGTGCTGGTAAGGAAACTTAGAAAAAACTCTTCTTGGGAAGTGGTGAGGGAATAGATGGGAAAGAGCACAAAAAACCATGAGCACCCTGCAGGTGTCAATTCACAGTCACAGAGGTACATGTATATGCACAACCACAGGTTGCCACTGATCAGAGTAGGGGTGCACTCCATGCTTCTTTTTTCTGTAGCAGGACCTCTGCTGATAAGACAAGGGGTAACAATTTTAAAAGAGAGTAGATTTAGACTAGATACGATGAAGAAATTTTAATGATCAGGGTGGTGAAACACTGGCCCAGGTTGTCCAGATAGGGTGTAGGTACCCAGTCCCTGGAAATAGGTTATGTTGGATGGGACTCTAAACAACCAGGTCTAGTTGAAGGTGTCCTCACTTATTGTGGGTGGGTTTTGCTGCAAAACAAAAATGGGAGCTGAAAAATCTCCCTTATTTTTTAGTGCTTTTGATCCCTCTTCATTCTACCTTTTTTATAGTATCATTGATTTAAGTGTGTAACAGCAGCCAGCATAACGTCAATTATCTTAGAAGAAATGATGAACAGGTTTTTAATCCTCTGGTTTGCCTTTTTTCTTCATGGTTACAAAGAAAACGCCCATGTTTCTGCATCTCTAGATCAGCATTGTTAAAAAAAAAAACCAGAGAAAAAAGTTATTTATTTGTGCCTGGAAAAGATTAAAGTGTTCAAATATTTTAAGAAAACACTTGAATACAGAACTGTGACCCCGCATTAAGTCTCATACAAGATAATTGTGGAGAGTGAATATTTCTCTGACTACATGGACTGACAATTTAAAGATTTTTTTTTATGTGCTATTTCCCTTCCTTTTTCTCAAAAAACAAGTTTTGATGAAGAGCAGATGTAGATCTGCAACAGAAAGGAAGGGACAAATTACATGTCAGTCATAAATGGAAAGGATACCAAGCCCATCAATTTTATACAGTTATGTATATAAAGATAGCTGAAGATGTGTGCTGTAGTATGGAAAATTATCCATATCTCAGGTTCTATAATAATAAAGAAATTAAAGTCAGCAAGTTTTTCTTGACAGTTTCTGTGGTACCAAATGATTGTCTAAAATTTTTAGATTAAGAAGGAAAAACCTAGATATTTTTCTGAATTTCTCTAGGGAGAAAAAAGGCAGGACTAAGTTATCATCTCCGTTTTCTGAAAAAAAATGAAAAAAATCAAAAGGAAAACCAGAATCTCAAATTAAAATTAGCAGTGTAATTTTAAAGAAATTAAAGAAAGTGTGATAATATGGTTGAAGCAAACATAGGGATTCCAAGAAAAGTGAGGCTAAAAATTCGATTCCTCCATGAAAAAAATGTAGCTAGGCAAAATTAGGTTTTCCTCAGAGAGTTCTGGCTTCAGGTTCCATTAAACTGGTCTCCAGTGAGAGGTAACCTTTTGATTCTATGATCCCTCCTGTTCACAAGCTTAAGAGTTAAAGTAGAACTGATGACCAAAGAGATGAATGCCCTTAATAACTACATCTGAGTATTCATTTGCAATCATTCTGATTAACCAAGATACAAATGGAAGGGTTTCTTTCAATGACTGTGAATGAGAGTTTCCATGAAAAGACATGAGACTTCTCAAATTTTCTTTTATTGTTGTAATGGATCCAGCCAATGTGAAAGCTTCAACTTTATTGTCAGTCAAAATGCAAGCCAATATATTTCCTAATCCATGAAAAACAGGCCTTTGAAGATCCGTATGAAACTCTGTGGAGAGATGAGACAACTTCAGGCAGCAAGGCAATTAAATACAAGCAGTATTTTTATAATAGTACTGTGCTGTTTACAGAGACTGAAAACTAATGTTCAGTAGCTACTATTTTTCTGGTTAAGTTGCAGTTTCTATCTTTTTTTCTAACATAAAAAGCAGAGATGAGGTTCACTAGTAGGGCAGCACGGAAATGTCTTTGAAGTGGTTTAATCTCCACCTCCTCGTGACCTCTGTTTTTATGGCAGAATAGGCCACAGTAGGGCCATGTAATTCCATTAGCCATCCTTTCTAATCTGAATAAAATAAAATTATCAAAAGGGGTGGAAATATCACAGTTATGTAGCATTGTTGTCAGAGATATATATCACATATATTATCAGAGCACAAAAATAAACCCAAAACCAATCACAGAATATTCTGAGCTGGAAGGGGCCTCCGAGGATTGTCAAGCCCAGCTCTGAACTGTAAGGCCCATACAGGGATTGAGCTCACTGCCTTGGTGTTACAAGCACACTGCTCTGCCCAACTGATCCAAGGCAGTTTATATGATGAATGCAGCTCAATGATTAAACAGGAGTGTTTTTCTGGCTGTCAGTAGGGAAAAAGATGTTGTTTTGCCAAAGACTTACACATCTGTTTGTACTGGTTGAGTTAACTGCCAAAATAAGAGAAAGGTCAAAGAGTCCAAGAAAAATCTAGTTTTTTTATTCATTTGCTGTTAAACTGCCATGCAGTCAGATGTACTGACTTGCATGACTACATAGGTCCAAAACAAAGCCTGTGGTCAGTTCCTCTTCACATAAACAGGTAAACAGTTCTGTTTTATGAGGTACTTTGTTCTTATCACCCATGTGTCCATGAAGTACAAACCAGACCTTTGTGAATAATCTCTGTTAAATATTAAGATGATTAGAAAGGCATGTTATATATATTAAGGTGTGCTAAATTAGTTCAAACTTACTAAAATTAATGATGTTTTCTGGAACTCACCATTGTACCATGCACATATTTGAGATTTTTACTGAGTGGCAGATTTTGAATTGTGTCTACATTATTTTTGTGTCTATCAGTATATCTTTGTACATAAAGCTGATATGCACTTTTAATAGTTCATTCTTCTTGTTACCTAATTGTTATCTAATGCCATAGTGATTGCTGTGTTTGGATCACCTCTGTATTTTTGTTCATTGACAAACAAATCTAAAGATGCAACTTTTGTTCATTCTTCACATTTGATATTGTGGCAGCTTCAGTCTCTGTTAAGTGGCTCTGTCAGTTTTTCAGGCAGATAAAATAAGAACCTGATGGGATAAATAAAGCCATACATTTCAGCTAGAGCTACTCTCTGATCAGGGAATACACTGTGAAAATGCTTGAAAAATCTCCATCTTCTGAAGAAGAAATCAAATGCAGCCTTCAAAGCTGATGGGATAAAAAAGCCAGAATCAGGAAAACAACAGGCAGAAGATGGAATTTATGAAAATTTAACGAGTATCTTTATTTCAAATGATAATGAGCATGGAGAATAAAGTTTGGACTCATAATAATATTCCTAGCAGCCTTGGAGCAGTTCTTCATAAATACAAACATTTTCATGGTTTCTGAGAATCTTCACAAAATTGCAAAAGATTTATTTTTAAAACAGTTACACAGCCCAGAAGCAGGACACATACACACATGCGCATGCATTTTCTTTTGACTTTAGTGGTTCTACACAGCGGAGAATACGGAATAGTTCTGTAGAGTGTGAGTCAGTTTGCATTTCAGAGTACAAACTCCGACACACAGACAACTGTCATTCTTCCTTTCTTGTTTTTGCTGTGTAGAGAAAGTTACAAGTCATGCATTCATAGAGGGATTAAATGGTGTTGTCAGTTGCTCATATTTACCTGGTAAAAAAATATCTTACACCAGGACAGAATAGTTACGTGGCAATACAAAGAAGTGCAAGTGTCTCTACTGCCTGAAGCTTTATCCTAATGTTGTCCTAAATACAAGCTCACAAGCATTAACTGAACCAGTAGAAGGGGCCTTAGCATGAGCAACTGATACTTTAACAGACAGGAGATTGAGTGATATTTTTGAACTTTCAACTGTAAAGAGAAATATGTATTTCCCTAGATTAATTAATTAACATATGTCATATTTTGAAAAGTTAACCAAAAGATTACCTTCTATTATTTGTGTCTTGCTAGTGATGTCTACTATATCTGCAATTTTATTAATGCTGTTATATTGAGTGTACATCAATAATCAATACATACAGTAGTGGCTTGCTCCTTAAATTATCTATGATGCTGGTATATTTTGCCTCTCCTGTTTTCTAGGCTTTAGCTTATATCCAATTACACACACTTTTCCACAGCCAGGGCTCCCCCATCTGTTCTGCCTCTCACAAACATATAGATACAGGTACAGGTATTTCAGATACATGTTCTGAAATGGTCCTAGAAATGTGGGTCAGACCAGTGATACCTGATACCTTTAAAAGATTCAAAATCAGACTTAGAGATATGAGTCAGCCATTAACTCTCTTGGATTTTTATAGGCACTGCAATACAAAGGGCAGTTAAATACAGAGTACTGTTTCTGAAGTCTATTACAGATTAGCATTTTACTCTTTTTCTTATGCATTGTGAGCTTAGGCTTTGAATTCTTCTAGTAGATGATCTGCAAGAGGTCAGCTTGTCTACCAAGAGAAGTGACAGCTTCCTCAGATTCTGGAGGTAAATAAGGATGTTTCATTTCCTCTTAAATCCTACTTTTGGCCTTTGGAAAGATAGTTGCATTTTCCTAGTGTAAGTCTCAAATTTTCAAAATTTCTATTTGGTTGCTAATAAAAATAAAGTTAAAAGGTTAGGAAAGCTGTCAATTCCTGACATTTTTTTTTATAACCTGGATTACATTGCATATTGCTACTCAATTATCTGAGGAATCTGTATTGGTCTTACAGGGAAAATTACATTTATGACTTCACAGGGACTGTTGCTGAGTACTGAGAAATTGAATAGCAATATATCTTCTCTAATAGATATGCAGGTGAAAACATTGCCTAAGCTGTTTCTCTTTAATATCTTGATTTCTTACTCTTCATTGCTGTTCCCTCAGGGTACCACTTTGGTAAACAGAAAAAAGTGTACAATGTGCATAATATAGGGAAGATTAAAAAAGGAAATGTACCCATCAACTCTTCCAAAAGTCCTTAGGAAAGTAGATGGCCACCATAACCTTATCTATACTCATTTTCTTTCAAGCCATTATTTTCTGTCTTTGCAGAACTAGACTTCGTAATTGATAGAACCATCTCTGTAGAGATGCAACTTTAACGTTTAGACAAACTGCTGATGTTCTCAATTCAGTAAAACCTACAACCTTGATTGTATATCTGATGTAACCATAGAGCAAGAGAAGAAACATCACCAGGGCAAAAAATTTCACAGACAAGAGAGATGAGCTCTATGTTCAATTCAACTGAAAAGCCATTTTAAGGAACTCAGAAAAAAACTGGAAAAAAAAAACCCCAACAACACTAAGTAAAATGATCACAGGATATTTTTAATCTATATTTAATGTAATCATACTTGTGATCACTTGACATTCATGATCCTAATAGCCATAGGAATATTCTTCCAACTATTTTTATTGAAGTCTTCCTGAAGTAGTTGCATTAGTAGTAGAAGTAGTAGAGTAGTAGTCTTCCCCAAGTCAGCTGCAGGATGACTTAATGAACTGATGAGAAAGTCATGAAACAATTAATCTGAAAGGCAGGATCCAGGAAACCCAAGCCTTTGGTTTGGTAGCTCTAGTTTGGCTGACATATAATAACTAATCAATAACCTTCTACAAGGATAAAAAAAATAAGGGTTTTCAACATTAAATTGTAATTAGCAAGATTTCCAAGTGGAGATACCACTAGAATAAATGTGCAATACCTTTTTAAAAAAGGAATCTTGGTTTATTTTCATATACCAAGCAAATTTTATGCATATAGATCACATTTCTGTACCACTTTGCTCCTAGAAATTTGAAAGTTTCCTTTACACATGGAAATTTTTGTAGTAGCAGGTTATTGTAATTGCTGACTTTGGCTGTAGCATAGAAAGTGATGAAATACAGGCCTAGGTGGGAGTACGAAGATACCAAGTATGTGTATTCACAAATGGAATCAGGCAGGAAAGCAAATAATCCTTTCATTAATCTCCTACATGTTCAATTATTGTTGTATACCTTTTATGTTTGTAAACATTAAATTTACATGACCTTCAAAATAAAGCACACTTCCTGCTTCAATAAAGCTATATTTTCATTTTCAAGTTTGACAGGTGTCCTAGGACAGGCAGTGTCTAAGTCTGGAATTGTCATCTTTTAGGCCTGCCATCAAGTTCACAAAAGAGCTATGCTGGAACAAGACATCTGAGCTCTGGTTTTCAGTGATAATAAATACAGTCTTAAATACACAAAGTTTGTTATAGGCTGTAAAGAAAGTTCCATGGTTTGCTTCTCTAAAGAAATTTTTCAATAAACTAAAACTTTAAACAAATATTAATCTCTAGAACCTGTGAAATTCAAATATTAAGAATATGACTTAATCTTAAAATAAGTTCTCTATTTACCCATTCCTTATCTCTGTAGCCAGAAGACCTCTATATCACAATTTACCAATGAACATATTCATACAAGGAATGGCATGGTTTAAGTAGTTCTGAAACTCAAAGAGTAACCCATATTCTCCATTAGTTGAAAAAACTCTTTAAACTGGATTTTTATGTACTACTCACCAAAATTACTGTAAGAAAAGCTTTATAATTTTGAACTTGTCAATTAGTTTATAGAAAATACTGACTTTAAACAGGAGAAAATGTGACCTTCAAAAAACTGAAAAATATAGATGCAACATGAATTTTTTAGATATCTGTGTTTTGAAAAATAATACATTTATAGTTTTACAAATAATGATATATACTTACAGAAAAACCTGAGATGTACAAACTGAAGATTTCTAAAACAATGTCTCGTTCTCTACTTTTCAGGATTTTGAGATTTGATGTAAATTATGAATATGTATAAATTCCTTTTTACCTTTAACCATTCATAAAAAAGTAATGAATTAATTTCCAGCTTTGATTAAACAATAGTGTGCTAAACAGATATATTGTTCTAAGCAGTAATTATTATGTAAACAAAGAAATGTCACCTCTCAACTAGCTACAATAGTTATTTATTTGCATTGCCATTGTTTTAATTAAAATTAATATTCTGCATGTAACCACAGGCATTTGCACAACCAGCATAACTTCTGTTTATATCAAAGACCTGTGTAAATAAAAGAAATCTGAAAGTCTTTTGAGGGGAAAAAACCTCAAAACCTACTTAAATATAGCTCAAAGGTTATTTTGTGGTACCTTCAGAGCTTCAGGGCTGTGCTATCTTCCTGAGCTTATTAATATTATTATATTAACTGATGCCCTTGGAAACTGAAGTATCTAATGGCTGTGGTGTGGACAAATGGAACCATGAGGCCTAATTTTTATACTATATCCCATAAAACTTCAGTGACCTTAGTGCCACATCACCTCATGTCCCTGTGCATTTATTCACACATTAATGATCAGAGCAAAATGGGAATAAAATATCTCATAAGGATATATTGAAACTTAATTTATCAGCATCCATAAAACAATCTGGGACCTGAAGATGACAGCTAAAACATTAAATGTATAAATAGTTACTATTTTTGTAACCACTACCAAGGACTGATTTCCCACTTTCTCTTCAATTGCATCTGTACTTCGCAAAATAGAGGACCATCAGTGGTTTGCTGATGGTCCAGGGAGAAAATGTAAAAGTCTTTTCCAGTTGCTCTGGTTTCTGGTTTATCAGGTCTATTTTTGCTAGGGCCAAATTGCTGCATCACCTGTAACAGTGACCTTACATAAGAGAGGTTGGTTTGCAAAAGCCCCTGTGCACCCACTGTGCACCTTGCTAGAGTGCTCCCACTGTGGATCCCACTGTGGATCCCACTGTGGATCACACTGTGGATCACACTGTGGATCACAGTGGCACTGGAGCTGGGATTTGGACTGTGCATGTACAAGGATTCCTTTACTTGGGCTTGTTAGAGCCTGGCAAGAAGCGTCAGTTGAATAGAAACAAAACAGATAACATTCAATTCAGCTGAAAATTTTGGGTCCTATTTCTAGTATATAGACTAGCCTTAGATATCTTATCTTCATCCCTGTCCTGCTGGTGCAGCAGTGATTGAGTAGCTGCAGTCACAGCAATGGCAGTGCAGTGTCTCTGAGCAGCAAGCACCCAAAGGCCACTGGTCACACTGGTATTAATGGTCCTCTATTTTGCGAAGTCATGCAAAACCAACAGTATATTCATGATTTTGAACTCATGAAAATCAAGACTAGGGTAATATTTGAGAACTCTTTCCTCAGGCAAGTTCAACTCTGTGCTTACATGCACTTCATTTGGAACAACGTGTCCTTCATCTATTTTGAAATTTTATAGCTACATTCAAGAACTGCAATTTATTGAAAAAGTGTGGCGATCCATAAATTGAATCCATTGAATTTTACAATGATAGAATGTTTGTCTTGAGACACAGCAAAGAGAGTACTTACCAACTTCTAGCCTGTAACCAGTTTTCTTTCTTTCTCTGTGAGTGTTTTTGACAGGTAAAATATTGAGCCTGTAGTGATAAAATTTTGTCAATAAATGCATAATGTTTTACACAGGGAAAACTTGTTTTTCTGTCTCTACCCATTGTATAAAGAACATTCTTGTTTAAAAAGCCATAACTCAGTATGTTTGAATAAAAAAACAGAGAAAAATTATTTTATTGGATTCATACATTGACATGCTGTATTTCTTAGTTATTTAAAGCTTGGTAACAAGATAGAAGATTCAATAACACAAAGGCAAGCCTTGACAAGTCAAACAAATTCATTCCACACTGCCAACATTTCAGAGCTCAGAAATGCCCACAGGGGCTCCTTTGTCTCCCATTTATTCAAGGACTCCCATATTTCTATATCATGCAGTAAATACTGTGGTAAATGAAAAACCCCGAAGGTCAGAAAGAACTGAGTTCCAGGTCTAAGCCTTACTAATGCAGCCATGTAGATCAGACTAATTTTTTTTATTCTGGAAACGCTATAGACAAGTCTGTCAGCATTTCACCGGAAAAAAAATGACAACATACTTTTACTGTGCTATGTTCCCTGTATCATTAGGTATACGCTGGGACAGCTTTTTTTAAAAATATATATTATTTTGTTAAATATATTCTGTCATTATATTCAGAGCTTTCTTCTTCTAGACAAATATCCAATAATGTCACAAATATCTTTAAGGGAGCATGATGTCAGGATTTACTTGATTTCTATTTTCTTATCTGATATTCTATGTCATTGGCAAGACTATCACTATCCCAGTTTGTTTCCACTATTGAAGTGCTCAAGCCTGAACCTTGCCAGCTGAGTTCTTATCTGATTTTCAAGGCTTGAAGGTTTTTTTTGAATGTTAGTAATTTATCTCACTGGAGACAGGGCTTTCAAACTGTGAATCTTCCTATATGTTTGAGTCCTACAGAGGCAAGTTGTCTCCAGCTTGGCTGACTGTCAAACTGAGAAAATATTTAGTAAGTTTGAGACAAAACTGCCCTTTCTCAGGATGTAAACTGATTTCCCATGATTCTTAGAGCTATGTGATCTTGTCATGTAACTGTTTTGCTCTTACAGTTTCTACAGTGTAATTACATAAAGGAATTAGGATATATTTTTATGATTTTGAAGAGGAAGCTGCTTTTTCATAAATTTTTTGGCCAATTCAGGAAAACATATTTAGCATTGTATTTTTTTTCACCACCTGTCACTTCAATTTCTACTTGAAGTGTACTGCTCTGTTGTAATGAGCTATTGCTTTATTTAATACATATATTTTTATTACTGTCTGGAAAATTAAGACAAAGATATATAGAAAAAATAATTTTAGGAGAAGCGCTAGAAAAATTAGTGCAGGTGGGGAAAAACTCACATAATGAAAATATTTGAATAGGAAAATTTCACAGACATATTTATCCCTGTATAGGACTACCTGAGTGAAAATAAAAAAAACCAAAACATTGCCATGAAGTTGATTAATACTTTATTTCTCTCTTTCCTTGTTATCAAGAAAGCAGTAACAGTAACATTTTTACAATATTGTGTTTAGATCACTTCCTATAGGTCAAACTTTTTTTTCATACATGATTTAATTTATTTGGAGGTTGTTTTGAACAAGAATGGGAGGTACAGACTTCTTTCTGGATCTGAATAAGAAAAACCCAACAAATGGCCAAATTAAATAGTTGTCGTAAAAAGCTAGAACAAAGAGTAGACAGATAACAAGTAAATTTTACATCCCTTCAGATGAAAAGAACTCTGCTTTCATGCATCATCAGATAGGCCCTGGACAGACCTTCCCATGGTAGACCTGCGAGGGGAGCAAAGTTCCTCCTTCCTGGTTATTTATCTATTACATGATTTTCTTACAATAAAACAAGTTTATCAATAATTTTTACTGACAAAATTATACATAAGAACTTCCTGCTGCACTGTCACACAGAAAAGGCCACAGAGGCAGCATAATGCAGCTTCCAAGTGGGTGATGGTTTTGGGCCCCACTGTTCAACTGAGCTTCCTGATCTTGTTCTGAGGCCAAGGATTTGTGCAGCATAAGGGAGCCTGAGGGCCAGGCTGGACACGGCACAACACTGTGAAATGTGCAGTTGTCAACCTGTCAGAATCACTACATCCCACACCCTTCATCAGCACACAGTTTGCCTTTCCAAAGGTATTATCAATGCAGGTTATATAAGTCACAGGGAATTTTCAAGCTCGAATGGACATGATTCAATAGATTATACCTGGCCTATTTAAATTCCCTTACTCCTTGAATCCAAGGTCGTCTACAAGGCTCCCAATAGTCTGGTACAGTCTAATCTTTGTCTATGGTATTATATATTGAAAAAAAATTATATAGGTTTTACTAAACTTTTATATGTTACAGGACAAAAGCCAAATTCTTGCTATAGAATTACTGTAAATAGACTGAATGCTATGACTAATAAGAGCTGATTTATGATTCTAAGGTCAGAGACAGTTGCTTGGCAACTTCTTACTAAATAACTTCTTTAAAATTAGTGAAAAAAATAAACCTGGAGAGCAATAATTAAAAATTATTCAACACCTTAAAAGGGATATCACAAGTTTACATTCAAACATAAATCTGAAATTAAAATATTTACAGCATTGACTTTTTTCCACCAAATTTTGTTCATGCTCTGTTATTTCATTTTACTTTGTTCTTCTTCTAGCCAGTCACTTCCAGTCCTAATGTAAATTAAGACTATCTCTGCTGAAGATAATGGAATAATAATCACTGTGTCTAGGAAAGACATCTGGATCCCTATTCCAGGCCCCAGACTTTGTAAAATCAAAATGCTCAAAAAGCTAAAACTTGTGGGGGGAAAGTCACAGACAGTATTAGCAGTTATATTTCTTCTGAAATATTACTTCAAAGATATCCAGCAGTGTGTTAATTGTTTTCCTTGGCAAACCTGTAATTCCATCTTTTCTGTGTATTAAATATCAAAGCCATTCTGTTCTGAATCTTCAGTTATTTCTTGAACGAGATATATCCAATTGGCATATCTAGCATTTTTACTCAAAACCCCATAGATTTCTACATATAGGAAAGGAACTACTGGAATTAATGTAAGTGCTGCATATTTTAATTGAAATTCCAGCATTATAAAGCTATTAGTGATATCCTGACAGGAATTCTGAATGATGGGTTCTTGTTGAAGCTGGGTACTTTTCCTTCTAAAAGTAAGAAAAATGTGTAAATGTAAGGAATGGAGAATATTCTTGAGAACTGGGTGAACAAACGTCAACTGACATTTCAGTCCCTAAAATTTAAAAAAATATCTAAGGAATGCCAGGTATGTGGAGCACACTGTGGGTTTTGCACTGTGATAGCTTCAATTTTCCAATATGTTAGCCTGTCTTTTAAGTGTTTGTATATGCTTCAATGATCCGCTAGTATCCTCCAATAAAATTATAAAATATATTGTGAAATTAATACAGGAAAAGGAAAAAGAAAAAAAAGGAAAATAGATAAGAAATTTAAATTAGCAGATTATGAAAAAGTAATGAGTGATTGCTTTGGACAAATAAATATAAAGAAGATTACATCAACAAGAGACACATAGGAAGCAGTAGATGAAAAACATCAAGATATATGCAGAGGTTTCAGATACATTTGATTGATTTTTAGTCAATCAACTTTCTCCTCCCAAGTCTAGGGAAGGTTTGTGACCCCAGAAGAGAAGCAAATGATGTCCAAAGACCGCTGTAACTCTGTGACTTATTTTATGCCTATAAGCTAAATAGTGCTATGATGGTTTTTTTATCCTGAAGCCAACTGGCATAGTCTTGTGTAGGTTTATCCTATGAAATTCCCTTATTCCCCAGAAGAGGCTAGTCTTTTGAGGAATAGTCACTAGCTCAGGCTAAGTTCTGGATGATGCCTCAGTTTTGGGGGCTAAAATACTTAATCCACACAATAGCAAGATGGGCAGTAGAGCTGCAGACCTTGAATGTTTTGTGTAGATGTAGCTCTTATCTTTAATCAATAAATCTCCTGCCAAATACACTATTACTTGAAACTTATTTATTTACTATTACTTGAACCTTATTTATTTTGTGGCTGATTTTTATTTCAGACCAATTTCTTTAATTTCTTCCTTGCTATAATGCTCCTGAAAAGTTGCTTGGCAGCTGAAATTAGCCATTTGCAAGTATGAAATTTGGTGCCCTAAAATTCAGATTTATGACTTCGGTTTCTAGTTTTATTGACATATACTAAAAAAATGAATTAGAGGGAAAAAATGAAAAATAATGTGAACTATAACAATAGTTTTAACAAATCTGTAGTGAAAAAGCAATGGCAAAGGGCTAAATGACTTAAAAAAATATCAAGGTATTTAAATATGAGTAATGTTATAGCAAAAACAGAAGTTAAAATCCTTAATTTTACATACACACAACTTATTGTGTGCTTCTTTACTATCTATAATTCCCACACACATAGTTTCTCTGGAAATATTGGATTGTCTTAGATTTTTTGTTGTTGTTGTTTTTGAAGTCATCAAAAAATATATACTCAGACTTCATACATAAAGAGTTATCAATATCAGAAACAGATGCAGAACAAAAGGTTATACAGGTCCAGCACACAGCTTTCAGCAAGATTACTTTTACTCTTGGTGTGTTTTGATATTTATCTTCAGATATTGATCAGACTTTTTCTCTAACTGTAAAGACATCACTAAAATTGAAACTACCAATATGCTTAGTTTCTCATGTTGCTCAAGCTACTAATAATATAGAAAACCACAGTAATCCATAATTATCATTTTTATTGCTTTTATTATTGATATGTGTATATGAGTATGAAGCTATTTATAAAAAATAAATGCATTATTTAATTCCTTGTGTACTGGAACATTTGGGAACACATTCCTGAATTTTGTATGAGTTCTGTAATTTCCATACACAGGCTGGGATCCCAGGACCACCATAAAAATCATCTCCATGAGAAGCCCACTGAATGAACCTCTGATGGTCATAAGTTCCAGCCAGGTTGATTTTGAGTAGCAGGATTTGACCAGATGTTGGCCAGGTAGGAAAACCATCAGATGCTGTTTTAGCAGCACATCTTTCTGAGCTTCATGATCTTGAAAGTGGTAAGGAAAACTAGAGCCAGGGCAAGAGGGTCCATCTTTCCTACCAAGATCTCAATATTAACACACAAACATATACATAGTATACTAAAAATATTCTGAAAATCTTGGAACTTTCAAAATGAGACATTTCAAAAGAAGGAGGAAGAAGTTTTTAAAGGAGTATAAAAAAAAAATGAAGAATCTTCTAAACTTGTATAACAAAGGATCAAAGGAAAAGATTTTTAGAAAATAGAAATACTTTTACTGTCATGCAGGCTTCAAAATTCCATTTCCATTCTATCAGAAGAAAGTGAGCCTGGACTGAGATTTTGGAGCACAGTGGGGAAGCTATGCATTGTTTGTGCAATAGCTCCTGCAATTTGTATGTAAACTTGATCAGCCTATCTCCCTTACTTGTTCTGTACATGTTTCACAATTCTCTGGCAATTTCTCTAATGTGATCTCCTTTCTTCTCCTACCTCTTTCTCCTCTGCATTAATGCAGGCTACAGAATATTTGCATCTATTATAGGAATAATATTAAGACATCCATGGGCTTGGTTTAATTACTTAATAAGGGTCTTTCTAAGCCTTAAAAGGTAACTAAGAGACAAGGCTGTCATACAAATCTCAGTGCTGTCCATGCAGTCCTGCCCGCTGCCAGAATGGGTCCCACAAGCAAGTACTTTTTACCATTTCAGCTTTTCTTCACCAAGGCATTTAATATCTTGGAGTAATGGTAATTTCATTGTAGACCATTTACACATTCAATTCAAGCTCTACTATATAAATGAGATGAAAGCAAAATTTTAGCTATTAGGTGTTTTCAAGGTTATAATTGGAGTTATAATTTATGACAAGGTTATAAATTAGAGGATTTCTTGTAATATTGTTATTGGACTAAAGGTACGTTTGATATTATGCTAAGGTTTTAATATGTTTTAAATCATATTAAATTTAATAATTTGTTCAAAAGAATGAAGGAAACAAAAAATGGGGGTTTATAATGGAAATTTAAAAAGGCCATTTATCAACACCTTAGTGCTAAATTCAAATAACTTCAAATAATTTGACAGTGTATTGAAATATTTATTTAATGAATATTTAAATTCAAGAAAAAAAATATTAATTTCCTTCAGAACAGGGCTTTTTTGCAGTCACAAAGAATTGCATTGTCCTTATCTAGAAGCCCATTTCCTCAGTGGCCAACTTGAATATTATACCCAGTAAATGTTAACCTTTGATGGATCACACATCCTTAAAAAGTCACTTTTTTCCTTCATATCCTTTTTTCCTACAGATTCAAATGTACATAAATATAAAATTTTGAATAAACTATTTTTATTTGTGTTTTTTTTTAATGAATACATATTATTCACTTTCTATTGAAGTTGAATTAAAACATTGAGTTGAATTAAACATTGAATTAAAACATTAAAACAACAAAACACATTAGGAGGCATGTGGTTTTCCTTCTATAACAAAATTCCAAAGGTTTTTGAAGCTAAAAGCACAGCTTTGATGTAAGAATAGGAAAAAGGAGAAACCCAACACTTTCTCAATAATCATGTTTTACCTAAGAATTCCAGCATGGAGGAAATGAGACAATATGCTTTATTTCTGAGTTCTGTAAATAATAAAATTAAATATTTAGAATATCTATTAATTATTGGTCTAGGATGAGCTGGGAAATTTGCATGCATTTATCTGAGAAACATGTGAAATGTAATTTTCATCTTAAACAGCTGAAGAAGTTGATTGTATGCCACCCTTAACATGGAGGAAAAAAATCAAAAGACCAACACCACACATAGTATTTTTCCCAGTTTTAGCTTTGTAGCTCTAAAAATGATTCACATAGTAAAGCTGTTGTCATTTTTTGATGCTAATATTCACTGTGTTATCAATCTTGCTTCTCAAATATCTGTGTGCTCAGTTAGTGGTAAAAATTCCCTCAATTTTTTGAGATGTGATATCTATTCAAATTTGGATGAACTCACATTAACATTACTATTATTCTATGACAAGCACGGTTTTTCTGTGCAAGGAAAAAACCTTTCTCCCAATTCCCTATTTAGTGATTAAGATTTGCTATTAATATGGCTAAAACCAGAGTTTGACATTATATATTTGTGACACTGAATATGAGAAATCCACACAATGGGATTGCTCCTTATCCTTTGCTCTCTGCCTCTGAACAAGCAGACTCATAATGGTTGTTCTTTGGGACATTTTATCTCTACAAGGTGCCCTAAAAATATTGCTCTTCAACATTCACCCTTGCATTCTTATACTGTTATCTGGACTGATTCATTGAGATGTGAATGAAACTAGTGATGCACTGGGTCAAATAAAGGAGAAAAGTGGCATTTTTCATTATGGACCAACAATAGCCACTTCTGGGGCTGGGATCAGAAGAGTGTGATCTATTTCTTTCTGGAGTCTGTAAAACTTAAAAGATGCCACATATTGCTCACAGTGCTCCTCATTTGAGGTAGTGGGAATTATCTCAGTGCAAAAGCTGTCATAAAGTCTTTAAGTTACACTGGTCAAAATTTTACAAGTTTCAGGCCTGAGAGAATATAGATCAGCACTTGTGATAACCCTCCCCTGTAGAAATTAATCAATTAGGTAGGAGTGGGGTTAGTTTTAGAAATCTCATTTGCTTCCTTGTTGTTTCTGTCAAGACCTCCTTCTTCTGGAGAATTGGAAGGGGCTGTAAGTAATACAGTATAGTTTACAGAAAAATATCACTTTGAAATTTATTCAGCAATAATCCTCCCATCAGGAGCCTTATTTCAGAGACCTGGATTGCACTTTCAGACTGCTTCTTGCATAGCAGATGAAGATCTTTAAAAGTTATTAGGGACTCAGTTCTTTTTCATGATGCGCTGTCAATTCCTGAAAATTCACTGCCTTGCTGTGTTAGGCTCACATGGAACATATGAAACTACAGAATTGCAATTATCCTTTTGTAGTTTTAGGTTCAGGGGCTTTTTGTTTGTTTATTTTCGTTTGGGTTTTGTTGACATTTTTTTGTCTTGGGATTTTGCTTGTTTGTTTGATTTAGTTTGGTTTGTGTTATTTGGATAGCAATACACATATATGCAGATCTGTGACAAAAACCACAGCACAGCTCTTAGATGCTGCTGGGGAAAAACACAATGCATTTTGGAAATTGTTTATTGCTTGTACTGTAAAAAAATATTGCTTTTGGAATAAAAAGTGAGGGACTCAGGAATTCTTAACTTCTATTTCTTATTCCACATTGTCATATATATAATTTTCTTTCATGTAAATAACAAAATTAGTGCAGTGAAACACTGTATTCTGAGAAATAATAGGCACAAGTTTAATGAGCTGACTGCCAGAGGGCTACATTATCGTGGTCTTCAAAAAAGAAAAGATACAATAATTACAGTGAAGAAGCCCTGGATAGCTAATAAAAGACTTGACTTGGTAATTACTGTTCCTGTATCTGTGTTAGAAAAAGACTGTCCTTTCTCTGCAGCTTTTAGGTATAATGATATTGTGACATGATGTGTCATTTCTATGATATTTTCCTACTCTAAAAGGTACACTGGAGACAGTTTAATTGCAAGTGTCACAAAACACACATTTTGGGCAACATGAAGGAGGCACTGAAGGCTGTTTATTCATGTTTTTACACTGAATGGTAAACAGCTCTCTTGGTTACATCATTGTTTCATTGCAGGGGATAATGTCTTTTTGGGAACTCAGTAAGACCATCTGGGCTTCTCCTCCACAGAATATTTTATGGAGCTATGGTACAGTGGATGCAAGTTTCACACTTGAAGAAAGTTTCACACTTGAAGAAAGTTTCACCACATAGTCAAAGTGGCATAGGATTAACATGCAATGTACATTTGTCCCAGGAGTGATGCAGATTAATCTGACATTGGCCTTCTAAGACAATTATCAAAATAAACAAAAAAAGAAGCATTTAACACAGAGTCTCTGAATAGACGTAGTCATTTTCTTTAAGAGAGTTCTCTATAGAGTGATGAAGGAGATGATGTCCATGTTTTAGGAGAATAGAGGCAGGAGGATATCTGAGCCAAACTCACAAATGGGATTATCTCAAATCTTGCCTTTTTTATCCCTACAGTCACTTCCCTTCTTACCTAAAACCTGTGTGAGATGGTTTCACAACCTACAGTTTATTCTCTGACTGATGCTAAACTAACTCTTGTGGGTGAGGACATCAGTGAAGGGTGGTAAGCACCTTTTGCATGATAACTTGTTGTTTGTAGAGCTGGCACAGGAGGTAGGTTTTGCTCAAGAGGTCATTTATGCCACCTACATTAATATCTATGTAATGTAGTCAGGAACAGTAGGCTCCTGAGCCTTTGACTCCTCCTCTTCCAGCTATCTCACTGTACTTTGCTTGTTTTTGTAGGGGTTTTGTTTGCTTGTTAATTTCTTTTTTTTTCTCCTCTTCCCTCTCCTTGGGACATCAGAAGGCAGCACGCCTTGGAATTCAAAATAGCAAGGTGGAAGGCACTAAACATAGTGAAATATTCTAATGCTATACATGAAACTAGGAGGGAAGCAGCTGGGACTTGGAATACTCTTACTCCAAACTGTTGTAACACCTAGTTTCTACTGAAGGTTAGTTCTACCCAATTTTCATTACTGCTATCTTTGTATGAAGGAACATACAGTGTTGTGATTGCATATGATATGAATTTCAGTGTATAAAATATCATTTCAGTCATTCCAGAAAACAGATACTCTCTTCTTAGTAAGAAAAGAGAACTTTGTTCATCGTAGGTAAATGGTTTCTTTGCCATTCAGTCAAGTACTGAGTTGGTTTCAATTCTATCCAGTGAGTGATTTCCTGCACCCAGGTGGATGTTGGTTCTAGCTGAGCCTGCCCAGCAGCCAGGGCTGTGCCAAAGACAGCAGTGCATATTGAATGGAATGCACAGAATCATTTCTCGGGTGAGCAAGTAGCAGAAAGCTGCTAAGAGAGTATTTTGCCATGGCAGAATTTGAGAGATGGGCAGGTAAGTAATGACCTCTTTATGGAGAAATAGTTAAAGAATGGCTTTGGTCAAGAAATAACTTGATTACCTTCAATTCAAGTGAGAGTAGGTGCAGCTATAAGGTGCATAATTATTTATTTATTTTAAATCTCTTTCTGTTTCTTTAACTTCTAATTTGAGCATAAAAAGATCATTTTGCTTTTATGGTGGAGTTTTTCTTGGAACAAAAAATTATTTTAAATTGTCTTCATTTCCTTAGGCATACAATCTCTGAGGCAAGGATGAATTCCTTAAGGAATTATGTCTCTCTCAGAACTAAACACTCAAGAGAAATAGGGAGCCTTCAGTGGAGATATCAGCCCTGGGACCTGCAGAGGTCCTTCTAGGGTAAGTAACATTGCTAGAGAGAGAATTCTCCCAACAGTAGATATTTTATTCAGATACTGAGGAAGTGTAAGACCTGAAAGTTTTCCTCAGAACTGTGATATTCTTTTTATTAACTTGGACCTTACTTCACAAATATAGTGTACAAGCTGCAAATCATGATTTTTGGCATGTATTTTCTTGTATTAAGGTGATTTTGTGTTTGAATTTTTTCCTTTGTATTGTTTATTATTTGCATATTTTGCTTTCATTAAAAAAATCTCTTGTACATGGAATAGAATTATTTACATTACTTAATATCACCTGATTTTTGTTTCTTTTGTTTTCTAGAATATTATCATGGTCCAAAATTAATTTTGTTGTTTATTTCACAATTTTTGTCCAGAATAAAGTGTGTTAGAAATGTTTGCACTATCTGCTTATCAAAGCCAGTAAAATTGTAATGGATTTCTGTGGTACTATTCCAGTTTACACAGGCTGAGGATTTAGCCCCTCTTTTACTATGTTCTTGCTGACAGTATTTGAGATTTGAAACAAAATACTGATATCCTATCACAGCTAGGAAAGCCTCTGGACAGTAATTCTAGAAATATGCCAATCTCCGTGTAGCCATATAAAATCACTTCTATGAGGTAATTTTCTTCACAGTAGCTGGTATGGATCTGTGTTCAGGATTTGTGACAAAAGCAGTGCTGATAACACAGGGGTGTTTCAGCTGTTTCTGAGCAGAGCTCACCCAGAGTCAAGGCCTTTTCCACCTCTCACCCCACCCCACCAGTGAAGAGGCTGGGGGTGCCCGAGGAGATCTGAGGGGACACAGCCAGGACAGCTGACCCCAGCTGCCCACAGGGATGTCCCAAACCATGTGTGCTGTGCTCAGCACATAGAGCCAAGGGAAGGAGAAGGGAGAGGAGAATGTTTGGAGGGATGGTGTTTGTCTGCTCCAGTCACCATTACCTGTGATGGAGCTCTGCTTTCCTGGGAATGGCTGAACACCTGCCTGCCCACGGGAAGTGGTGAATGAATCCCTTGTGTTGCTTTGCTTTCATGCACAGCTTCTGCTTTACCTGTTAAACTGTCTTTATCTCAAGCCATGAGTCCTTTCCTTTTTACCCTTCTGATCCTGTCTCCCATCCAATCAGGGGAAAGTGAGCAAACAGCTGTGTGCTAAGCTGCAAGCTGGGGTTGAACTGTGACAATGTTGATGTTATGTGGAGTCTGTCATGCTCTCAACCAATGTTTTGTTTATATATCCTGGGTGGGAGTCCAGAATGGTACCCAACACAGGAGGGGAAAAGAAAAAAAAAGGTTTTCCAACAACACGAGAGGAAGCGAAATATTTCCAAAAAGCAAAACACAGAGTTGTGAAGAGTTCTGGATGAAGTAAAAGTGCTAATTGAATAAAGTAGCAAAAACACTTTTGGCAATGTTCTGCCTTGACTTATTCATCCCACTTGTTTATGAATTCAATAAGTGATATGGAGCTCCAATTTTAGAGCAAGTGTGTTCCAAGCTGCTTTGAGTCCAGTGAAGTAGTCTTGCTTCATATCAGCCCCCAAAGGCTCGCAAATGCACCTGCCCATGACATTTGTTTGTGAATGAATCAAGTAATGTGACGTGAGGGAAATTAAAATACATATCCTCAAACCTCAGATCATTTTTACCATTAGGAAAGTTAGTTCTTAGAAATGTTAGATGGCTGTGACTTTTTCTAAATGGTGGCACTGTTGTGAATTAGGAATAAAGTATATTAATAAAAGCTGATGTGCTTTTGGTGATGTTCTTTTCCATAATCAGGGGATGAGGTAGCAGTGGTATCTATGCCTGGAAAGAGGACATCTACTACTGCATGTGTAAATACAGTTACAGAGCCATCTTTCTAAAGTTTCTCAGTTATAATCCCTGATGGAATGATGTTACATTATGTAACAATGTATATGCTATGTAAATTCAATTTCTGCACCCTCTTTCTTACATTTATTTGAAATGCTTGCACACAGCCCTCTGCACAGGTTACACAGTGTTACTGTAATTACTTTTCATGTTGTCAGCAAGATGAACAGATCAAAGTTTTCCCTTTCTTTGTTCCTCGTATTGGACACTGGTGTTTCTTTTATGGCTTCAGGTGGAAACATACTACACTGAATGTAGGGTGCCATGAGAAAATTGCTTGTTTTTTAACTTGATTGGTATTTTTCTGCCCACATAATTTGGGAACAAAAATTAATTGTGATTTGGAGCTATATTTTTCTCCTTTGATAACATCCTTCAAGTCCTTGGCTAAATGCCCATATATAGTCCAAGTACATTGACATATTAGCCAGGTTTCCCTTAATTTTATTTTTAATCAAGCAATATCTTTTACTGTCCTCTTCTGGCCTACTTTCTATCAGCTATTGCATCAAAGAAGTCACCTTTCCCTTTTTCTATATTGTCCTGGTAAAAATACTGCTTTTCTTCTTTATTGTGAATGTGGATAGAATGCAATTGATCCTTACTTGCTCTTGGAGAAATACTGCCTTCATTTTGGTCTTCATGTTATTTTCAGGATGGTAATATTAAAACAAAGTACCTAGCTAAAGAATCCCCAACAGACTGACTTCAAAAGGATGGCCAAAAGAATAAACATGAAAGACTGATGCTGAACATAGATATATTACAGATGAAAACATGCCCCTTTCTGTCTCCAAGCAATGAGCTAAAAGAAGCAAACAAACCCCTAAATCAAACCCCATTTCTTATTGTGTGAACTTTTGTTCTATTAGTGATTCTATTTTGGAAGAATATAATTGGAATTTCTTGGAATACAAGCAGAGATGACAACTGGAAAGATGACAGAGTGGGAAGGATGGTTGCACACACATAAGTGAGCAGTGGGCTGTCCTGACCTGACACAATCTAAAATCACAAGAACTTTTCTGCACTCCTGGAATTGCTACACTAAGGCTCATAGACCATGAATGGTAACTGCACAGCTGGTAAATCAGATGGACAGACAGCAGGAAAGGCATCTTTCCAATACAAAAAGTTTGAGTAATCTGCAGGTTCAATGTTTATTTTCCAGCTCGATAAAATTCTACTTAGAATTCAAGTTTTCAGCATTAAGCATAAGAATGAAAAGTACTGTTCACCCTGAGCTTCATTAATTTAATATCATAGAATAGATATAAACATAATGTGGAGAATTTCATGTATATTTGGTTACAAGCCTTTCCTTCTCAGGTCCTTTTCCAGACTTTTTAAAATATTTTTTTTCCTCTCTTTTCCAGTCTGGTCTTGTGAATAAGTGACTAAGTAATTTGAGAGAACAGACAAATAGGTGCACCAATGGTGAAAATATCTTTGAAGTTTTTATAAAAATGTTAGAAAAAAATTAAAATGTCTTATTGAATGAACAAAATATGGAATAGAGGGATTAGTAGATATAGGGTTTGAGAAAAAAATCCCAGACACTATGCATGAATCTCAGAATTCCTTTCATGTTACAGTAATGACAGAGTATTTAATTTTAGTAATATTGTAGCAATATTGCAGTCTGTTATGAACTGCTCGCTTGTCTTTACATCTTCCAACTTGATAAATGCTAGAAAACAGGAAAGGTTCAGATTTGGCTTCCTTGTATTTAATTTTAATCAGAGAAAGTATTGGTAGAACAAGCTCCTGGAAAATTTGAACAAAAGACACCTTGAACATCAATATTGTATTGATCATTGGCACGCATACAAATAACATGACTCCTACTATTACTGTTATGCTCTATTTTTCTTTAATGTATGATAGCAAGGTACTATGTTTTTGAAGATGGAACAGAGCTTTAAAGGTTGTAACTACACCTGCACTTTATCAAAATACAGAAAAACTCTATTAAAATAACTATTTAAATTCTGTGTTCTTTCTTAAAAAAAATGCAATATAATTTGTGCTTGAAAGTTTTTTTGTATTTTTTGTGTCCTTGCACATGTTAAAATGACAATAATAAACACAAAACACATAAACACGTAAACTGCCAGGGGATATTGAAAAGCAGATAACTGATAAAAATGAAAAGAAGACAAAATTAATAAAACAAACAACAAAACCACAAAATTTCAAGTCGAATTGCCCTGATTTTTTGTATATGACATTAAAAATATTTTGATTGCTATTATTGTATGTCTATGACTGTCATTCCCATTAAAAATCTAGACAAAACAGGGCAATCAATAAAGCTATTGTGTGTGATTGTACTATGCTTAGATGTTGTACTTTTTGTGGTTTTCACTGTAAAGAAAATACATGCCCAGACACTACTTGAGTAGTGTTGATCTCATTAACACAAACAAAAGTCATGAATTTACTCTTCCCAGATTAAAATGGACAGTATAATTTAAATTAGCTAATGAAAGCTTTCTTCTGATGTTCTTCCAGTAACTTCAGAATGTATAGTTTAGATTAGATACTTGCATTCTAGAAGAATAGATTAGGTGAAAAAATATTAGCCACCAAAAGCCTCATTTAGCACATCTTATACTTTTATATTTAATTTCACTCATCTAAGGATTTCACTATGTGAGAAAACAGGTGGGGGGAAAAAACCCCAATGAACAGTGAAAGCTTGAGAATGACAACATCTTTCTACTTGCATTATTCACAATTTTTTTGGCACATACCTACCCACGGCTCCTATTAATATCTGAACCACTTTGTTGTCCTGGTGAGAATGGAGAAATAGGAATAGGAGGCCCATGGAACAGACTCTTGAGGAATCTCAAAAGCATGAATGACTTGTATTTATTTCTCCTAGCTGCCACCCACTTATCTCCATCTCTTTACCAGTATTTCTATAACACATTATTGACACTGGAAGTAGCTTTAGACACTAAAGAACATACATGAAACTTTTCCTTGATATTCAAAATACTAAATTTATTACAAAAAGTGACATTTAAAAATTTATGAAAGAGTAAAACATACTGATGTGAACAACAAAATAAATATATTTCCGATGGTTTTGCAATTTGAGAATAGATTCTTTCTTGTATAGCAAAAACCCTGAGTAATGCCATACTTGCATCTGGAGTGTTGGTGAGTTTTGTGTGCTATGTCTAATAAGAATCAGAAATACGAGTGGGTCACAGGTAATTTATCTTGATTTTCTCTTGACTTTCATCAGCATTTGTTTTCACATAGTTTGTGTTACCATGCAGTGTCTTTGGGATAACAACCCTGTGGGAATGCATAAATAAAATTGCCTATGGACTACATAACAGTAAGTTTGAAATAAGTAAATGGATTTCATTGTTAAATGGAATCCTGCTAAAATTGCTTTGACTGTATCAGGGCTTAGTGCTCACAGCTACTGATCTTCATGCAATCATTCACTATGGCTGAATATTGATTTTAGAGACACCTACCTTCAAAAAAACTTCAATGAAAATGAACACAGTTTAATATAACATCAAGGTGGGAAGCTAAAGTAGAAAAAAGGAAAACTTCATATATTAGTTGTGGGTATGGCTGCATAATCAGGGGGCAGAAAAACAGGGTCAGTGCAGCTGCATCTATATAGTGTTTTATCTAAGGCACAATACCCACTGCATCGTTTCAGACTTTTAAGTAGTCTGACCTTTTCATGTCCCTTTGCTCATACTGCCCATCCAGCTGCATGGATGTTGTTGTGGAGCAAATCTCCAAGCATATCCTAATACAAGCTGGTTCACTCAGAAGTCATATCTCCAAAAATCACACTTGGGTATTGTAAAGAAATATCAAATCTAGGATGCAGTAGTCCTTGAAAATTTTCCAGAAAGTTTACTACTCCTACTGAACTTCATAATTGACGGGAGGGCTTCAGACCAAAAACTCCAAGAGATTAAAAATAGAAAATGAACCAGTATTGAATGAGGGACAAAAATTATTAAAAGAAGATGGTAGTGAAGTCCTTACACCATGACAAATTCTAAACTTAACTATAACTTAACTATAACTCTATATGACTATAACTTAATTAAAGCATCATCACAACTTCTGAGCATTGAAAAATGTGCTTTTTAGATAAGAGGCTAAAAGTAGATGCACCATCAGAAGAAAGAGATTTTTTAATGTGAGGTGCAATTTTAGACATCTTCACAAACTAGTTCCATTTTATTATCTCATGGTCTAATTATGTTCTCCTTTCTCTTAAGTAGCTGTCTTTGTACTACTCTTACTGTAGATGTCCTGCCAGTATATATCACTTTGCAAGAATTTATTTTGAATTAGAGGAAAGCTGAATCTCAAAAATTCTTCTCTAGAAAGATGATTGTACTGTATGGAAAGAAGTGAAGGAGAAAAAAGAGGACAAATAAAATGTCACGGCCTGATCTTTGTTTATGAGAACATTTTCCCATCAGCTTTCTCTGGAAAAAAGGATTTTCATTTTGTCTTAAAAATCAGTCAGACAACATTGCTTAGCACATATTCTTCCCTGTCAAACATTTCACTGATGCTTCATTCTGTAGACAGCTTAATAAAAGATATTTCACCCTTAGCATGTTACTGAAGTTGTGTGTCATTTTCTTTCCATTTCAGATGACATTTGTGGAAGCAAGAGTCTCACATACCTTTTATGCATATAACTATTTGAGCTGTTAACTCCTTTCTTTCCACATGCTTTACAGCACAAAGAAAAAGGAAATTGTGAACAGTGTTTTCTCTTGTGAAGATCATTTGTGATAAAGGGACAGGGCTTAACAGTCAGTAATATTTAAAAAATATGCAAGTTCCATCTTTTCCTCCCCTTTCTGGATGATTTCTCAGAGGATTTCTCCAATACATGGAAGGAATTTATTACAAGAGTTGACATGCTTCTTTACATATGATTTTTTTTCCATTACCAAATAAAAAAGCAAACTCTATACATGATATTTGATATGTAATTTTGATAATCTATATATTTCCAGTCACTTTTTAAAAATAATGATATGAAGCTCATGGTATGAAGTGGCATGGTTCAGAAGCTCAGAGGAAGATGCTTCATTAAGTTATCCAAGGAAAGGCCTTTTCACTGCAAAGGGGACATTAAAGGGGGAAGCGAAAAAAAAAAAACTTTTAGATAGAAACATCCCTAATAGATGAGGGATAATAGAGGTTAAGCCAAAGACAGATTGGCTTGCAGTTACAAGTTGAGGCGCCATCAAAAGAGTCCAGATACAGCTCTGGAGGTGATCAACTGGACTTTGTAATTGCTAAGAAGGGGGAAACAAGAAGAAGATGAAGAATTAGGATATTCAAGGTGCTAGCTCCCTGTCATCAAGTGGAGGCAGCAAAGTCTCAGTGCTAAAGACAGCAGTAGATGGGGGTCCTGACCCAGTCACTGGGTTTGGAATGGGATTTGTTCCCATTGTCCCAGTGTCATCTGCTGGAGGAACTGGGGTAGAGTGAGGTGAGTGAGGGGCTCTGCACTGGCAGCTGGAGACAGACCATTGGTCTCAGCCCATGGGCCAGGTGCTGGTTGTGTAAGTTTCTGTATCTTCTCCAAACCTGATGTGAGCCTGTGTGTGTTTGGTTGACTCAAAAACCTCAAGCTGGACCAAGGACAAGTAGGATGCTCTGGGTTTGCAGGGGTACCAGGCAGGCTGGCACTTGAGGGAGATCTGTGATTATGGAAGTCTGTGTGTTAGCTGGCCAGTGAGTAGGGAGCCCATGCAGCAGGTAAGAGACACAGGATCTGGGCAGGCAAGGTGGACAGGTAGAAGGGACATACCATACTTGGAGGATCCATGACTGTGTTTGTGAATCTAGAAAATGTTGCAAGGGTGCCTTCACTAGCGACCTTCAGTCCAGAGCAGCTGAAGAGGAGGAGTTGCTGTCTGTACTGATGTTTTATCAGTTTTGCATGTGGATGCACTTAAATGTAGCACCCTTTCTGTGCCTGGCTGTGTTGCATGTGCTGTCCTTGTCTTCCTTGTGTCTGTGCATCTGTGTGTGTGTGTCTGAGAAACGCTCTCAGCAAACTGGTTGAACCTTTAAACAGAAAAGGGCTGATCAGTCTGGCATAGAGACCCCAGGTGCCTTCAGAAGGGCTTCAGTGGCCAAGAAGGAGAAAAACCCGACCCCAGAATTACTGGAAGAAGCAGCCCTCAGCACTAAACACTGATGTGCTGTCAAAATTTGCTTCTATTTTTTGCCTTCTGACAGCAAAAGGTATCATGATTAGCTGTCTTTAGAATCTAATTATATGTTTGATTTTTTTTATTCAATTCCTGGAAAATTTTTATTGTTTTGAGCACTTGGTATATCATCTATCATCTATATCAGTATTTCATCTTAGTTCTTCTGAAGTTTTTCATCAATTCATTCCTACAATACAATAAGATGATCTTTGGTATACTTTAGCAAATTTACCCCTTTCTCCCCTCATGATCTTCCCTGCTTCCATTATTGTCTCTCCATTTTGGACTCCTACCTTAAGCACAAATAATATTCATTAATGATCTATTATCTTCCTAACTTTTTAGCAGTTAATCAAGAAGGGTTTCTTCCTTGACAGATATTTGCAAATATCCCAGATATTTGAGTAAATATGGATTACTACAATCAATTGTATTATCTTCTTTTTTCCCTTCTCTTTTCCCTGGGATCCTTATAGAAATTATGTAAAAGGGGGGTATTGCAGTGCAGCTCCAGTAAGTACATGGTGTAGACCTCCATATAGACTTAAAAGCCTGCAGCTCATGTGTCTTGAATGAGCTAAATGCAGCTCCCTGTGAAACAATGATGATGGAGATATTAACCGAAGAAGAATTTACAAAGATTGCCTCCTTTCAAGTTTTCATCACAAGAGAGAATGACTTGGACCAATTACACTAGCATTTTAATGGCAATCTAATTCTCTGTGTTTCAACCAATTGTCAAAACCAAAAATGCTTGGAAAGCTGAAAGAAGATGAAAATTGTTAGTTGCCCTGTATAACAAGCTAGACAGCAGGGTTGTTTTAAAAAATATTCCCTAAAAATGTTGCTTACAAAAAATTTACGCTTTTATCTATAAATTATTGGGCATAACATATTTGTCAATGGAATGGACAATTTTTTAAATGGAAAAATGAGTCACTCTACATTACACATATACAACAATTCTTTATATGCATAGAAAATTATTCAGATACATGAAATAGCAAGAACCAGTTGGTAAAATTAAAATGCATAAAATACAGAATGAACATGGAACAAAGCAATAGTTTTGGATTTACAAGACTTCTCAAATGGGAAATAAAAAAGGTATGCAAATATATGAAAAAAAATATTCAGTAACACTGACAAAGTCCCTGGGTTTTATAGAATTCACTCTTTAAAGCCTTGGAGCAGTCAGTTTGGTTTTTTTAAAAAAGGAATCTATTCCACTCCTATGACAAAACCCAAAAGGATACCGAGAAGCTGAATCACAACACAGAAGTCTGATTTTTATTTCTGGGTTGGTTTGTTGGTTTTTTTTTCCAGATTCCATACCAATTCCTTACAAATGTAATGTTTTACAATGAAAATACTGTGTTGAAAAATAGATTTGAACCACAATTTTTGTATTTTTATATGTGGCTGTGGTATTTCCCATGTTACCTGCTTTTTTTGATTTCATGAGTGTCATTTTCCATTGTTATTTTTGGTTATGTGTCAGTAGCATTCAGAGGTTTCAATCCCTATCAAAATCCCTCAGTGCCAAGGATCTTGCAGTACAGGCTATTCTCTGGTGAACTTAAAATTGGAATAATCAGAAGACAGGAGAGATAGTGGATTCATTCACAAAGATCTGAATCTGGGCATAGGTGGGTTCTGTTATCCTGCCAGTACTGGCAGCTTGGATTCCATCGCCGTGTCTCAGTGTATGCTCTCCCTGTGCTCACCCAGAGACTGAGCCCTGGTCCCCAGGCCAAGTAATGCAGCACGGACTGGGCCCGCTCTGCATTGAAGTGGAGCATGCATTAGAAATACAAGGCACCTGTCTCAAATCTTTCCTAGCTTCCAGGTGGTGCTCTGTGGCTCTCTGGACACATAAAATAATAGTTATTTTGTGCGCACATACACACACAAAATAACTGTTATTGTGAGGTTTCTCTAGTCCAAAGTGTTGTAATAATACATGTTGAGTTTGCTGAACCCAAGTTACAGAAAGAGTTGCCTGAATTCCTACAAGTGAGACTCTTGTTATGAGCCAAAGTACCAGACTATGAATGCCAAGGAAGAATTTAGTTTTGGTCTAATTCTTAATAATCTAATAAAAGAATTATTTTTAGACTAGTTGTCATTATATTAACACATATTTTATACAGGCAAGTTGATATATCTAATCAAAATTTCTGAATTTCAGAAATTTCAGAATTCATCAATGGTTTCAGGCCGTGAGGGAGGGAGGGTTATGGCCATGTTTGGCATTCCAAGTTTTTCATGGACATAGCGATGAGGATGATATTGTGCGGATAATGTGTGATGAGTTGAGGTTTCTTTCTAATCCCTCCGGGATCTGCCCTGCATTACATTTATTGTCATGCTTTACTTACTGGCCTGCAAGTGCACAGTACCTCAAAATTCACATCCATAATCACCATATGTAATGTTTTGCACTTGTATATTTGTTCTTCATTCTCTGTTACATCCAGAATTGGTTTTACTCAGCTCCTGGTGCTGCACTTTTTGTGACTGGTTAATTGAGCATTGGTGAGTAGTTCACAGCCCAGGAGCCACCTGATTTCAGTGGAATTACATATTTTTTCTCTGTATTTATTGTACACATTTGGCTGTATTCAATTTTTCTCCGTAATAGACTACCTCAGAAATACTTATCAGAGAATGTTGAAGGTTGCAGGAGCATTTAAATTACTTAAACCATTTCCTCTTCAGTAGCCTTGATTTTTGAGTGAAGCCCATCTCAAAATTAGAAGTGTTCAATGGCAACCTATAAACTACATTAAGCTCTATTAACTCATTGGACCAACCTATTTTGGCAGATGTGCTCATCCAGAAAATAGAGAACATAAAATTCAATGGCTTTTTCCCACAGCATCAGACAAATTTAAGCCACTCATAACATCAATTTACGGAGAAGTGGCAGACTTATAAATTACTTGAGCTTTATAGGCAATATGAAGCAAACATATGGTGTAAGGTATTTGGAAAGGCATTTATGAGTCCTGTAAAAATGCTGTAATAAAGTTCTAAACAGTTATGCCAGGGTACTTTTTCAATACTGGCATGTGTTCCTAACTCTTGGGTCATCTTTCAAACACAATTCAATAGTATCAACGTATTTCTCAGCTTTCAGGACCAATTTTGTGCAGTCTTAACTTTACTTTAGCTGATACTTACTGATGTTTTTTCGTTTTTAATTTTAAAAATTATTTCAAGATGACTCCATTACTAGTCACAGAAAACAAGAAAATCAAGTTCTTGAAAATCCATTAATAGAATATGTAAAATGCTTTATATTTTTAAGGCTGTTTGCTGTGCAATGAGGCAAAATAATCATTAGTGAACATCCAGAAGAGTAAATACTTCAATGCAAATAATTCTCTGCAAAGTCCATAAATCCTTTTTATTTTGGTGATAGATCTTTCCCTCTAACCAGTGGCATGGTAATCTGTTGATCTGTTCTTGCTCTGCAGAGCTGCTGCTCACCCTTCCCTGTTTCATCTTCAGTACCACTCAGGAAGGCACCTCAGTTTTTCAGAGCTGACACATAAGCTCCTTGCTTCAGGAAAATGCAGTAATGACAGTCACAATACTGTGTATGAGACAACAAACAATTCAGAAGGTTTTAAGTGTCATCTCCAATTCGAATCAAGGTATCCTGTCTTCCTTAGCCCTGAATTAGCCTCCAACCTTTCTCGTGAACTGACAGATTAAGGGAGGATTCTTGGTATTGGTGTGTGCTAAAGGATATGTGTTTTTCAGTACCCTCTCACCTAAATATAGCAACTAATGATAGTACATTCCTAAACATCAACTCCTAAAATTTTATTTTTATATAGCCTTTAAAAAGAACACAGAACATATTGAACACAATGTTTTTTCTGAAGCCCATTACTACTACAGAGCTACAGAATACCCTTGTGAATTCCTTAATTTAACAAAGAAACCTGTTGAAAAAGCATTGTATAAATAGACACTTTTTCGTTTTCATTGACTGAAATATGCACTTCATTTAGAAATGTTATCCAGTTGGGTGTTTAATTCTCTCCTTGTACTGCTCTTTGGGTTGATACCTGAGTCTCTGGGGATGTACTGCAATTTACTGAACCAGCCTGACTTCTTTAGAGTTAGTTCACTAGAAGTTTCTTGTCATTTACTTCATTTATTTCAGAATTAGATAATTAAATTTTCCATGATATGGTTTTATTTATGAAAACTGGTGATCTGTACCCAAATCCAAGGCAATGGAGATATACAGATTGTTAAAGGTATCCACAAAATTGTGACAGAAGTTCTCCTGGTTTTACTTTGTTAAACAGGGTAAAATCCCTCTTTTTGCTTTGATCAACAAGATTTACTCTTCATTAGTGATGGATTTGAAAAGTACAACGTAATAAAAATTGCCATAGTTTTATACCCAAAATGATAAAAAGAAAGCAATGTGAACTCTAAACTCATTCTATAAAATTAATTTTCTTATATAGTCTCTAATTTTAAAACAATTTTAGAGAAATAGAAACTTTTTATTGTTGATTAAATGTGAATACTAGTTAAGTGATAAAAATCAAACCAGAATTATTTGAAAGATAGCAAAGGAAGCAATATTTACAGTACTGAATTCTTTATTGCATAAATAATATTTGTTGTAGGTCTTTCCAGTAGACATAAAACTGCCTGCTGTAGATGACTGTGCAGAGTTGACAGAAAATTAGTAGCTTCAATTGTAATTCCATAAAACCTATTTGTATAATTTTACTGTTTGCGATAATTTTACTGTTTACTTTAAAATGTTCCCTCTCTGGAAAATTCAGTCCTTAAGGACATTAAAAATAATAAAGTAGATATTTCTGTATAGCTAATAACATAAAATTAAGGTATTGATTTTTCCAGTGAATATATTAAGACTGTGAAATTCATTGTTCAGGAAAAAGGTGGGAGACATGAGATGGAAAAGATTATAAGGATATTAAAAGCTTATAATTATATTGAGACTTTCCAGAGTCATATCACCTAATACCATACCTACTTCAGATATCAAATTAAATATAAATTTCATTAAGACAAAAATTCAGGGGGACTTATTTTGCCAGAGTGCCCCTACTGATTTTGGGTGCAGATGGCTAAGGATTTGTCTCTGACCATTTTCTATTGCTCCTCAAAGGAGATGAGATATTGAGTTAAACAGAGAGTAGGTGTTTAATTATGTTTAATTAACTGTTTATTAAATAAGCAATTTTTTATGGAATCTTCCAAATATTTAGACTTTACAATATCTTTCAAAGGGTTGGTAGATTACTTTGGGTATTATGATATTTTAGAATAAAATTTAGGATCTATCACTAATGGGTTTACATGACAAAATGGACAAGATAAGCATTTAGAGATTAATAAGGCTTCTCATTTCTTACAGTACAATTTGGAGGAGAGCTTTCGAAATAAAATTTAAACTGATTTCTATAAGCATGTGATAAAATAGAATATCAGGTATATCATGTTTGAAAAGGTATTAAGGGCACATTCAGCATGTGCCAGTTCCAAGAAATTGGATGTCAGGTCTTCTAAATGTTCTTTTTCTGCTCTTCCCACTACATTGCAGTGCATCCTGTTGTGTATTACTAAGAACTGTGTTAATCAGTAACTATATTTTTAACTAGAGATGAGCATAAACTGTTGCTGTCATAAGATGTGACATCTAAGAATATGTCCAAATATTACTTTTTTAACAATGAAAAAATATTTTAACAAAGTGAAGAAGTTTGATGAGCGAGCAGAGTGCAAACATGTCAGTGTCTTGTTAATGGGAAATAAAAGAGTGTTTTGAGCTACCACTTCTGCCTATTTTTAGGCATCTGGAGTTGCCATCCTACAGTCATGCAGAAGTCTATAAATCAATTATAGACTTCAGTTGATTACAGCCTGATCTAAGTCAGATCACCTAGGTCAGATCTAGGCTGGCAAGATTTTTTAATTAATACATTACTTCTCATGTCACAATAAATAAATCAAAGAGCTAGGGCATCTCATTTAGAAAGCATAATAAAGCATATCTTTGGTTTTCCTGTCAACAAGTGAAGAAGCTATATCCTAATAAAAGATTCAATGACACCCAAAATATCTTATCTACATGTACTTGAAATAAGTTTCTTTATATTTCTTGAGACTGTTATTAATTCTTTTTTCTAGCTCTGTCTTCTAAGCTAAATGGAAGTCAAAATAATCCAGTTAGCTATTAACAAGACCAGCATTGTAAGTGACTTCATTTTTAAGTCAACTAGTTATGACAATGTCAAGCATCACAAACAAAAGAACACATTGATATTCTCCTTGGAAATCAGAAAAAAATATCAAAACCCAGAATTCATTATCTTTCTCCTGGGGCACTCAGTGTTAATGTATCTGCCAATCATTTTAAAACTATGACCACTGTACAGTCTCCCCGGGCAAATTTTTAATTTATATGCAATTATATTACAGACGTACTTTCCATATCTTACATAAATAAGTTGCTAATATCTCCCAAGATTTTTAACAAATTATAAAAAGACTCTTTTATTAATAATTCTGTTATAATTTAATGGTTCTACTTGTCATCAGGTCATAGTTTTTGCTGCATTCCCTCAGGGAGCCAACGCTGTACAAATTCTAAGTAAATTAGTTTAAATGAAAACAAATTAACAGTGAATCATGCAAGCTGACCTTTACCTATTAGTTGTAATGCAAGATTATTATCTGTAAGTCAGTAAATACTGCAGGATAAATGATTCATTTAAGCTTTATTCACATTAATGAGAAGTGAATTTTAATTCAGCAAAATATCCTTAGTGGATTTCATTGTATGAATATTGTGAGTAGAAAGGAGATGTATGAAAGTCAAGGAGGGGAGGAGGAGATATGCTAGAAAGGGTGGAAGAGATATAGGGCAGACCAAAACCACTGGACTCAAGCTTGCACAGGTCTATAAAGACTTTGGGGGACACAAATATATCAATCTTCTATTCATCAACAATAAATGATCTGTTGCAACAAATCAGATTAGTTAGCCAGGCACTTTGTGAATATTCTGTCAAAAGTGGCAAATGCTAAAAACCAGGTATTTCTGGCTTTAAAATATGGGCCTAGAAGCTGCAGGATGCAGATGTGGCAGATAGTCAGTGTGGCCAAGTGCTTTTTTGGTTAACTTCCATCCAGGGAACTGTGCTTCTGGATGAGAATAATAGCTACCAGAGGTACCTGAAAAATACAGGAAGATTTTAGCTACTGGATATATGGGTTTTTTGCAAAGAAAATAGACATGTCATGTGAAGATGGTAAGTATGTTTGTAATAGACATGGAGAAAAGAAAGGCTCAATGAAAAAGTAATCCATGCTTGCTACAGCTCATTAATGTTTTATATCAATAGGATTATGATATGACTGGTGCAGAAGACATGGTGCAGAAGCAACTGGAATGAACTGGGATTTGACTAGAAAGCAAAAACTGCTCAGCACTTTTGGATGGAAGATTGTGGAACAGCAAAAAAGTGGGGCCATCCTTTTCATGTCCTGTCTTACTGTGCAAAGAGGATAAGGACTTCTCTCTTTCCACTCAGATAAGTTAGAAAATCTACTAGTTCTGTGGAACATTAGTTTTTGATCTTTTGTGCTTGTATAGTGCTCTCTCAAGACCTGATTATGAGCAAGGTCCATAGATGTCATGATAAATAATAAACAAAGGGTAATATCAGAAAAAATGGTGATAATATAATACCAAACAGATATTTTCTTCTAGGATTCAGGAGAGAGTGTAAATTCATACTGTCAGTAGAAAGGGCTGTTTTTCATAACAAATAACTCTGTTGTAATATAAACTTGCCAGGTAAATTTTCTTCTGTGCTCCTTGATGTGCTGTTGTAATCTATTACACTCACAATTCTGAGTAAACTTAGGATGTTCTGAGACAACCCATCTGTTATTCAAACACATTTAAGGCTTCCTTTCCAGTAATTTTTGATATTTGATTGATAGGTATTTGATTTCTTACAAGGTGTTCCCCAAAATGTGGTAGGGCAGAGTTCTTAAAAATAAATCAAAAAAGTTATTTGTTTGATTTTTCTAGTCTATGCATTTTTTCTGCCAGTATAGTCAGCATAACTTTATCTCAGTCTAGCTGTCTATACCCCAGCCATTTTCACTGGATTTTTTCCCATGGAAATTTCCATTATGTTTTTCATCTTCACCTGATGATGACTGTTCTATTTTTCATCTAGTGCTGTCTTTTTCTAATTCGATTCATACTCCTAGGTTCCAAAGATCTTTTCAGATTTCTTGCTCACTACACTACACAGCTGTCAATAGTCAATTATGGTATTCCTGAAAAATTAGTACTGCTTAACCCAATCATATTTCCATGTTGAACTATTTTTAGCTTTTCCAAGTCCCCAGAAGAACTTGCTGTGAATGAGCACATCAGACTCCAGGTCTAAAGAAAGCCATTTACCAGACTAGACCACAAGAGAGCAGCTATTAAAATCACCTTCTGCTTAATAATTGAGAGGTTTGAGTTCATCCCATCGCAAGACATGCGCATAGTTCCTCATGTGCTCTGAAGTTATTGACCGTAGGTAGGCATTTCACCATCAGAAACCTTACAAAGGTCTTGTGTATGTCCAGACCACCTAACTGGGGCTATGCACCCTCTTCAGCTGTGCTTCTTAGAACAGAGCAGTGCACTAATACATTTATGTATGTTCATTCACAAATATGCACGTGACATTTATATGATGTATGCAAAATAGGTACCTTATAAAAAGTGTTCAGAAAAGTATATCTGAATGGCAGGAATTTTTTCATAAGATTTAGACCTGAGCTTTCAAACACAGAAAGCACCAGTGGTTGTTTTGTCCTTTGTGAATTTTGTGCATGGACAATAAGTTGGACAGCCTGGGAGTTGCCAGTTGTATTCTTAGACCTGGGAATCATTAACAGAAATCATTTCTAGTAGAAGAAACAGATCCAGGCTTTTGATGTTTAGCATGTCAGCTATCAAGTCTACACATGGCTATTTAACACTCATTATTAGCTTTCAGCTGCTACAATAAGCAAACGGAGATATAAAGGTCTGTCAGAGTTCTGCTCTTGCCTCATTTAACTTTACCAAGTCATGGGACAAAGTGATTGAAATTTTACTGTGTAGTAATTTTTATGTGCTCCAAGTTAGTGGAAAACACAATTTCGTAGTTCCTGGCACTCCATGAAAACCAAAGAGAATATATTTTTCCAAAAACCAGAATATTTTCATGTTAGGCAAATCAAGTCACTACCTGATTCATGTCAGTCTAAACCACTGCGGTGAGATATTTTACAAGATTATTTAGCAAACTCTGAGAGACAAGACTTAGTTTTTCCTCCTCTGATTGCATTAATTTCTGTGTCATTTCTTTACTCTAAAATATCTGACCTCAGTGTTATTGCTCCTGGCTTGCATAATATGAAACAAATACAATACAAATAAATCAGTTTATTAATAGTTGATCTTTATCAACATACTTCAAGCTTTTCTAAAGTGATACTAAATAACAGCGGGAAGATGTAAAGAATAAAACTAAAAACATTTGGGGTATAAAGCTGGTGTCAAGAGCCATGAAACTAGGGAATGTGACTTTATCCCACTCATTCCCATTTCTTGCTAGGAAAGAAATTATCTACCTTAGAAAATTATGAATGGTAACTACAGCATTATTTCTTTAGTTATAGTGATATACCTCTGAATGATGCAGTCTATATCTGCATGAGTTAAACTAAACTCATTATCGTTAAACTAAATGTCCTTATTTTCTGAGCTCCCTATTTTCCAACTGGCATGTCTATATATTCCCTTAAAATCTATTTATTTTAATTGTTGAAGCCTAAATAAAGACTAATAAAATAATTTCTCTCCCAGTTTTTAAAAAAACCTGCCAGGCTAAGATTTAATTAATTTATTGTGATTCTAAATAGTCTTTTTTCACTTGAATCCCAAAACTGGTGAGATAGCTGTCTGAAATAGTGGCAGGGTATATCAGGGTACAGGAAGGGCTGGTGAACCCCTGCTCAATCCTTATGGGCTGGGCTCTGGGAGTTGCAGGAGCTGTCCATTGAGCCGGTGAGGACTGATGGCCACAAACTGAGCTGAAATGGGGTTATGGGCAGGAGTAGGAGAAGATTCAGGGAAGGATCTAAGTGAGAGCTGATCACAAAGGCTTAAATAAAAGGCCTTTGTTATGCCTTAATAAGTGGTCACTACTCTTGTCTTACAGTGCCTAGTACACTCACCCCCAAATGGAAGATTTAGCATAGCTGTCTTTTCTGGCAGCAGAGACTTTGATCTACTTCCTGAATTTACTAGATTGCACTGTGCTTTCAAGTACAGACTCTTTTAATGATGTGATGCCACACATAGTTCCAGCTACCCTAGATGCATCTTCTGCCAATGGTTCTTCTAAGTATTATATTGATTTTTCCCCTTGTCAAAGTTAGCTGGTGAATTCGTCCTAAATTTTTTATAGGTCTGGGAACAAACCCCATAATTTTCATTAATTCAATTTTTCCTTAGGAAGCCCCCTAAGTCTTAATGCTCTTCTTTTTTTTCCTTAACAATGCACTATAGAGCTGCATCATGTCATAGTTAATTTGCAGTACATTCGACTCAAGAAGGTTGAGAAACCTCTAGAAATTATTTAGCTTTTCACTTCAAATGAATGGAAGACAGTAGGAAGAACCCTATTGACAGAAATTATCTGTGCATCCACATCTAGAAGTGATTTTATTTTGGCTCTAAATTTTTCCTAGACACATTATAGATTAAACATATTTGAATTGTTAATAGACTGTGACTAAACAATGAAATTATATAATGGGATAAATAATGGACTTTCTCAGAATGTTATATATCTGATATGTATATGATGAGTACCTTGCTTGGGAAAAAAATAAGAGGAAATTTGAACCATTTCCAAAGTTTTTTGCAGCACTTACTAATGTCCTGAATCTTCACTATTTTCTGTTAATTCTTTGTTTCTTTTCTTATTTCTTATAGACAACTTCACTTAGTGACTGAAACATTAAGAAACAAGTAAAACCCAAAAGTAATAGTTAATCAAAGAATTTTCATGCTAACAATACAGAGCTGTACAAGAAAATAACTATTTTCTGAATCTGAATTCATATCTACAGGTATAAAACTGCATTAGTAATCTTTTTTGCAATGATTACACTGACTCAGTGCAGAGAAAATTGTCTTTTTCTTTTTGTCAATCTAAAGCTTTAATGAGTTTATGTCAGAAGATTGTAAATAAATGGCAGACAATGAGGGGTTATGGAAATAAAAAAGACAGTTTTATGGCAGCTTTCATTTTCTTTCAAACTTTTATTCTAATTTATATTTTCTATTTCATAGACTCTTAGAATATGAAAGGGACCCTCAAAGATCATCTAGTTTCAACCCCTCTGGTGTGGCAGGGACACCTTTGGGTGGTTGCATGCAGAAGGTAGTTGTCAACAGCGAGGGATCCTAGTGGACATCATAGACAAGTGGTGTCCCTTAGGGGTTTTTACTAGGACAAGTGCTATTTAATTCCTTCATCTCTGACACAGCTAAAAGGATCCCTCAGCAAATTTGCAGATGACACCAAGCTGAGAGGTGCAGTTGACACACCTGAAGGATGGGATGCCATCCAGAGGGACCTGGACAAGCTCAAGAAGTGGGCCCATGGGAATGCCATGAGTTTTAACAGGACCAAGGGCAAGGTGCTGCAGCTGGGTCAGGGCAACCCCTGTATCACCACAGGCTGGGGGAGGAACAGATCCAGAGCAGCCTTGCTAAGAAGGACTTGGGGTGCATGAGAGGCTGCACTGAGCAGGCAAAGTGCCCTCCCAGCCCAGAAAGCCAATTGCATCCTGGGCTGCATCAAGAGCAGCATGGCCAGCTGGTCAAGGGAGGGGATTCTCCCCCACTGCTCCACTCTGGTGAGACCCCACCTGGAACTGCATATCAAAAGGATGTAACAGAATTTTTAGCAATGTATTAAGTTAAAAAAAAAAAGTCTTAATAATTGTAAACACTAGAGGCCTTGAAAAAATATATCCATGAAGATTACAGAAACTACATTACTAAAGATTTAAAAAAATTCATCAAAACATATCCTGAGCTGCCTGATCTAGCTTCAGAGTTTGACCTGCTTTCAGCCTGTGTTAGAGTTGGAGTACCTTAGAAATTCCTTCCACTCCAGAACATAAAACAAATGTAATCCTTTATCTCATATCTGTTCTGGTTTGCCAAAGTCATTCTTGAAGGCTGAGATCCTAAAGTTCAACTACAACTAGCAAACTCAGTATAGCACCTGGTATTTGTGAGATTTGCCCATTCCTCCATGTATGTACCTAGTGAGAAAATAGTTTTATTCTTAAAGTCTCTGTATGTATGTGGGTATATCAAAAAATGTTTAGAACAGCAGATTTGAGTCAATGTGTTTTATGCAACTTCTGAGATTCTTGTGACTAGAATTGTTAGGAAAATATAAATGAGTCTGTTGTCTGATGTGCAACTAGGAATAATCTCTTTTTTGTATATTATACACATGTTATCACTTGATACTAGAGAGTTGCAGCAATAAAATATGATTATCATAATATGCACAACAGGTAGTTATACAGATCTGTGTATTTATAGGTCAACTTGGATAGCAATTTCTGTGTTTGGATACTATTTCTTTAAATTAATTTTAATCATTATTTTAATAATTTAAATTATACTATCATTGTATATATTATACATCTATATAATTTTTGTATTATATTATACCATTATATATTTTTTATGATACTATACTAAGACTATTTAATCTGAAAACCTAGTCCTGCTGGCTATCAACTGATGTACAGTCACAAAGAGCTGTACAGAGCTGAAGATTTCACATGGAGAACAAAGCTTGAGTGTAAGTACTAGGCAGGAATTTTTTTAATCTCTGTGGGAAGAAATTTAGGGTGTATGCATCTGAGAATCCCCTGGGGACTGGTGTGACACTGGTGTCGGCTATGAGTCACAGAAGCTTGGAAAACCTTTTTGAAACACTAAAGATCTTTAATACTGCAGAGTTCTCAAAACTATTAACTGCAGAGAACATAATTAAAGATGCATACTGTTAATCTAAAATATGCCCAGCTCTTCTAGATGCTCCAAATGTGAGACTGCGAGCAAGCATATTTTAAAGTGATAGGTTAAAAAAATAAAATTCAACTATTATCCATACACATTCCAAGTTAAACTGTTTTACTGAACTACCAAAATTCTTAATCCTACATCATTATACCATTTAAAATGCGGTTTGCTTTATTTTTCCTCCAGTATTTCTTCTTCAACTATACTGCTTGAAACCTATGGTTCTGTCAGCAAGAGCAAAAAGAGTGGGTTCAGTCCTCACCTGTTGCTGAGAATAAATAATACCTTAGCTAAAACCAAATGTAAATAATCTCCATTAGAGGATAAGACAGTACAACATATTCAAAATATCTGTCATTGTTTAGAAATTGTTGGGAAGGGCTTTAAGGGGAACCCAGGTCATTGACCCCTGCCATTTTCATCACAAAATACAGAGACCTTTGAAAGAAAACCTTGTAACCAACAAAATCTTATGCTTATTAAAAGCTTTAAATTACTGCTCTTGCATTAGGGATGAACACCATCCCCAAAGTAAAAGCAGCCCAAAAATGGTAGAACGGGTGGGATTCTTAGCTAGCTATTGTTTAAATATTTATATATTTAAAGCTATTGTTTAAATAACAAGTTATTGTTTAAATATTTATATATTTGTATTTATATAATATATATTCTATAAATTAAGCTGAATATAAATAAAGAATATAAATAAATTTTCATTCTATAAATTAATTCTACTAATTAAGCTGTAAAAAAGCATTGTAATGTGACACTCAGTTCAGATGTTGAAGAGAGAAAAAGGCCTTGATAAGTTGTACTCTCCAGGCATCTGCTGGTTGATATTAGGAATAATGTCCTGATGTTCCCTCACTGATGATAGGGAGAGTTGACTCATGCCTCTCGTGGTCTTGGAGGCAAGATGTACATGATTACAGGGGAAAGAGTGGTTCCAGTGTCCTGCTCTAAATTCTGGTGATGAAGCACTGGGCTGAGTGACATGTTCCTGATCACTCCCCAACTACATGATTTACTACCCTTTTCTACAGCTCTTTTCACAGTCCAGTTTCTTCATCTTTACCATCAGCTATTCCTATTTACTCTTTCCCCAGGGATCTCAGTTTTGCTGAGACTTTTTACACCTTCTTGTTATTCATGATGCGGTTGCCTGGAAAATTCCACCTTGGTCAGCAGTTCTGTAAGGTAATGCCTCTTTTTATACATAGTTTTTCATTTCTGCCATTTCTCATGTTGTTGTCATCTTAGTTTAGTAAGGCTTGGCCAGTTGCAATTACTCTTTTACATTTACTCCTTTCCTATTTGTTACACCTGTATTTTCTCTTGCTGTTTCCTTCTTAGTGCAGTTCAGGATTTTTTTTTTCTGGATACTCCAAAACAATTAACAGCCCATAAACTCTGCTTGTTTATCTCGCCTTTAATCTGCCCTAGACAAATACTTGTCTTTAGAAGAGGACATCAGAACGTAAAATGCTATTATCACCCAGAAATGCTACTTACTGTCTTTTGATCAACTCTTGTTGCAAAGTAAGGGAAAGTAAATATAACAATGACTCCAAGAGGCCATGTCTATTATTGATAAGAGCACTTCTGAATTACCATCCCGTAGTAAAAACATTTCTTTCCTCTTATTTATAGTCCTTCCAGTTTTTAAGGAAGAGGATGGTGTGCGCTGGCTGATATGTACTGCATGAGCGAGAGAGTGCTGACAGAGCAAAAATGGCATAGTCTGTGAGCAGATGGAATAAAGCAATTAATAGATATGTCTACTTTCACTGACTGTTCTAGAGATACAAATAAGGTAATATTAAATGAGTGAGAGGGAAAAAAAAGAGACAGGCCTTACATGTACATCTGCTGATAGTCATCAGTGAAAAGGAGTAAAAATAAACACAGACTTTTTTTAGCCAATACTGCCATTAACATCCAAGGCCCTCAGTCGATCAGACTGGGCCAAATTCATCTTTGTTCCCTAGCTCTTGGCAGCATCTACTTCCAGATACTGGGTGAAGTTTCAGATGGCCTAAACATGGATCTTTCCATTGGTTCTGGAAGAGACATAGTGATTTATGACTGTTGAAATCCATCCTTGTGTGTTTGCAAAGGATGTAAACCAGAGCAGTGACAGATCCATTGATTTTTCCTCTCACTTCCTTGTCAATGTTTTCTGCTTTGTAGTGCTTAACATTTTCTCTTCAGTTCTTACAGATATCACCTGCACCAATTTTAGTCACTCCTGAGGTATAACAGCTTTCAAATAAGTACATAGTTAAATAATTCATTTAACACTTTCTTTCTAATCAGAGAAATAACGAATAACAAATTGAATAATAAAGAGTAAAAACTGCTAATATTAGCCTACTGTGTAAGAATTTACTTCTATTTTGCTTTACATTTTAGAATACAGTGAAGCTGTATTCTAAAAATATGTAGATGAAATACTACTATAATGATTTTGATACTATTAATAATGATTACTCATTTTAGAAACCCCTGAATGAACTCAGTTTTATTTCTAAACTGTATGAATGACCTGCCTTCTTTATATATCAGATCATTAGTGGGGATTTATACAAATAATATGGTGATTTATTATGGTTTTCTAAGATCTCTGGTTGCAGTTTATGCCCTGATTTCAAGCATGAATGTTGTCAATGTTTTGCTTGAACTAAATAATTTATCACTAGAAACAAAAAGATTGACAAACTAGATGCTGTACTCTGTAAAAATTGATCTGGTAGTGGTAGATCAGAAAAAAAGTCTGTTAAAAATTCTTTCTGTAATAAGGCAATATTTGCATTATGTATAATAAATAATACAGAAGATGTTACTCAGTGTGCATGAAAATGAATTACAGTCATCAGCAAACTAATTTTGAACTTGTTTTGTGCATCATTAATTTAATATTACTAGAAAATCTATACAATATTTGATATGCACTTAAGATTACATTGATCAATTTCTTCAGTCAGTTACAGAGACATGTCTTAGAAGATTTCTGTTTGTATCACTATTTAACATCTCTTTAACTTCTTTTTGCATGAAACAGTCAATGAAATGCAGTGCAATCCTATGTTACTTAAACAAAAATTCTATGAACATCAAATATTTGCACTGTATGGAAAAACTGGAGGATTGATTTGCTGATAAAAAGATTTTCTATATGTCATTGTAATACTGAAAAACTGGTCACTTCAAGGAGAGGAATTTTTCATGCTTATACCATTTTAGAAAAAAAATCTTAGTACTGAATCATTTACAGTAATGTTGCTGGAATAAAATTTTAATGCTTTATAATTTTAGGTCATTCTCTAAGTAAGGGAAACATTCCATAAATTCGAGTTCCTTTTGTTCAAATATTTTAATACTTATTCCTCCTGTAGATTGGCAAGTCTTAAAGAGTGTCATAAATAATAAACTCATTGGAGATGCGGCATCACTTAATGCTAACAGTCAGAGAAAGTATTCATAGCCCTTTGCTGCTTTGATCTGCTGAATTCTCTGAAATCTGTTGTCCTGTCCTGTGATGCTGCAGTTTCTAGTTAAAGCAACTTGGAGTAGGCACTCCCAGCTGTCACACCCCTTCCTTCCCTTCAACACACAGAATGACTGAGAAAGCCAAAGCATCCTCAGAAGAACTTGTCACATTTCAGATATATAAAGGCCCTGTTCCTGGTCAGGCTTATATTCCTTTCTTAAGATTGTGAACAAAATTTTGTATGATCCTGAGAGATAAGTTTCACCAACACACATATTTTCATGGCTCTAGGAAAAAGAAAAAACTTTATTTCATTTATCAGTTTTGGCAATGCTGTAAAAACCTCCCCCATACACAGAGGGCCTGCTCTATGACTTGGTATTGCTTATCTCCAAAATAGGCACTATTTTGACTAGGTCAAGTGGCACCATTCAATAAAATATTAATTTTTCAAACACTTGTATTGGGAAATCTATCCTCCTTTTCTAACTTCCCAGAGCAGTCCTTTCCTTGGCCTAATTTTCAACTCATCCTTACATTTATAGATTTTTCTAGCACTGCTACTTTCTGCTCAACCTTTTCATAGCTGCTGAATGGAGTAATATTAAAGGATAGGTCATCCTGCATAGCTGTCTGTAAGGAACATTCCAAGACAGGGTTGGATGCATTTCTTTTCTATTTCCAGCCAGTTACTTAATCAAGATACCTACTATAGAAAAATAATGTGCAAAGTAAAATGGGGCATGCTATAATATCTCACTGTTTTTAAAACCCCTGTATGTCATTTCATAGCATTTTAATTTTTTCATGCTTTGTAATCACTACTTTCTTGACATCCACTGTACATTGACTAATACAATCACTAAAAATCCATCTCAGAGTTTCCTAATAATGTCTAAATTTATTTGCAATCTACGTCTGAATAATTAAAATGAAAATACTGCCTGGTCTGCATTTTTAACCAATACTTCCATGTGGAAAATATCAGTAATACAAAAAGAAATGTTTAATTTCAGTATTTCATTTTCTGTTGAGTTGTTAGCTGTAGAATTATTAATAGCACTAAAGTTACTTAAATAAATATTTTATTATTTTACCAGGAAGGTAAAATTCATACATCTATATACAATCAGTAATAGAGAAGTTTTTGCACCCACATTTAACTGCTGAACATGCAGAATTGTGTGCTTGACGAGTCCAGCTCCTGCCTCAGCATCCATGCAATTCTTCATTTTAATTAGATCTCTTGGCAAAGATGCAGACCAAAAGCTCATGAGTCTCCTTTGACTGTTTTAGATGAATCAGCCTTGCTGTGATACAGTGCACACCTACACACTCACATGCTTCTTAGCTGTCTTCACAGGATAGCAGGAATTAAATTAAAAAGTCACATGGCCACCTTACACAACAGAAGTAATGGAAAGTTTGGCATTTTCACACTTATTTCCACACATATTTCCTTCTTACATCTTCTCAGTGCTCCAAGTACTTAACTAGGGATTTCTTGCAAGAACTTAATCTGATCCTATGAAAAGTGAAGTGAAAATCACACTAGAGTGGCTCCAATAGCTGCATAGATTTTATCTAGAAGTAAAGAAATGTGATCCAAGTAATTTCATCCTGGGAAGTAAAGACTGAATTACCCACAGTGTGGTTTTCCTGTTCCAGCTCATGCTGGTCCCCTGCTCCAGCATGGATCTTTCCCATGGGGCCATTCCTTCAGGAACAGACTGCTCCTGTGAGGGTCCCCTGTGAGCCACAGTTGCTACCAGGAGCCTGGTCCTGAGTGACTCTGCATGGGTGACAGACAGATAACCAGCTCAGGAGCTGTACTCGACTGAGACAGGGTCTGTTCTTTGCCTTCTTGGTGTTTAGTTCATTGCATCATAATGTATTTAATTCTTCCTATACTGTTTGCCATTAAACTATCCATAAGGAAATGTTTTTTGAAAGCATACTGACATGTGGGCATTCTTTTTAATATGCCAGTCTATTCAAGTTTTAATGAGTACAGAAATTCAGGAAGAGTACGTATAAAAGACTTTTTTGTTTGAATTAGATTGCAGCTTTGCAGAGTATGAGAGGCTTATACTTATGGACTGTTTACAAATAGAACAACAAACTTTAATTTCTTCTGATGTGATTTCAATTTGGCACAGTACAGCCTGAGCTCTCCTTACTGACCAAATCCTTATTGTTTCTCTGTTATTGTGGAAATACCTTGATCTCCAGTTGATAAAGGTAATAGACACCATAATGGGGCCATAATGGGTCAAATCAAAGGTCAACCTATTCCAGCATGTGCTAGTAATAAAACACTTAGAAAAGCAAATATGAGCAGTGCAATGCTGCAGTCCCCAAGATACCCACTTCACTTCCCATGACTTAATGTTCTGCTGCTTTTTGGGCCACAGAGGGATTGGTGGTAGTTAATAACCATCAGTGGGGTGTTTCTGACACAAATTTACTATGTTCTTTTTGATGTCATGAAATCATATGGCCTCTGCAGCATCCCATGGTAAAGAAATTCCAACTTGGCTACATAGGAAGAAGTTTGTGTTTTGTCTGTAACAGGCTAGTTCTAGTGGAGCTCCTTATTATGTACTGCACAAGACATAATCAGCTAAGGCTGATTTCTTCAAACTTCTGTTTCTAAAAACTGTTACCTGTGATTCTTTCCATCATCTCTTCTGGAGACTGAAGACCATTCATCCCTACAGTTAGAGATGTCCTTCCTGCTCTTCTTTGTACCTTTTCAATTAATGATTTGTCTAGTTTATTTTATTTTGTTAGTCATTCCTAGCATTTGACTTGCCCATTACTGTGCACATCATAGCAGTAAAGCTTTTTCACATTTATCCCATTTATTTATATTTAGTTGTAGATATCATTTGACTGTTTTTGTGACCTATCCACAACTCTTTACAGTGACCCTTCGTTTATACTAAGCTGAATATCTTAGTGTCAGCAGATATTGTCAGCTCATATTTTAATTGTTTTGCAGATCAGCTATAAATGTCTTGTTTACAAAAAAGAAAAGGAGTTAGGATCTATTTGGGCAGTTTCTCCATGATACAGGCTGTGCTGAGACACAGTAGCTATTATTTCAGGAGCTATATTTTTCCCCTTTTCTTGTGAATTGTTTTATGCTATCAGAAACACAGAGTAATTCCTCTATTTAACTTCAAAATCAAAGCCCTTATGGCTGAGCAAGGTGTGAATAAGCACCTGTTTATCCAGCTGGCCTGGACACCATCTGCACCATGTCAGGACATAACAAAGACATCTGCCCACAGAAGCTGGAGTATCTTACCAGAGCTACCTGCTCATTCTGTAGGACTTGAGAGACCAGTTCCTGGGAGTCTTCCTACACACCACTGCACGCTGGCTGGCACAGGTCCAAATTTTCCTATGAGTGTAAAGGTGAGCATATCATGAGGATATCTGGCTGTGAGGGAAATGCAGAGTTCCTCCTAATTACTTACCCATTGCTTTTCACCAACCCCAGAAGATTAAACTGTACTGTAATTTCAAACCTGTAAACTAGTTTGGAGGGTACTTCAACATCATTTTGTATGAAAGATGCTCTGCTAGAGGCAGTAACGCTATACTTTGTTTAATGTTTGCCCTGAATTATATTAAACAAACTCTGGAAGGAATGATCAAAGGGCTGAGAATGTGGGAAAAAATAAGAGTATAAGTAATGAGACATATGATGTATAGATCAGCTCTGGGTTGGGGGAAAATTGTATCACCTGGAACTCAAATGTGAAAATTAGACACAGTAGCAATCAGTAAATGCGAAATACTGAGCAATCCTATACTTTACATCTTCTCTTTATAATTTCTTATTTCTTATTGCCAGTTTCTCAAAATTTTCTTTCCTCATTTTATATGTCATTGTTTTGTTTCTCCTTTTTGATGACACATTTTATTTTCTCTCATCTTGAAAATGCCTTGTTTCAAAATTTTATTGTCACTATTTGTCCCACAAACATTTTTATGCCTCAATTAAATGACTGTGCAAGGTTAAGTAATAAAAATACATTCTATTTCCCTGTATTTATGATATTTCCTCTCCCTGATAGTCTGTCTTGTCAATTAAATTTAAGTATTTGAACAGCTCATTGCAATTTTATCTACTCATCTGTAGTTGATAGCACAGTGGCAAAAAGTTACTTCTAAATTTCAGAGGAAAAGTGTTCAAAGAATTTTAGTATATAGCAGTTTTCTTTTTAGTTAGCATACACAAAGCTCTAATGTGCCTTATTATATGATTCTACAACACGCCTACAAAATCTCTGTAGATGAAAACTCACTGGACTGAGAAGGAACTTCAAGAGGATTGAAAACTCTGTCACAGCTAGCCTTGAGTCTGCAGTGGCAGAATGTCTGCACCTGTACCAGTAATTGCCCAAAGATAGTTATATCCTTCCCCCTTTTCATAGTCTATAAATAGAGCAGTACCACATCCCAAAATAATTACTGAGTCTAGAGAGTAAAGATCTTGTTTTTGCTTGAGAGACAGAAAATTTACAAATACTTGAGTGGAATATGACTGGCTGAAATTTGGGCTTAACCGAATCAGTAATTTTTTGATTGGGACCAAAAAATCAGTTACCAGCTCAAATCATCTTAAGAAATGATCCATTCTTGCTGATACAATTGTTCTCCCATTCCATCAAAGGTTTTTTGTTTTTTTGTTTTTTTGTTTTACTTACTCTGCACCTTTAGCAACAAATCTTCAATGCAGTTTAGCTCTTCAGTCTTTACAAGATGCTATTTTTTTCCTCTCAAGCTCACATTTTCCTACATTTTGTAAATAAATAAAATTCCTCATGTTCTTACTTACTATTTTCTCACTTTATCTGCAATATAAACAAAGTGAGTCAAAACAATTTTCCTGCATAAAAGTGCTAGGTACCTACCTGGGGAGGGAGTGACTTGACCTGCATTGCTTTTGTAGAGTGTTGACAAGCTTCCTTCTGTAGATTAACACTTCATTCTGTATAAAATATGTAAAAAGTATATTCTTGACATATTTTGTTCTTCTATTTCCAGATACAGATCTAAAAGATTGTTTTAAATCTGAAAGTAGGTGAAAATAAAAATAAAATAATGTCATGTTAGTCAACTGTAGTTGATTCTGCATCACTAAAATCAATAGGAATATGGTGATTACTTTTTTAGAATTTGCCCTTAGCACTAATGTCTGACCTCTGCTCTTTTTGTATTTTATTAAAACATATTCAAAATCAAATCAGTACCCTTAATTTCTTTTTCAAACAAGATGATTTTAAACTGGCTTTACTGAAATAACAAAGGTCAAGACACAGGTTTATGCTACAAAATAGGAGAGAGATTTAAAAACTATAAACTTGCTTTTTAGTATGAAGTTTAGGTCTCAACTTCTCATATCAAATTTTCATCAAGTTATATAGTAGAGAAAGTCAGCTTAGTTGTTTCTTTACAGAAACTTCAAGTGCATCCTCTGGTATTTCTAATCTCTCTACTATTAAAATCTTTCCTCTGGGCATCAAGCAATGCTTCATGTTTCTTTTGGTTTGTTGTTTTTTTGGGCTTTTTTAAAATAACAATTATTTATTCAGAAGACCCTTCCCTCCTCATTTTTACAGGCATCTTTTTAATGTGCAATTCACCATTATTTTCTCAATAAGGGATATTTTAGGCTCAAACCCCCATAAAATATATTTTAGCAATAAGTATGAATAATAAAAACTCTAGGATCTGACATATTTTTTCAAATATCAGTGAACATCTTCTTTCTTTAGCTAGCAGAAAGGAACAACCCAAAGCAGAAACAGGCAAAAATTCTAAGCATATATCTCAACTGCATAATGCTTGTCATCTAAATGTCATAAATAATATGACATTGCTTTCACTGTTTTCTAATCCCTGTTGTGGGGGAGTGTCTCTTCTGTGCCAATAGCTACTTACCAGTTCACAAAGTTTCTTGTGCAATGCATTGGAGGAAGATCCCATGACTTCTTGGACATGTAGAAACAGAATTTTTTTCATATTCTTCTTTTCAGAATCATGATGCTAGTCTTCCAGTTTCCATTCTGCCAGCATCAAGATTTAAAGAAAGGAAGAAAAAGCCTTGTTGTGACAGACCCAACATCAACAGCATAGTTAGTAGGCCCAATGACAGACATAGCTGGTTTTGAGGAAGCTCATTCTATGAGGTTTCTCCTTCTACATACATAGCTAATAAGAAAACAAGGTCCTTGCACCACCTGATAGCCAAAATCCAATCCATATGAGAAAACCTCCCACTAAGCATAGCTTCCACTCATGAAAACCTTGTTGTGAACTTTAGTGTAATTTTATGCACTCCTAAACTTGGTTTTCTTAGTACATGGCTGCAGTCTTGCCACGTGTTTCAGAATCATGTTGTTCAGAGGGAAGGCTCACATAGTGAATTTGTGCTTATATTGTGTAGGTTATACTGCCATTTTGCTCTAGTTTTTTAAGCCCAGTGATTCTATTTTCTAAATGAAATCATCCCCTAACACAAAGATAAGCTTTGAATAAAGGTGTATGCAAACTCTGGGAAGGTTTACTTGCAACAAGAACTATTTTTGAGAACTGAGATAAAAGTTAGAGTTTGGGGTATTACTGGACTGTGTAAAATAATGCAGTCATTTTCTTGATATTTTCTTGCTAAAAAGGAAAGCTGGAATTTTATTCTAAACTTAGCTATATGAGCCTAATTAGTTAGTCTTCTTCTCTAAAATATTTTACCTCATCATAACATAATGCTATGATATTTCTTAGATAATGCCCTCTTTGTCTGTAATCCCAGAGGTATTTCAGAAATAACTTCTGTTGTATTTTCACATACCAGGCTGCCACCAGTTTTTTCTCACATATAGAAGCATACTATTTTATCCCCTTTTCATTTACCTAGTTTTCCTGCTTAATCCTGCCAACCAGTCTTCACAATATAATTGCTGTCTTGCTATCATGTTCTGACACTTTATCTGCTTCAAATTCTTACATACATTCCCAAGTTTCCATACTGTATCAGACTTTTATTACATTGATATGGCACATGGCACTTGAAGACATTTAACAAGTGTATAATTTTATTTAAATATGTTCAAAATTCTGTATGTGTTGCAATCTATATGTTTGAATTCAGGCAAGACTTCTGAAGATGATTTATGAAATTCAATTATAAATAAATGTGATGGAAAGTAGGACAGGATTCAGGTAATCTTATACTTACTTAACCTGAAAGTTTGGAAACCCCATCAAACAATCTCCTGGCAGTCCAGAATTGCAGCTTGCCTCTGCAGGTGCCTACCTTTGCTAGCTAGAGGGTTCTGAATCTGACAGAACTTTTGAATTTTCCACATATTTTCAGAGTGGACAAGACTATTTTCATTCTTATGACAACCTCTTTCCGTGGGTCTTGCGCTTCATACAGAGATAAATCTGACTTTTCCCAAGTACCCAAAGAATTCCTTCCCAATTATGCACGGTCACAAATGCATTTGTAACATATATTGTTTGTCTCTGTTGTCTATATTGTCTAACTATACCTAGAAATTTCTGTGGGTATTTTCCACAACTGTCCAAGTCCCCAGCCTTAGTATTTAACCTTTACAAATGCATAAAGATAAAGCTTTAAAAGGCCAAATTTTAATTCCCAAGTAAAATTAATTTCACCAAATGAATATTAATTTTAATATGGATGCCTCAGTGTAAATTTTTCATATTGTCCTCTAGTGGCAACTATCTACTTTTTTTCTAAACAGAACAGTAAAAGAGGTATAGCTTTAACATGGTTTGATATTCTAATGCCAGTCAGTTAAACAGTCCACCCTTGTTCCTTGTTTCTCATGCTCCTCCTTGCTCATTGCTGGTTTGTGTTGAGCTTTACATCACCAAGACATCCCAAAGTCCTTTTCCTGCAGGACTGCTCTCATTGTGCTCCAGCCTCCCGCCATGTCTGCGATTGCCATTGTCCAGGTGTAGGACCCTTCATGATTTTCAGTCCTTCATTAGTTTTCATAGTCCCACTGAGCACCACTCTCCAACCTCCAGCATCCCAGATCTCAAGTTTTCAACATTCCTGGTCAGAAGTCCTCAGTTTGGCTCTGGGTTCTTGACAGCCCATCAGTAATTTAGTGTGACTGATGAGGCTTTGATTTTGTCCTGGTCTTGCACTTGTGTGTCGGGTCTCCGTGTCTATGTTTTCTTTCTTATGCCCTTTGTATTATCTGCATTTGCATAGAAAAAGTCCTTAATCAGATAATCTTAGCAAAGGAAAAACAGATTTTCCATTCACAGAATAGCCTGAGTTGGAAGGGACCCAGAAGGATGATCTGGTCCATCTCTAAAGTGAATGGCCCTTATGGGGATTGGACCCTTGACCACCCTGCTCTAACCAAATGAGCTAATCTCAGGGTCAGCTCCCACTGGGGGAACTCAAATACAGTGAGTATGCAAAACCTGTAATAAAAGACAGAAGTACTGAGCTACTTGATTTGGTATTGTTGGTATACATACCTATATAGCATATATAGGTATGCTCCTCAACTAGTAATGCAGCAACAATGCAAGGAAACATACTGCAATTATCCAAAGAAATGTAGAGATTTGCTTTGTAGGTTTTTGTTTAAATATAGCTCAGTGTAAGTCAGTGAACTTGCTATTTTTGTAGCAATTCAGAAACAGGCAGTTCTACCACCAAGACTTCTGTAAGCCACAAAGGCACAATGTTCAACACACGGGGTTTGTAGCACCCTCCTTTTCCCCCTAAGGCAAACTCTGTCAAAGTTGTTGATCTAAGATATGGGCCAGTTAACAAGCTTGTATCAGAACACTGCAGAGCCAACTGGTTTCAGAAAGAATCGATACTTCTTCTAGATAACAGGAGTCAAGGCCAAGTCATACATTAAACCAAACAATTTAAGCATAAATATCAATGTACTACCTGACAGGATGCCAATAAATGTGCTTTAAAAGCAAAGGTATATAGCTTGGTCATATAATTAGGAATAAAGTACCAATAAACTAAAGGCACTCCTTAAAAGTACTGCATATATCTTAAAGCAGCAATTGACAAAAGCACTTGGGTGAAACGGAAGCACAGGCAGAACCTACTTAACTTCAGCTGAAGATCAGACTTTGCAGGCAGCTTTCAGAATCCCACAGGTTTGGTTGCAAAGCCTTATTATCTCCAAGTCAGGTATAGATCAATACTAGCAACATTTGCAAGATTGAAGCAGGTCACATATAGGAAAGAAGATGGTATCATTTTAATGAGGAAATAAAAGATCACAACCAGGATCCTTACAAAGGAGACAGAGAAAAGTACAGAGAAAATCTCTGTACAGCAGATTTAATGGTTGTCTCCTAATGAATGCTGTGAATGTATGACAGAGGTTTAGTTTCCCTTGGAACTAAAATATTATGGAGTTTTTTAGGCATTCAAGTGCTCTCTGAGAATTAAAAATGAGAAAGATTCAGAGAATTCTACCAGTATTTTGCCCTAGTATATCTATATTAAATGAAAACCAAATATAAATAGTTATCAGGGCTGAAGAAACCTCCCTATAACTGATTGCTAGTCCACAGGATGATATGACTTTGTAGGTCTGGTGTCATACACTTTTTCTTATTGAGGAATGAAGGGAAAGAGTAAGTCCTAGTATAGAGCAAATCAAAGCAGAGCAGCCTGCTGCTGATCTCAGCAGAAGAAGGCAGATGACTCATTTGAGACAAATATATCTGCTGCTGCTCATTCACAAAGTATCCTGCAGTGGTAGAATTGCTCATAAGAGGTAAAGAAAATTCTGTGAATCAATGAGGAAAAAAAATAATTTTCAAGGAAAAGGGTTTTTTTAAAAGTTCAAAGGTTTTTAGTGAAAAAAGAAAGCCTGATTTATTCCCTTAGCATGCCCTAATATTTAATTACTTTAAAAATGCAAACACAATTGTTTCTGGTTTACCTTACTTGTGGGAGATTCATCACCAGTATTGGTGATGACAGGGATCAACCCAATAAGCTAATGCTTACAGATTTAGTTCCAAAGGGATTTGTCCAATTAGGTCTCAAATGCACTGGGGTGATCACATGAGAGGTTTCAATAAAGACTTGGTTTTTTTCAATAAATTTTACTGAATTGTCAGATTGCAAGTAAGCTTATTCATCAGAAAGCTGAAGTCTAAGCAGAGGCAGAAGCATTATAGAGACCTTTTGCTCTCTAAAGTCTATATTCTAGAATTCTTTTTTTTTACTTCCAAAGAAAATGAAATTCAAAAATGAGTGTACAAATGCTAAGTGAAAATTATAGACCCATGCCAAATATCTGAGGTTAAATAATATCTGAATTTCCCACTTCCCTTCTGCAAAGTATAGAGAAAAATTCATTACAATCTCTTTGGGTTCGAACTGAAGATGCTGAAAGCATATTTTTCTCTTAAAATTTCAGCATTCATGGGAAGAGCTGCTTGTTGGTTGTACATCAAATAAATTCTGGCCCATCTGAGCTTAGGAGCACAGTCAGATGGACACTCAGCTACGTCTGCACAGAACCACAGTCTCCAGGGGAGTCAAAAACCTGTGACACAATGTCCTTTCCATAATGCCTCTATTGTACCCACATTCTGGAACTGACTTCTTTTCCAATATTCAAATTATGTTCAGAGGAAGAATTAATATTACCGCTTATAATAATTTCCTTTTTAGGATAGTCCAGTGATTAGAATGGTACAGCTCTGTAATATTTTAGTACTTTTCCTAACTGTGCAAAAATTACTGTTCATCTTTGGACTTTCCTCTTTGAACCTAAGATACAAATAAAGACATTTAACTTTTTTCAGGAAAATTATCACAATTGTTATTTGTGGTATAGCAGAAAAGACTGAAAGCTATAGCCAAAACAGCGTATCTCTTTCTGCTTGAAATTAATTTAGCAGTTATAGCACATTCCAAGTTTCATCATTGAAGATGTTTTATCTGACAAAAATTATTTATTTTCTTTTGAAGATTTATTTAATTTAAGGTAAAAAATTGAAAATTCATTGAAAAAAATATGCTTGATTTTAAGCATATGGTAGATGCAAGAAATTTTTTGCAGAAAGATAATGAAAAATATTTCTCCATATTTTTATGTAGAAGTGGACAGAAAAAACATGTAACATAGATAGGAGCAAAAATTCTTAAAACTGCCCAAAAAACAACAGAGATTTTCCATTTTTCAGTTTTATGTAGAAAGATAACATGTCAAAAATGAACAGAAGTTCCTTGTAAATTTTTGAGAAGTTTTTCTCCTCTGGAAATTTAGAATTCCTTGGATTCAAGAAAATAAAGGATTTGCATGTGTATGATTTATCTCTAGTACATTCAGAGGAAGGAAACTGGCACAAGATAAGTTTTTAAATATTTTTTTCCCATAGGTATAGAAAAACCATAATGAATAGTATGGTTAAATAAGACAAAACATATTTGAGGCAATCACAGGAAAGGATATCATATACAGTGTGCAGAATTTCTCAGCTTAGCAGTGCAAAAAGTCACATGAATTTCTCTATTCTACAAAGGCTTAGGGATGGTTACCATCAGACTTTGTTAGGAACTTGAAAGAATGGACCCCCTTGTAAGGATCATTCCCCTCTAGGAGCTGATAAAACTCGCTGAACTTCAGATCCTGAGGATTACAGCTCCATCTTTTTATGTTTGGTCTTCCTTTTTTCTGTCTTTAAAAAAATCCCAAACCAAACAAAACTGCAAAATCCAATGCAACACATATGGTAAGATAGATGTTAACTTCAGGCTAAGCTTTTAAACTTCAAGTAGTGCCAGAGATAACAGTATTCTTACATACAATGTTAGGAAGAAATATGGTCTTATGTTTAAGAAACGTTTTTATGCCTGTGGGACAGAGCTCAATTTCAGATTTTGTTTAAAGCCTAGAGTAACTTATGGATTTGATTTATGTCACTTAATTTTAGCTTGTCTAAAAGTTAGACATCCCATGCAAACTAGAGAGAGTATCTTGGCTCTGGCCCCAGTTCAAGAGATGGATAGCTAAATGTGGAGCATGATTCATACCTTCTTAACATAGTCACTTTACACTGACTTGATGAATGTGAAAGTCAGGTCTAAAACTAAAAATGAATTTTAAATAGGTATAGTTCAGCTTGTTTTTGATTAGAATCTCCCTCTCATTTATTTTCCAAAATCAAGTATTGAAATGTTGCCTATCCCTTGGGGAAAGAGTAGTGGGACCAAGAATACCTGAAGGATTTAAAAGATGATCAGATACTTGTTTCTAAAATGAATGTTTGATTTTATTGTGTTCTACTCAGGTCCAATAACTTCTCAGATAATATATTAGTTGGTTAGAGCATGGTGCTAATAGTGCCAAGGTTGTGTGTTTAAACTCCCTATGAGCCATTCACTTGAGATGGACTGGACCCTTGTAGGTCCCTTCCAGCTCAGAATACTCTGTGATTCTGTATGGATATTTCTAAGTGCTGTAATTTCTTTAAGTGTGAAGTATTACAAGAGTTCAAAAATAATTCCTATTCTGCAAGCCCATTAGTTCTTTTATACATTGAACCATCTTGTTTCTTTGTGTACCTTCATTTACATGCTACAGATCCATAATGCCAGGGGTCCTGCATTTCACCTTCATTTGAGGAGTAGCTTTTTTTCCTCTGGTTCTCTTTCTTTTCCCCAGGATGCCTAATGACCCAGGCACACCTCAAAAGAATCCATGGAAAATAGAAGGGCACAAACTGCACTATGGCTAAGAAAACCCAGAGGTTCTAAAAGTCTCAAAGTCTTGCAGCATCCTGAGACTGAAGTTTCATAGAATAGTGGTAAGGTAGTTACAGTGGCTGTGCACCTACAACTTGAAACTTTGTCATCATATTCCATTTCCTGTGAGGACAAGAATAGTGAGTTCTAAAGATACTGAACTACTTCTAGTGGTCTGGGAGTGTTATTGTGGATTTTGTTTGAAAAGTAACTTTAGGTCTGACCATAGATAAGCAAAACCTAAGGATAACCAAACTTCCAATTTGAAGTTTCTCATTCCGTGATAGTTAAAATGTTTTAGATAAAAAACCTCTAGAGAGGAAAAAATATTGATAATAATTCCACAGGGACTGAATTTAGGTTTTTCTTATTTTTACATTGAATTACAGGTTTTGGAATATATAAGCTTCTAATATTAATTTTTTTCTTAGAATCATGCATATGGCTGCAGTGATTGAATGTTGTTACACCATGTCAAACAATTACAGTTACAACCAGTTACACCAATCCAAAGAAAATGTGAAGCATTTTCCTTTCTATTTCCTTCTATTTTCCCTTTGTGTAAATTTTAGAATACCAAAAGAAAATGTTAACATTTTTTCTGACAGTTTCTGTATGGTTATGAAGCTTAATAGGTGATATATTAAAGAGATTTTTATCATCAGACATAAGAGAGAGAGTCAGAGAGAGACTGAGTGCAGGAGTGTCAGCATTCATGCTGTAAAAATGGTATTAATTTCTTGCCTCTATCACCCACAATATGTCTTGTTGGTAGTGCTGCAGCTGTGATGAGAGAAATGGATGTTCTTGAATTGTATTCCTTTTAGCTTCTGCCCTTTTTAAGGCCACAATATGTAGGCAGTGAAAGACTCAGCACAGAATATAACTTATTCTGGAGCAGCTTTAAATTTCTGGAAGTTCAGTCTCTTTGTAGCCTGTTTCTAGCACAAAAGCTGCAAAAAATCTTTACTTTATGCTTTTGTCATTTTCCTACTGAGCAGAATATGCCTTTGAGTTGTAATTCTATCTATCTTGATTCTGGATTTTGTGAAGATTTGCAGCTTCTTCAGTAACTTCATACAGCAGAGTTACTAATCAGCACCTCGACATGTCCCATCAATGTGACACCTTTACTCAGGACACTTCACAGTTATAAACTTTCAATGAACAATCATGTGAAAGCCCAAAATCATCTACACGCACGCTTTCTGTTGGCTAAGGGTTAGCCTCTCAGAAGAGAAGAATTCTTGATGATATCATTATCCTTTGACTAAGCTTATATGCTTGGATTCAGGGGGTTTTTATTAGTTCTGAATACTGGACTTTTAACTTTTCAGGAAAATACCAGTGTCACAGAGATGGTTAGTGTAATTCATAGAGCTACAATCATTTCTATATGCACTTTGCAACAGCCAAGAATTTGGTTCTTGGGGGTTTAGCATAAAATAATATCAAGGAGAAATATTTAAAGAATAGTACCAACTGTGAGATTAAATGTGTTTGAAGACATTCTACTTTCAGCACTGCTAAGGCACCCCTGGAACACCATCCAGGGTAAAAGCTCTTCACAGTGAAAAGATGATGATAAAATAGAGAAGCAGGAAGAGAAGGAACAGAGTTAGAGATGAAAGCTGTTGAAAGATCAGAGTTATCTAAAAAGTTAATACATAAAGAGGAAATATTTAGAACCTAAAATTTTATTCTTAAGGGAAAACAGTTTAAAAGTGATGGAGGTATAATTAAGAACAAGAAAACCTGTAGGCAAGAGTTGTAGGGCTGAACTACAGAAAAGTGAAACTAAATTGTAGAGGTGGAGGCTTCCAAAAGCAAAGCAATAAGACAACAAGAATGGTCTCATTGGAGTTGCATGAGTAGAAAATAAAGTAACTTTTCATATTCTTTGAAAGTCTCATTTTCTTGAAGTATGGAGAACTATTAAAATTATTGAGAGTTTTACTGGTCAGATCTTGGACTTCAAAAATGAAAATAAAACCTACCTAATGGAATACTTCTTTGATTTTACTTTTAGCAAAGCCTTCTTTGCATGTATACTGCATCCTGTAGGAAAACTCTCTTTTTTTCTTTCCCATACTAGAGGAAACTGGACATTGCAGTTGATTCAAATGGGAACATTTCTTGGAAAACTTAAGTTTTATTGATAGATTCTTTCATTGGCATCAGGCTTCTGAAGTCAAAGAGAATCATGAACATTTGATCTTCTGATCATAAACAAAATCTAGTGAAAATGACCATTTATTGAGTGGTTTACCAACAAAAAGAAAAAGTGAGACAGCAAAATAAGTGTTTCCCCAGCTACAAAGTTAGTAGCCATTCTAAGATAGACTTGATCTCCCTTCCCATGAAAAATTTCACATGGTCCAGAAGTCTTTTGCTCTAGTGTAGAATGAAAACAAATGCTGAAACCTCATTTTCTAAAATGGACTGCACCTGTTTTGCCTCAGCCCTGTTGCTAAAATAGTAATTAAGATGTGAAAGAGTAAAATAATTACATCTAAGACACCATGACCAGTGACCGTTATGAAGAGAAAAACAGACAAAGGAATTGGATGAGTCTTGGCTTTGAGCTGGATTCCATAATAACCTTGTTTATGCATAACTTTTTAAACTGAATTTAACATTTGTGAACAGCTGCACATGAATAGCATGGGACAACAGAATTCATTCCTTGGACCCAAACCAAAGCCAATTAAAGCAAGTGGAAAATTTCCATGTGTTCTGATGAGCTCTTATCCTTGAACTAGACAAAGTTTGGCCCCAAATGGTATAGGAATATCAAGCTTCAATTCCTGAGACTCAATTGAAAGGCTACAATTGTTTCTGAGGATATAATCTATATCCACTGAGAGGCTCCTGTTTGTTCTTTTATGTGTGTGTGGCTTGTTTCATCTTTGGTTGAATAACTTAGTGATAATGGCCTTAATAGTACTTATGAAGTGACTGTGCTCTAGCTCACAAATGATTTGCTTTAGGACTTGCTAATAGATGATTAGATTGAACTAAGGAAACCCAGATGCTTCCATATCTGAATCAGTCTCTGGATGGGTCATTCACCCATACATACAGGTAGAGAATGTCAGCATGTGCTGTGTGTTCACAAGGAAAACAGGACTACAGTGCATGAACTTGCTGTTCTTTAGAATCTTTTGTCCTGTATGTTTTTGAATTCCTATTATTATGGGAGAAAGCAGGCTTCTCTTGTCTCTTCTTACTAGTTGTATGGACACATACAACAAAAGTACTGACAAGGCAGCCTCCCTGCCTCACTCCACATAGTGCTACTATCACAGGTACTAACAGACTTGGCTAGAACCCCACACCAGTGCCCCTCAGGTGCACAAGCCCCTGCTGCCTCAGCAGCCTCAAATTCTCAATAAGCAACCAGTTTTCTAAAGTAGGTTTATGCATTCTAAATGGAAAACTATGGGACTGTTTCCTAATAGATAACAAAAAGATTTTCAGTGCAAATGCACGCAGGATTTGAGTTTCTGAATATGTCTATATTTTTCTTATGTATTTGTTTAATAATGTGTGTTTAGCTTAATAATGCAAAGGTTTTTTTATTTAGGATTTCATTAGGGTAATGTGGGTGGCTCTGATCTGTCTACATGGTGAGCATTTGCTCTTTATGGTCTGATTTTACACTATGCTTCACCTGAGCCACTGTGCAAAATGACTTTTTAAAATAAGGTGATAATGAAGGGTTAATATTTTATATTTAAACACATAATTTGGTCAAATTTTTCTGACCTAAAGAAATCCTACACATAGAGGCTATGATATATGGGCTTTTTATTAGGCATGTCCAGACATACCCAGGCATACCCAGACATTGGGACTCATCAAGTAAACCATGGGAGATAATACTACTTCCAACTTCAAGGACAGCTTTCTGGTTTCTTGGGGGTTTGATTTATATTGTTCTCATGCAAATGTAGACTGTCTTATAGGAAAGAAAACTCTGAAATGAATGCTGGAATTTAATGCCTGACACTGTCTGTTTTGTGTAAATGAAAGAGCAACATGAAAGCTGCATTTTTTCAAATGCCAATGTACATTGTTGAAATGCTAATATGATGGAGCAGAAAGTGACAGAGATAGAAAAGGTGGAAGTCTGAGGATTGTAAATGCTTACTTCAAAACACAGATGGGAGTTCAAATGTGTGGTGTTCTAGTATGTCCTGTTCAAGCACATTATTTTTGTCTTTACAGAAGAGCAACTAGACAGAGGCTTAATGTCTCCTATTCTTTTACAAACACAAAGTGACACTAAGAAAAAATGCCCATCTTCTGACACAAAATGTCTCACTGTATTTCTTGACTTCTATATTGGCTTTTTTAAGGCAAATCAGGCCATATGACCATGGAATGTCCTCTGGGAGGAAGAATATTGGTCAAAATGATGATGGGTGTGTGTCCCAGGTTGTATGGACGCACAGTGGTAACAGAAAGCAGCAGGTACTTCCTGCAAATCTTCTTCAACTTAACATCTTTTCTCCATCTGTGTCAGGCTGACATAGTGCAAGCTTGTGTGGTAAAGTGGCGCAGATTATTTTCACTGGGCTTTTCAGATATTTCCTTTGGTTTTCTGTCCTATACCACTTGCCACTCCCCACAACCCTTTTCTGCATTATATCCTTATACTTCCTACCTTCTTAATGCCTAACTTAACTCTTTCCTATTTTATATTGGACTGTTTCCAGCTTTGCTTTCTTCATTTCTCAGATCTATCATGTTTCTTCCCATGCCATGCACACACATTTCCACTTCAATTTAAACATCTGACCTCTTCTGGTGATATCTGTTGCAATTGGGATACTCTTTACTTTCCCCATCTTGTGCATCATCCACACACATCATATTGCCTCCTCCCTCCCACCACAGCTCAGAACCTCTTTCCATATCTGTGTCCTTCCTCTCCTCTTTCTTGCTTCATGTGTCTGGAAATGACCATCACATGCCTAATACCACCACATTGTGGCTTGCTCCCTCCTGTCCTTTGGCCTCAAAATATTTGTGTACTTTTGCTTGCTTCTTCAGTGGCTGTTGTTTACTCAACCTGCTCTTTTTCTCATGCTATATGTCTGAATCAAAATTTTAGGTATAGATACTGGGATATTTTTCTCATATTTTTTCTGTTTTTCCGTTTTCCATTTCTGCCCACACATTCCATCTCTGCTGAATAGCAGTTTGCATAATTGTTTCCTCTTCCATTTCTATTACAATGCTCTATCCTCCATATAACTCCTTCCTCTTCCTCTACTGTCTTGTCATTCATTTCCAATGAACCTGACTTCCTTGAATGCTTAGTCAGAAACAACATTCTTTCTTTCCCCTTGACTGTAGCCCTGATTCAATCTCCCTTATTCCTCCAAATTGTGGGGGTTTGTTCACTAGCTTAGCAAATTTTTAACTTTTCAACTTTTCAGCTTCCTTTCAAGGAAGGAAGGCAGAACTGACAGTACTTAGGTGTTGTAGTGTTTTTATATTTTGTAATACTTTGAAGTAGTTTTGTTTTGTATCCCCATATTTTTCCCAAATGGTTTATCCCAGACTGTACCCCCCTCCCTTTACCTGTGTTATCCCTCTCCCGGGATGAGATCATCCCCAAACCCCCACCCTGGCTCTCTGTCAGTCTCTCAGCATCCCATCCCTCCATCCAGAAGTTTCAGTCCAAGTCGTCGAGTGATCAGCCAGAGGCCAGGGGTCAGCCCCCCAAGCCTTGCCCCATACGCTGTCCTACATGTCTATCCCCCAGTACCCATCCCTTAGAGTTACTTATTGATTGGTAGAATGTTATCTGCTTTCGGTTTCCACCTCCCTTTAAATGTGACCTCGGCACATCTCCTGGGGCTCTCGGCAGGAGGCCCCCTGAGGTGCAGGAGCTCCTTTGGGATCCTAATAAAACCTTGGATTAACCCCTGCTCAGAGTCGGCCCTTTCTCTTCTACCGATGTCTCTGGTGTCTCTTGTGCTGCACAGGCGCCCAGCCCAGGTGCCCTCAGCACCCTCGGGGCACAGAGAGTGTCTCCCTGCCAGCCCAGGTGCCCTCAGCACCCTCGGGGCACACACAGAGAGTGTCTCCCTGCTGTCAGCCCAGGTGCCCTCAGTACCCTCGGGGCGCACACAGAGAGTGTCTCCCTGCTGTCAGCCCAGGTGCCCTCAGTACCCTCGGGGCACAGAGAGTGTCTGCCCCCCAGCCCAGGTGCCCTCAGCACCCTCGGGGCACAGAGAGTGTCTCCCCTCAGCCCAGGTGCCCTCAGTACCCTCGGGGCACAGAGAGTGTCTCCCTGCCAGCCCAGGTGCCCTCAGTACCCTCGGGGCACACACAGACAGTGTCTCCCTGCTGTCAGCCCAGGTGCCCTCAGCACCCTCGGGGCACACACAGACAGTGTCTCCCTGCCAGCCCAGGTGCCCTCAGTACCCTCGGGGCACACACAGACAGTGTCTCCCTGCTGTCAGCCCAGGTGCCCTCAGCACCCTCGGGGCACACACAGACAGTGTCTCCCCGCTGTCGGCCATGTTGGGGCTGCTCCCCCCGGTGTCTGCCGACTCGGGACTGGCCCAGGGTTCCTGAGAGGCTCGCAGAGAGACAGAGACATTTAGGCAGAATCAACTGCATCATTCTGAGGGGAAAAAAAGTAGCTCAAAAGTTATTTTCATGGCATTGAATGTTTAATTTTTTAAAGCTTTGGGTCTCAGCAAAAGAACATGATGTAGTATCTGCCTCTCCCTTGTATACTCCACATATAAAGCATTGGAAACCTGGCTGTGTATTGTATAATAGCTCCTGTTCAAAGGAATAAAAAGGTATTTGAGCACAGTTATATTAATCATTTGTGCCACTTAAGTCTCTATTGTGTCATGTTTTTGTATGAACATGGATGTTTTTGCCTCAAATCTCAATTTATGTTACTTGATGTTAAGTCTCAGCATTATTAATTTAGTGAGGGTTTTATTTGCAGAAGTCATCTTCAAATTTCCATCTGTTCATCTGAATGACGGCTAGTGATATTAGCTCTCCTGAAGGAAACTACATGCCAAGAAAGCCTGATGATCCAATTATCAGTGTCTAACACCTTCCTTTATCAGAAAAAAAACAAGTCCCTCTGTCACTGATTAAAAGCTTCCCTGCTTGCACCCCGACAACTTTCTTTGAGAGGACCTTGAATGAACCAAGGCTTTGAGGTGGATATACCCACAGCTTTTCATTAAAGTGAACACAGTAAAACTACCACAATTGTGTTCTCAATATCTAAATTTATGTTTTACTAGCAGATGAATACAAAAGAATAAAGTAAGTTTTTAAAGACAGAACAATCAGTTCTGCTTAGGAGAGAGATTAAAAAAAAAAATCTCTTTTGATAATGATTCTAACTGGCTCAGCCATAATTTCTCCTCTGTGCTGCCTTCAATTGCTGGACCATATTTTACCAAAGGGATCTCACCCTAGGGTGGTGCAATATTTCCTCTTCCTGAGGACTTCAGATTTCAGCAGGCAGAATAAAGCAAACAGGCAGGTTTCCTGTTGCTCAGCCACTAAGTATTAGTGCTGCATGATTAACAATAATACAGTCAATAAGGGAAAACAAACATATTCAAAAGTTCTTGCATCAACTATGCAGAACAGTGCTGGTTCAGCGCATCTGTAAGTCCATGAATTACTGGGACTTGTTATCCACAGCTCATTCTATAATGTATATTTGTGCAACAGCTGTGAGGTGCTCTGGCAGCTATGCTCTTCCTTCCGGAAGAGACTCAAATGGAGCCTGTGGTTGTCACTGCTCTGCCTGTGCAGGGCTGGGATCCATTTCTCCTGCTGCTTTATTCTACCACCAACCAAACCTCCAGATGGAGGGGAGGCTTCACACCTCAAAAGCACAGTTTTGTTTTCTGGATCAAATCTACCAGGTATCATGCTCATTTCAAATTAAAGGACATGTTTCAAAAATTAAGTACTTGTGAAAGCACCTTTCCTGTACTTTCTGCACATAACCCCAATAAAACAAAAGGGGCAAGGAAGGGCATGCCACTGGCAGGGCGTTCTGAAAGAAAATAATAACCCTCCCTATCATGCATTAGCTTGTTTATGAGTCTGTCATTATGAGTCATTAGCTGCCTGCCATGTACTCTATCTGCCATTCTGTTGTGTATGAAGCTTGATGCTGAGGGATAAACAAAAAAAGAGATGAAAATCAAGCTGAGAATAATTTTCTCATGGACAGAGTGTTTATGGACACTGTGGGGAGAGCCAATAGAACCCTATGGGAAATAATAGAGTGAAACTAGCACAACAGCCCACTCTGGGAGGCCCTTCCACACGCCAGGTGACTGCTGGCTATGTGTTATAGTATTTTATTTTGCCATAGCACAATTGATCAAGATACTGTACATTATTTTTCAAAAATATGGAGGCAGAGGAATTAAAACCAGAAGAGTTAATCAAAATCCCAGCTACAGTAGCACATCTTTTAAGAAAATTCTCTGGTTACTGGATTTGAAATTTTAATAATTTTATTACAGTAAACATTTATTTTAATTCTTTGTGTCTCATTTAAAAAATCTGACCAAAAAAGCCCCAATCCAACCCAAAACCCTAAAGCCCAAAAATCACATACATCTTTCTTGATGTAATAAGAAAATAATTGTATCCAGTATCAGTATCGGAGAAATGAAAATACAGATAGGAAAGAAAGGAATTTTATCTTCAATTCATAATTGAAAAGGAGAGGAAAAATTAAGTTAAAAGGAGTAGAAGGTGGTCTGCTTATCAGCAGCGAAGTGTACACCTCCTAAATGAAAATGAGTAACAGATGAGAATGCTGGGGACAGAAACTCTTGTGTAGCATCCACTCACAGATATTACTCTATTACCAGTTTGCTCACAGAAACGGTGCAGTATTAGGTGAAATTGCAGAAATATTGAATAGACTGTTTTTTTCTAATGGAAGATTTATTAATGAAAAGCAATATCTCAAAACCTCTGTTAGTGTTGTATGAGCTGCTAAAAAGCAAATTCAAATACAACCCTTGAGACAAAATAAAATCAAGTAGTGCAAAACAAATCCAAGCTAACATATATATCAAAGAATCACACCCTTCATATTCTATGGGAAATAATGGAGCGAAATTAGCACAACAACACACTCTGGGAGACCCTCCCAGGTGACTGCTGGCTATGTGTTTTAGTATTTTCTTTTGCCATAGCACAATTGATCAAGATAGTACATGGCAACATAAGATGCTGTGTTCATGTTTCAACACATACATGGGTATCATAATCTGATAATTAATCTCACTCCTCCCATGCCTGGAAATGGTGCCTACCAAGAATATCCACACCTTGAAGTAAAGGTGTCAAGTGTCTTTGAGCCATGTAAGGCAGTCAAAGATGGTTAAGAAAGCAGAAACATCAGGATCATTTATGAAAAGCAACAATAAAGATAGCAACGAATTTCAAAAGCACACACATAAAAAGCGTTTCCAAAAAAATCTGTACACTCTCATTACATAAAGTAAAAAGTCATGTTGAATTTCCTGTGGAAACTTCAAAAGTCAAATGGATTTCCTTTTTGCATCCAGTTGTGCCAAATGCTCTACGAACTAAGAGAGAATATGAAAAAAATAATTAACTTCTGAAAATATTTTAAAATAACACAGTAAATAAGGAAATGCAGGATCTAAAGAAGAGAGCTGTCAGGGTTTTTTTGGAGTCAATGTAGTCCCCTGAACAGCATGTCCAAAACTAATCATAAGGTAAATGATAACTTTCTAGATACAAGCTAAAATGCAGGAGATAAACTAATTTGAAGTAGTGTTGAAAACATATGATAAGATAAGAAGATGCATACAAACAGCAGCGCAAAGCAGAGGCTGTAGAAGTCATGCAAATCAATACAGTGTGTGGCAGGATCAAGAAGGATAAAGTCAGAACAAAACCTATGCTGAAAAGATCTTTCTCAAACACATATTGCTGCAAAAATAGAATGGACTACAGAGGATTATTGGCAACCCCAAATCAATTTGTTGAAATGTTCCCATTTATTTTAAAGGTGACAAAACCTGGGAACAATCTTAAGCCCATTTTTCCATTCGTGGCCATGAAGTGTCACACAAGCAATATCAATAATGCTACTTTCTTTTAACGGACAGTTTTCTTGAAACTGCTAAAATTCCAAAAATACCAGCAAAGTTTCAGTGACCTAATGGCAACTACCTCTCCTTGCTCTTTACCAAATTGTTTATATTGATTTACCAGAATGGGTTGGCCCCTTTTTACAGTTCCTAGTCATCCTTGCCCTTTAAAAGCAACTGAATAGGTGGCATGAGTTAATGTGTGTCCTTACCTCGGAAAAGTAGGAAATATATAAATGGAACAGTCTCTTGAAATTTCAAGTTTCATGACTCCCTCAGGGTCAGAGTCCCTCAGACACTAGAGGAAAAGAAATTCTCCTTTTTCTTGATCAGGGAATCATCTGCATTGACACAAAAAGTCAGCTGCTAGCTTGTACTGACTATGTCCTGTCCAGTTGGTTATTATAAAAACATTGAAAATATTCTCCCTGGTTTAAGGCTATACTCTTTGTTTTTGTCTCCACTGGCCTGGGAGCCTTATTTTCGCCAGCTTCAAAACTAGAAGCTGAAAAATGACTTTAAAGCAATGAGTTGGTGGGGGCCTCTGTAATCCCTCAGTCACAAAGCATTCATGGCCTCAGTCAGGATCTCCTCACAGTACTGTACAGTGTCATTTCTCCATACCAAACTGTTTGAATCTGACCTGCATATTCCATTTTACATCAATGTATAACTCCTCTGTTATAGTAAATGAGGTGAAAAGATCAACAAAGAAGGTATACAAATCATATTATCCTTGGTAGACAAATGTGTTCACCTAAATAACCTTGATCTCTATGTCGCTTGTGAAGCTACCTGAACAAGTCCCCTAGTAGGAACTCAGTCCTGGTCTGTGAACTGAAGTAGGTACAGAGAGCAAGAAGAACTAAGGAAAAGCACAGATACAGTCTTTCATAAGGTGTTGCAGACTGCACTGTGCTCACTCTACTGAGATGATCATCCTGAATGTAAACTTCAGTGCTGTGAATAGAAAATGAAGCTTCAGCATTTATTGCTCAGAGACAGATGTAAACAGCCTTTGGATTATTGTACATTAGTGACTGAAGGAAGGCTTAAGCATCCAGCTCACAGAGGGAGATTTTCTTGATTAAAAATGACAAAATATTTTAGTCCTTTGGCTGATTTAAATCAGTACTTTCAACTCTTGCAGTTTCCATTGGTCTAATGACACCTGACATTTTGTCTATGACCTACAAATGTGTGATCATAATAATGTTTTACTTTTGCTTTTCTTTACAAATACTTTTTCAGATTTCACTTTTAGACACTGAACAAATAGCAAACAAGAAAAGCAAAATTACTTGTGCACAATATAATTTCAAAGTAGATTCCTAGTTTTATGAATCTGAACAAATATTTGTCTTTCAGACACATGAACACAATACATGTATTTCAGAACTACATTGAAACCTCTTTCTGAAACATCTTTCTGAAACAAAGATTATAAATGTATTGGTCATGTAGTTAGTACCCATTACTTCCTGCAAAGACAAAGTGAGACAAACTGATATAAACTAAAATACTTGTATTTCTTTTCTCCTGAGGAAGAAAGTCTTAGGGATGGCTCTGATACTGTAAATGAAAAGACTGAAAAGGATGAAAAAAATCACATTAAAATATGTTTCATAACACTTTTCTATATGTTTGCTTTTTAGCCTTCCAGTTGGGACTGTATCTTTTATCCTTTTAGCTTGCTTGAATGTTATTTCATTTCAAGCAATTAGTCTGAATTTTTCTTACGATTTACTTTATTTCATGTGCGTTCTGTCAATCAGTGAAATGATTTTGTGTTACTTAAAAATATTATCCTCCTGTCAACAGCTGATGCAATCAAAGCCTCTCAGTACTGTGGAGGTTAACTCTTCCATTTTCCTCATTTTATAAAGAAAAAAATGTGTCTGCAGGCATTGAAAAATACCTCACAAGCAAGAATTAAAAAGTTAGTGTAGTTTAGTCTGCACTTTCCTTCTTGCTGGTTAAAAGAGCAATACTGGCAAATAGACCCTAGTCAACCACAGTAAGCTGCTTATCCCTGATTTTCAGCAAAGAATTATGAAGATTTTCCTGGATTATTTTGCAGTGAAAAATTTCTTGTTGAAAATGGTACTTTCATGGGAAACTACTAGCAGGAAAAAAAGGTCTGAAAAACTAATCTCAAAGAGAAAATTTTTAATCAGTGAATATGTTCTTTCTACTAAAACAATAAGCAAAAATATAATGGACATCTATGTAATATACATTTTTATTTATATTTGGTATAACACCTTAGGAAAGAAAACAGAAAAAGTAATCTTCAAAATTATTTCAAAAAAGTGGCTGAATATTTTAGCCTTATTAAAAATATTTAAATAAAATACATTCTCAGGTACACTGATTTAATTTCATACTTGTGTGGGTTGCATTACGTGAGTGTAGACTGAGCTTGAAGATATTACAGGAATCAGAATAAATTAAGCTATGCACTGCTATGCTGGGGATCTCAGTTATGAGGAAAGACTGAATGAATGAGTTTTAGTTTTGTTAAGTACATGAAAATTCAATATGTTCTTACCAGAGCTGAAATATTATGTGCTTTCTCACAATTCTCTTAAACTCTTCAAAAAGTTTGTACCACAGGAAGTCCTTTCTCACTTTGCATTATTTGCTTCTCTAGACCTTGAAGAATTGTATATTTTCTCTATAAGTGAAGTTGATAGAAATGAGGGAAAAACAAATGGTATAAAACAACCATCACAGCATTTTTGTAGTTGCTCTAATTTTGACTCCTTTACACTATATTTTAAAAAGAAAATTAGCTAGAAGACACTAAGGTACTCAGTAAGCATTAACATGACATCAAGCTAAAAAATCCTTTTAATTGAAATTTTATTTTAGTGACAAAAATCTTTTAAATACTATTTGTCAGGTAGAGTAGAATTATTTTAACTGCATATTTACTTTCATTTAACAAAAAAAAATCACTAAATATTCTCACATAAAATGTGAAATTTTGACTATTGCATAATTTTTTATTCCTTTTTGTTATAGTAACAAAATTATTTGTGTCAGAAAAAAGACAGTCTTTGTTTATCTCTAAAACTTCTTGATATAATTATTGCTGTTCCTGGAACAGAGCTAAACCCAATGTATTGTAATGGAGTACTGGGTCAGTTTGATATTCACATCATGGAACACACAGGTAACCTGAAGGAGCCTCTGAAATTCAGGATAGATTTGTAGCATCAGGTTTGGCAGATGATCTGAAATCACACAATATAATTGAAAAGGTCCTACTGAATTTATTTGTGCTTGGGGCTAACCACTCTATTTTGCAGCAAAAATAGATATTGAAATAATATGTATTGTCCAAATAATTTTAATATGATTTCCTTTATCATCTAACACTCCAAAAGCTAAATAGAATATTTTAATTATGAAATTCCTAAAGCAATTAATTTCAATTCTCTTTACTAGAAATTGAGGATGCAAAATGGTAAGTAAAACAGAAGGATACAATTACATAAGCTGTGGGTGATATTCTTAACTCATGCAAACAAGAGAGGCAAAGGGAGTGTTAAAGCTTCACTGCTAGCCTCAGTTAAGAATGAGGTTAATTACCAGAACTTTTGAGGCTCTGGTAAGGAAATTAAATTATTCAAGTTGGTCGTAATCCATAAGCAGTTTTGCAGTCCACATGCAATTTTTGTTAAAGAGCTACAGCTTTAGGAGCATGTTGCATGATTATGTACATAACTGCCTATTCTCTCCCTTTACTGAGTAAATTTGGAAAATTCATAAGGGGCCAATCTTTTTCAGCACTAAGCCTGGTCTGCACTGACCCTTCTGTTCTTCCAGAACTATCCTGACTGGCCAGCAGTTAAAAAGAGCTTTGCTTGCTTTGGTTCTGCAGCCAGGGAAGGAATATACAGCTGTGTTAGTATGGCTGGCTTCCACCTGCACCTCCTTTCAAGTGAGATGATAGTCTCACTTTGTATTTCCTAAAACTGAGAGTCAGTGCATCTTAACAGAAAGCAACAGAAAACTCATTTTTTCCCCCTGAGCACACATAGGGCCATAATTCTTCTTCATCTGATTTTCCTAACTAATAGAGAGGAAAAGGAAGAAATCAGTGGAATTATCTTATACATTATGTTGAAGGTAAAGTCTGCATTGATTTTTTACCTTCCCTTTTATTTCATACAATTACACATAAATAAGATGTTCTCATTTAGAAAATGAGAAAGCAGCTCACTTATTATTTTCTACTCCAGTTTTCAAGCCAACAGGTTGTGTATTCAACCCACAGAATGGAAAAAGAACAAGAGTCAGGAGTCTCAGCATGGCAGGCAGTGGTAGGAGCAGCATTGCAGCAAAACCACAGCACTGGTAAGGAGGTGGCCCTGAATGAATACCAAGCAACAGAAGAAGTCCTGGTGGAGGTCTGGTTCCACAAGCAACTTTGTGAATTATTTAAGATAATTTAAAAATTGGTTGGACATAACATTAAAGGAATTTCCAGACCAGGGTCACAAAACATGGAGAGTGATGCTGTGTTGAGTATGCTTGACCTGACCCATCAGAGATAAGCTCTGGCAAAACCTCTGCACAACGACTGCCTCAGCTCATGAAATTCAAAATCAAATTTTGTCTTAAACAATGTAAAATAACCAAAATATTGGGCTGTGGAAGGAGAAGGGTTTTCAGCAGTTCTTTCTGATTTTTATTCTTCAGCTTTCAGATGATGCAGTGAGGGATGTGTGGTGAGATTTTTTCCTGATGAAGTTCAGCAGATTTTTTCTGTGGTTATATAATGTATTTACTTTTTCAGGCAAAGTTTTCTTGGGTGAGTTTTAACCTTGTTTATTTTTCTACAGCTTTTCTCTCCCATACGCATCACAACGCCTTGAAGTTCCCCTAGAAATCATTCACCTATTGGCCTGATTGTTTCAATTTTTTTTTTTTTTTAGGTTCCTTAGCAGAAGAATGAAGATTCTAATCCTTAGGCTGATAGTGTCTTAAATTTTAGACCTATATTTTCTGTGAAAGCCAGTAAATAATTGGTTTATATTTTCTGGAACAGGTTGCCCAGGTATGTTGTGGAACCTCCCTTACTGGAGATAATCAAGAAACATTTGGAAGAAATCTTCTGCCATTTGTTCCAGGATGACCCTGCTTGAACAGGAAGGTTGGACAAGATGATCCACTGTGGTCCCTGCAATCTTTGTCCATTCTGTGATTCTATGCTGTGAAGGATCTGTATACTGAACCATGTGATATGGAGAGAAAGAATAAAGGTCCTAGATCCCTTCCCCTTTGCATATTTGTGCTGTGAATTCAATGAAATTTAAATTAATTACAGTAAAATGTTCCTTTTAAATGGGAATCACCTAAACCATACACAATATACTACATGCATCCACTGAATAATTCCACTGATTTTGAAAAGATTATTTTAAGGTTTAACTTTCCACAATACATGCAACAGCTCATAACCCTTTATGAAGATAATACTTACAAGTTTAAACAGTACAGTGCCCTGAATTTCTTGGGAGGCTACAAATGGTCCCTCAGTGCTCATTAGCAGGCTATAGTTCCTCCTATCATGGGTTTCTGAAGCAAGAGCATTATAGTTCAATTTGCTCATAGGCTGCTGATCTATCCAGGAAAAAGTAATATTCAGCATTAATTTATACATAAGGTATGAGAAAAAAAATGTTCCAAAACAAAGAAAACAAGAAGGTAATGAACGATATCTTTGTGTAAACAAAGGGAAAATATGCCATCACAATTTCCCAAATTGGCAGAAATGGCTGCAACGGTCACTGCCTAAGAAAGTACAAAGCTGAGGGAGTGGCAGTACTGATGTTGCCAGTTCTGTGATACTGATTAGTCTTAATTCATTGTGAGAAATTTATCAGACTCCTGGCGGTTAAGCGGTTAGAATACAAGCTGCTGATCTGAGACCTAATTTACAAGAAGAATTAAAAGGTCAAGCATGCTGATAGTGGCAGGAGTTGAGAGCCTAATGAAAATGCAGCAGAAACTTTGTGAATTACTTAAGATAATTAAAAAATTGGTTGGACATGACATCAAAGGAATTTCCAGACCAGAGCCAGAAAACATGGAGAGTGATGCTGTGGTGAGTGTGCTTTACCTGACCCATCAGAGATGAGCTCTTGCAAAACCTCTGCACAACAGTTCCCTCAGCTCATGAAAGATACCTCCTGCCAGTTACACAATGAGAGTACATTTCTACACAAAGCTTTCCTCTTCATACTTATTTCTTACTAAATTACTGTCCTCATCTATTATATGTCTATTAGTTTTATCAAAGCTACCACCATAAAATCTAAAGTTTCTTGAGAACAAAGGATCTGCAATACAGAAGAATTTCCCAAGGCAATTCTTTAAAAGGTAGATATACTGAATTCTGATTGATTGAAAAGTCTACGTTTTTGCTATCATACTCTTCTCTCAGGGCCAGGCTGAAAGCATGTATTGCATGGTCATGAGATAACTGTTTCCTCATAAGAACATGGAAATCCCAATATGGCCATTAAAGAAATGGTTGGGTGTATTTACGGGGTACTGTTGAATTCCTTAAGATAGCTGAAAAAAATATTTTGATAATAAAAATAAACATTTTATTATAATAAAAATTAAGTATGTTTCAATACAGTGTTTAACTACTTTGGACCTGACACAGAATGCAGAGCAGAAAGGTCCCTCTTCTTATTGTTTGGAAATTGGAAGACTTTAACATAAAATCACTTAAAAACACATTTTGAGCAGCCAATCCAGAGAGAAATGCCACATAGAAGAGTATGTCTGAAAGGCTTCCCTTTTGCCTTACCCACCTGATTATTTCCATTCCACTTTAAAATGGCAGCTCAGAGGTCTGGGCTATCTGTCAGAGACCTGAGAATGGCTTAGGGATTTTCCTTTGACATATGCACGATGGATGCCACCTTTACATAGTTCCTTGCCAAGGAGCTTGATATGAGCAGAATCGCTAAATATTTGGGTTTTAATCTTCTGGGGCTTCTGCAGTAAATCCTAGCTTTGTTCTGATTAATGTGTTTGTGCCTTCATCTTTACAGTGAGCTCGTCTTGCTAATGTTTGTTAAAGAAATTTTAGGATGACCAAAAGATGCAGACTTCCATTATAAAACTGTAGTGGACCTTTTAATGAATTGTCTTGGAAAAAATAATGTGTAATACAAACTTAAAAGAAATTTTTTGAATTATATTTTTAATTAATCTCATAAAATTCATTATTGGCATTTTTTTGCCAGTAAAATTCTGATATGTAGAATGTTCCTGTCAAATTATAATCAACATCAATACATCAGAAAAGTACACACAACTGTCCCTCAGGTACACAACACATTCATCACCAAGGCAACTAATGACTATAACTATATATTTGAAGTGCTAAATGACATTGTATGAAGTACTTCATCAGAAGGAAGCAAACAGAACAGAACAGAAATAACAATTTGACCATTTTGACTTAGACACCAAAATGGAATATTTCATTTAAAGAAAAAAAAAAGTTTTGAAAAGAAGTTAAAAGAAGAAAGAAGCAAGAAGCATTAATATTTCAAATTGATGGTGGTGAGCCAGATAGACCATTTCAGACATATCCAATAAATTAAAAACTTGAGGTATATGAATAAATAAATATAATGGAAACAATACCAACATGAAAATAGCATTACAACTTTGTGGTCCTTTTTGTCTCTAGGAAAATCTTGCTTAATAGAACAGTTTTGATTATGCGTGAAAATAGCATATCTCTGTTAGAAATAAAAACTATTTCATTTATGGCATATAACAATTTCCTGTTTTTCTGTGAAATATTGTTTCTTACAATGAAGAGAGAGACCATGTCTCAGAGAAATATATAGCTCAGTGTAACATGCTGTTTTATAGCCTATTGTATTTCATGAATAATTTGGGGCTTCTGTCACTAAAGCTAGTCAAAAATGCATGAAGAAAATAATTCTATGACTAAGATTATGCATCAAATAATTTATACTATAAATATTCATTCTGGTTATTAAACTGCTCTAATTATGAATGGTTTCCCAGAAGCTACAGCATGTACTTGGAAATGGAGTCACTGTTTAAAATAAAAGCATAAGGCACACTGTGAGTACAGCAGAAGATATGAAAGATACTTAGGGAATGGAAAGGCAGGGACTCTGACATTAATGGCTTTGAACTTACTGAACATATATCTTCAATATTAACAGTGAACTATATTTCAGATAGACAATGAATTAACTTCAGAAATCTTCAGTTTAATTTCTTAAAGTATGGCCATTTGGCCAGCTTTTTCAGTGCCACATCAGGTTGGCAATTTGAGGACTCCCAGGCATGCAGAGATCCAGGTCTCTTTTTCAGTCTCTTTGAATGCCAGTGTGACAAAAGTGAGGCAAACCTTTCTCATGTTGAGATGAAATTAGCTTCAAGGCCTGCTTAGCCTGGTGCTTATTATTATTTGGATGATACTCATAGCAGTGTTCTTCTTATCACTTTCTTAGTAGTGCACAGCTGGATACCAGCAATGGGTGACAGAAAAAGGAGACACAAAATGTATCACCAAGCCCAGTGGCACAATCTAGTTCTAGCTCTGTCTTGATAACTGCTGAAGTAGTGACTTTGAAAAGCTGGCCAGCTTTTTCTACAGCATATATAATGAAATCAGAGGTGTAACATCAACTTCTAATGGTAAATCTGCAGTCACCAGAGAAGGACAGCTCTCAACCATCATAAAAAGTCACTAAACCAGATAGCAAATGTGCTGGTGTTTATTCTTAAAGATAGTACTGCAGCTGTAATGCATATTTTTTATTAGAGGGACATACAAATGTTTCATGTAGCCATATTATTTTTCCTGCTAGAAAATGGCCATATTTATATTTAACCAGTGCAACAACATCAATAAATTGGTTTTTATTATTTGTGGCTCTGTAATTTTTTCATGTAAATATGATGCATAAAGTTATTATTTTCTTGAAACCTTGTCTATTTAAAATTGAGTTAAAAATGAAATATATTTGATGGTTAAGAGCAAACATTTTATTTGCAAAGGCACTTCCTATTTTTTACAGCCCTACTTTATTGAACTTTTTTCTGAAATGTAGATATAATTTTATTCAAGGGCAGCGTTGAGTATAAAGACCCGATGTATCCCATATTTTTTCTACTTCTGCCCTTCTCAAACAGTAGCATAAAGCTTGTTTATTTAAAAATAGTATAAAGCTCTTGATAAAAATCTCAGGAAACCAATGATATTCAGGAAAAACATATATATTAGAATGTCACAAAAACTTTTAGATGTTTTGTATACTGTTTAGAACTCTAATAAGAAAAGCCATGTTTCTAGGAGAAAATCATCTGTCATAACCCCTCACTTTTCCTCTTCAAAAAAGACAATTAAAATTGATTTATTAGCAAAACACCACTTTTTTATGACAACAAAATGAAACAAAACAGTAAAGAAAAAACACATAAGGAAAGAAATATGAGACAAATTATGCTTTTACAGGCTGGTTCTTGTATTCTTTTTTAATATTCCTGTTCATGGCAAGGTATTTCACGTACATGCATGACCAAATTTTTGATTTCAGTAGCATCAACATTTTGTTAGCTTAAAAATTATATAAATTTTTGTTGTTGTTGTTAGAATAGCTATTGGATTTTTTATACATCCAGATAACATATTTTATAAGTGCACAAAGAAAATAAAACGTGAACCTTAACATAAAATTTAGGGGAAGAAATAATACAAAGTAGAGGAAGTAGGGGAGCACACAATGAGAATCTGAGTTGACTGTTGCTCCACAAACATTGATCTTTCCCTTTGTGTGGAATGGTACCATCATCTTAAATCAGCCGCCTTACCCCCTACCACTTAGTTGTAACATAGAGAAATACTCTAAAGTTTGAAGACCACAGCAATACAAGAGAACTGAGAGAGTATAATATTCCCTGCCTATAAGCCATATCTCTGTCAGCCAAAGGATGGATGTAAGAGTTGCACTGCCTGAATTTTCACTGGAGCTGCGCAAGGAACTCGCTGTGGAGCTGAGCTGCTTTTTGCAAGACCCCTCCTATAATAGTGGGTAATAAATAATTACAACTAGAGAAATTGATTCGGTTTAGTAAAATGGTACATAATTAAATGGAACTGAAGTAATTCAGAAGAGGTAAAATTTAAAATGAATTTCAAGAAGCATCTCTGAAACTGAGCTTTATTAAGCTGAGGGATCTGCTATCCTAGCAGTCATAGTTTCTCCAGATCACAACCTCATTTCTTCTCTGCATCATTTTCACATTTTCATATAAATATTCACTTACACAAAGTGTATTTCATACCTCAAACTATTTGCAGAGAAGATTAAATAATTTTTATTTCATATTTGACTTAGTCATAAGTTCTTCACTGAAGCACTTCACTGTTGCTGGTTATGTGATATTCATATTTTCCATAGCCTGATCCAAGTGGCCAGTGTTCTGAAGGTATTATGATTAATATCAAGAATAATAAATATTAGTAATCATAAATAATAAGAATGCAAAACATGAAGGAAGCTAATCAAACCTTCACACCAATTACCACTGTGTGACATCACTGACATAAGTGAAAAGCTGACTAATTCAAATTAAGAGGCCTGATAATGGAAGGCAAACAGAAAACCCTGGGTAATTTTTAGTCGAAGACTGTCATTTCAAGATATCTCTTAAATATCAATATCTACAGAAACACCAATTGAGCACACAAGAAATAAGGAGTCACAAAACGTGCTTATATTGTTCAACATATGCAATAGACAAAAACTTTAAAATGAGGGAGATCAAAAGCACCTTCAAGAAAACAAAAGTCTTGCTAGCCTCAAGTGCAACTGTATTTTACTGGTTATACTTCACATATCCTATGTGCTGAGAATTTTATGAGGGAAACTTACTGCTGCATATGCACAGCAGAAGAATAGAGTGGGTGCACAGAAAACATAATAATTTTCCAGGCTATTGCAGGTCTCCCAAAGATATAGAAACATTTTGCTTTTCTCAGATGAAATCCATGACCAACAGTGCATGAATATTTGTACTGAAAAAAGAAGTGAAAGTTCCTATGACTAATTGGCAAGTTTATTATATCAACTATTGATTTCTGAAACAAACAAACAAATGAAAAAGACACTTTAGAAAAATGTGCATAAACCACAAGATCACTTTTTATCTGATTCCATTTTCATACTGATATAATGAGAATCAGGAATAACATGGAATTGCAAGGCAATTTATTTTATAAATACCTCTGTGATTGTGTGGAGGAGAGCCCTCACTCTCAGCCAGGATACTGGTTTTAACAATCATGGCATTTACTTGTCTGCTTTTAATCATTTGTGACATAGCATAAGTTATCCTTTGAGGAAAAAATAGCCCCAGCCTCACTGCCTTAGGAAGTCTTTTTACATACCTTGATCTGATCTTAAACTGTATGGAGAGTCAACTGAGGCTCTCTCTGACAAATAGAGATAAGAAATTCTCAAATTGCATCTGCATGCAGTTTGTATGAGAAGTATGAACTTTTGTACCTGTCAGTGAAGACCAGTGACAGTGAAAGGTCTGCATTTAACAGAAACACAAGTCACTGAGCTCTTCCCTCTTAAGAAAATGCTATTAACTTTGTACCTCAGTAGTTCAGTAGGAAACAGAGAAACAATACCAAAGCCAAGTGTATGTAGAAAACTTAAAAAGCTCCTTCAACTTTCTGATTTTACAGTGCATATAAAATCCACTAATATTCCCCTGCTGTCACCTGTAGCTAATAGTAGACTGCCCTTTGAAAGAACTGAAACACTTTCCCAGTCTGACCAGAAAACCTGACACTGGACTTCACACCCAGAAATAGAGGCTGACAGATTGAGTGTACTTAGGCAAAAGAAGGAAGGATATTGAAGACATGTTTAAGGTCTGAGCAATTTTAGGCACATGGTACACAGTACACTTCTACAGATGTCAGGGAAAGTATTAAATCACATTCATAAACAATACTAGAAAAAAGAAAGGCAGAAAAAAAGAGCCATGATGGAAATCCAAGGCATATATGAAGACCAGTGGCAAAATCTATGTATAAAAAGAATGGTATTGCTTAAACACCTTGGTAAACACCCTCATCTCTTGCTGGACCTGCTGTTTTCATGATTGAAAAATAAGGTGCTGTTTAAGATACAACTTCTAGGAAATCTACAGAAATGTGCAGCAACTCTTTTAATCCTTATTAACTAGAATAATTTTCAAAGATAGTATATATTGTTACCCAATAATTTAGGAAATGTAAAATAATTCAGGTGAGTATGCTGAAGGGGTAGGTGTTTTTGTATCTCAACTTTGGTTCTTAAAAGTAATAAGCAGATAGTAGAATTAATGCAGGAAAAGTATTCATTTATCCCTGTCCCTCATTATGAATTTAACAATTGGAATACGAGTTCCATCTTCTCTTACAGCTACTTTTCTCACCACAGGATCCTGATTCCTACCTATAGCAAAGAGGAGAGGGTTAGGTGGCATGGGGCTGCTATGAACACAAGATGAAGCATAGAGGACAAAGGCAAGAATAGAGTTGAAGTTGAGGAGAGTTCAGATAGAGATTAACAGTAGCTGAAATCCCCAAAATTACTTGCTTATTCTTATGCTGTACTGTTTTGTACCATGTCCTTAATGGCTTTATTTAGAAAATCTATTAGTCATGCTCTACAATCTCACATAATACATAGGATTTAAACTATCAGTTTTAATTCATGTTTTTTAGTGAAAAAATTGTCACTATATTCTTCAGAGAGTTTAACACAGAATTAAAAAGAAAAAAAAAAACCTTCTCTAAATTAATTTTATGAAAACAGAATTATAAAATATTTAATATTTAATTCTACCAGAGGCAATCCTGATGTAGAACAGGCTTCTGCAGCTGTCATCATTCTTGATGTTTGTGTCAATGTTTGTTCTTTCAATTTACTGACTAGGAAGTGGTGAGAAATCAGCTCTTCTGTTAGAAGAATTTGGATCAGATCTGTAGTTATGCTTTCATGTCCAAGTAGAGATATTTGCTTGGTTTTAATTTATGGCTGCAACTTATGCAGCACAAATAAGATGCCTTCATCACCACATATACACTCAAAAACACTGATCTCATTTTGAATTTGTCCTTGTCCATACCCACTTTTAAATATTCAGTCTTTTTTAAAAAAATCTTTGAGGAGCAGAAGCACAAAGCAAAGGGGACCATAGAAGCCCTTCTTAAAATATTGAGGAGGCTCAATTAATTGATTGCCATTAGAAAAATTTAAGATATTCCTGATTTAAGATAATTCTCTTAAAAATTAAGAGATTCTCAGTGGCTGATACTCAGAATTTTCTGGATGCAGTTCCTTTAAGGCAATTTGTAAGATCACACAGTACATTTTTTAAGTTTGGGCCTGATGTATGTCTTATTTATGCAATTCTCACAAAAACCCACTAACTTTCTTAAACAGACGTACTTTTTGTAGACCAAATTGTGGTGGAGACATTAATTTAATGATATTAACCAAGTACAGACCAGTTTTGTGGCATAACTGGTTGATGTAACTGAAAATAACCCAAAAGGTGACACAATACTTATTCTCAATTAATCTAAAATGTTTATTACAGTGGTAATAGTTGATGCAGTTTACAATGAAAGCTTTAATTGTGTATGTCATACGTAACAATTAAGCTTACAGGTACAGAAATATAGAAGCATATATCATTAAACTATTTTAAAAATAGAGTGAACCACTTTATATCCCGTAATAACCTTTTCATGACTGAGTCAAACATACTGCTACCTCTCCTAAAAAGCATTTAATAATTAAGAATGTAAACTATAGTCAAACACTTGGAATAACAGTAACTAAGAAATCATTAATTTTAATTGAGATAATTAATTAATTTTAATTGAGATTTCTCATAGAATTTTGCCTAGAACCAGAAACTTATAATAAATTTTATCACCCAATGGTGATGGCAATAAATACAGTTCAGTGGCTGTATATCAAAAATGTCTACTGCAAAAATATTTTTTTCAAAATAATTTTAAGGATTTATGAAGGGATTATTTTTTTTTTTTAAACTGGAGGGATTGTAGTGCTTTTTAATGCTTGGAGAACTGAAGGTATGAACGAAAATATGTAACAAAATACAGCTAAACATGGTATGAGTAGGTAAAGAATAAACATTTTTATTTCTGGGCATTTGTTCTTTTTCCTCAGCCAACCCTGGTATTACAGTCTGAAAAGTTTACCAGAATATCTCAGTTTTGCAAGTCTGAGATTCTATGTCCTGAAGAAACATTCCATAAAACCTTTAGTAAAACCTGTGTTCAAAATTCAAACTAAAATAACTCCGCAGAAAAACAAATAGGCTGGGATATTCCTTAGAAGATAGAGGGAATTTTACAATTTTAGCAGCTACACCCAGCTACACCATAGCTGCTATAAAATTATGGATTGTTAATAAACAGTTAATTTCCTGGTAATTCAACTTAATTCATGGATGAGCAACAAGGTAACTTTTACCTCCAATTAACCTGCCCTTTCACCTATTAAATGTAATTGCACTCTTACTTATACATTGAGCATAAACTGCACTATATTTTATAATCTTGTTAGCATTCATGCTTTGTTAATGAAATTTGATCAGCTTATTAAAGATGTTGAGTTTTTGCAGTTAACTCACATCTGTTGTCAGAAGTAATTAGATCAGGTGGCAAATGACAGCACCTTTCCTGACAGATGCTTTAATGTTGTGAGTTAGAATGTCCTAAATGTCTCTTTGAATAATGCCAAGATTTCAGCTAGGGTTTATTTGCCTTGAGGTTTCAAAGTAGAACTTTGGAGCAATCTGACATAGTCCCAGACAGGAATATGTGTGACTTTCACTTCAGTGTTAGAGGAAAAGAGAAACACCTTCAAGATGATTTTTAATAAGGATTTGTCTTGGAAAGGTAGAAGATAATGTTATCAAACTATCTCAATATGTTTTCCTTTTAGCATGTATACACATACTCTGTTAAGACACAAAAGCTATTGCATTATGCATTTGAGCATATCTCAGACAGTAAATTACACTTCACTCTAATGATAACATCATTCAAATAAATGTGCTGACAAGCTGGTAAAGATACCATTTTATGGCAGGCTTTTTCATCAGACAGCCATGAAATAATGCTGGCTTTCTGCTAGTGAATGAGACAACACACTTTTTAATGAACTTACTTCATAAGTAAGCACTGTAAAATGCACTGTGAAAGTGTCTCTTCCATCATTTATCCTCAATTTAGGTAGCACACAGATAATAGCAGTGTGGGCTTCCCAGGTCTATTTGGAAACACACATTCATGCTTCCTGGTCCATATGATTACTCTTAAAACAAGAATTGTAGGAATGCCTTCAATCAATTCTCTGCATTGTTTTATCCTTACAAGCTATAGTGGAATCATGAGTGCTCACCAGATTGGCAGTTCCTCCCCATGCACCATCCAACAACTTGGAGGAGCTGTTCAAGGGCACGTGCTGAGAGCCACCAAGAATATGCCACAAGCATATTCTTTGTTACTGGCACCCCGTGCAAAAATGTCATAGGAATTTTGGTTGTAGCAAAAAAGATTGTTCTCTGCTCATGCTCAAGGAGCAGATTGCTCTTTCTTTTGTCTCTGAGTAGTGAATGTCAATGATGTCTCTCTTCCATCATTATTTTTTTTTGTCCCCACATCCATCACAGTACTCTCTGGGTCCATGCAATTAAAGATGCCCTTACTAAATTTGATGAAACAAAAATGTTTTCATTACTGCAATTACTCCCTTAACAGTAGTGTTGATGGGCAGAATAAAATGAAATTAAGTCCCTCCCATTTAACCATGCTTAGGTTCCATTGGATGTCTTCAGTGGGTCACTGCTAAAGTAATTTGGGCCTATACTCCTGGATTGGTTCCCTATTCTTTGTTCTTCATGTTCTTAATACTTCTTTACACTTGGGAATTTGCAAACCAGTAGTCACACTATTTTGCTTCACTTCCTTCTAAACTGGAATATTCTTATCAATATAAATTATAGAAAGAGTGATATGATCTGGAATGATGAGGAAGTGAATTATAATCTGAGGATGATACTTATGCCATTCCATTTTTGTCTGTCTTCTTTATCCTTATGTAAGACAGAATAAACACAAGAGTGAGCATTCATTGCAGGTCACAAGCATCCTCCATGAATGGATATTCACAGTGACAATAATTTCCTGGTCTGGAAATGGGAGTAATTCTAGCTGCCCTTTAGCATTGTGTTATGTCACATTTGGTTACATTTGTATAATAACACACACCAACATGACAACTCAGTGCATCATATTGGCTTAGTGTGAGGAGATAAAGCATAAGTGGAAAATGACTGGCTAGGAAAGTGATGTATGATGCCTCAAAACAGAAACTGAAAAGAAGAAAAAGTACAAGATTCATACCTTATGAAAACAGGCAGAAATATGGCCAAAAATATTTATAGGTCCAAGCCTAAATGTAAGGCATTAGTAGAAGTAATACCATTTTTAATTTAAAACAGCATTCAAGAGTACAAACATAGTACAATAGAGTGTAATTTATGCACAGATCAGTAAAAACATGAGAATAAAGGTGCATAATATTGCACACATCATTAATCTAATGAGGCCAAATGAAGGGGGAAAAGTCCAGTGCAGTGTTTGCATACAGGGATCACAGGATCTGTGTGTACTGAAGTATGCTAGGTCCTGTGGCACACAGTCTTCTGGCAGAGAATATGCTGTGTAGGTTTTTCTTTGAATTAGAGTATCAGGTTGAATTTTCAGTGACATGCCCAATGCCACTGGACAGCACTGCAACCCCTCCATAGATAAGGATTCATGCCAAGGAGTAGCCTGAAGTACGAAAGACACAGTAGGACTGCCTAAAGAGGATAGAAAATAGGCAGAAAACAGACAAATGTGTGATTTTCCTACTTACCACGCAGGACTCAAGAAGGGGAGGGGGAAAAGTTTCAGCATATATACTTCTCCAAAAGCTGTTGGCACTTCGTTAGGGGCTTATTGCTATAGGTAAGTGCTGATTACACCAGGACTTATTATATGATAAAGTGACTGAAAATTTGTATCATATCAAGAGTGACAGACCCTTGTGCAGACAAAAACCAAGATTAATTGTGTCATCTTTGCATTTCTCTATTGCTATTATTTTGTGGAATTTTTGTTTTGTTCCTTGTTTGAAGCTACTATCAAAAATCCTTGTTTGAAGCTACTACCAGAAACTATTTCAGTCCAATAAATAAAACGTTTTTTTCTCCACACTTGAAATGCTAGAGTCTCTCAGTATCTTGGTTTATGGTGACTGAATGATCTTCACAAGCCTTACTTATCAGGGTGCTCTGTGCTTGCTAATAATTTTTCTATATCAAACACCCCAGTTCGAAAAGACAAAAAAAGAAGAAAGCCGGAATTATTTTGGATATTTCAACAGATGCTCATTCTGTACTCTTGCTTACTGAAACGATAAGTTTTTCAAAGTTTTTGATGTAGTTCTAACCTCCATTCAGTTTAGCTTGGGGATATAGCCAGTTTCTCTTGAACAGAGCCAACTTTGACCCATAGCCCACATGTTCTTACTTTTTGTACCACATATACAATTTATTATAGTAGAATAGTGAAATTCAGCAACTGTAAAAGGCAATTTTATATAATTTTCCTTTTAAAAAGCATTCTGTAGGATATTCTCTTTATTGTTGTTCTCTCATAATGCTGTCATTGCCACTCAAGAAAAAACCCATTCTTTTTTTTTTTCCTTTCAGAAGTGTAGTAGAAATCCATTGTAGTTCAGAATTATTTTTTTCCAAATAAATTTAAGTCATTCATTTACTAACTTTTGCAGTCAGAGAAATTGTGCAGAAGTGCTTTATGCAGTCAGTATGATAAATTTCAAGTTGTATTGGTAGAAGAATGTGAATAATGGAAAAATTATTCACGAATATATTATCCCCAAACGTTAAAGAAACCATACATATTAAGTTCCCTTATCCACTCCAGGAAAGGAATAAATGATAAATAAATATTTCAGGAGTAATTCATTCAAATAATTTATTTTAAAATTATCCATGCCTTGATTGAAACCCTTTTGAAATAATTGATCTCACTTCTGCCAGATCAGCTCCATAAAGAAATACACAAGAAGCTCCAGTATTTTATAGAATCAGGCTCTTTTAACTTCTGTCAACTTTTAACCCAGTTTAAAGCATTCTTTTAGTCTCTAAAGATTCATTTTTGATTCTGACTTCCTCATTCCCTCAGTTTTCTTTCCCCCAATTCTTTACAATTTAAAAATGTCACACTGCAAAATGTGTGACACAGTTATTTCTTAGCTTATTCTGATGACATTTTGTACTCTTTATTTAACTGAATTGGTAGGCCATTATATCACATTTACCTATTTGGTGTCAAGTATAGCAATTTATTCATGCTGAACAAAATGTTATGTTGTGCAATTTAGTCTGTTTCACTTTTCCATCACTTTAGAATTAAATCTTCAAGACTGTAAAAAACTGTGGGTTGATTTTTTTTTTTTTAAGAATGCAGAGATTCAAATAAGCACTTAAATAGATCTTCAACAGAACACAACAGCAAAAGGCAATGAAGTCCCTTATGATCCAAAGCTTGAGTAAATAAGCCTTCATCTAGGTTGTGTCAGCCTGGAATTAATTTCCTCTTAGAGAGGAGCAGGAGAATGTGAATGTCTCCCATCTGGTTCAGCCACTCTTTAGGTCCAGATGGATTAGGATACTGTCCTTGTCTACAAGTAGATCCATTTTTCCTGTAGGTTCATAAAGGGAATGGAGACATCACAGCACTAAGTTCTGCAGCACATGACTTTTACAACTGCCATATTAGGCAGTAGCTTCTTTATAAAACACACGGAGAGCTTAGGAATGGCAGCCAAAAATGCCATGGTATAGCTCAGTACCTTAAGCTAGAAACTAAGGGATACTAAAAAACCCCATGTGTTTTCACACCTCTTTCATTGTCTTTTTGTTAGGTTCAAGCAATTAATTTTTTTTATTCTAAATCAGAGAAGGGGTAATCATTTTTAGGGCGGAGGAAATTTAACCAACCAGCACTTCAATGGCTAGAACATTGATTTAAGCTATAGGGCCTTTTTTTTTCCTGTTCATTATTCCCCTTGAAGCAATTTGATTTACTCTTTTTATCTAAACTATGTTAATATATGCATATTGATTCAACAGGCCAAAACCCCACATTCATTGTTTTGCATAGTCAATAGAGCACTTGCCTAAGACAGGTAAGTCTGAATTCCATTCCTGATTCTAAAGACCTATACTTTTATCTGAAATGTTTAATGGAGCCAGGGCCAGATGCAGAACCAGACTGATTCCCAAGTGGTTTTCTTAAATGTAGTCTAAAGTCATACTCATATTCTCTGGACCAGTGAGTGTTGAACTACTTCATGCTATATTACCTCCAGGAGGGTCTTCAGAATACCTTGGAGTGCAATAATAAAATAGTCACAGAAGGGATGTGATTTCAAATCTGTGCAGACAGAAGAGGCAGTTATCATCAGATTCCCTGTCTCTCCTTTCCTCCCTCCTTAGCCTGAACCTATTGAAACACACGTGGCTAAAGAAAGAAGAAAGTTTGGATTTTTGCATTTTGATTACACAAAATTGTTTCTACTCAATCCATCTAAAGTTATTTGCAGAGAAACTCTTTTCTGCATCTGAAGACAGAATTCCGTGGTGAGACTGTTCTGAGCAGGCAGTGCCACTGAGCAGCACGTCTGCAGTAAGTCTAGAGCATTGACCTACCATCCTAGTGCTAAATCTCCTTTTTACTGGGAACTTCACTGTCTCTTCAAGATGATGGTTCCCTCTCTGTTCTGTACACTGAGTCATTCACATCCACAAGATGCTGAGCCAAATTCCTCCACCTGGCATATTTTATAACTTGTGTTAGTGGCTATTCATTCAATACTATCTTTGCTGTTACTTCTTTATGCAACTGTCCCCAAATATTTTATAAAGTGCACTGTATTTAGCTTAAACACTGGCTGCATTGCTCAGTACCATGACACTGCTGTTTTTCTGTAGACTTAGCCCCAGGTGTTCCATTCAACTTAATATTTGATGCAATTTTCAACACACACAAAAATCCATTACTAATTTAAACATCTCAAATTCTCCTTTCACCAAATATTTAAATCAAATTTCATATGATATGCAATTATGCTGCTTATTTCAGACTACTTTCATTATTGTATTTTTTGCACATTAACAATTTAGGTATCAAGAGTACTGGTAGAAGACGTTGCTTGACATTGTTCTACCTTCAATCATTGTAAACTGCCTGGAAGCAAACTTGTACTCCATAGTTATTTTTCAAGAAACAAAGAGCCCAGGACCAGAAACAAGGAGGATCGAAGGATTTATATATTCCTCAGAAAATCTTTCCAGGTTTAATGTCAATTTTGGTTGAAAAATAAGGCAGGATTCATGGAACATTTTTTTATTTTTGAACAAAATGGATATTTGTGTGACAGTATGTTTACATATACATGTAAAATTATATATACAGATAAATAACCATATTAATAAGTTTTCAGGCTAGAATTTGATCAAATTTGACAAGGCGATGGTTCTGATATTCCTCTAGAATACAAAAGAACAAAGAACAAGCTTTTCCCCTCTTAATTCAGAATATAAATATTTGACAATCCATTTGAATGAACTTTTAAATCTATGGTTATTCCATGGGCAGTGTTTCTCCACATCAGACCATTCTTTACATATATTAAAATTATTCAGAAAATATTTCTGAATTGTGGCTGCTTGTCTCTCAAGTGAGCTAAAAGTTGACATATGGAAACTTTCCTGAACTTCTGTTCAAATGGTTAAAAGTTTTCCATGATGCCAAAGTACCTTTGTACAACATGTCTAGAAAAAGTTTGATGACTTCTAAAAACCAGGCCCTAAATTTTATTTTATACATTTATGCTTGGGATTACACACACAGATTCATAATCAGTTGTAGGTGCCTTTTATCCAATAAGCACCCCAAAACCATTTCATTTTGCAATTCTCTCAGTTAACTTGCTCTCTTATTGATTTGCTTTTTCAGATAACAAGCTCTACATAAAAAATTTTGAACAAATTACTATGGTAGTTACATTGCCTTTTTTCTTTTTCCTTTTTTCCCCTGTTTCTCTGCGATCTCAAAAAAATACAATTTAACATGTTGATATGATATGAAGCACAATATTGTGTGTGAGAAAAATGTCATGATATTTTTTCATCAAATTGCAATTTTTAAATATCTACAGTTAAGTTAAAATAAAAATAATTCACATTTCTCTGATTTAAATTGTCTATTAGCAATTGATAATAATGATGATTAGTTATTCTGTACAGTAAAATAAAATTCGTTGGGTTTTCTTTTTCCTCATATTCTAAACTGCTGATTTTTATGGTTTGGTTAAGGACACAGTACCATTAAGGTGAGATTCATGGATGGCTGTGTACAGTTTATTTATACTTGTAGTGAAACATTTTCAAATCTTTCTTTTGGGGACATAAAGATATTCTTCATATTGTTGAATATTTCATTTACTTTGCCAACCATCACAGTTTGAGTAAATCCCTCAGTTTCTTAAGACAATGCAATTTTCAACACACACAAAAATCCATTACTAATTTAAACATCTCAAATTCTCCTTTCACCAAATATTTAAATCAAATTTCATATTTGAAATTTGAAATGGTATAAATCAATGTTAATCTATGAAGGGCAGTAGAATTAAAGAAAAATTATTTTAGTTGTAGTTCTGAATTGTTTGCTCTATGCACAAGATTTCATTTAAGTTTTCAGGTATACTTATTATAAATTTTCCCTAAGATCCCCATTGTTTCACAGTTAAACATCAAGAAGTAGGATTATGGCCCAACATTTGTGGTTTTACAGGTTTTGTCGTCTAAGTCACTCAGTTATTCAGGGGTTCAAGATGGCCTCCTTAAGAAATTAATTCCTTTTATCTAATGAGTATCAATGGAAAATGAAAGTTTAATTACAGAAAAAGTTACACTGTACCATGTTATTCGAGGACAGAATTTAATAAAAATATTCTTTAATAATACTATGCTAGGTCACAAGCTAAAGTTTAGTCTTTTGCATCTGCTAAGAATGATATGATCTTAAAGGGAAGAAGGCATAATGAGTTTCATGTAGACAATTTTTCCATTCAGAACTAGCAAATAAATTATCCTATATTAATTTTTCATCTACAGCATTGGAAATTCCCTAAACCTTAAACCTGAGAAAAATGTTATATGCTGCAAAGATACGATACAATATTTCCTTTCATTAAAAAAGGAAGCAACAGGTTAGTATTTGAATTCTAGAGCTCCCTTGGCCCCTCAATAATTCCTCTCAGATTGTTGACACATTTAAGCTATAGTATCATGAACTGATACTATATTTTTGATAATCATAGTTCATGGTTTAGTATTCCCACAATCCCTATTTTTTTTAATTAAAAGTGGTTTATCAGAACTTTTTTTGTAAATAGGCAAGGATGAATGTATCTTAAGTGAATGAAAGCTCAGATAAATGTGTGCAGTGGTAGAATATGCAATTACATACAAACTAAATGTTTTCTGCTTAATCCATCTCATTCCTCCATGACTAAAATGAGAAATTAACCAAAAAAAGTTTTAGAAAAATGTGATTAGCACATGTTTCATCCTCGCAGTTTTTGAGTATAAGATTTTAGAAATGCTCTTTTGGAATTGTTGTGCATTTTGAGACAGTAATTTATAGATTCAATTATACAGTAAATTAAAAAAGCAGTGTCCAAAATCTGCTACAATATGAAGCCTTTTTAAAGCCAAAGTCTATTATATGTGTGATTCTCAATCCCATTAACATTAAAAAGTGACTACATTTTAATCAGGGACTTCTGTCTGTTAGTCAGAAACGATAAAATTTTATGTATTGAGTAGATTTATACACTTGATTCTGTTTAAAAATGCAGTCACAAAATACACACATTTCATAATAGGGGCAGAACGCAGTGGAGAGCCAGAAGGATTCAAATGAGACAAAACACATTATTTATGCCAGAACCAAGATGTGACCTCATTTTAATGTTGATTCAGATGTTTCAGTATATACAAAATACTCATTAGGTCTTCCTCTCCAACCTTCATTTGAAACTAACTTATTTACAGGAAATTGATTACTGCTGAAATGTAGAAATCTAACCTGCAGAGCCCAAGTAGCCCAACTCACAAACAGGGAGAATTGCCTGAGGGGAAAATCACAACAGTTTCTGCAGGGGGCTGGGAGGTGTGCTGGTTTGGTTAGGATAGAGTTAATTTTCTTCACAGTGACTAATATTGATGCTGCTTCTGAGATGGAAGCAAGCATTAAAAGTTCTACAGCTTTTTGAGAAATTAAGAAAAATAGCATTTCACTATATATTTTTAGACCTAATACATAACTTCTGACCTGTGTGAGTGTACATGTTTCACTTAAAATTTCTAACTATTCTGTATCTATTCTCAGAAATGGTTGCCATTTCCCTTTTTTTTTTTAACCAACATAACTAAGTTAGGTTGGTTAAAAAAAGTTTTTTTAACAAACAAAAGCAAGTTTAACAAACTTTAACTAAAAGCAAGTTTAGTTGCTTCAGTTATAGTACATCAAAATATAGATTCAGGCATTTGAAATGTGATCCATTTTGGCTTGCTCTGTTTGCCATGGTGCAAATTTATGACAAAGAATTGTAGTAATGTCTATCTTCGTGTTTTAACACACACTAATGCACCATGTCGCAAATAACATAAAAATCAGATAACTGTAAAGACTATACAATAAAAAACTCTTTGCCTTTTGTGAAAAAGAGGATGACTCCAACTTTTCTAAATTTATCATGCTTTTCACAAAAAACCGCAACTATGCAATTGTTATTAGTAAAAAAAAAATAATTACTTCTACAACTTCTACAGCTTAATATTTTTAAAACCTTGCAACTGGAGAATATTGAGGTAGTTATCATATAGGGCCTTGCCTGATAACTTCCATGTATTCACATCTGACAAATTATATATCTGCTATAATTAAATTATGGATCACCTAAAGCTTACTTTTCAATATTATGCAGTATATGAATGGAATTGTTAACTGAACATGTATTTAGTCTCATTTCCCATTATTTTTGGATAGAATTATGTCTCCCAGACTTAGCAGTAGAGTTATCGTTTACCAATAATAAGATTTTATCAATGTTCTGACAGAGTTCCAGTGATGCTTCATTACTGGCCTGAAAGTCATCAAGAAAAGAATGGACTATTACTCTTGCAAGTGGCTGGTGATTAAGAAACTTTTAAATATTCTGATATTTCCAGGTATTTAAGGCATGAATTACTTCAGAGAAAATTACAGTCTTTTGATCAAGCCTTAGACTAAAAAGATGACCATTCCAACTAAGGGCTAATAAATTGTTGGCAATACAGGATAGTCTAGTCATGTCAAGATGTATTATTTCAGCAATAGGTAGATTTTAGACAAGTTCACAGTTAAGGGATCTACTTGAATGTCTATGGGTGACATTGCAGTATGCTATGCTTCCTTTCATTACCACAAATTTGCCTCTTTTTTTGTATTTTGATGGTTTTTTAAAAATATTGTTTAGTAATTTTGTTCTCAGAAGCTATGCTAGATTATTTTAATAGTTCTACCTATTCACATGCTGGTTTACATCTGACTCTTACAACTAGCTGAGAAACCTCTACATCAAAAACAGCACCTCATTATACCTATTTGTCATGTTACTGAGCCATGCAAAAAAATTTCTCTACTTATTCTAGGAAGTTCCTCCACCTTCAGCAGCATTGCTGTCACAGCCTCCATCAGGGGCATGGTTTCTATGTGGGCTGCAATCAACTGACTAAAATCACACAAATGATATTGTTTATGATCCTGATCAAGGATCCTGCTCCCCAGCATTTCTTTATTGTCTTGGAAGACTATAGTTGCTGAATGCTTTTAGTCTCTCATGAGCCTATTTTAACAATAAAGTAGTGATCATAAAATTGAATTTAGCTCAAATTCTACAGGATGAGCTTTCTTGAAATATATTTCAAAATTGTATGTTTATTTCAATGATCATGAACCATTTTGTAAGCAAAATTCTAGAGATATACATCTAAGTTATATGTCTTTAAGGAAAAAATTATTGAAAATGAGTGTGCAGGACTTGATCAAGAAATGAAAATTGGAAATTAAAGAAAGGACACCACAGATTTCGGTTGCACTTTCAGTCAGTCTCAGTTCTTTGCTTGGCTAACGTATTTTCATGCAGAAGTTTCTCTGTATGATTTGATAAGTTTGGGAAAAAATAGTTTTATTAATTTCAGATATCTTTTGACACTCTCATCAGGTTGCAGTGCAAAACTCAGTGCTACCAAACCTACTTTTCATAAACACATAGGAATATAAAGTGCACCTGTTGCACATGATAATTGAAGTCTGTGAGAAGACTCATCCATATAGGTCTTGTGTCAGAATAAATACTTCTGGAGAGCCGTGGTAAGTCCTTCCCACCCTGTGTCTGAAGAAGTTGTTGAGATGCTATTATTTAAACCCAACTCTATAGATGCATTTAACAAGTCTTTCAAATAATATTTAATAATGTTCATAAAAGCCAAGCATTTATTTGTCACAAAAATGTGTGTTTCCAGTTGGAGATTATTATAATAGTTACTATATTCTACTTTTTAATCTAGCTTTACAGAAGAAAACAAGTGGTCTGGTATAATATCAGACATTACCAGATGAAATTTCAGTCACAAATCTACATTCATGGACGTTTTTTTCAGATACATTATGAAAAACACTTTTAGGACAACCTGAAATGTAAGCTTTTTCTGTTCTGAGCTTTATAATTAGCTCTTATCTATAGATTAAATCTTGTATTATAAGATCAATGGCATTATGAAATAACTAATCTAAACTTCAAAATTCTTGCTGTTGATTAATCAGTTAAATACAAGACTATTATTGTTCAATTTAGAAAGGTCTGGTCGGAGTTGATAACTTTTTGTGCTTCTAAATTTTACAAGCCTTTTCAGCCCAGAGAATCTATTACACTCATTCAATTTAGTAACCTTCTGACAATGTCATAAGATCTGGATGTATTAGTCAAAATATTATTTCTCTTTATTTCAACAACTACTCAAAACCCAAAAGTTCTCTTTCCAGTAAGTGAGCAGCAGGCTGAGTTGTTCAATACAAACTGGTATGATTATAAGTTGAAACAGATACAAAAATAAATCAAAGAAAACTTTTTCTGAAGGCCAGGAATTGTAAGTAGAACTTCTGTATAGTAACTCCTTCAATAGCAGCTATTTTTCTTCTGTACAAAATAGATAATGGTTTTTGCAGTGACATTTATTTCTCTACAAATTTTTCTTGGAATATTTATAGCCTTTTTTTTTTGCTCATCCTAAGAAGTCTCATGTCATTGTGTTCTATTGTCACTGGGGACTGAATTGGCTGTGCAGGTCCAATTAATTTCCACTGGTATTGGATGACATCAGTTTCATCACATTTATGTCACTACGTTCCTGCAACTTTGGCTTTTGGGTAATGACACTTCTGGAATTCCATGAGAATTTTCATGGACTACTGAAATACTGTCTCTGGAAAAGGAAAAAAAATAAAGGGTTATTTCCAATAATTTTCTACTCCTTGATTGCTAAACCAAAATGCTTGTAAAATTGCAGTTTCTGTAGAAAATCTGTGATTGAAAGACAAATCAGGAATAATTTCTCAAGGAGCTGAAACATTTAATCTCCAAATAGCTGCTTCTAGAGTCTTGCCAAGAGTCACCTGGAAAGGATAAAGCTAAAAATATAATTACAGGAAAAAGCAATCTTAGGGATGCTTTACTGCTAATAGAGAAGATGTTGTGTTACCTACCAGTCATTCTGAATATGTAGCAGCTTGCAGATCACCTAGTTTAACAAATGAGAAAAGACTGTTTCTCTCAAAGAACAAGGTTAAAGAATGTACGTTTTGAAGTGGGTATGCAGTCTGAAACTCAAGTCCTTAGCAGTATTTATATGCAGTAATAAAAGGCACATAAAGTACCTCTCAATCTGCAGTATGGTGACTAACTGCTTGGAAGTACCTTAGTGCTAAGGCAGTATTCTGCACTGAAGATCCTATTTCTTTGGGGTTGTTGGTGTAGATGCCTTTAGGCAGCCTGTTACTACAACAAAATTGTTTTCTTGGATGGAACTGTTATATTTGTTACTGCTACAAGATCAGTTATTGACATTGGCTAAATGGTCATTTACTTCACATTAATTTATTGTTATCTACCTATGCTTTCTAGAAAACACATATTTCCACTGAGGCCTAAAACTTCTGAGTTAAACACAAATGATCACACTATCTATTTTGGCAAGGAAAGCAGCATTAAGTCTTGCAGGCCAAACACCATTGAAAAATTATATAGATATTTATGTAGGTATCTGAAGGCAGTGTATCAAAAGGATGGACCAGGCTCTTCTCAGTGGTCCCAAGCAATAGGACAAGAGGCAATGGACCAGACAAGTTCCACCTGAGTACAAGAAAGAACTTCTTCATTGTGTGGATGACTGAGCACTGGATCAAATTCTACAGAGATGTTGAGGAGAGTCTCCCTGACTGGAGAAATCCAAGAACCATATGGACACAATTCTGCACCATGAGCTCAGGGATGACCTTCCCTAAGCATGGAGCTTTGACCAGATGATCCCCTCTGTGGTCCCTTCTAACCTGACCCATTCTGTGAAAACATTAAAGAACATTTTTTTTTGTTTTACTTCATCTACTCCATATTTAAAAGTAAATACATAAGACTTGCACATATATTCATTAAAAATTTAATATAAACACAAAAATATTAATAAAACATTTCAACCAGTAATGGAACAGACAATGTTTGATAGCAATATACACTCTCAAATTTTGCTCAGGGCTCAGAAACCCCAGTTATTTACATGCATGGTGTATTTACACATACAGTGATTATCTGAAAAAATAAAAATTTTCAGGCAATAGTATTAAATTAAAAGTAGATGCTTTAAAAGTATTTAAGGCAACAGTGTTGACCAGTCATGTATATTAACCTGAGTAATAACAAAAAAGCACCAGTTAGAACAGTGGAAAGTTAAAAGCTAGGGAAAAGGAAAAGCAGGTATAGGGAAAACACAGAATCTTGAAAGTAACCTCTTGAAGCTAGAATGCCTTTCAAAAATATTTGATATTATCTTGATGAGTATTTTGTAAATTATATCAAATTTACAAAGTGATAAGGTTACATTCGATTTTAATATAAATTATTTGTGAAATTAACTAGTATTGGATGGAATAATCACTTGCCCATAAGAAAAAAAAGAACTTAGTGAAATAGCCCTCTACAAAGAAATGGGCTGTGTAGGACCCTGAGGCCAAAATCCCATTGTGCTGAAGTGAGAATACAGGTCATGTTCTGATGAGTATAAACCAGCATGTTTTACTAGCTTGTTTCTTTTTCATCATTGACAGATTCTTTTACTTGAACCAAATATCTGACAACCTATGGAACGATTTTCAATGTCAGCATTTGCAGAGCATCAACTTCATAAAATAATAATCAAGCTAGTTTTAGCTTAATGATAACCTTATAGTAATGCAGTGAATTTTCCTCCACTGGTGAATGATTTCCACTTCTTCTACCTGTGACAGCTCCCAGTTGCACACATCTGCTCTGAAAAGCTGTAGCAAAACCAGAATAGTGACAATAGATAAAGAGGTTGTAGGCCTGTTTGAAAAGCTTCAGAGGCACTGAAAGAAATGGCAGGAAAAGTCACAGAGCATGTAAAAACAGCTCTACTGGTTTAGGTCAAAAATTTAAGTACTTTGTCTATATTAGCAGCTAAAAAACTACAAAGATAGGAAAGTAAATTTAGCATGTGTGGTAGATTTTGTGCATTGTCAATCCATAACCATTTTGGAAGATTTCTAAGCCATGCCTCACTTATGTGTATCATTAGATTTCCTTTTGTTACATGCATCTATTCTGCCCTTCAACTACTTTAAACTTTCATCTTTCTGAAGTGGATATTGTAGGAGGAATTGTGACCTTTACTGCTATTGTTATCATCATTACTTTATTTCTGATAGTATATTTGAATCACTCTCTTAAAACCACCTTGACTTTGTAGACCTGTATCATATCTCCCTTGATTGCTTGATAGTCCTAGTTTATTTACTTGTTTCTTGGATGCAAGAAGGCCCATTTTTGTGATTAATATAGAGACCTTCTTGAACCTACCCTTTCAACCTGTCCTTATATCCCTGGGATAGGGAACCAGGATTTAAGTAGCGGGTGAAACATAAATTTATTCCATGGCACAGTAATTTTCTATGTTTTGTACTTCATTTCTCCCCTAATAACTCCTGACAGACAATTTACATTTTTGTTTTACTTAATTTTTTTTCTCTAGGAACACTTGGAGAAAAATTGACAAAGAATAAAGTTACTGAAAAGACATGGAAGAGAACGAGTTCTTTGCACTTTAACAAAGGTTTCTTTGGCTAGGAGGCAATGACATGCAAAGAGACAGAATTTTTAGATTTCATGGCAGAAAATGATCTTAAGGACATCAGATCATAGTTAAACTTCCAGGTTGTAACTATGTTGTAGAAATGACAATTTGTTACAGCATTTGAATGCCGAAACAAGAAGACTACTATATGTGGCCTGACCTTGACAGTCCCATGGATCACTTGTACATCAGGACCCTTCATGTTTACTTCCTGTATGATGATATTGCTTCAGAAGCTATCCCATCCTAACAAATTATAAAGTAGTCTAGACATGATAATGCAAAACTATTGCACCCTAAGGAGTTCAAGCCTATTGACAATCCAATATTATGTACAAAATCAGAACTGATCTAGTAGCAATCCAATTTCTTAGAAAGGATGTTGCAGTACTGCTAGCGGGTGTTTTGAAAAATGTGCCAAAAACTCATTATAGTGATTAAACTTCAAATGATATTTATAGGTGTTTTCCTCCCTTACTGGTAAAGACACTGTACGGCTTAACAATATTTTGATTAATAGATGATGAATGCTCATTTCTTGCCCTAAATATGTTCAACCTCTGTAAGTAAAATTTAGAATAGTATGCCCAGAATGCAGTAGTTTTAAACAGTTGGTCTTGGAACAGCTGTCTAAAGCTTGCTTTTGTTCCTAAGGTAACTTTTGATACATAACTAAAGTGACATGGAAGATGCGTGGATGCAGAAAAGGGATGCATAAGACAATGCTAAAGCAAGATTTTAACTAATTTACCATATTGGTTCTGCTAGCATTGCTTTTGCATATTTGAAAACTCAACTTGAAATATGATCTGGCAGCCTGACTGCTGAAGATCTGGTATTATACCAGGTGTTCTTGTCAGTGGATGCACATCTGTAGACACAATAAGACTTGATTGTGACAGTTGCCCATATGAATTGATTGTAGAAGTGGAACTCTAAGTGGTACTTAGAAAATCATTCCCTGGGATTCTGTAGGCACTGTAGGTTGGGTCAAATGGTGTATACACTTCTTTGGAACTCCTCTAAGGCAGTACTATATGGCCTAAGTGCAGCACTGTGCCTTTCTATACTGGCAATTACGCATTACAGTGGTATGTCAGCAATGGAAAGCAAAAAAAAATTCTAAAGAATTTTCTACATACTTCAAAGAAGTACTATAAGATTAAAATCTTATAGATCTTATTTGCAAACTAATATGATTGCACATATAGTCATAAACACTTTTTGTTATGCCTTCTTTGTAAGTAAATTTTTGGTATATATTGTCTTCACGCTGTTTGTCTGAGGGGAAAATTAGTCTCAGAATATTCAGCTGGAGTTGGATAGGTCAAGATACTTTGTTAATCCTAAATTAGGAGTTGAATTCTGAGTAGTCAAAATTCTTGGAAGGTCAGGCAGTGAGGGTGTCTGGAATGAGACTGCTTATGAAATGAGGGACTGCCATGACCAGCTATTGGCATCTGAACTGATGATAAATTCACGTGAATGAACTACAGTAAATGGATATTCAACCAGCTTTCCCTATGTACAATTTGACTTTATTGCCTGGAATAGTGAAGACTGAAGCCTCTGTTTTTTTCAGAGCCGTGTGTGATAGACTTCTCCCAGGCCAAACAGAAGGGCCCTGAGCCAGCTGGGGAGCCTTCAGGAGAGTTGTCTTTCTACATAGTAAATGGCCTCTTTGAATGAGGCCATGTCAACAACATTGGAAAGTGACTTTGTAAAGCTTGATTCAGTTAGGATTATGGTTTTTTAGCCTTATGAGGCAGGAAAACCATTTATGATCTGACATGAAAATCAGGTTTCCTCTTCAGGGAGAGGAATAGGTTTTTTTCAGACCATGAGTTAGCATTTATGTCCTGCTTTGTATCTTTTAGGCTCTATGGGAAACTTTGGTATGAGAAAATAATTGAGCATTTCACATTTAGACAAACAGTACCTGACAGGACTTTCGGGCATTATGCATTTATTGGAAGTTTCCACCTTCCTTATTTCTCAATCATCCCTGGGAGAAAATATCAGTATCTGTTAGTAAAACAACCATGCTAAGTAGCACACACACTTGACACTGACATTAACTTGGTTTTTTAGTGGCATTACAGAGGTGTTTTAATATAACAGAAATGTATTGTAATAATAAGGCTTACACTACTGAAGTGCTCTAGTTTTCTTTCATCCTAGAGAGAATTTCTTCAGTGTTCTTTGTAAATAGAGAGGGTTTTTTTTTATTTAAGATTTCATAAATTAAGATTTCCAAACTAACCTGTGACTTGGCTTTCCTCAGGGTATTGTTCAGGAGCATTACTATCCCTGACCCCTCTCTTTTGAGGTATAGAATCAGGGTTGTGTACACAGCATCTACTACATACACATTATCACATATTGAGGATTTGGAGGAAGAATCTAGCTCTGTAATGTGACACGTGTAAGTAATCACAGCAACTTTTGGTGTAATCTTTTTAGTAGTATTTCCACCATTATCATATAAACAAGCACAAAAGATTCAGAACAATGGGAATTTAGGCCCTTCATCTAAGAAGAAGTGAGCTCAACATGGAATTATTTGGGATTAATACACCTTCCTAATCAGCTCAGCAGAGGATTTATTTTAAATTAACACAGTTCATGAAAACACAAGCTTTGTGGTTAAGTTCTTATAAATGGTGTACAGTCTTTAGCTAAGCCTGTTAGTGGCATGAAAATAACATTTCTGTTTTGTAAAAAATATTTACTAACTAAGCCTCACAATCCTGTTATTTGACTTTGTTTATGAAAAACACAAATGAACACATTCATTGATCTAGAATGCTTAAAATTATTTATCTTATATAAAACTGCTATGATTTAGCAGTTGATTTACTGAATATGATTTATTTCAAAATAAGTTGTGACAGTGAAGGTGTGTGATGCTTAGCACAGTTTTTAGTAAAGACATTAAATCCTGGAATCAACAAGTGTTTTTTGTAAAGTCCAACCCTTTATGAGAGACATGTACTCCCTTAGCAGAAGAAGGCTCAAGGTGGTGTAGCTCTGTATTGTGCTGATCCCATTGCTATTAATGGACCACAGCCTTGTACCAGCTGTGGTTAAGTTTAAATGTTGTTAAGTGCTGTTGGGCCTTAGGGCATAATGAGTCAAGTCTTGGCTCAGTTAGCACAGGCATCTACTCTGAAACTTGTGACTCAACAGAAGGGGCTTCCATACTTTTTTTCCATTACCCTTTCCTATGATTTTCTTCCTGTCCCATCCTACCACCCCCAACACCCCCCTCAAGTCTCCGCATACATAGTTTTGGGTTTTAATTGATAGATTTGAGATTTTTTTGCTTCCTTTTTCTTGGTGTGCTTTAACCATCAAGTAAAAAGTAGACTGAATCTTGCCAGCAAACTTTGTCATGCTGCATCTTTGATGTTAAGCGTGGTTTTGCTGATGCCTTTGATGGTGATTCTTTAAACAACCTTAAAACATTCATTCATGAGAGGTATATAAAGGCCTAAGCATTTGCTTGGCCATTTCTAGACTTGTCTGATCTTAATGTAGCTAATCTTGGTTGAAGTAGAAATTTGGACAATAGTTAGGTGACTAGAGTTTAACTTGCTTTAACTGGCTTCATTTTAGCTTTATATATCTAGATAGTTTTAGCCTGAAGAAATTACACCATATACTGCAGGTGTCTAAAAGGTCAAAGTTTTGAGTTTAACATTTGTTTGACACACTTCCCAAAATAGCCATCACAGTTTTTCTCTAAGCAGATGCCTTCAGGTCAGCAAACATTTCTCCCATTAAGAGGAATAACTTTGGTTTACAGGACAGTTCTCTAGGAAAGGTTCACAGCTGAAGATGATGTGATGGATGAATTTTGCCAGAGCACGTGTTTTGCAGACATGGTTGGTAATGCTTTAAAACCGTGGCTGTTGCTGAAATAACATTGCAAACCTGCACCTGCTACATATTACCAAAAATACCACAGAGTGGGAACAGTTGGTCTTCTGGGTAGGTTTGATTTTTTCTGATCCAGTCCTTCCTCTTTCTCACTTGACCTTTGATATTTTTTTTCTGTGTTCTTGAAAACAGTGCAAGTAGCCAAATATTTTGGAATTCCCTGATAGTGAAGATGGAAATAGAAGACAGGGTTCCTACGGGAGAAGGGCAGGTGGCAACAGCAAAGGTAAAGTATACTTTAATAGATTTTCCAAAGCCGTGAAGGATTGAGAGGGAGAGAAAGAAATAATTGCCTTCGCTCTGAGCAGATAGGTTAAATCACATTGCCTTGCTCCAACATTTCTCATCTAGGAAAACAAAATCCTGGACAGCAGTCATAGTCCTGTAGTGCTAACCCTTGCCAAAAAACACACTGAGGGTTATTTGCTGCATGCACAGGAGCTCACTGTGCCCAAAGCAAAACAGAGGCATCTTCCTGCCCCAGGCACACACAACAATAAATCTCTTCTGGATATCTGAGAGGAAGAATCATGTAGAATACCTGAGTCAGATTAAATTTCAGAGAAGGAAGGAGGTTGTAGATATATCCTGAACTGTTTCTTAGACATTTAAAGTAAGCAGTCAAAAACAACCTACTTATTTTGATCAAGGTTGTTTTAGATTTCATGAGATTTCCCTGATCAGCTCTCCGTCAAGCACTGTATGCCAGAAGTAATCAAGAACTGACACAGATGTGCTGGCAAGCAACCTGAGCTAGCAGACCAGAAATCCTCGTGCAGGCTCCTTTCTCTACCCTTGGACAGCTGTTACTTACATGAACAATCCTGTACCACTGCTGCAGCCTGAAAAGTGAACTTGCTCTCTGGCCACAGAAGATTTGAGAGCAGCCAGCTTTAGCTCTCATTAATTTTTGGTTCTTAAGAAATTGATAAGGAGTGTAAATAAAACATGTAGTACATACTGTCCACCAATTAGTTGGGTTTTCAGTGTCAAGGATGCTTCTTTATCTTTCAGCCCTGAGAGAGACAAAAGTACTTATATCCTTTGTTCCTTTATTTCCAGACTCTAAGGAAGAGAGTGGTGTACAACATACCCCTCAGTCAAGACAGATTATCTACATCTCTTTGTAGAGCAAGGACACAGAATATTTTGACCCCATCATAACTATTAACAGGGTTAAGGATGAGCAATATCTTACAAAGTATATCCTAGGGCAGTTGTTCAAATCTGCAGGAACCATCTCCTCATGCAGCAACAACTCATCATTTCTTTCAACTTTAGGACCATAATGATGGAGGAATCTGTATCACATGATGTGTTGATTGAATCTTGCTTTTTTCAAAGAAGTGCCTTAGATTTTTCTTAATTTTATGAATTGATGTTAATTAGTAATTGTTATTAATCACTAAAATATGAATCTCCTGCTATTTGCAGCTATGTCTTCCTTTCCAAAAAAAAAAAAAAAAGGAAAAAAGTTTTCAGTAAAAATTTTTAGCATTTACCCTGATCCTTTCTACTTGTCTTTCTAATGTAATGTATTACAGGAAAAGTAATGCACAGGAAAAGTGTCACTGACAGAGAGGTGATTTCTCCAGCTTTACAGAGCTGAAGTCAGCTCTGTCCCATTGTGGTGACCAAGAAGCAAAACCCTCTTTAACCTACAGCTACAACACTGGGGGTTTGAACAATTCTTAACCTTGTATTTGGGAACTTCTGTATGTCAAGCATCTCAGAGGAGACCCTTTTATTAAATATATCTGAACCTAACTCTAAATTGTGAGAGCTGAGAATTAAGCTCTTGTTCTGGCTAGGTCATCTCTGCACATAAACATAAGCTTTAAAAACTTCTGTGAAAGGATAAACTAAGCTGAAATGGATAATGACAATCAGAAACCTTAACATGGGACTCAGACCTAAGATGGTAGTTTCAGTATGGTCTTGAAGATGTCCTCCTTAGATTATTCTTCAAAAATAATGCTGTTTTCATGATGTCAAACCCTGCTATTTTCATCAATAAAGTTTTTTATAATGCAGAAGCATATCCCAATTAGTTTCAAAAAATCATTCTTGTGTTTTATTACCTGAAAACAAAAAGGGAGGAAAGGATAGGAATCCAAGCTTTAGGATGGTGATTATTTACACATAATCCCAACATATAGACCATATTTTTAAACTTTACTTTGGTACAGAATGAAAATATTTCAAAACTACTGAAGCTAGTTTTGAAAATGCAGCTTGGTTATGATAGTAATGGGAAAACTCTTAAACTTTAAAAATTTTGGGTTATTTTATGTTATCAAAAATGCATAGAGGTACCTTGGATCTACTTCAAGTTTGATTTGAGTAAATGGTAACAGAGGCATTCCGTTCTTCTTTGGAAAATAAATAAATTATGTCAATCTGCCACAAAGCAAAGTAGCATTGACCTGTGATTTTGGCATTTTCTTTTAACAGCTGAGTATCTTCACCTGTTGTTAGAGTTGCTTCTCATCTCCTTTCCCATGTATCAATTATAATAACTTCTTGCACTCCAACATGTTGTCAAATTGCTTAATGCTTTTCTGGGTAGCTGCTCAATAGGGATATCTGTTTTGAACATCTAAGATTCTCTGAGTCATTCTCAAAGCACAGCTGGAGTTGGTCGCTGCGCTATTGTCCTAAATAAAGATCTTGGAATAGAGTGCAGTCTGAAATATAAGTGAATGAACAAAAGAAGATAAGGAGAATTCCCCAGAGTCATACTGCACATGATGTATTACATTACAGGTATGCTGTGAATGACAATATTTTCATGGTTATTGCACTAAATTTTAATTCAGCCTTCTTAATGAAAGTGTTTGTTTCTGCTATGTAGCAAAACAGTAAAAAGAAATATGAAAACACTAATTTTAAGTGTCGTCTGCTTCTTGCTGTGTATGTGGCAACAAATCAGAACTTATTCTGATGACATTATCAGCCATAAACATTACAAATTGACACATTTCCTAATATGCTCAGCACTATAATGAACTTTGTATACTCCACATTGATATTCAACCACTGTAAAATGCTTTCATTACACAACATTTTTGTGTGCCTTCAGTCATGTACAAATCTAACAAACAATGTGCAGAGTTAAGGTTTAGTTTGAAATGTCAGTTACTATTCATAAACATCAATAAAAAGTATTTGTCCTAATAGCATTTGGAAGCATCAAAAAATAAACCAAATTGTGCTTCAGAATGGCATCATGAAATTATTGCTTAACACACTGAACACTCCATTGCTGTATATTTGCTCTTTATTTTTAGAGTTGTTTGGTGTACTTCAAGCACAAACTTTATGTTTCTCAAGACTCATATAAATTTTTCATATATAAAAAACTCATTGGATTATTCCACTAGGTAATATAATAAAGCTCCAAACTTCTCTTATCCTTCATCTAATACAGAGTTTTGATTCACGTTTCATGGTAGCATGGTAAGTTCTGTTTCGATAAATTTTATAGTGGAAGAAGAGATTTGAAGCAAATCAGATTTTTTTTGCTCAGTCTCAATGTTTGGTTTTATCCTACAGCTGGGTGTCTTGAAATGATTTAGTAACAAACTTGCACGGAGTTTATGACATAACCCCAAAACTTCTTGAAACAATGGGATGATGACTATGTCTAAATTTGACACCTACCAAAGTAAATAGGTGTTTCAAAATTGAAAGTCATGCTTATTTCTTTCCTTATTTACGTATTAGCTCGTAATCCATAATAAACTTGATGTTTAAGAGCAACCATTTTACATTGTTTCCCTCTTGAGAAAACTACAAGTTTTCTCAAGTAAATGCCAAGTAAACGACAAGTACAATCAAATTCCCTGAAATAGAAGAGATTTTGCCTTTTAAAAAATGGTTTAATTACACTTACAAACAAACACTGGTTTCACAATGGCTTCTGGAAGGTTGGGCTAAGAAGATAGATAAAGAAATTAGTATACTAGCTTATAGTACATTTTGAACAAGATGGTGCGAAACAGAAGACTGCCTTGTAATGAATCCGTGCAAAGAACCAGGCTCCTCTGGAGGGATGAACATGAAAGTAGGAACTGGGACAGTCACTCAGCTGGTAGGCCAGAAAGACAGTGCTTGGAGTGGGGATGCAGAAGACAGAAAAAAGAGGAATCAGCTCACCATTATGTCTTCTTTAAATCTTTTCTCTTTTACTGTCAACAGTCTGTTTCAAAGAACCTCCTTTTTAAATGCTGCTGCTTCAAAGGGAGCTACTGTTGTTACCTGTTTCTGTATTTCAGACATCAGAAATCCCTGCAGTAGGTCAGAAGCAGGGAGAATTTTTAGCTATAAAAAGAACTCCTTATTTGGGTCTAACTTGCAGCACCTAAATGTATAAACAGATCAAGAAGCAGAACTCCTCACTCACAGTGGCCTCTCTCCTCTACAGATAGACATGCTTTTTCTTGGTTGTCTAGCTCTAATAGTGTTTTACATGCTCCTCTCTGAGACAAAGAGTAGAATGTACCATGTTAGCTTCATGATGAAGATATTCAACTGACTTCATACATGTTTGAAATCCCACAGGATAAAGAAGGCCAAGAGCTAAAGTCTGCTTGGATGCCAAACTGCTTTACAGACACTAAATTTCCTTTACTGTCTGTACCATTTCCTTTATTGCTATTTTAAGCCCAAAATGCTTAATAAAGTCTATCCAAGAATATTAGTGTTTCCCTGGTTTTAGGACATAATGTAGAGGAACTTCAGTAGGCTGATAGATCTTTTTCGCATTCCTCCTGCAGGCAAGGAGAAAATGGGAAGTTAAGCCAGGCAAGCATAGTAAGCCATTTTCTTTAGTTTGATTTGTTTGGAATTTTTAATTACCTTTTTTAATCATGGGAGTTTTAGCATTCATTTTGTGAGATGCTTAGTTCTTGAGCTGTTGTAAAAGAAGTCAAGCATTGAATTGTGAGTCTAAACTCCTGTGTAATATCCCTGCTGTGCTCCTTAAACTGGGGTGTTACAGCGCCTTACTAGTGCAAAGTGTCCAGCAAAGAACTAAATAGATCCCCTTTGAAAAATATAAGAATTAAACAGCTTTGCATGATAAAAATGGGAAAAAAAGCTACCTCTATAATTTCTCACTTCAGAAAAAAAAGCTACATATGGAAAAAAAATAGTTACAATTAAAATCAGAAAGAAACTGAAGTGAGTCAAGGTCCAAATTCTCTCAGAGGGACAGTATAGAAAAATAAAAACCTTACACGAGGCAAACTCTATGAATAGTGATTTAAAAAGCTAAAAGGTGCTAGTAAACAGCTAAATGTATTGTACTGGGGATTGTTAGAAATATTAAAAAAATAATATCCAAAACCAATGATAATGGAAGAAAAACACACAAAATCAAACAACCAGTGAAAAACCCCCAGCAATTATTCAAAAGATAAAGTTTGAGTCTAAATAAAGAAAGCAGGAGAAAAGAGAATATATGATTCTGAGCTAAATGTCTTCAAAATGAGCCATTTTGAAGAAGTGTTTAGGAAGGACTTACTAACACCATTAAAACTTTTAATAGAGGATTTTTAAGCACAGGAAGACTGTCAAAGATTTAATGAGGTTCAAAAGATGATACAAGTGCTAAAGAAATACTCAAGGAAGAAATGTGTATAGCAGAACAGCTAAAAAATGTAGTGTATTTTTTCTCCTAATGTGTCTCCATAGTGGTTTTCTATTTTTTTAATCAGAGAACACTTTAGGAACTGTCTCAAATTAAATTGTCAGTAAATGACTATTAAGATACCAATAAAAGATTAATCAGACATTGACATGAAGAGATGATATTCAGCCAGGAACACTAAAGGTAATCAAATATGAAATTTCTAACTTCCAGTTAAAATCAGAAGGATGGAAAGGATCAAATAGGACATCAATTTTAAAAGACTCCAGGAGAGAACCAGGAAAATGAACTGACAAATCTGATTTAACTTCAGGCCAACTGTAAAGACTGGAACTCTAAGACTGGTGGGGGCAGTGGGGGAGAAAGAAGAGAGAGAGAGAGAGGAGATAGAGAGAGACAGAGAGGGAGATGGAAAAGGGAAAAGAATCAATGGAGATTCTATAGGGAGCATACTTTCCATCTAAAATCAATATCCGAAAAAGTCAGTGGCTACTCTGGGAACATTCCTAGGCAGTGGAGCTTGATTCTATTTACCAATAAACTCTGAGAATACTCTACGGAAGGCTCGTGACTCGTGCCAACTATCACTGTCCTGTTTACAATTTAAAAACTAGCACAATCCCCAAAGAGCATTCTCAACATGGAGCCACGTGATTTGGAGAATATGAAACAAAAACTGAGGTCAAGTGTCAGAGAACCCTTTTCTGAGGTTAAGTGTCAGAGAACAGTTGTAAGCACATTAAATATGTTGGTATTAATACATCCCTAAACTTTGAGAATGATGAAGATCTAATTGTTAGAAGTGCATATATTTACTGAGGCTTAATAAGGTTTTCCATCAAGGTACCCTACAGAAATGGTACCAAATCCAAAAATTAAAATCTGTACCTACAGAGAGTAGAAAGGATGGGAGAAGAGCACTGGTGCTAACTCTACACTCATAATAAAAGAATTTCATTTCACTGCAACTGATGTAGAAATATTTGATGGTATTTGGTGTCATTTAAGATGGGTAAAATATTTCTGAGAGCATCCAAGAAGGCTGAAAAACTGTTTGGTGTTACTGTAAATCAATGAAAGATAGAATTATTTAGGTTGGAAAAGACCTTTTTCTCCAAAGTAATCTCAAGTCATTGATTCATGTAAGAATTTTACTAGGCCCTTGGGTCTTTCACATTCACTTATAGAGTTCACAGAAATGAAAATTATATTTGCTGTTTTCAATACAGCATGTTCAATAAACAATAATGGAGTAATGCCACTTTGGCTTCAAGCAGAAAGATACATACTTGCTATTAAAGCCTCAAAAGAATGGAAACTGAAAAAGACTATTAGGTATCAATACATGAAGTACAGCTGAAATGTGTAACATGAAATTGAACTAAAATTTAGGAAGAACAAAAGTGATGTGCAAAATAGTGTAACAAAATTTCATATTTAATATTGTCTTATGATTATATGGAAAAGTGAAAACTTATAATAAAGAAGTAAAAATTCTATTAAGTGAGTAGTAAATATTTAGCATTCTATAAATAAAAATCAAAGTTAAAATGCAATTTACATCTAATCCAAAAACTATTGTAAAAAATAGAATAAAATAGTTTGTAATCTGAAGGTAAGATTAAAATTCCTACATTCCCAGACCATTATACAATTAGCAAAGACCTTGCTGGACCAAAAAGGACCTCTGCTTCCTCTGGTACTTTTCATCAAAATGCTTCCTCTGGTATTTTTCTTCAAAATATACTTGCATGCTAGGAGTAGAAACATGAGGGAAAGGTCATGCCTAAGTCAATTTTACTTTCTAGTTTTTGTCAGCCACCACTGTAGGAATTGCTTGGAGGTCATACCTGGACAAAAACTCCTTCAAATATACATCGATAATTCTAATTTGACTCAATTGTTTTTAATTTTATGAATTTGTTACAGCTTTTTTTTTTTATTTCTGTGTGAAGAAATTTCAAAGTTAAATTCTGAGTTGTGAGAAAGCAATTTTTTTTCTGCAATTTAAACCTTTTGCACAGGGAACTGGTTGAGTCCCCAGTCCTGGAGGTATTTAAAAGATGTGTAAATGCAGTACTTAAACACATGGTTTAGTGGTGGACACAGCAGTATTAGGTGGCAGTTGGACTCAATAATCTTAAATGTCTTTTCCAACTGAAATGATCCTTGGATTCTATAATCAATTCTTTGTGACAGTAATAACAGTCATATGAAATATGCCCATTTTGTTTTCAAAACTTACTTATCTTGTACTGACTGGATTAAAAGCACAAACACTAGATAATTGCTTAGTGTGCTGCTTCATAAAATAAGAGATGTAGCATCAGATCCATGCAGCTAATTATATTCCCTTATTTTCTTGGTCTATCAGCCACTTTTTTTGTAGGAAAACAGGAATGTTTTAATCTTTTTATCATTTTTGTCACCAGTCAGATGATTACTGAACTGTCACAAGCAGTCAGTGCTGGAGTTTAACAACCACAAGATAGGAAAAAAAATATTTGCAACACTTACAAAAGTAGTGTTTTGTTTTGCTATTTTTTAATAACTTCTCTGAATCCAAAGGCATTTTTTTTACTTCCTTCCTTGTATTTTCATTTGACTGCAACAATTATTTTCTTATTTCACAACTACATCTAAAACTGACCAGAGTGTGATGAAGTTGTAATCCAATTCAACTGTGAGTCTTGACCTCAGTTGAATTGACCTCATTTTATTAACAGTAGACCTTGTATTATTTTGTTAGTTATGGTGGCTCTCTTTTCAGCACATAATTAGCCTTCACCTCATCCTCCTGGAAGCTTCTTCTGACTTCTTTTATACAGTAAAGCACTAAAAGAAAGGAAGTGGTTTCCAAAAATCACAGGCAGAATTGAGAAAAATGGAAAGGACAAGGACATAATGGTAATATCTCTCAGCCTTGAAATACAATGGAAGACTTGTCCAAGGATGTACTTCACATCATTACCCTCATCTTACCTTAACCATCTGTCATATGTTCCTCAAGAACTAGCTTTAAAACTTTCATATATTAACATTTCAACTTCATGATATGCAATGAAATTGCCTAAACCCTTTTCACAGCTAAGAAACTTTGGGCTGATATCCTCTCTACTAATAATGTGTACCTCCTGAAGTTATTGCACAAAGAGCATATATGGCCCATTCTGATTTTCTTCTCCTAGAGATGACATCTATAATTTTTCTAAGAAGTCAAACTGAGCCAGGCTATGGCACCTACAAACTGCCTTACAACAACAACTCTTATAGTGAGAACAGGAGCATATTTTGCAGTAATAAAAAATGACAGACCAATTACAGTGAGCTTTAACTTTTATAGGTAAATTACACACAACAGATTTTATTAGTTCTAAAGTAATGATTGTTATCAACCTGTACTTTTATTATCTCATGCCTGCTAAACCAGCATTGTTCAGTTGATTAACACCTCCCAACTTTCATAGACAAGTATAGTATAAAACATAACAGCAGTAACAGCAATTGTACTATAAATACAGATCTAATACTAATAGAAGATGTCATTACTTATACAGTTTTTCAATATTAAAGAGACCCACTCCATGGTATAACAAATTACTAGAGCAAGTTGTTGTTTGTGTTTTTCTTTTGTTGATATAATAATAAATTTGGCTTAAAAATTATTCCATAAATCACAAAGTCAAACATCTGCCAATGAAATATTGTTCTCTACAGTATTTTTTCTCTGTGCTATTTAAATGATGAAAGTTCTTGAAATATTGCTTTCATTCCCACAGAAACAGTTTTAAAACACAGATGACTGATCAAACAGCAGGACATATTCGCTAATCTAGTGCAGTTCAGCTGGTGATAAGAGAATATACATTCTCCATTAAGGCTTCATTTGGCTCAGTTTAAAAAGTCCACTGATTAAGTTAAGTATCTGATTAGTAGGATCACAAAATCGTTGAGGTCCTAATGGGCCTTTGGACACCATGGAGTCTCACACCCTTGCATAGTGTACTATGAACTAAGCACGGTGCCCAGGTCTCTGTCCTCTCAGGTTTTGAACATCTTGAGGGATGCAAACTGCACAGCCTCTCTGGACAATCTCTTCCAGCGCTGGACTTGTTTATTCTTATGATAATATGAAATTTTACAGCTTTTCAGTTTCTATCTCTTGCCTTTTGTACTCTCAGTGGGCACCACTGAGAAGGATCTGGCTCCCACTTCTTCATTCACTCCCATCAAATATTTATAAACATTGGCAAGACCTGCACCAGCCTCTTGCCCCAAACCTTCTTCTGCAAAGTGAACTCTCCTACATGTCTCAGCTCCCCTTGCATGAAAGGTGCTCCAGTCCCATAAACCTCTTTGTGGTCCTGCACTAGGCTGTCCCCAGCATGTACAGGACTCTTCTGCCAGAGAGCCCACAGCTGGACACGCTCAATAGTGCTGAGCAGAGGAGAAGGATCTCCTCTTTCTATCTGCTAGAAATGCATTTCCTGCCTAGGATGCTGTAGCCCTTTTTTTCCACTCATGGGACACTTGTGATTCGTGGTCAATTCATGGTCCACCAGGAACACTAGACTCTTTTTTGCAAAGCTCCTTTGCAGACAATCAGCCTCCACTGTTTACTGGTGTGTGGATTTATTCCTCTTCAGATACAGGACCTAAAATTTTTCTTTCATCAGGTTCATGAGGTTCATCTTCACCCCTTTCCTCAGCTTGTTAAGATTCCTCTGAATGGCAGTCCTACAGTTTGAGCTTCTCTTTGACATTTTATTTTCATCTGTAAACTGGCTGAAGGTGAATATTAAAGCTAGACTTTCTAATACATGAAACACTTTAGCAGAAACCTGCTGAAAATTTGCACTCAATTTAAGTGTTTTTAAGCGTTAGTAAGGTAGGCATGATTTAAGAAAGTCTGTTTCTTTGGGCTTAGATCCTTGGATAATTATAAACCAAATGATCCACCACTTACCTTTAGGATCCTACAAACACAACTACATGTACTCAGAGAAATTTCTCTCCTTGATCCTAAAAGCTGGATTCAGTTTATTCATCTCCCACTTTCAGCTGTCCAGTTGTACAAGTTGTTCTCTTAGGGCTGGCAAATTTGATACATGGTATCAGCCACAAAGGCTCAAGAGAGTTTTAGAAAGGCAAACATAAACCAAATAGGACACTTTCGCATATCTAAATTTGCACTAAATACAAATATACAGGCAAATAAATCTTATTTCAAGCATCCAAAGTATCTCAGGCTACATGGTAGGTTAGCTAGTATTCTCTCAAATCAGTCTTGAACTAGGCTCTTAAGCTCTGCTTAACTGGTTTGTTAAATGCCAGTCTTGTATTTTGGAACAGAGTCTAAAACCTCTAAATTTTCTGTAGAAAAGATAGAATATATTTAGGGATCTCAACATAGTGTTTAATGAAACATTTCAAGGAATTTAACCTTCACCTTGCAAAAAGGATTCTGACGTCTAATCTCCAAATGTCTTTAAGTAAGATATGGACTAGACAGAAGCCAGTTAAGTTCTTCACTTATTGGGTTATAGCATGTTCTTTTTTTTTTTTTTTTTTTTTTCTCTTACTCAGTGAATTCCAAATTCTGTTCTGGGATCCTGATGTCAGAGGAAAGGGATAAAATTGAAAATTTGGAAAACAATTTTTTTGTATGCTTTTACATGACCCGTTCTTCTAGGAAGACAAATGTGAACTGAACTTTCTTTATGGTACAAAGGGCATTAAAGCCAAATCTGCCTCACTCTCTGGATGTATATGTAACCAGTAACAAAGAGTTGAGAGATTTCTAAAGGAGAGTGAGAGACCTCTTCTTTCTGTGGTAGATTGTTCTTGACCGGACATCAGGTGCACTCCTCTTCCATCAACAAGACAGAGGGAGAAAATGCAATGATAAGCTGATAAGCCAGTGAGTTGACATATCCATTAGTGTCACAGGCAAAACAAATTTGGCTTGGGGAGATGAATTCAATTTATTGCCAATTATTGGTAAACAGAGTAGGATAAAAAATAATAATTAAACTAAAAACATCTTTCCCTCAGCCCTCCTTTCTTCCTGGGCTCAACTCAATTCTTAACTCTTCTACCTCCTCATCTTGGACCCTATTGGAAGGGTCTTCTTCCAACACAGGGACAGCTTCTGGAATCTTCTCACAAACGCCACTCTGCAATCTGCCCTGCTGCCAAGACTTTGTCATGCAAAGGCAATATGTATGCTCTGTTTGCTTAAATCCCTATGTAGAAATGGAGGTCTGCTTAATATTAAGGATCTTCAACACCCCAGTCAAGAAAATAATAATTTTCACAGTATGGCTCATATATTTATCCTAACCTACACCTTCCTCTAATGTCCTTGTAGGAAGAAAAATTCAGCTTTTGACATAATGTAGGTCACAAATGTATCTGATTTTACCAAAGTAATAGAATTCTGTTAGCACTGGAAAAGAAATTAATCAGGTGAGATGAATCCTATGATAAAAGCTTGGCAATTGTTCATAAAGGAATATTTGCCCCTAAAGCAAATTATCTATTGATTGTCACACAGAAACAAGCTATATATGAAGACAAATGGGCCTCAGAGTTCTAGTCCTACACAGACTACCTCATCTCCTCAGTTCATACAGAACCTCTTCAGCCTCATACCTTGCAGGCTGCAGGATGTGGTCTGTCATACTTATTACACACCACAACAGTAAAAATGTTTGTTATTAAAACAAACCATAAAGCAGCTGTATAAAGCCCAGAGAGAGTGCAAAAACATTTTATGGTGTTACTTTGAGCTCATTTGCTGTGAATGAATCAAGTTGGAGCAGGATTTGAATACTGCTAAAGCCAGGTCTCTAAACCAGCAACATGAAAATGCATCTTATTTTCACTTCAGTTGTAATAGCTTCATTGTAATTCTGTTAACCTTCCTGTAATCCAGGGTAACTAAATTAAAAGTTCATCTGCATGCATAATTAATTTTATATTTGATACTGGTCCTGTCACATTATATATTAATGACACAGTAAGCTAAGGACTGGCTTAAGGACTTTGCCTACTGTATAAACTTATTTTAGAGCAAAAATAATCCCTTTATTAGTGCTATATGTCTATCAGGGATACACATACAATTTTGTTTGAAAGTCAGTCCTGGTTGTCTCCAAACCTTGAGGAAAACCATGTTTGAGTGGTAAATACAAGCAAAGTGTCAGAAAATATGCAAATGCAAGTGCAGCTGCAAACATGTCTAGTTAAAATGTCTGAACATCTAATGTGTTTATGCTTATGTGATGCATGTCTTTTAGCTATACACCTTAGTAGAATATTTCTGAATTTTACTTGCATGAGGCCAATTGAGGAAATAAATTGTTGTCCTTGAGTTCAAAGCAAATAGGATTTTAAATCTGAATATCTGTGTAGAGATTCTGGCAGTATAAAACAATGGGAATAGAACACCTTTTTCTGGAGAAAGGGACATGAGATTCTCAGGACATAAACTGGTGTCTGGTTCAAAGAAAAACAAGACAGAAAAGTGACCAGAACAGATCCAGCTAAGACCAGCTGTGCAGATATGATTTCCCTGATGTGAGGATGACAAAAAAAATTATGTACAAGTAAACGAAATAGCATTGGTTGCTTCTTGGACACAGACAATGCTTATACAAGTAGTCAGATCTGATTAGTGAGGCCAACAAAGAGACAATTAAATGAGCCAAATAGAGGCTTGTCTGGTCATTTACAAACAGGACACCTTCTATGATATTAAAACTCACCCAAATAAAAACCCTCATAAAATCAGAAGCCAAAATACACAACCAGAACAGGCATAAAGCAAGAAATTTGATTAAAGCCATTTTCCTTACAAATGGTGATGAAACACCATCAATTAAATGTACTTGGATAAATCACTCAGAATATAAACTGAGCAGAAGAACAAGAATGAGAAGAAATGCCCATATTTACAGCCCTCAAGTTGTCACAAGTTTTGCTTTAGAGAGTGCAAGCAATCCTGAAGATACAATCTTCAGTAATAAACTGTATTACTATTAGGAATTTTTCACTTTAGAGATGAATTTTCTAAAATTCCTTTCCAACTACTGAACTTTTTATTCATTTTTTAGTAAGGTTGAAAGCTTTTCTCCTTCCATCTAAATATTTTCTCCATAATTAAGCACTCACATTCTTTGATCCAGTTAATTTCTTAATCTCTTTTCTTATAGATTGCTGTATTAGTTTATGAAGCTATACAGTTGAAGTCTTTCTCACAGTTTCTGGATCATTTTAGAATTAATTTGAATTTTTGCTAATGATTTGTTGAACGGTGGATATCATAAGAATAAATGGTATTCCACCACAAGACTTGCTTACTGTAACCATGGAGCAAGATAATTCAACTTTTGAAAGATTTTCAGTGGTAAATTTCACCAAGCATTACATTAAGAATACATGAGAAAATCATCTAACATAACCATCAAATAATTCAACTCACTCCTTTAAAAGTCTAAACATTCAGTTTTGTAAATATAGACACTTTAATAAGCTACCAGATACAATGTAACAGGACACTTTCTAACAGAAATGAAGCAACCACGTCTTCAAGAGCTTCAATCACCTTTGTAGCTGTGGTGAACATCACTATCCATTGAACCTGCAATCTGTTGTCCGTACATTTAACCACAATGATTTCAGTAGCATTGCCTAGGTTATTTACAAAGAGGATTTATTTAATATAGCAGAGGACACTTAACCAGAAGTATTTATGAAGAGCTCCCTTGCAACACTTAAAGCATTGGATCCTCCAGTAAGTAATTTTTAAGATATATTATTTACGCCTTCCTAATTTCAAATATTCTGAGTTTAAATCAAGTGCCATTTTGTGTTGTCAGATACCTTAGAGATGCCAAAATATTATGCACCACAATAATAGCATTTAGTAAAAGTGAAAAAAGAAAAAGAAAGCAGCATGTTATTGTCTCATAATGCAAACTAACCACAGAATATTCTTATTGTGGTAATGGGTGTTCCAAAATAATCTTTCATTGAAAAATATTTTATTCTTATTCTGGTTATAAATTATTGGATTTGAGGTCTGGATTTTTATTTTCTCAAAAGGTCCAGCCTGAGGGCTGTCTCTTGGAGTTGTGCTTTTATTGAATCCAGAACCCTCTTCTAGCATGATGCTTATCACAAGGTAGGACAAAGGAAGGAATGGAGCCAATGGAACCAGTGCAGTGATCAACTTAATCAATTGTCTTTTTGAATTAGTTGTTGCCTTTAGTGGCATACCTACATAGACTGCACTTCCAGCTCCCTTTATTTTGTTTGTTTGTTTTATGTGTGGGGTTTTTTTTGTATTTTTTGTGGGGGTTTTTTTTATTTTTTTTTTATTTTATTTCAAGCTCATATGCACTTCTGATCTTGTCTGATTCCAGAGGAAAAAATGTGCTCTAATCCCATTGTTTTTTTTCTCTGAAAGAAGATACAGGGGGAGACAGCAAGAAAAGGAACTACAAAGGTATAACTTCAGGGCACAGAGAGGCAAAACCAAAGCCCAACTGCTGCAGGTTCCTTGCTCTGGTAAATTCACATCTGAGCAGGCAATAAAAGGATGTTGCTAGGCTTAAGTGAACTGTATGAGTTGCAGTAGTTATTCATGACTGTCCCTATCTTTTCTAAGTTATGAAATAAAATGTGTAAGCTTAGAGTACCTTCACCATGTCACCCTCATCAGTAGTTAAAGGTTGACATTAACTTATGCACTATGCTTTATCAGGCCAGGAATACATGCATCATCAATGGGTTGAGTATAACTCCCTTTGAATCACGGCACCATGCTTTTCAAAAAGATAATATTTTTAAATTATATAGAATAATTTCATTATTTCAGACTCATCTGTTCTGTGGATACCTCCATGTGTAGTTAAAGTGAAAACTTCAGATTTCCTGTAAATAAGAGGTACATATTTTGCATTCATTTTATCTTTTATACGCAGTAGAAATTAAGGTTTCCTAAAGTCCCTGTTGCCCTTATGATAGCAAACATTTTGAGTCCTTTTGGGAAGAACCTGAGGGCATCTTCAAGGAATAATCCCCAGACTATTTTCTATATTCCCCTACTTGATGTCAATGAAATGGCAAATAGACTATCTAAAGGATATGTGCAAATATTGTTGCTGATGGGCTGGGTACATCACCAATTCCCAGTGCCATCCAGGAGTATCAGCAGGTTTGCCCCAGAGCTCGCCTTTGGGATGACTGAACAAGCAATCAAGGTAGATGGCAAGCTCTTCTGGCCTTGCGGCTACCCTGAGGGCTGCTCTACACGGTAACATAGACCCAGCATCTGGGACTCTGCAGGCGATCAGTGAAGCAGCCTGTGCTTTCAGAGCTGATGCTTCAGGCTCTTGGCATACCACTTATGTCTCGCTAAACAGTTCACACTTTCAAAGTAGTCAGAAACTGAGAGCAATAAGCCTGTTCAGCTATGAGATGTGAATATATTGGGTGCAAGTGAGATAGTATTGGTGACCATTTTAAAGAGGAAAAAATTATAAATATTGGATGACTTTGACACAGAGTATAAAGCTGAATGACAAAGGGCCTGATCCTGTACTGGTGCTACATATGACTGGTCTTGTCTTTGATTTTGACTTGTCTGTTTTTTGCATTCTTTTACTTTCTAACCATTAGAAAATTAGCTCCTGTTTATTCAAGTCCTAAATAGCAAACTAGCATCTCAATACTTTTCCTATATTTATGACTTAAAGGAGATATGGAAGTGAGAAAAATAATTATAATTTTGCCCCAGTAGAAATGACTGTTCCACAGAATCTCCTCTAGCTGGTCTTATTTGCATGCAATACATGTAGAAGAAAAGTATGCAATGAATTTAATGGCTTTTTTCTTACTCAATATACTAATTTATGGACTTATAAACACAACATAATTTGTTGAATAGTGCTGGAGAACAAGTTCATCAGCTCATTAAAATCTTGACAATATAAACTGCAATTAACAAAAGGGAATGCATTGTGTTACAGACTTTGTCATTCAGCTAAAGGTTTCTACCTATTTGCAATAATTTGAAATGCCAGATTGCAAGAGTTTAATTAGTTTAATTGTAGTTCTTGGTGTTCCAGATGAGTTCATACTTGGACAGTATTCTAAATATTTAAAATTCTCTTGGAGAATTGGATGGCATCAAGTTGCTGCTGGGAAGCAAGAAGCGGTAATAATGCTATGCAGTGGCATGTGATGGGGGATTTAAACAATCAAAGAAAAGTAACACCCACACATTTTGGATTAAAATTCACTTTTGGCAAATCTCAAAGCAGACTCTCTGGAATAGCATTTCCAATTAATCCATAATGAATAGTCTTAGAAGGGTATTAGGCTAAATTGTTCCCCATATAATTATGGGAATTAAGAATGGATTGAAAAAAGCTCTGAGGAAAGAGACTTGGGGATGTTGGTTGACAAGATGCTCAATGTGACCCAGCAATGTGCGCTCACAGCCCAGAAAGCCAAATGTGTCCTCAGCTGTATCAAAAGAACCATGACCAGCAAATTGAGGGATGTGATTCTGTACCTCTGTTCTGCTCTGGAGAGATCCCACCTGCATCCAGCTTTGGGGCCTCCAACATGAGAAGGACAAGAACCTGCTGGAGTGAGTCCAGAGGAGTGGCACCAAGATGGTCAGAAGGCTGGACCACATCTCCTCTGAAATCAGAATGAGAGTTGGGATATTCAATCTGGAGGAGAAATCTTAGAGCAGCCTTCCAGTACCTGAAGGAGGCCTTTGAGAGAGCTGGAGAGGGGCTTTTTATAAGGGCATTCAGTAATAGGATAAGAGGGCATGGCTTCAAACCAAGAGAGAGTAGGTTTAGATTAGGCATTAGGGAAGAAATTCCTGACTGTGAAGGTGGTGAGGCACTGAAACAAGTTTCCCAGAGAAGCTGTGGATGCTCCACCCCTGGAAGTGCTCAAGACCAGTTTGGATGGGGCTCTGAGCAACCTGTCTAGTGGAAGGTGTCTCTGCCCATGAGAGGGGGATTGGAACAAGGCAATCTTTTTAAGGTCCCCTCCCTTCCAAACTATGATTGTATGATAATTATCCTGTTTAAACACGACCCTTGCTTACAATCTCGGGCAAATATGTAATATTTTAAATATTAAACATCTTTAGTATCAGTTTTAAAGTTTATGACTACGTGAACAAAAGAAGTTAAATTCCCAGGGTCTATTCGTTAATACAGTACCATGGGCATAAATGTATGGATTACTGGCAAGCATCAAACCACAGCTTTTAAACACAGAACTGAATAGAAATGAACATTACTTTCCCTGGTGTCATTCCACAGTTTAATATCTGTACAAGATGCTATACACCTTTTCCCAAAAGGCATTACTAATGGCTGTTTTCTTTCTATCTAATCACTGGATTTGGTTTGCTTGTGACTTCTAATCTTCCTTACTTGTGCAGAAGAATGGGTGTTCATAGGAACTTAATTTTGGGAAGCCTGAAAGTTTTCTATTCCTCTTGTAGCTTAATTTACCACTGAATCATGTTCCTAGTTACACCAAAGAGCTAGACATAGAGAGGGATTCTTTCCCTCATTTGTATTCAATTAAAAATTTGTATCTGACATGTATTTAACCATTCGGTTGCCACACTTGTTACAATGTGCACCCATGAAAATACTGACAAATTTACAGGACACCTATGACCTGCATTAAGAATGCAAATCACAACATGGGCAAAAGACAAATTTTGAGCAGCAACTTGCAAGCCTTATTCTCATGCAGAAATGGACATACTTTCGCATATATTTGATCAGTGTTCCTGTTTTTAGCACTTGGAAATAAATTAAATGTTACTCCACTATTTACCTAAAATAATATGAACAGGTCAAACACATTGTAGCAATGCTCATATATGTGAAGCTGTAACCCATAAAAAGGTATGTCCTTGTGTGCCACTAATATTTTCCAAGAGCAAAAAATTTTCATTTAATCTGAAATATTACAAACAAAGTTTCACTCAAATCAAGTACTCAGAGAGGGAAAGTCTCAAGATTAAAATGAATTTGAAAGCTGTGTTCTCACCTCCATTAGTTCATGTCAATGGATACTCTTTCAGCTGAATACGCTACTATAAATGTTGACAGAAAGAAAAATAATATTTTCTGCAAATGTAAAGAAAACACATAGAAGGTGATTTCAAAATTCTTAATGGCAATTACTTGTAATGTCATTTGTGTTCATTTAGTCAGAAAGAGAAACCTCTCAAACAAAAGCTCCTTGTCTGAATAAAGCAGTTTGAACTTTGGATACAAAATACTCCCATAACTCAGTTATGTACAATGGGTGTACAGAATTATGTTTACAGCACTGACCTCTTTGTTAAGCCCAATTAACTATATGCTCCCACTTAATTTCATCAACTTTCCTCAGCCTCATGAAGTCACTCCATTTCTCCTTCTTGTCTAAATTTACCACACCAGAAAATAGATTAATGGTTACTTTCTCATCTAACTAAAGCTGAGGAACTAAATGGTTTCAGACAGAACCTTCTTTTGCTGTCACAGAAGAGTAGTGTTTGACTGAGAGCTCTTTAGGACTTGAACTGACTTTCACTGTTTGCCTATGTAGCTTCTTGCACTCTGTAGCAATATCATGAGGAAAATAAAAAAAAACCAGCACATTTTCTTGGGGTTTTTTTAACAATTATTGGGTGATTAAATAGAAACCTACATAAATATTTTTTTCTTGATAGGTTGAGGAACTTGACTCACTCCTGAAGAACTGAACTGATATGTCACAGATCAACACATGGAGCAAATTACTCCTGCTCCTCACTTTGGGGATTGTGGTTTCTAATGGAGTGTTCAGTTAAAAAAACATATTTTTTATGGTGGAAGTTTTATTTTTTTAAAAAGGTATTTCCAAGCAAATATGTTTGCTCCATTATGGAATTACTAAAATACAAATTATGACAATGAAGATATAAATTGGGATTTCAGTTGGTGAATAACTTCAAATATCAAATGTGTTCAAACAGTAATATTATCTGTGAGAAGATCACAGACAGCAATATATTGTCAGTTTGATTGCTATATTTCACTGCAATTAGTAAAACCTTTTTCTCCAGCAAAAAAAACCAACTGTAATCCTACAGAAAAATAAGGACATGTTTCCTTTTCCTAGGGGTATTTTTTTTCCATTTGAGAGCAAGCTGATTCTTTTGGTACTACAATACTTAGAAAATTCTATTACTATCCACTGTTAAGAGGATGTTGCCTACAGTTCAAATATGTCTTGTCTTTGTTCTGAGAAAAGTGCTTTAAGTTACATGTCAGATTTCTAAGTTCATAGCAAATATGAATTTCACAAGATTTGTCTTGTCTCACTGCAATAAAACTGGTATAAATTAGTGTCTTTCTCACCCAAAGAATGTTTTCCATTTTTAAACATCTTTGACTTGTGTCAAGATCTTTCCTCAAAAGGTTGATACCTGTCTTTTTGTTAAAAGTGAATACCAAAAAGAGAAACAAAAGGAAATTTGAAAAGAAAGAGGATACATTTTTTGAATGAAGAGGGAGATTGAGACAGAAGTGGTGAGTGGGTATGGACTTTTGTTGTATGGACTTTTTAGTGCAGCTTGACAGGAAATTAAGCACCTTTATATCTGCTCATCTATCATGGATTCACCTTTATCTCTTGACATGTCCTTAGTAAGTGGTGACATTTGGAAACAGTTCAGTTAAAGTCACTGTGTTCTGGGTAATGCTGCAAACACTGTGTGTGAAATAAATAACTTGTAAATTGCATTGCATGAATATCACTACTGAAACAGCAAGTAGTATCATAACAATTAGTAAGTATAACAAAGTTGAATGAATACTGATTAGTCACTTATTTTATCATAGTTCTATGGTCAAAGGCCACTGTAACCTTCAAGATTCATAAAAATTATGTCTATGTTAGAAAAAAGACTGGAAAGATTCAACTTTTCTGTTAGCTGAAATGCATTGAGAGGTAAAAGAAAAAATTAATAAATTCTCTTCTCATAGCTTAACCTCATAGTTAAAGGAAGTGTTTTCCTTTCTTTATTTTAGTGTCAATTTTTTTATACTACGGCAAAATGTCTCACTCTCTTTTCTATCTTTCTTCTGCAGCTGAGTCGTGAAAACTGTTTAGAGCCATGCTGGAGGAGAAGGGAACCTTTAAATATTAGTGATTGTACATAAATTCTACTCCTCTGCCAGATTTCCTTTCCTGTGATATAGTTAAAGTCATGTCACATGTTACACTCAATGAAGAGAAAACACATAAAAGCATTACAAACAGTAGCCTGACTAAGGGTCTAAAATGGAAATTCAAACATGGGGTACTTCAAAATAAAAGTTCCAGAGAATACAGCTGTGGAATTTCTAGATCAAAGTATTTTAGCTTTCAGTTCTTTGTAAAAGACTTGGAAATCCTTCCCTGGGCCAGGGTGGGGGGTGATGGGACGGTGAAGGGGATAGGGCTATGTGGAAGAAAAAAAGCCATTTTTAAGATATTAAAATGTGGGAAGTGAAATTTTCCAACTGGCTTACACATTAAGTGTGCATGAAAATGCATAAACAAGACTGTATTTTGCCTTTTAATGTTCTTTGTTTGGCATATATCAAGGTATTTTAGAAAAAGAGGAGTCTATGCCATAGGATTGCTGGTATATTTATTACGGAATCTTTACAACATCTCAGACATACTTAATTTTTGAAGAAGCTCAAGAATACTCTATTAACTGAGATTTTGAACCAAGCTATGCAGAAAACAATATTGAAGAGGTACTTTCTCATCACAGTCTGTAAAACTGCTTTAGAAAAGACATTTTCAAGGAGTTCCCATTTTACAAGTATCACAACTTTTTTATTGTCATGTGGTCAACTGCTCTCCAATTATGCAGAAGATATTAATAAATATAGGTTGTTAGAAATTATCGCTATATTGTGGATTGGTATATCATGTATGCATGGTTGGTCTTTTGGGGATCCAGTCTTCCATAACTTGCTATAAACGTGCACTGTAACACTACAGGCGTGCCAGGTGTTGTTCATAATGTAAGGCTCAAGACACTGGTTCATGACTCACACATCCTTTCACACATTAATGTAATTGTGCTGCAGTCCTACACTTTCTTCCGTGATGGGAATTTGATCAAGCAGACAATGATGGTCACTATGTCCGAGTGAACAGCAAGCACTGGGGTATATATCTACCAGCATAAAACATCTACCAGAGCTTCATAGTGGTCATGTCCTTCTTATTGGCAGCCAATCCAGCATAACCAATCTGTTTTGCTCAGTTGTTGCACACTTTGAAATGTCTGATGGATTGAACCCTTATTAGCAGCCAAGAGAGGAATAGGAGTAGCTGATGTGGTATAAAGATCAACACAAACGTGATGTTAAATCTTGTGAGCTCTTATGTTCAAATTAAATAAAAGGGAGAGAAATGCCAATTCAGGATGCCACAAAATCATGGACAGAGATAATATAAAGGGCAATTTTTTTACCTTCAGCCTAGAAGAGAGTATGTTAAAAATAAACTACAACAAAAATTGTGAGCAGAATTATTACAGGATAATTACAAAGCATGGGTCTGTTTAAATTTTCTTTATATTAGTGTAACATTTTTCCTCCTTCGCTCCTCACTTATTCAGTTTTTATAACTTGCAGTTAGTTTAAAATTAAACTATCTTCTAAAGTCTGAGAAAATGTCATTGCATTTGATCTACAAAGCATCCAGCTTGCCTCAGAATGCTGTATAAATAACATGGAGGTCTAATTCTGTGCTCAACCTCAAGAGATGTCAGAAGGAGCAGAAAGATGATTTTAAAGTTATTTTTATTCTGTTTAGATTTTGCTTTGACTGAGAACAGATGGTATGTTGTAACTATCTTTTCAAATGAGCTGAATGTCTACAGGTTTGAAAGTTTAAGGTAAATCTCCTTGTTATACTCTGCATGAAGGAGAGCTATAGAAAGGCCTGTGCAAGTACAAGGTAGTTTCTGCACTAGGTGAATCCTCTGCTGGGATGTTAAAGCATCTTCATTAACTGCAGCGATATACGTGGGGCAAATATATGAGGCCACACAGTTCTTTAAAGACCCAGAAGTGCAGCTGGCCCTGTTTGTCAAGACAAATAGGTGCCAGAGATGAGAAGCCACATGGAAGCCTGTTTTCCAGCTGGCAGATTTAAAAGGCTTCCAGTCAAAAAGAGGATTCATGCAGAGAGTAGCTTATTAGCTAGAGGACAGAAGAGACTTACTGCCTGATTTGAAAGGTTCTAGAAATTGTTTTCTTTCCCCCTTCTCTAGAGGGGATGGGATTGTTCTCTCTGTTAGCTTGATGGTTAATCAAAGTCATGTGTATTCTGTAGCTGAATTGCTCTGGTACTCATTTCAGGCTTTGACCAGTGAACAAACACTGCACCACAAAGTTTTGAATCAATATGTTTTAACTCAAAGCAGATTAGTCACAGAGGCTGGTTTTCTTGGTTTGTTTCTCCCACTGCGTTTTCTTTACACTCAACACAGACACAAAGCCTCTTTCAGAAAGAGCTTAGAAAATATCTAAGTTAGGCTGGTTCAGTCATCCTTGAAGGACTTTCTTTTCTTTCTCAGGAAGCTCATTAGATTACTTGTCACCTTCATCAGAAGTACGTTCTTTTTGATATCTTTCTCTGTGTAAACTGCTATAAGAAATGTGATGTTAAATATTTTGTCAATTTTAGAAGGCTTGTTGAAGCAAAATTCTGTGCACTAAGCTTAAGCCTTGCAAACTGCTGTCTGTAAATTTCTGTTCAAATTCATAGAAGTCTTCAATATTGTCTAAGGAAAAAAAGAATTTAGACAAATCATTGTAGTGTTCATTGTGGTATTATTCAATTAGCACATATTGTAGGATTATGAATACAGAAATATTTCAATATTCCATATAGTCCACAAAAGAGTTGTGCTGTGGGTTTTTCTAGGCGGGGGGGAAATGACTAGCACTAAAATTGTTGGTTTTATTTCAGTGTCCAAGTGATAATAGGAAACTTGAAAGCACACTTTAAAAGAAACAGATTTTGTTAGAGGCCTTGTTTTTTTTTGTTGGTTGGATGGATTCAGCTGTGCAAGATTGTTAAATCTTAAAATGAAAGATGAGGTGTAGATCATTCAGCTTACAAACATGTGTTGTCATCCCTTTTGTAGTGAACATTTAAAAGAAGAAAATATTTCATCTACTCTTATATTTTATGTGGCAACTTGAACAAATCTGTTACCTTTGTTAGCAAAAAATTCTGTAGTAAGAATATGGCTGTTTGCCATTCTGAATTTGACTAGTGGCTGATTGCTCTTACCCTGTTTACCTCCAGCAGGAGGCAAAACTTAAAGGTAATGAGAAGCAGGAGGAAAGCAAAAGCACCTGGGGAATCAGCATCAGATTCTACATTACTTCACACAATTTTATATAATTACTTAGTTTAGAATTCTTCTCATCTGTGAACAACACATAATCCACATAATCCTGAAGCTGGGTGATATGATGTTTGTCTTTTGAGAAGTTCCTTTTCTGTGGATGCCACAGAATATTCCTATCATAAAGCCCTCCATGTGAGACTAGTTCTTTTGCTTTTTGAATTGCTATTAATCCTTGGTGACTTCAGCAGTTTTTTTCCGAAGATCCATAAAGTCAGTGCATGCTACCTGAAATTCTGCAAGTTTTTTTGTATGTTTGCAGAATCAATTTCACTGGCATTTACTGCAACAATTTGCTAAAAATCTATGGTGTAGGCCTCTATGCATACTCCATTCTACCGTATTTTTCCATTTGAATACATGAACTTCATTCTTTTCACCTATTTCAACAGAAATCTACCAGAGACATTAATACTGATGTAAACTATATATTTAGAAGTTGAACCAAAGCTTTGTAAGAGGAAAAATTGTCTGTGAGACATTTTGTTTTGACTGAACTATTCTCAGATAACACCTGACAGATAGCAAAACCTTTCCATTTCCTGAATATGCTTTGGCAACTTGCCTTTTGAGTTCTTCTTTCGTGGTCACAAATATCTGCTGTTTTCTGGCTGTGTGGAGCTTGATTATCTCTCATCCCTCTCTCATTCTGCCTGCAAATGATTCTGCCATTTGATCTATGTTTGTTTCCTTTTTGTCTTTTTTTTTTTTTTCCTTCTTGTTCTATCACTGCAGTCCAGCAAATTTGCTCTTGAACTGTTAGAATTGCAACTATCTCTGCCTCTGCCGTGCATGCATGGGAAATATCAAAGTCCAAAAGTCTGTGCTCTAGGTATTATTCTGCACCCTTGAATCCTTGATATCTTTAAATGTCAATGTGTTCCACACTCCTTTTTACCTTCTGTTATGGTTTAATGCCAGACAGAAGCCAAGTACCATGCAGCCACTCACACAACCAGCAGCATCAAGGAGAGAACTGAATCATAAGGGTAAAAGGTAGAAAACTTGTGGGTTGAGATAAAGGCAGTTTAATAGGGAGAACAACAGCCATGCACACAAGCAAAACAAAACAAGGAATTAATTCACTTCCCATGGGCAGGCAGGTGTTCAGGCATCCCCAGGAGAGCAGAGTCCTGTCACATATAATGGTTACTGGGGAAGACAAATGCCTTCACTCTGGCTGTCCCCCTCCCTTCCTCCTTCTTCCCCCCACTTTAAATACTGGGCATCATGTCATACAGAATATCCCTTAGGTCAGTTTGGGTCACCTGTCCAGATTGTGTCTCCTCTCAGCCTCCTGTGAGCCCCCAGTCTCTCCCACAGTGTGGCAGAAAAGGTCTTGGCTCTGTGTAAGCCCTTCTCAGCAATAAAAAAACCCCAAACATCTCTTTATTATCAATCCTGTGTTCAGCACAAATCTAAAACACAGCCCCATACAAGCCACTGGGATGAAAATTTACCTCAGCCCAAACCAGCATACCTTCATCTTTACTTCCTGAATCTTTCTTCTGCTAACCTCTGCCAGATGATACTAAAAATACAAGTCTGTATGTGCTCTCTGGATAAAGACTTTAAAGTCAGGCTGGTTTTTTACAAGAATTTATTTCTGTTGCATTTTCTCCTTCCTTAGGTCACTGCCAGTATTGTCTGTGAGCATCATCACCTTCCCTTTCCAGCAGACACCTCTGAAGAGAAAAGATAATAATTGGAAAAACTGTCATCTAACTCCCTGTTTTAAGTGCTTTTTACACAATTTCACATACCTGGATAACCATACTGTTGTACTGAAGAAGATATTTTCTTCTTAACTTGGTTGGTAGTCATTTGAAAGTTCAAATTCTAAGCCAGCTCCTTTTTATATGAAAATTTTAATTGCTTGCAGCCATATTATTCATCAAAATGACTGGTAAGAGTAACCAGGCACGTATTCAAACTTCATTAATGCAGCTGGTCAGGAGATCAACAAAGATGTTTAGAAAAAATTGGGAAATTAAAGATATTTGGTAGTTTACCCAAATGTTTTGGATTGAAAAAATTATGCAAATTTAAAGTTTGCATAAAAAGTTTGCTTTGTTCTTGCATTCAACAACAGCCAAGCAAACATTCAAACAAAGAGAAGATTTCTTCACCTATAGAGTTCTAATCCAGTAATTCTGACATATAATTTGAGTGCAGTCACTGGAACAGGTTTTACACAACAACTTTTAGGGCTGCATTCTTATTTTTTCTGTATATACATTTTAGTTTAAACATCTTAACAAAGCTTAATTTTTTAATCATCCCTTTCCTTTAATTTTGATTTTCTTGAAACATGACAATTACATCTCAAAATCAAAAGTTCAGCAACCATCAGCTTTTATCTAAATGCCAACTAATACACAGTCTGGCCATGGAAAATCTGTCATTCATCTCTGTGCTACTTAAAATAGTCATTTTAGTATTGGCAGTGCTGATTAAAAAGCAAACTTTTAACAATGGTAGGCAAAGGATCACAAAATGAAATTCAATCCAAATGAAATCTTTGTGTATATGTATATATATATATATATATATATATATATATATGTATGTATTCGTACATGCCTATACATATATATACATCTCACAGCTATTTTTATATTTATATATATATATTCATAGACTTTAGCTAACATTTGATATCCATTATAAAATTGATCTCCTTAATGTAAAGTATAAAATTACCAAATTATTGTACTTACTGAGTTTTGAGATTTTATCATTATTTTTATTTCGTTAAACCAAATCTATGTCTGGGATGTCATCCTTTTCAAAGAGGAGGAGTAGATTAATTCAGTAATAAAACCAGTCATGTACATAGGGCTGGATCCTAAGCCTGTCACAGTCAAAGTGTATGTTTCCATTGATCTTTCACCTGCTGAAGTGTTACCAGGTATCCACAACACTGAAAGATAGAAGAGTAAAAACAGAGAAGGCTTTTTCTTTTTTTTCCCCTGTTACTTAATGTAACCACATTACATTAAGTGTAATGTGATTTTAACAGGTATAAAACTTTTCTGGGGAGGAGAACTTAAGTTGTCAGAGACACTGTAATCTCAGCTACTTTTTCCCTTCTAGTAGTTATAAAGATATTAATACAATCTGAGAAAAATGTCATACACTTATGAAAAGAAAATAGTTCCAACAGAAGACTATAGAATATAGTTATGAGGTATTACACTTTTCCATAACTCTCAGAAGCATTGGAACTCAAGCATGACATAGTTCAGGTAAGTTCTGCTTTTGAAAAACTAGTTTTTAAGCATGTATTCTGTACATTACTAAAACAATAATTTGAGGTGCAATCAGAAGTGCAAGACTACATATATACTGTAAGTAGTTTTTACCTCATCATTACATTCAATTCTGATGGAAATTAACAGAAACAGAAATCTCATTAACACATTATTCATACAGAATTATATTTTTAATTTAATTTGATACCTGTGAGGATCTGTTCATTTCAGAAGCAATATAAAAGGTTATAACTCACCTCATGACTTGATTCATACCTCCTCTACCCATCAGTGTATGTCTTGCCTGCTGGCTACAATCGAGGTAAGAAACATTTGGAAAAGAAGTATTTTTGGCAATTAAAAGAACTAATTTTCAGTAAGTGTGCTTAGCAAAATCAGCAAGCAGCTTTCTGTAAGATGTTTAGTTGGAAATTATTCCTTCACAGCAGAAGAATATGTTAAGTGAGTAAGAAAACCCATTTCAGACTGGGGTTTTGCCAGCAACACTGAATTCACACAGAGGGAGATTTTTTCTGGCATGAAAAGCTGCAATAGTTTTAACTCTCCTCCCAAACACAGACAGTCTCATCTTCTTTGCAATTACAGTGAACATGGACTGTTTGTTCAGTAGCAAGAAAATCTCTTAGCTCATGCCTACATGAACGAGGACTGATATCACAGGTAAAACAGATTCTGATCCTCTAGATATAGTAGTCTCTGACAGTATGCTGAAAATCAGTGGCATTTAAATGTGACAGTAGTCATATGAGTTGGTAAAGTAAGTTGTTAAATCTTCAAGTCTAAAAAATTTTAAATCCCCAAATCAAAATCATGAGAAATAAAAGCATGTTTTACTGAGATTCATCACGCCAATTTTCAAAAGCAAAATGTTTAGGGTTTTTATTCCTCTCTTTAATTCCTTTGGCAGAATATTTTTTCCAACACTATCATGTCCATTGGTCTTTTCTGTTCGAAGAGTTACACTCATCTTGACTACAATCATGTGGTTTAGTACTGTAATAAGATCCTCACAACAGTGCCTTTGAGCATGGTTAAAGAGCAAATGTGGGTTTTTTTCTGTTTTACAGGCATGTTGTCAAGCAAAAAAAAGAAAAAAAAAGTTTTAAATTCTTACCTTTGTATTTCAAGCAGCTGGAGAGCCTTATCTGAGTTTCATTATCTGTCCTACAGAAAGTCATCCCATAAAGTCAAAGCTCCAACTTTCTGCCTGATTTGAAGGTAAAAAAATACCCATATTTTCACATGGTATTTGCTTAACATTTTTTGAAATGTTCTTTCTTCCACTGAGAGAGAAGGTCAGAGCTGAAATGTTGAGATGGATTTATTGAAACTTTCCTATAGGAAATGTTGGTCTTATGCAAGGTCAGAATCAGGATTTAATTTGCAAAATCCCGGTGAAGATAGGCAAAACTCTGGGTTCTGAAGGGAGGTAAGAAAGTCTCTTATTGTTGAAGCACAGTGGAACTTTAATCCTGTTTGCTTTGAACAATGAGTTCATTGGCCTGATAATGACTTCATAAACTATCCAACGAAAAAAATCCAGTGCTGTAATTAAGGAAATGACACTGCAGCCCTACTAGCCTCTCTGTACAAGCAAAAATTTGTAAGCAAGCTAACAAAAGATTAGTCCAAATAATAAAAACAGAATACTAAAGTCAAACTACATAGTAGGTTCTTAAATACAATGGCAGAAAATGTCACTTCTTTATCATATCTTCACTACAGGGCAAATCACGCCTGCATTTAAAACCATGACATGCTTGGAAAAGCACTGTCTTTTCTTTATTATAAGAAAACAATTCCATGGGATTAAATAGGATTAAGAAGCTTATGAGTAAATCTGACTTGATCATCAGTCTAATAGCATATTAAAATTGTTTACTGGGAGAAGGCCAGGAGAGAAAATCAGGAAAAAAAAGAAGTTGTTAAAACTCCTTAAACTTCAATGAAGTAATTAAGTTAGTTTTTGTGTGCCGGTAATTTATATACATGAATGGGACGGGGCTACTGTGACAAGCGTCTTGAGCTATTTATTTTTCAGCATCAGTCTCATGACATGGTTATGGCAATGGAGGGATGCTAACAGCTCGCAGTTTAGGCAGCAGGCTAAAAAACTTGATGTTACAACATACAGTATATCTGTCTTAGCCAATTCCATAGAGCAAAAGCATGCTGACAGTAGTTCTATCGGATCATCTTAAACACACGTAGCTTTGCTTAAAACAATGGTTGCTTATTCTCGAATACAATGCTTGTTTATAAGAGACAACGCATAGAGCGCTATTCATAAACTTGACTTTCTTAGTATCTACTAGATAAACTTTTTGCAACTTAGAAAGCTAAACTACACAGCTCTATTGTTCTATTTCTCCTGTCTTCTCTACAGCTTAGATATTTTTTCTACTGTTTTAGCACTGTTGACAATTCCACTGTATCTGAAGCTTGTCTTTTTACCACCTTCTTAAAACTCTCCGATTTTATAGATTCCCACAATTTCCTACAGACCAGCGTATCATGAACCCGATTCTCACAGGACGTCTCAGTCAATTTAAAAGTTTGTTTGCTCTATCATCTCACAAGAACCATGATGCTCCTATCAGCATATTGTTTTTCTATCAGCTGCTGTGAAAAGTAGTGAACCATTGTTTTTTAGTGAGGATTCCACACCACCTAATTGTAAGGTTTTACACTGTACAGTAACTATGGACTGACTTGCTTATATTTATATTAAAAAAGGGAATCTTGTTGCAAAGGAGTGTTCTGAAGTCATAAATTAAGTTCTTCTGGGAGATACTTTATTCTGTTACCTCTGTAAGACAATAAACCTAGGCTAAGACATGCTCTACCTAGTGGTACAGTATAATAAATATAGTCAGTATAAATACCTCTCCTAATACTATGTGTTCATAAAATTAGAAGTGACCTGGACCCTCCTGGATTGTCAATCCAGCTATTTCCCATCAAATACAACCATATCATGTAATACTTTTGATATAGATATCTGCACTATTCTGCTTCTAATTTGTATTTTGATGATTACAGATTGATCCTCACTAGTAAAATGATAAGAAACTTTTTTTTTATTCTTTCCAGTAGAAATGTATGGTGGAAAAATATTTAAAAAGTGACTAGTCCAAAGCAAAAGAAAAATATAACTATTTTAAAACATTAATGAAGATTGAGACATGTTGAAAGTATAATACTATGTTTGAGGGGAAAGATTCTCCCTCATGAAATAAACTGTTGACAAGCAATAACATTTACTGAGCAGAGAGAACATTCCCCTTACTGACAAAGGGCTTTTGGCAGATAACTTTAGTGATCTAAAAGGCTAGTTTGTGTGTTCCTTGAGTGGCTGCAAAAGTGAGGCAAGGCAGAATTAGACTGCATTTTTGTGTTTCTTTTAAACATCTCCCTTAGAATAAGCTTACATGGAAAGTCTCACTCTTTTGTAAAGGAAATTCATGCTCCATCCATGGAAACTTTCAAGGCTGGACAGAAATTTCAGCAAACTGATCCTGCTGAAGATGTTCCTGTATTATTGCAGGGAGAGTTGGATGACTTTTAAAGGTCCCTTCCAACACAAACTAATTTTTGGTTCTATGATCAGTCCCCATATAAGGAGAGCCTAGTGGGCTGCCCAAAACTAGAAACCTATTTTCAAGTAGCTGTATATACACTGATTGAATCCCACCATCCCACAAGACAGCTTGTAGTGGATGGAGGAGAGGCAACTATAACACATCTATCAGAAGTAAAGAGATTTAGTAATGTGTACCACAACTGATGTGTTCTTTTACATAAGAAAATACAGAAAGCAGAAATTTGTTTTTAAACCCTGAGGGTGAATTAATTGCTTTGTGAGACCTATTTTCAATTTACTTCAATTTTTCCTTAGATGTCAATAGCACTGAAAGTTTGTCAGTAAGTGTAGCTATAAACAATTGAGTCTTGCTCCAGTATACCAGAGGTGAAAGTCTCCTCTTTAGATTTACATATGTGAGAGAAATTCCCTATATACATTGAGGTATGAAATGTCAGAATCCTAAGAACAAGAGGCCCCAGTGATCCTAATCAGCCTTCCCTGGAGATCACACCCACACTCACACCCACATCCTTTCAAACTCCCAGTTCACCCCGCCCGCAAGGGGGACTCTTGCCCTAACTCCAGGATCCAGAAATACTAATTTCTGTTGCTTGTTTCTCTGAAAGACTTCAGTAAAACACCTTAAAATTATAAGATTTGTGGCCAGACTATTTTGGATTATATGATGCTTATATCCTTAGTCTACAGTAAGATGCAGCACCCTGTAGTCTCCAAAACACTCAGACTTAAAATCCACATGAGCATTACTGTATTATGAAATCTGTTCTGAACCAAATCCCTTGGGCAGTAGTATAACATATCACAGAAAATTTTTATTTATTTGCTTCTCAGTATAGAATTACTCAGTGACATAAGGTACATATAAACACCTTTGTGATGAAAAGGCACTAAAATGTCCCTGGCTGGCTAATTATCACAGTTGAAAAAAGAGGCTAAATTTGGGATAGGGTAGCAGGTAGCAAGGGCCCCAGGAGCTTTCCCTTTCATCTGGCTACCATTTTCACTCTGCAAGAGCATATGAGTGAGAGCGTGTGTTCCAGGGAACCACGTGGAATGAAATAATCCCCTACAGAAATGGAGTGTAATGAGGCTAGCCACTGGGCAATAAAATATCAGTGTCTGTCTGACAGTTTGGGAATTCACCAGTTTTGGGCCTCCATGATGCCCAATAAATGGGGTTATGGAAGAATTCTTCCTCTATTTCATTTTCTTGCCTAAAGACATTCCTGTCTCAGGTTAGACAGATGCCTGCTTGCTTGTCAGTCCCTACTGACTTTACTTGAAGCCACATACAACAGTATATAAGAAAGCAGCATCAGATTCATGTAGAAATTACTAAATTCTCACTTGATATCAGGCCATATGCACCTTGGTTTGAAATATATTAATGATCCCAAACAACCCTGAAGCCTTTGACAGTCTTTGACACTGGAACAAGTAGCAGCACATGGCCTGTGTTTATATCATTAACATTTCACAAGCTACAGCAGAAAGCAGTCACGTGCAAAATAGCCTGATCAGTGGTAATTCCTGATTGGTGCTGAGGAACTGCTCAGAAAACATGTGATTTGGCCTGATTCAAAGCAATGCTAGGGATCATCCTAAGAATTTCAGCGGCCAATAAAGAGCCTGCTGAAATGTGCTCCTTGTCAGAAACAAGATTCCAAAGTGGCGTTGTCAGCTGTGTCTTCCATTTGCTGTAGATCGTGAGTGAGCTAACAGGTGGGTATGGATTAACAGGAAGGGTAGACCTATCCCTCAGAATGTCACGTGTCAACACACCCTATTTCATGGCCATGGCCCAGAAAGGCAGCTCTGCAGTGATTTCTCTCCAATGACCAATGAGTATATGCTCATTGCTCAACATAGATCACTGGATCAGTACGGATGTGCAGTCTGTTTGCTGGCACATGAACCAGTATTTGGTAATTCAGGGGAGTAAATTTTATACACTTCATTTCTCTATTAATGACAAGCCCACAAATAGCTTCTCACGGTTCCAGTCAAAATTGTAAAAGGAATCATTGCCTTTTCTTCTGGAAAATAATGCAACAACTTACAGAAGTTAATATTGCATTGTGGATTTTATTGTTGTACTTAAAATTTTACAGTAAATATTAAAGCTTAATTTAATATAAATTTAAATGTTACTGATAAGAATTATTTCCAAGTTTCCCTTTCTCACAGAACATAACTCATTAATTATTTGGGTTATTTTGTGTTGGATTTTGCTTTTTCCTGAAGTCAGTCTATCCTTCCTAATTAGGAAGATGTTTTCAATATCTTTTTTTTCACCTTTTATGCTCCTTTGTCATTGTTAAATCTCTGCTCTAATGTGTAAGTTTAATGCTGTAGGGTGTTTATGCCTTACTTAAATTTAAAAAAAAAATATATGTACTGGAAAGACATGAGAGATGTGGAATTGATGATACTTCCCATCCATCATCTCTTTTGATGCATTGATTAATTAAGGTGTAGAGATACTCCTCATATTGCAGTTTATACTATGTTCTCCTGTGTTGGTACATAGTGGACCATTTTGTGTAATATTCTCTCTGTTGCTATAGAAAAATATCCTGTTTCTTTTGCAGGGGCAAATATTATCTCTAAACCACAGCTCATCATGAAGTAAGAAGGAGCTCTTTTAATGAATATCACTAAGTACAAAAGCAAGAATCCAATTTCTGTCTTTGTAGAGAGAACATGAATATACATACAGTGTTTGGCAAATCTAGGAGTTGGATATCTTTACCAGGACAACACAGAGAACAAGTTTCAGCACAGATCTTTTAAGTTCTTATTTCTTTACTGGCAGTTATGTAGTTCAGCTCTGGAATATACTTGCATTATACCTAAAAACTCAACTCCTCTGCCACTAATAATAAAGGATACCACTGAACTTGAAGCTACCCAACTTTAAGATTTTGCAACCAACCTGATCCTTAATGTTTATGAGTCTAAATGTATAAAAGATGAGTTTATTAACATATTTATTTTTGCATGCCTATTTTTTGAGGTTGTGTGTAGTTTCTGACGTAATGCGTGGAGTGGGAAGGGAAATTACTAGTGAAATGCTGTCCCTCTTTGGCCTATCCCTCAAATTTTTATTTTTTGTATCTCTTACTTCATGTAAGGAACTATATCACTGTTTCTGAGATAAAAGCACTTTTCTACATGGGAAGTACTAAATGAACCTGTAAAAGTCCTGAACAGTTAAAAAAACCACAATGCCTCTTCAACATCAGGCTTTTTTCTCTGCTGTGACAGATGGTAAACATTTCTGTTTGGATCAGAAAAAATGTCATTTTAAGAAATATTTCCATGTAACTTTTATTTATGCTGTTTGAAAACAAGCCTGAATTAACCCAACCAGAAGATTAATACCAAAAAACATTACTTCCAACAGTTCACTACCCCAAACCTTGCTAATCCAAAATACTAAATTTCCTTTTGCTAAACAGCAGTGTCAATGAAGAGGCTAATAAGAGATAAATTCCTTCCTTTTAATGAACAGTTTAAGACAAATCAGTCATTATTAGATATTGCACACTGTGGGTCGGCTGTGAGGATGCTGAACTGAAGCCCAAAAACACTCACAGAATTCTGCTGGCTTTTGTTGTATGCTAGACTGCAAACATCTGACAGGATGGCAAACTAAGTATGTTCAAATAAACCAGAAGGAATATCTCCAAAAACTGGCATGCACATTAACCCAAAACAGCTGGCTGTCCAAATGATTGCTAATTCAGTTTTCATTATCACTCTCTTATTTTGTTTACTGAAACATTCTTTAGAATGTTTTTATAGAACCACAGGGGACATGCTGGAGTTATATATTGGGGAAAAGTCTATTACCATACCCAGTCCACTCTATTATACTGTTCCCTCCAGGAAAACAACAAAGTATTTTGCTGGTTTATAATTTTCTTCTCTTTTGCAGTAGGAATTAGATGCTTACTGAAGAAAGACGATTAAATTGTAAGTTTTGTATTTTTTTATAAAAACAAAAACCTGTCTCAATCCTGCTGATGACAAATGTTCTGCTATCCTGGAGGAAGGAAATCAGCGTGAAAGCATTATCATGCAGTTTTTTGATTACCTAAATAAAAAAGATGTTCTTCTTGTCATCTATACACTTTATTTTGTGAACATCTGTAAGTGACATAGTTGAATATAAACAGATAGAATGGCACATGCTTGTCAGATATGATTGAAATGTAAATCTGGCACCACTGAGGGGGATGAAGCAGGCTTTGTTATACACACTTTAATGTTTTCTGGGCTAATGCAAATACCAGTGACAAACACTTGAGGCCAAATAGCCTTTCCACAAAGCGTGCATAGGACTGTGTTTGGACAAGATATCACCTCTAGAATGACTGGAGATTGTTCTTCCTGGAAGTACTTTGTTTATACCATCCATATTTTGTTACTATATCTGTATGAGATTGAAAGACCTTGAAGACCTATATTCTTCTTCACTCTCAGAAGAGTGAGTAATACACAGCAAAGAAACTTATGCTGAATCAATTCAGATTTCTTCTTCTTTCCAGAAGGACAACTAGATAGATCTACAGAGTGTATATTTTTTTTTAAAGCCATTTTTTTCTCAGAAAAATGAACAACAGAATAATGAAAGAAGAAAAAAATACATAACTGAAGATGCTACTTCCAAATCAGTAAAATATATGTGTTTGACTTCCAAATCAGTAAAATATATGTGTTTGATATAATCCCTTTTCAGAAACTTGTGCTCACCTACGTTTCCCCTGAAAAAAAGTGTGGTTCTGTCTAATCATTCTTGTGTTTATTCTTAGTTAAGGATCAATCACTGAACTGGCATTTCAGGGACAGACAGAATAAAGGAAGATAATTATCTGGAGAAAAGGACTCCAAAGAGAGAAACTATTCAAACATCTCTGCATAATATCGGTGCAGAATACCACTGAGAAAATTCCTTGCACTGGCCAAGACTCATTTCAGCATGACAAGCAATAAACTCTGTATAATATTTGAGTTCTAACCTTCTGTTAAAGGCCCCCTTTAATTACCTAGATATGTCAGGTGGTAAGTCTTGCCACTCAGAATAAATCTGACACCAACAGATTTCTCCTCCTAATTTTTATTTTAATAAGTAAGCCATACAGCAGCTGTGAAGTTACTGATAATGAATGTTAGGAAATAGGATTACTCAAGTGAGTTAAATCCTTCTGCCTTTTCATTATCTGCTATATAATACTTGAAAGTCACATCCTGAATAGACAGAGAACAAGTAACTGGAACCTACATATTTGATCCATATGCCTCTAGCTCAGACAGTAAACAAGGCTCAATCCATGAGAAAACGTGGGATGACCACAGTATCTACATGTACTTATGTGCATTGTTTTGTTCAGAAACTCTCCAGCAGGTGGTGGGCGTTTGGATATTTGCATGTTTGTATGTGTATGATTACTTTATGAAGAGTAAGCTGATCTTGTTTTGACATGATGTGGGCTATTTTTTAGCATCTAGTCACAAATAGTTTGGCACCTAAAACTCTAAAACTCTAGGAGGCATTTATGCTTACAGTCCCTCAGAGCTCGAGTTATGCTGCTATTGGCCTTTTCTTCCCAAGCCTGTATGACAATGGCACTGCACTAGATCCACGATAACTTCAAGTTTGACTACCTGGACAAATCAATTTACAAGGCATCAGGGAAATTCTTTCCAAAAAAAACTAGTAACCTTTTTTGCCTGTTAAATTCAGCTGGATTAAATTATCCTTTTATCAACAAAGATATCAGAGAAATATGATGTGAAGTATGCATTCATACTGGTAACTGAAAATAGATCAGACATGTAAAAAATTACATTGGATTCAGTTTTCATAGCAATGCCCATATTAATTATGTATTTATTATAAGGAATGCAGCTCAGTCTGAGAAATTTCTACCTTAATAAAGTGGTCTTTGTCATTGAATCCTATCATACCTTGGTTAAAAACTTGTAGAAAATAAAGATAGCACATAATAAATAGCTTAAAACCACCTTAAAGTCTGGTTAAACCTAGTATTTCTAAGTGTATAGGGATCAGTAAGTGGAGCTGTTTTGACTGGTATTCCACACACAGAAATGTTTAGGAAGTGTCTGTATTAGACCTTTTTTGAACTGTATGCTAGACATACTTAGGTGTGATTGAAACCATATGATCACAACCTCCCAAAATGTATTTTAACACACTTCATTATGGGTAGTAACAAAGGAAACAAGTAACTACATCTATACCTACAGAAGAGGACACTACCTCAGAAAGTAATTATTCAGAAAGTTACTTGAAATCATCAGAAAACATCCTTAATGTGACATTTAAATCTCATACTGGAGCAAAAGGCCTAACATTATCCATGTGAGAGAAGACTGTCAAGTTAAATAAGGAAATAATTTTGACTTAGTATGCAAGAAACAGACTTCTGCCAGGATGTGTCTGCTGCCGGTGTCTACATCCAGACAAATATGAAAATACTGAAGATAGTTCAAAGAATGGAAATAAAAGGGATCTGGGAATCAGAAAAAGTCTTATTATCTGAGGTTTAAATAATTCAATCAATTTAGCAGATCTGCAGAGAAGGTTAAAAGGTGATTTAACCAGAGTGCATATCCTTATTCAAGTAAAAGAGATCTGATAGTGGGAGTGCTCAGAATTACAGACAAAGACATAAGAATCTCCAACACTTGAAAGATGAACGTGGATGAAGTTTCAAGCTTGGGAAATTAATTTTAAAGCACTAAGAGTAATTTATATAAGAATAGATGTCACAGACATACCAGCATATGGACTTTTTGAAGGGCAGTCTAAGTGTTGCAGCTTCTTAAATACATGCAGCTTCTAGAAAAACTGAAAAAAGGAACAGGCTCATAACTGTTTTTCCCTTTCTGGATTTCAAATTTCAGGCACTTAATTACTAATTCAGGAAAGGGAAGGGAGTTTGTTTTGTAAGAGGCATAAACCAAAAAATGCAGCACTTCAGAAACTGACTTGATTTCCAATAGTGCTGTGGCTTCTGATTGACTTGCACAGGCTTGTATCTAAGATAGATACAAGCTTAGGTTTGCCTGTTGCTGAAAAATTTACCCTCTGTATGGATTGTTGTGCAGAAGAGGATATGAAATCTTCCTTTGACTGTTCTATCAGTCACACCTGCTCTTTTCTGTTCCTCTGTTCAGTTTTGCTGAAATTTGCAAAAGTTTTAATTTGTTATTTTTGAAATTTAGGACACCGTAAAAGGGATGATAGGAGAAAGAATTGGAACAAAATATTTTCATTTTTTTAGAGATGAGGTGACAGTAATCTAGGAATTGATTGGAAGATCTTGGTTTTCCTGCTCCTTTCTCAGACCAAGAGTATTAGAAACTCTCTAAAGACTTTTAGTGACTTTGCTGCTGATTTAATTACTTAATTTCTGAAATGTGAGAGTAATGCAAAACTTTATAAAAGGCTAAGATATATAATTGCCACCTTTGTTCATAATAGCTGACATATTCTCTGAGCAAACAAACTTCCCTTAAAGGGAATAATTTTCCCTTTCCCCAAACCACATTTATCAAAGTCTTTATTACTATTGGGTCTTCAATCTATGAGTCCTTCAGTCACGTAGCAAAATGACAGATTTGGAGCTTACAATAAATTTGTCTCCCATTTTAACACTGTGCTGACTGAATATTTCAGCAGTGTCATCTCCAGTAAATTGAATAATTATTAAAGAATTACTTACCCTATTTCATTATGTGAAACCCAAATAACTGTTAAATGTCTGCAACAGATACTAGTGAGAAAAGTAAATTTGCAGATACATTGCTAGTGATTATTGCTGGTGAAAATAATTCTTGCTGGTGAAAATAATTCGCCTTTTCCAGGAACTGAGGATTATCTAAATAATCTTGTTGTTAATTTTTATTGATTCAAATTGTACCCAACACCAACAGTTAGCTAGAAATTAAAGCTGAGTTTTCTGTGCAAGAGCAGATACCTCACCTAATGAATGCTGAAAGTATGACCATTTTGGTTTGGAAATTCTTCCAAAAGATAGTTAATTAGCATTGCATCCATTGGCATAATGTTGCTTTCTGTCATATTGCTTGCTTGCAGTACTCTAACTGCAAAAGTCTACCCCAGCTGAACATTTCTGCCTTTTAGCATATAAGTGCTTGCCAACTGTTTGCTTCAGCCATTTACTGTTAATGTTTTACATGGAGTGGCTAGTGATGTGAGTCTCAGGGCATTGTCCCTGCTTCCTAACTCAACAAATGACTCTGAAGAAGGTGGTATGATGTAAAGCTAAGATGTTTCAGTCTATATTAATGTGTTCTGCTGCTCTCAAATATTCAACATATTCAATATGCTCCATTCCTTTTCTTCCCCTCAAAATTTGGAAAGCTACTGAACATTTACAAGACTGGTCAGAGAAGAACATCTGTAAAATATTGAATTTCCACAGAGCTGTACAGGGTCACAGTCCTTGGTTTGACTTATCAGCTGCTGTGAGGTGAAGTGTTTTGTGGAGTTTACACAGAGGCCAAGAGCAAAGGACAGACAGGCAATCAGCACTTCTTATTAACTGGCCAAATTACTGCATACAAACCTGGCAGAATCCCAGAAAGGAATACAGAAGATAGCTTAAAATGCTGTAACAGAATAATATAAGAAACTTGACAGAGGACAATGTAACATCACAATTCAGATATGAAATGGACAGTCAGAGAAAGACATGCTTCATTACTGCCTCTATTGAAAAAATTCTTGTTCAGTTTTCAAAGCCTATTTTCCCCCTGTAATACAGGGAGGTTACATATGAGAAGCTTTTATGTCAATTTTCAGTGTTTAGAAAAAGAGGCATCTTTCTGGATATGTGAAACATGGTTTAATCCTATAACTGCAATAACTTGTTAAATAACTGGTTGTGACTTAATATCAGTAAAAAAATGTTTGTATGAGACTTGTTTAAAGTGAAATTCTAGTCAGATAAAGAAAAATATGAGGCAGATTAATACAGAAGAATGTGAATTCAAGTTGCAGAGATTTTGTCCAATGCTGAAACACTTTTCAACATTAGCCAAAGAATCCACCTTGGAACTGCCCAGGAGCACGGTGTGTTAATAAGCAGAAGGAATTAAGTTTGAAAGGAAGTTAATGCATTGATAAGAAAGTTCAGTGAGAATATCTCTGCCTTTAAGAAGATTTCCTGGACATTAATCACCATAAATTTTACTTTCCCACTTGATGCCCTATTATTGGAACACTCTGTAAAGGTGGAAGTGCAGGTCCCTGTTTGATGAATGTGTTGATTGTAGAGTTTTTTTTCTAATCAAGGAATTACTTGCTCTCTCCTATCCTACTTGCCCATACTCAAAACAGGAGAAGAAAAATAGGATAAATTAGGATTTAAATGATACCTGAAAAAAACGCAGATTCTTTTTTCCAACATTTGAAATATGAAAAAATCTACAAATCTTGAGAAGGAATTGATCTTTGGGCAGGATGATCTTTACCTGCCACTGTTTTTTTCCTTGAGCAGAAATTTTGGCCCAAAAATATTTTGTATCATTTTTATAAGTTGTTCTCAGTTGATAGACCTCATGATAAAATACATCCTAGGCTTTAAGAACAGATATCCAAGGCAAAACAGCTTTGACCTCAAGAAGGGAGAATCAGTTCATATGAATGACATAAAATCAAGGTGTTTGTGTGAAGATGATTGTACATTTGCCCAATGCTCAAACTCTCTTTACATTAGGTTGAGATGTTTCCCTAAATGCTATCATCTAAAGGTTTGTGAAATGCCCTCATGATATCTGAGACATTTGCCCAGAACTGGAGGGAAAAAAAAAAAAAAAAAGACAGGATGAACAAAAGACCCACACCTTTATGGAAAGATTGAGGCTGGACCTGTGTGACTGAGCCCACATCTCCATTTAGTGAAATGGGAACTTGGGCATTTTACCCTGTAGGGTATGCCAATTTTGGGTACTTAAAACTGAGGCTAATCCCATTCTGCCTGTTTGCAGTAGCAGAAGTTGCTGTGTCTCAAAAGAAACACAGAAGTCTTGAAGTTTGGCTTTACTTGAGTCAAGGAAAAAAGAAGCATGTACAAACCAGGTAAACACCACCAAAATGGTAAACTGACTACAGTTTGTTTTGATTTTAATGTGACACAGCCAGTACTACGTTTTTTATTAAAATTTACAAAAGAATGGCAAAGGTTACAAGCAGTTCAGAGCAATAATACAACCTCATTAACAAATTCCTTTTATATGTTTAGCCATATTAATTTAGCATTCAGTTCATAAGAACTGCAGGGTTCTCTTGAACCTGTCACTAGTGATTTATTAGGTCGATTTTATATTCATCTGTTTATAGATCAAACGTGCAGAAGATGGTTCAACAGTACTGAGAACATTTAACAAAAAAAGAAAAGAGGAGAATTGGGTATTTAACTTTTAGGTTACACGTTTCCTGTCTACTGCAGGAAGACAGTAATTAAATTTAAGCTACTGGTTTGATCAAGGATAAATGTTCTATGCCTCTTAAATACCTCTGAATTCAATACACCTTTTTAGAGCAACAGTTTCTGAAAAAAACTGGTATTGTCTAGGCGGTGAACTGAGGTTTCACTATGTATGTGGTTTGCAAAAGTGAAAATTTGAAGTCAGCTCTGTTGAAAACTGATTTCTGACATGCAAGTAAGAAACACCAGTGAATCAGACACTGTGCCTGCTGGAATCACCCCATGAATAAAGAAACACAAATCACTTTAAAAATCTTGTGTCTCCCAATTACCACCAAGGCACTTCTGTCTCTTATGAGATATATTATGCACTTCAGAGCATCAGCTGCAAAAACTGCTAAACTACCATTTAAGTATTAATAGCAAAATTTATGAAAATTCATTAAAAGATGTCTTAATTTTACAATAATTTGCATGGTAATGAAAAATGCAGTTCTTCAACGATTTAAAAGTTTTATTACTTTGGACATATTTTCCACTGCAAAAATATTTTCAACTTTTAAAAAAAGTATAAGCTTTTATTTGAAATGTCATAAAATCTGTATGTTCTATGAAACAATTGCAAGAAAAAAATTCCTTTTTTTTTAGAATTTCCTTATATGTGCAGTTTCTCAGAGCTATATCTGATAGTGACTCCTGGAGGAAAAATGAACTTGCAGCTAAAGAGAACCCACCTCTCCAGCAGAACTTATTGAGGTGAACACACCTCAACAGAAACACATCTGCACACATTTTATATATGAATTGGCTAATAACATATGGTATTTATTTTGTCGCTTGTGAGTAGTCTTCTGTTTCTTTGGTTTGATTTTATGTAATGTTTCCTGGTCAAAGTGGAACAATAGCATCAATGGGACATCAAAGCGTGTGTTGTCATTTGGAGATTATTTTGTCTGTCTGGGATATGAGTACAGTGTTCACATAATGTTGCCTCTGAGACATTATGGAAATGCAATCCTCTCAGCAATGGTTAACATTTTTAAACAAATACTATTTATAAGCTAACTAATTTTAACTATAGTTTCAGCTTTATTACTGTTTAGGTATGCTGGTATAAATATATGGATATTATGAGACAAGTATAATAGCACATAATTAAAAATACCTTTTATAATAGGCTGAATTAAAACTAGAGAATCTTGGGACCAAGTTTAAAAAAACCCCTCTATTTATGCTTGGATTTGACAAGATTTGACAGAGTGGCAACCTGGCTAGTAAAATTGGTCTTTAGGTTGTATGCTGGAAACTCAAAATACAGTTACAAATTTATGTTATTAAGGAAAGAAAATCTTTGAACTAACTGGAAAGAAAATACTACATTAATTTTAGAATAGATACTGGTGTATAGCTATACTTTGTAAGGGTAACAGAGGGAGCAAAATTACCCTGGAGTCAGACTGTAAAAGAAATTCCAGATCAATGGTACATGATTGCCTAGTGTCTCCTTGTAACACTTTGGCTATTTGCCAACCCACAAATACACATCTCTTCTTTCTCTTCTGAAAGCTCCCCCTCCCATTAAATCACCACAAAGATAAGCATTTAGTACCTAACTTTACTACTTTTTTTCCTCTCTTCATCCTGAATGTGAGAAAAGAAAATAAAGAAGTATCATGTCTGGCTTCAACAATTCTGGGCAAGAATTTACAGCAGAACATGCTTGGGAGTCTGCCTTTATTTTAAAGAATAAACTGAGTCACCATGTTTCTATCTCAAATACACTTAAAGCAATTTCTATAAATATTCAGATATGTTCTTGTTTAAATATACTCTTGTGGCTTTTATCCCTCTGTTTCAGTGGAATTCATAGCTCACAGTACAGTCATATGTAGTGCAATGCTTTATTAGTGTCACAGATTTTATAAACAAGGAAAAACACTTCAAAGAGCAACTGCTAACATCACAGAAGTATAAAAAAAAGAGTTATGTGCTCCTGCTGTTTATTTTGGTTTGCACTGCACTGTGACAGAAAACAGCACTTGGTGATTAATTTGAAAAGAATGAGACTTCCTGGAGAATTTTTTTTCACTCAATGGCAAAATGTTAAAAAAAAGGGACATGAAAATAAATACAAATGTAAAATTTAAGTTTTAAATACACAGTGTGCATATGTTTTCAAAGCATAGAAACATTTTAAAAAAGAAATCATAAGAATAAGGTTTGGTTTACTACATGAAAAATATTATAGATAGATAATGAGATGATTGGCTCTCGCAATTAAAAGATAACTATTGTGTGAATATTAATAAAAGCTTTAGTGATGTATAGTTATGTTATTGTAGTTTAGATGTCCTCTGTTCTCCCCATAGTTCCCTTCCCCCCAATATTGGGACCATCAGACAGCTGGGGTTGTCTAGGACAGGTAAAAAAGAAGGTGCACAGGTGTCTGTTACCTAGGGCAGTTGGGAATAGAAAAGCTTGGCGCTTAAGGGGTGTGGCATGGCAACACCTGATCTCCAATCAAGTTACAAGAAAGCAGTCTCCATAGATAAATGGCAAAGAAGAGCTGACTGACAGACTTTGGGAGGGGCCAGGGCTGGCTGATGCAACCCCCAGGGGTATAAAAGACTGAGCATCCATCTTAAAGATGAACTAGCCATGTGGTATGCACATGAGCTGTTCTCAGTGCTGCAACTTTTTCCTTATGTAATCCTGTTGTAGTATTTTTATTAAGGTTTAATAAACCTTGTTAAATTTTCAAAGTGAGCAGTTGTTTCTCACAAAAAATGAACAGAGAATGCATTATTTCATACCAGTACACTCAAATAAAGGCTCAAGCTAAACACAGAAACTGGGGAATGCACATATTACACAATCTGGTCATTGGAATATCATGAGCAACAACAGATAATAAACTAAAACTCAACAAGAAGTAGTCACATAAGAACCTAGGTAAGGCAAAACTTTTTAAAGTATGACATTCACATCTGGTGTCTGAATGAAATGAGAACAGTTACTGCTTAGACTATCATATATAAAAGATGTATGAAATTTCAAAGGTTGGAAAAGCTTTTGTCATTTTTAAGAATGCTGGGAAATTCTATCAAATAATGTGTTCAACAGCTTCTGATAAGGAAGATTAAAAGTTTCAGGGTGTTTCATTATGGGTATAAGAATTTAGCAGAAAATAAACCCCCTTGCATTCCAGCTGATCCTCAGAGATCAAAGGAACTGGGTGCTGCTGAGCTTAATTTCTGGTTATAGCCAATTTAAGCTCTGTAAATCTGGTTGAGTTTAAAAGAAAAACTTGCATGAGCACAGATGCACAAACAATGCAATTTAGCAGTCCTGTACTATACATATGATCATGTTCAACAAGGACTTTGCATGATCTAGATTCATGACTAGTACAGCTTATTGAAACACCAGGAAAGTAGGTTCAGGAGTGCTGGTGATAAATACACTAAGTACAGAATGGTAAAGTGTGTCGCAACAGAAAGTATAGCAAGAGAGATTCTAATAGCTCCGTAGGCATATAAAGGAATTCTGGCATGTGTTCCAATGCCCTTGAAGGTGCAAAGCTCACCAACAGGTATTCCCTCAGGAAAGACACAGCCTATTGATACATACTGAGCAGGCAGAGATGTTTTCTCCCTCCAGAGGGGTTTTTCTGCACCCACCTTTTCCACCTTGAAACTCCTCTTTCATACTATAAATTTCGGCCTCTCCCAAGGGAGGGGAACAATTACATGTTATAAGTGGAATTGGGTGACTTTGGTCATACATGCGTTACACATCCACGTTCTCCTTCATTTGCATCCTGAAGAGTGTGCAAGTGAACATGTTAAAGAAGCTTAATGAGGATATTGGTTACTTTGGGTCAGAATTTATAGTTGACAGAAAAGGTAGAATAAACACTTTGGCCCTCCACTACTGAGGTGGCAGTAAAGGCTGTTAGGCCTTCATCAGAGGTTCTTTGAGTTCATCCTTATCTCCTTAATGAAGATAAAGCAGATTCATAACAAGGCTTGTTTTTCTCAGCAAAGTAAATGTGGCTATTAGCTGGTGCAGGGGCCAGGTGCTATTCTGTGCCTCACTGAAACAGCACCAGGCTGCCAGACCTCCACTTCACTCCAGACAACAGTCAGTTGTTAGGCCCTAATCCAGCCAGGTGCAAATAAGGAAGAGGCACATCTCATGTTTTTCTCAACGAGTTTCATCAATTTTTCACCATCTTGAAGCAACACTTTACAATTTTGACAATTTACCACACAGGATAACAGCACTGATCTTGTGTCAGTGTTAGAATTCACCTTATTATTCATCAAGTTTTGTTTGGCCTATCATGCTACTTAAAGATGAGTTCCTTAGATTTGAGGAGTTAATAGTTTTGGTTAACACGTCAGCAGCATCTGACCACATAGTCATAAGTAATCCTCTGAAACATGGCAAAGTTTCTATAATTGTATTTTTCATAAAGCATGCTGAAATAAACATGGGCAGAAGACCTTTCTCCTTTTTAATGCCCGTATTTAAAAGTGATCAGCTCAGGTAGGGAGAACTGACGGATCCACACTCACGCTGCCGCTGCCGCTGCTCCCAGGAGTGACTCGGAGGAGGAGGAAGAATTCAGCTTTGTCCACGGGTCTGTGGGCAGAGCTGGGGATTCCATCCTCATGAAAGCATCGGGAAATGCCTTGCTTCTTGGTTCAACATTCAACGTCCTCTGTCTAGCCGGCATCTTTAGGTTAGGGTGAGGGGTAAATTGCCCTGGCAGATACTAGATTCTGTTCCTCAAATCTAGACATCACTTTGATTCATCAATTTTGTGTTGGCTCATTGTTTTAGGGGTTTTTGGCCAGGTTTGGTGAGGGGTCTCTCCCGTTGCATGCTGGATCTAATGTCATTTGCATGTCAACTCGATGTCCCTTCCCCTTCACCGTCTGGGTGTCATGCTCTAGGAACCAGCAGGGTGTCACTCGACAAAAGGAGGAATTCTTAACCATCAAGGACAGGTAGTTAATGAAAATGACAGGTGATTGCAATAACAAACAGTTAGAACTCCACCCTGGCAGCAACTGGCCCAACCTGTTAGCTCTGCAACCTTTAAAAAAAAATGGGCAGCTTTTTCTACTCATATCAATTGTCCCCTACACTGTATTTTATAAACTGGGTAAGTTTTGGTCTTGTATTAGTTAGTCTTCTTTATTTCAATGAGAGCATTAGAGATGGGAAATTACTGAGAGATATTTGGGCTAAAAACTTAAAGATTGAGTTTTAAGAATTTGTTTTACCCAAGGAATTTTCTGATTCTTTGATTGTGGGGTGTTTTCTTATATTTTGGGAAGCTGTGTCCAAACAATTTAAAATTTTATCTCAGAAACAGCTAAAACAGTTAAGAAGGGGAAGACAGAACTCTTCTCTGTTTAAACTGGCATTCATTCATAGAGATTCAGCCTGAATAGTTCAGCATCGGTTAATGACTTTTTGTTAAAGACTTTACTTATCTACAGTCAACTCAATTGCATAACTGGTCTGGGCCATTGACACTTGACACTGAAATGCAAGACAGTAACAGCCTTTACTTTAGCTCCTGGTCAAGCTTTCCAGTGACAAACCTAGTCATTAAGTTGTTAGTAATTACAAACTCTCAAAGTCCATTTTCACTTGTGCTCTTCACTGTCTTTGTTGTGTGAACAAGTTTGAAGTCTGACAGTTTTTAGGTGAAATTAATTTTGTCTTTACATTCAAAAAGTTAAATTCTAGCCCAAATTAAAGTGTTTGGATGCAGAACTATACACCCAGCATGTTAATTTTGTATGACCTTGAAATTAAAGCAAAAATAGAACCAGGAGCTTTAAATACACAAGCAACCAACAAATGGACAGATCTAAACTGAAAAAAAACCAAACCAACAAACCAAACACAAAACAACAACCCACAAGTAACAAACAAGCAATATAATAAAAACTCCTGTTTGTACTCTACTGTAGCTGAAAGTTTGTTTTAATTATATATTGAAACATTACGTCTGTGCAAAATACTGGCTAATTCCCACTGTCCTCAAAATCACTATCCCAGTCGAGGTAAGGTCTCAGTTCTCTCTCCACCCTCACATCTCTGCACAAATAAAGGAATGAGATCCTCATATTCTGTAGGGGCAGAAAAAAAGTAAATGGCTCTTTTTATGCCCTATTTTCTTTTTATTTTTCCCTCAAGAAAGAAAATTTCAGGAAGCGAGCAAAGACAAACTCTCCTGCCTTCTTAATTCAGGAAAACTGAGGTATGACACCATATGGACTATAGTGTATAAAAAAATGAACAGTGTTAAAATGTTTCCTGCTACTAACTTGATGCTATAGATGGCCAAATGCTCTCCATTTAATGAACACATCTGTTTGGAGTGCATGCCTGTTAGCATTAGGATGCTAATCTTGATTCTTTCTTTCAAAGCACAAACCAAAATAACACAGACAAAAGCAGTGCAGAATGTCATTAGCAGAAGTATGGGCATGGATTAACAGGTGATGATTTACATGGAACTTCATCTGCTGATTTTATAAATGACATTTGAAATCAGTCACCCATTTCTTGGGTTACCTTTAGGTTATGTGTAAACAGATCTTCAATAATGAAATCACAATCATTATTTTGGAAGGCAACATGGGGGTACTCCAGTACATCCACCTGATCAGAGCAGAACTGAAGCAATATGTGGAATAAATAGACTGCACAAGCTGATGTAGTTATGAAGTGGGAATGTATGTCAGTGCCCGGTGCAAGCGAGATAGCTCTTGTGAAAACTTGTGCCCTGAGCCCTGGTCTGAGCCACATCTTTATTCACAAAGGTGTTCCATATACATTACATTGCACAACTTTTCTATGCATATTCAATCCCTGGCCCTGCCTGTCCTTGCTTCGCATGGTAATTAGATCCACGCCCTTCTGAGCATGTGTTGTTCATGGTGGTGGGGTCTTTCGATGGTCTCTGAGGCTAAAGGCTGTGGTCTTCCTCATAATTGAACTTTTGAACTTTTCTCCTTTGTGCATGCACTTTGGTCCCTTGGTGCTTATGTGAGTACATCTGTTGATTTTGATCAGCTTGGAGACAAAGGAGCTCCTTTATCTAGGTTTCTTGCATTCCTTGGTCTTCTCCCGGTATTGCAAGAAGCTTCAGAAATTTGCATTTTCCTATGCCTTTTATACCATGGCAGAGGTTTCTTAAGTAAAGGGTTAAAATTCAACTCACAATTCTACAAGCTAAAATTTAAATGCTTAATTCATATTGTTAGCGTTCAAAAATGCATAATCACATAAGCGATTATATGCGGTGCCTTTATTAAGAGCTCTGGGAATCGGGGTAGTTTTCCACCCAAGTCTGATTCCTACCATATATCCGAGATGATCATGTTTTTATACTCTATTGTTATATAACTTTCATGTTAATTATTAAACTTATATTGTTCTATTGTATACACAGATTTCAGCTAAACATAGCCCCCTTAAATTTCCAACATAGTTTCTCATGATTCTTCTTATGATTATATAATAATTATATTTAATTATAAACAATCGTCACATCTAACAATTATATCATTTATCACACTGCTTATGCAGGTGCAGTGATCTGAGAAAACACAAAGCCTAACATTTTCAGAGTTCTATCTTTAACATTTTCTAAGGCGCCACTATCAATATTGCTAACTTAAGCAAACTCCTAAAACCTCCATTTCAGAACCAACCTTGAATTCAGACCAGACTGTGTAGGACTTCCTCTAATCAGTTTTTGGAAACTCCAAGAACAACCTCCCAGAGCACTCTGTCACAAGGTTTAATTATCATGATAGTGATTTCTTTTTTTTTTTCTTTTTTTTTTTAATATCCATTAGTACCTTTGTTGTTGTAATTTATGACCAGTGTCTTGTTTTCCTGCTTCAGTAGGTGCGTGGTTTCTGGTCCCCTCTTCTTAATAACATCCACTATGTACTAGCAGACTGCTGTTATGTATCCCTAAAGCTGCCTCTTTTCATACTGAACAAGACTAGAATCTCAGCCTCTCTGGTGCGTGCTTCAGCTTCCAAGCAACTTGGGGCCCTCCACTGAAATGGCGCCAGTCTTTCTTCAATTGTGGAGACCAAAACTGGACACAGTATCCCAGATGTAATGCCAAGTACAATGTCAAGTAATTAGCATCAAACCGATCTTGCTTCCAGCTCTTGTATGCTGCCACTTTGCATCAAACTTTGGTCACTTGTTTTCCTGAGCATTGAGATGCAAGGATTGGAGGATGTTGCTCTTTAAAATGTACTATGTTGGGCTCCTTATTCCCTTTGAACTGCTGCCACATGACCACACCTGACAGGTCCTTTAGAAAACTGAGTTTTGTTACCATCCTGGCAAATAGAAACTGCTTTCCCATTTACCAGTCCACCTGCTGTTTTCAGGATCTGTTAAAGAATGAGCCAGCCTCTTTGTGAAAGTATTTTAAACACTTACTGGCTTTAAAAACTTGTCTTGAGCCATTAGACATTTAAATGTTGAGGCTTATCTTTCTGATCATTTAAGCAATTCATAGCTGGATATTCAAGACTGTGTATGCAACTGACACCTATTTCCTCAGGCAATACAAGATAGTGTGGAATGCATGACTAGCACAGCAAGATCCTCCTCCACCTTCCATATAAAAATCCAACTTCATTCATGGGCCATTTAATATCTGTGTGCAGAGATAAATACATTTTAAACATCACTGAGCCAAAGTTTTAAGTAACAAAATTTCCTTTCCATTTCAGACAGCCTCAATCCCTTGAAACTCGCATTATGCACACTTTATTCTAGTTAATAACTGCAGTTGCAGGTCACAAATGATTAAAATAAGCCTCAGTAACTTCCAGTTCATTAGGGCAACCAAAGTACCAGAAAAATATTTGGCTTCTTCACAAGGCTTAGATACTCCTAAAATATTTTCTGGCTTTGAACTCCAGTTAGTATTACAAAACTGTAAAGCAGGCCTATTAATTGTCAGTTACTGGCTTTCAAATACTAAAATATACATATATGTGCTGATACACATATACACAGATACACAAGAACACACATTTATCTTGGTAACCCACTTTTTAATTGAACACCAGGTTAATTGGAAGACAGGTTTCCTTGTAATCTCTCATTTGCATTTGGCTCAAAACTTGAAGTAGGTTTAAAGTAGGTTTTAAATTCTCTGTAATTATACTTTCTATCCTCAGGCATCTTACATCACAGAATACTCTCTTGCAAAGGAGAGGAAGAGGAAATTAGAAATATAAAACCATGCAGTTTTTTAAAAAAATGTGAAGTGTGATTACATAAGAAATTATAATATTTAAATCATATGGATATTAGAATGTTAGTTCAAAATATCATCAAAAGCTCTACATGTCTAGAGTTGAAAAGGTAAGGGTTTGTAAAATCTTTTTGTTCAGAAAGAGTAAAACATTTTATTTTTAAAAGTGTGAGATGAGCTTTGATATACATGTAACGTGTAGATAAGTAGAGACCAATCATTACACTCCAAAGTAATTTTTGCAAGGAGAAGGAAACTTGCTAAGTTCCTTTCTAAATGTTAAAGCCTTTTATATCACATGATTGCAAAATTCCTCCTGTCTCTCCTGACTTCACACAGCTTTCTCTTATAGGTGATGCAGTCCTCTATTAGAAGAAAAAATCCCCAATAATCCTAAAAAGCAATTTTTTATCTGCTGTTTTTCCATTAATAAAAATTTCATTTGAATGTAAATTCAATCATAAAGTTATATTTTAGACTTGCATATTTACAAAAAGACAGGATTTTTATATTAGTGGTCTGTAATTCATTACCTCCATACTGAAACAAAACTGAGGTAAAAGTGACTGTTCTCTAGGAGGATGCTTCTACTGCTCTGCCTAAAGCTATATGGTGAAATATGATCGGTTTTTGAAAAACAACAGAGAAGTTTCACAAATGCCCAGGAAAAATATAGAGTACTGGGATAACATCAAATGAATATAGCAGTGTGTTAATAGCTAATGAAATCAACAAAATGCCTTTTCTAATAATCATTTAATACAAAAGAATAAATACTTAACCTAATAATGGGCCACTAAATCAAAATATTTTGAGAAGTAACCCTTGGATTTGTTGACATACACTACATCATCTTTTCTTCTTTTAGACATTCAATTAATCTACAAGGGTTGTAGGAAAAAAGGTAATTTTATGAGTTGGATGCTATATTTTGCCATGCTGCTAATCAGTGCTGGTCAGTACAAATCAATTAGAAGTCTGCAACCTGTAATTAAAAGAACATAAACTCATCTGAAAAAATAATAATGTTGGAACTTGCAGCACTATGAAACTTAAGGTGATAGAAAAAAAAATACTCTTTATTTCCATCAAAGACGATTTTTCAAATTTATAAAAAATCATTTACCATCAAATAGTGTCACTACACATATATACAAGACATCTGCAATATGGAGTTTGTGCCAAAGAGAAATAAAAAACACTGATTTCAACTCATGTTTGCCATTAAACTTTTAAAATATTTGTAGAATCATTCAATGTGTTACTCTTTTCATTCTCCTAATGAGTATAAAAGTTGCTTCTGTTGCATGTTGTGCAGCAACCCATTTGTTGGACACATGGCCATGTGAGTAGCTAGGTGCATCCACAATATATTAAAACCTCCTTTACCTGTAGCTTCAGAGTTCCTGGGAATTTTCTGGGGTAGACCTCTATGAAGAAAGCAAGGGGCTTCATTATACAGTTTAACTATTTACAGTTTAGAGTTAAAACTTCATTATACAGTTTAACTTCTTCTTTCATAATATAGATCTTATTAACTATTTTCTCAATACTTTATTATGGGAAAAAATTGTCAGAAGTTCACTATCCAATTCTCTCTCTCTCAGTCTCTATTTTTTAAAAAGAATGATTATATAGCAAAAAGACTAAAAACCCAATTTAACAGAGTATTGCTATACAACTGAATGACAAACTACAACTCTTTGAACAGAGGATGTCCTGGGCTGACCCTGGCAGAACTCAGGTGTCCACCAAAGCCTCTCTCTTGCTGGACAGAAGAGATAAAATACAAGGCTCATGGGTCAGGATACAGACAGGGAGAGATCACTCACTAATTGTATCACCAGCAAAAAAGACCAAATGTGGGAAAATAGGTTTATTACTGATCATATATGAGTGATATCAACCACCTTAAGGTCTGATCACCTGAAGTTCTAAGAATCAAACTTTAAAATTTTTTTATCATTCTAAATGGGTAGCTACAGCTACACACTTATGACTAAACAATTGCATAGTGAACATTGAATGCTTAGCTTAATCTTTTATTACAAAGAAAAGGGAAGACAATGCCAAGAAATACAAGTTCTTTGGATGATAGCCACCAGGACTGAAGTCAGAAAAACTGAGAAAAAATTCAGGAAAGGTAGTATCAGCAGTGGGAGATAATGATCATCAACTCATTCACCAACTCTTAAGAAGGAACCCCAGACACAAAAGAAAGAACTGCTCATGCAGACTAATTAGCATTAGATGAGAGAGAAAACTAGAAAATATGAGTTTGAGTATTAATTAAGAAATCGTTATCTAATCTGTAACCAATAATTATGGAGGCACCTTTTTCCATAAAATGTATAAGATAGTGTAAAAAAAAAATTGATTTCCCTAAACTGCGAAGTGCCTGGGATTCCAATGCACTGGCCCTGACTTACAGGGTGGCCCACAGAGGCTCCTTCTCTCCAGTTCCAGGGCACACCCCACTAACGGAGCTAACCCATGTAGGCTGCCAGCAGAGGGAGCACAAAGGCTCCCGGGCCCACAGCCTGGTCTGGGAGTCACAACCAGCTTACAGGCCCAGGGAGCCGCGGAGCTTGGCCTTTGTCCAGCTCACGGTCTAAGGCTGCGGGGCCGGGGCAGTCCCGAGGACAGAGAGGGCACACCCCCAGCCCCCCGAACTCCTGGCCCCACACCTCTGAAAGGCCAAGGCCAGGGATACTGCCTGATTACGGGGGTTCCCTCCAACCACCCGCCGAGGGCAGGGGATGCATACAACCCCACTTACAGGGCTGCCCCCACAGCCCGGCATTCCTAGCAAGCGCCATGGAGCACAGGCTGTGGCCCCACTTACGGGCCAGCTGGAGCCTGGCCCCGGCTCAGTGCAGCACAGCAACACATCCATCTGCAGGAGCCTGGGCCCAGGGAGCCTCCACAGAAATGGCACCAGAGTGGTCACACCAGCCCAAAGCAGCGCCAAAGATGGGACTGTGCCCTGCAGCACAGCACTTCTTCAACCTGCACACTTGGAAGGACCAGGGAGCGTTCATTCCTGTCACCTGGCTAAAGAAGCCTCCCTGGCCCGGTTTACAGAGACTTGGGCCTGCTCCTGGGAACAAAGGGCTCCACAAAGTCATGACACCTGCCCTGAGTACAGGGCCTGCATGCTGCCAGGTCACCAGCAGTGCTGGCAGCCATACAACATAGGCAGAAACCCAGGCTCTGGCTATAGATGGGTCAGGATGCCCACACTACAACTAAGTGGCTTTGCCACGTGCTCAGAAAGCAGGGGCAAGGCTGGACTGGTTCTCCCCCCCGTGCATTTTTGGAGTCCTCCCTGTGGCTACACAGAGCTCCTCTTTCCCTCCTGGGATGTCTAAGATTCACTGCTCTATTTCTAAAGGAGGCCTAATGCATAAAATCACTCGCACACTCACACCAACTAAGGGGAGCAGAGGGGAAGGGAACACAGTCCCAGAAGAGGGAGCGGCCAACATGCTGGGTGGGGAGCCATCCCTACTGCTGAGTGGGAGAGGAAAGCCTCAGACCTGCCCCTGCACTGCAGGGAGTACACAGGGGCTACAACAGACTGAGGCTCTCCAGGGGTGGCACAGGGACAAAGGCTCCAGCTACTGGGGGTCACGCTGCCCAGCAGCCAGCAGCAGGCTGAAAGCCACTGGGCTGGGAAAAAGCCCTGGCCTGCTTACAGGCTGGGCTAGCGGCCAGGAGAGCTCCATTTCCCCCCCTCAGGTGTGGAGACAGGGGCTCTCACCCTCCTTACAGGGTTGCCCTTTCTCTCCAGGTAGCCAAAGAGCACAACAGCAAAAGGCCAAGGACAGCAAAGATCCAGCCCCACTTACAGAGCGGTCGCTCAGCATAAAGCCAGCCGTGGCACCGAGAAGGTGCCCTGCCAGCAATACACTTTGCCAGAGGGCCTCTCATGCCCCCTCTTCAGCTCCAAGCTGCTGCTCTTCTGGCTCACTCTTGCCTTGCTGTTCCACTCTTGAGCTCAAAGCCGCTGCTCTTCTCTGCTCACTCTTGCTGGTGTCCCATGGCTTCTGCCAGTGGACAGCAACGCACTCAGGCCTGAAAAGCTCCAGCTTCTGTGCCTGATGGGAAACAACAGCCCCACAGGCAAATCCTCAAGCCACCCAGTCACACTTTTTAACAGTAGGTCTTCTAACATATTCATTCTTGGAATATGTGTGTGAAGATCCCTGTCCAACTCTACAAACATTTTTCACAACAGGCACGTTTATCAAATCTGAATCTCCTAAGTAACTGAAAAGACCCACAAGTACTTGCCAATGAAGAGAGTCTGGATCTGGTGATTGAGGGAACATCTAAAAGTGCTTTGCCCTTCTTCATGCACCTCCACTTGCTTCTTCCCCATTGCAACACTGTGAATTAAACGTTCTCCATATAGTGTGCTTTTGTTAAGCCAATACCTTAGCAGTGTCCGACATTTCCAGAGTAAAGGAAAAGATGTGGTACTGTACACATTTCATCCTATTTGTAGCTCTGTCAGACAGTGGAATGGTTCAGCTCTTTCATTCTGCTGCATCCAGCCAGCCTAACTACTGAACATCTGGCAACTGGAGCACCTAGTTACCTTTTTGTCCTTGATTTCTTTAGCTATATTATTAGAGCCCTCCTTTTTAGTAATGACTTTGTGGATTTTTTGAACAGTTCTTTTTTCTTTCATTTTCCCTTCTCCACTACCCTAAAATTCTTCTAGATGATGAATTAATTCTTCATCTTTTCTAGCTTTAATTCTTCCTTCAGGAAAATTCAGGAAGAATACTAATGATATAATAAATGACAATGAAGCAATAACACTTTATTTTAAATAATAATAATACAACATCTTTCAGTAATTTAAAATGTCCAGTTTATTCAAAGCATATTTTCTTTAAATGTGGTGCAGGGTGAAGTTTCTGGCATTGTCTCCAATCCAGTTTATGGTGATCTAAATGCACTCTTCCATCTGTTAATGTTTCCTAAAGAATCATCAAGATTGTTATTCTGTAACCTGACACTACTCATGCACATTTTCTCTGTGCTCCATCACCTCAACCCTCACCACCTGTGGCAGTGGTTGTGTGGAAGGCAGTAGTAGCTGACTCACACACAGGCAGAATCCTACAGTTTGTAAGACTCCCTGTTGGAGACCCTCTAATTTGATGGCAAGTGAATAATGACTGGTGGGTTATTTAAATTTGTTTTACTAATTGGATCTGAGAGATCTTAGTCTTTCGATTTTCTTTCAAAAGTGTCTGCTGCTAAACTATTTCTTTAACTTTAAGAGGGAAAATGTGATCTCCTTTCTCTTAAGTTTTATCATACATTTAAATAGGCTTCCAAACCCCTACAAATTGAATTTTCAATCTGCCAAAAAATAGGATACCAAAAATAAAATAGTATTAAATTTTATGGAATTAATGAGTCATCTGGCTGAAGATTCAAAGCAGCAGTTCATATTTCCAAGAAAAATCCAAACTGTCATGAAGAAAAAACATCTCTTCTTAATATAGGAATTTGATTTTCAGTTATGGATGTCTCATATTTTGAGCAATTTTAATATAAAATGAAGTTTTAATATAAAGTAAAAGTAAGATAAATAAAGTACCCTGCAAAATCTTTCAAGCATTTTCTATTCTAAAGTGTAACAACTTCCTCAGAACTGTCCTTGAACAACAGGAATGAGCTATGCTGCATGTCAAACGGAATAAAAGACTTTGTTCTAATTTTATCCAGAAGAAACCTTGGTCCATATGTTTTCATTTGAGCACACCGTGAATTAACTTTTGCACACAGCAGTAAACATGTATAGCAACCATCCTTCAGAGTTCCTGTGCAATTGTAAAACATTGTAAATTATATATGTATATATTATTAAATTGTATAGATGAACTGTATGTCCTCTTGGAAGTAAAGTGTCAGGATAGTTTACTGTACACTGTCTGGCATGTATTCTAATATTCATCTTATGCTACTCTATCCCATGGAAACAATACTTTAGGAAAGGTTTCTGTCCTAATGTGACCTTGAACTAAGATCAGAGGAAAATTAGAACCATCACAGATAATATATGTTAGTTAATATGTTTTTTAAAATTTGCTGGGCACAAAAAAGCAAATATTTTAAAAATCTAGTACTTCTGAGGTGAAACAATGTCCTAATAGATTGAATAAAATGTGGCAGGTTACTTTTCTTAGAAGTTTTCTTTCCAAGTTTCATTCAATATTCTTTTAGATTTCCTGAAACAGTCCAGCATCCATTAGCTTTTTTCCCTACCATGGGTTGATAGATTTCATGATTTATTATTGCAATTGTTTTTTAGCACAGTGTGAAATGACAGCATCAGTCTAGAGTGCAGTGCAATGACAAGCATCAGTCTAGAGTGCAGTGTGAAGGTTCATATTTTTACTTTCTAAGAAACAAAGCGGGGAAAGAAAATTACGGTTGCTTTTTGTCAGCAAAATATATTTATGATTTCAACTTTATACAGCCATCTGAACTTTAGCTTGACAAATTATTCTGCCTGTGTCTCTTTCTCTACATAAAATAAGATAAAAATCTTAAATCTGGTGGGTTTGTCTTTCTAATATCAGTTTAGCTAGGAAAAAAAATCCTTTCGTTTTAATGTTCTCCCCCAAATTTTTAACAGACCCAAATCCAGTGTTCATTTAAGCTACAGTATAATTTCTTTTTTTCTGCTAAGTTAAGTCTGAAAATATAAATATTGTCTGTCTCTTACAAGAAAGAATCTGGATAATCCAATTTTCTAATATATCCTAGAATTGTAATCCATACTTCATATCTATGGTGACATTTATGATGTTAGTTTTCATCTCACTGCAGTGCAACTCATGTTAAAAAAAAAGAAAAAAAATCAAACCAAACAAAGAAATCACCCATTAAGATAAAGGAACAAAGCATTTATTGCCTTAATTAAATTACATACAGAAGTTAAAAAAACTTGAACACACTTCTTCAACGTGACCTGCAGCACTAAAACAAGTCACAAGTATGAGTAAATCTACTAATCTAATGTTATTTTAGAATTTACAGGATTTTTGAAAGATTTGTCTCCTAGCTCTGCTGGAGCCTCCCTCCTCACTTGTCCATGGCCCAACACCCCATTTCAGCCCAGTTTGAGGCCATCAGTCCCAGGCTGAGGGGTGAACAGGGCAGATCCGCTCTTTTCTACCATCTGCCAGGTTTGGCCAAGGAGGACCTTCCTTGCCCACCCCACAGGTAGGTCCTGCCTCAAGAATTCACTAATTCACTGATTATTTCAGGATTATCCTTAAAGATTAGAAGCATTGAGATCTCATTAAAATTTAACTTGCACATACCAGAAGCGTTTAGCATTTGTATTTCTGGTTCATATACCAAATGCAATCGAAATGGGGACTTCTGAAAGAAGCACAGTTGTAGGAGTTATATCATGAATTAGCAATGAGACTAAGAATGGACTGTGGAGACCTCTTTTAAAAAAATTTCACCTCCTGATAGTGCAACTATTTTATCATAAGGGCTAATTTTAGCAGTGCCAAAGCTACCTAGGCAAGAAGACCTTGGAAGACTTCCCGGATAAAATTCCTGAGTGTAGAATCATAGAATAGGTTGGAAAAGTCCCTGAAGTTCATCACGTCCAGCCATTAACCCAGCACTGCTAAGTCCACCACTAAACTATGTCCCCAAGTGCCACATCTTTTAAACACCTCTGGGGATGGTGACTCATCCACTTCCCTGGCAGCCTGTGCCAATATTTGACAACCGTTTTGGTGAGAAAATTTTTCCTAATATCCAATCTAGACCTCCACTAGTAAATCTGGAGGCTGCTTTCTCTTGTCTTAACTATGCCAGGGAGGAGACCAACCTCCACCACTTCACAACCTCCTTTCGAGTATTTGTAAGTGCAATAAGGTTTCCCCTCAGCCTGCTTTTCTCCAGGCTAAACAACCCCAGCTCCCTTGGCCACTCCTCCACTTGTGCTTCAGATCTCTCCCCAGCTGTGTTACCCTTCCATGGACACACTCCAGCACCTCAATGTCTTGCTTGTAGTAAGGGAACTAAACATTGGAGTCAAGGTACATCCTTAAGTGCAGAGGAACAATCACTGCCCTGGTCCTGCTGGCCATACTATTGCTGATACAGACCATGATGTCATTGGTCTTCTTGTACACCTGGGCACACTGATGGCTCATGTTCAGCTGTCTGCCAAGCAGATCCTTTTCTGTCACACATCTTTCCAGCCACTTTTGCCTCAGTCTGTAATGCTGCATGTGGTTGCGACCAAAAAGCAGGACTCAGCACTTCTTGTTGAACCTCATGCAATTGGTCTGTCCAAATTCTTCTGCATAGCCTTCCTACTTTCCAGCAGATCAACACTCCCACCCAACTCGGTGTTTTCTGCAAAGTCACCAGGGGTGCATTGGTAACCTTGTGCAGATCATTGTTAAAGGTAAACAGAACTGGCCCAAATCAGTGAGCCCTGGGGACCATATACATAACATTATGTGGTGAAATAAGCAATGTTTTCCTCATGGCAAGTGGATTAGCCAGGAGACTTCTATATGGTGTTTAGTGGATTCAGTCTATTTTCTGTGGTTTGCTCTGAGGCTGTTTAAGGTGTAGCAGGGTGCTGCAGATACTGTTCTATCAAATTAAATAAAGGAAAAAAAAGTAGCATAAAGGCACTTATCATCCTCATTTAGCCTTGCACCAAGCTAGATACAAGTCATAGAATTGTTTATATTCTTTCTCTTAATCTCTTTTTGCCACAAAGGTCTTTTTAGAAGCATGCATCAGGAATAACAAGAGTTTTTCATCAGGATTATTGTGAGATTTGAAACAAATACATATGTACATGAAGTTTAACATTTGTATCCAGTGTATTCAGAAATTTGCACATTAGGGAAGTGAGATGGATAGGCAAAAAAGGCTTCTTTCTTTCAGTCTTGAGTCTAATTTACAGGTAAAGAAAAAAAAATAAATTAAAAAGATCACAACTAGTACTTTCAGTACTTCACCTCAGTTGATTAGCCTGGGCATTAGTGACAAAAGGGTTTCCCTCTTGAATATTAACATAGTTTTTGAAGCTTGCAAGTGTATTCTCTCTACATCCCTCCCCATAACCTTGGTAAGAGGCAAACAAACGAAAAGTCGACAAAGGCCAAACTTCTGCTGCATACCAAATGGTTGTTTTCTCTGTTCACCTCATGTCCCAGAAGGAGCTCTTTGGATCCACCACAAAAACTTGTGTTTTAAATAGGTAAAGACCAGAATTATTCCTCAGTGAATGGTGAGATAAGTATAAATAAGAAAATAAATAAGCTCAAACCTTAAGAGAAATCATATAATTCAAAATTGAAATCCTGAACTACTTTCAGAACTGGAAAGTAGTCTCTAGGTTTAATTAGGGAATTAATCAAGAAAGACTGAACACCTGCATAGCTATTCAAATTCCAGATCCAAATGCCATGGTCAATCCTAGCTGATTATTACATACAGTGGCTGGTCAGCTCAACATACTGCAAACTTTATGAGCTAAAATATTGTCCAGGAACATAGTCATTGCCAGCCCCATCACATGCAAATACCAAGAGCATAAATATCTTTATGGCCTTTTATTTGCAGTCTATAAAATCAAAAGAGCTTTATAACACAAATGAAAATTAATTGCACAATTACCTTTCTCCTGTGTAGGTTCCAAGAAAAAAGACTAAAACCAAAACAACCCCCCAAGAAAAAAGATAAAACAACAAACATATTTTTGTCTCTCATATTGTGTGTTGCCTTTCTGCTTGCTTCATAACCAAGTAAGACAAACCCAAAAGACTTAGCAAAACCTTTTCTTTCCAATCCATGTTATCCATTGTTAGCATTCTACTTTTTGAACCTCACAGTTGAGATTTCTCAGCCAACTTTATTTTTCTTGTAACAAAATTTACCTGAAGTCTTCAGCAAACAATACTAGTAATAAATGCATGGTTTGCAGACATCAGTTTAATCTTTTAAAAGTCATATGCTTAAAAGGGTTATTTTAGCTATGGTGGTTTCTTTCACCTTGAAAAAGTCAGTGTGTCCTCAAAATTTAATTTTCTTAATCTCCCAAATAAAAATAATCATAACTAAAAAATCCTGTTTCATTGATATTGTGTCAGGGAGAAGCAAGGGAAGGCTGCTGCTTACAGCCCTCCCCTGTGAGCAAGTGCGGCAGAGGCAATGCCTGCGTGGCCAGGTGCAGCCACACAGCACACAGAGCAGCAGAGCACAGCCAGCCCAGGGATTTCCTGGCAGGTCTGGGGTTGTGTTGGCAAGTTGAATCCACAGATCTAAAGGTACACATCTAGGCACACACATGGCTATGTCATACCTTATAGAAGGACTAGGATTCGAGACAGCTCCTGAGCAGAGGTAGGGAGCCTGTGCCTCCCACAACTCCTTCTCACAAGTGTGATAACAATATCATACAGCTGCATCTTTTTTTTTTTTTTTGACTATGTTGTTCTAAGTTCATCTTTGCTAAAATCTCCACCTTCTGTGATTGTATTCAACAGAAGTAAAAATTAATGTATATTAAATATTTTCAGTGCCATAAGTCATTGCAAATTTTCATTGGATTCTCCAATTGTGTTTGGGGGATATGCAACTTACTTTGGAATCATGTGTATCATAGGTTTCTGCATTATACTGGAAAAATTGCCGAACATCTGGAAAGACTGCATTGCATATCTACTACTCGTTTTGACCTAACAGGTTACATTTGAAATATATACTGAATAAGCTATTAGTGTATTGACCAACTTGCATGACCAATTTTCATGCAAAGAATGTCACACTTCACTGTGATAATTTTACCTCATACTAAAGGAATTATGTACTTATTTTTCTTTGAATTATACATGCTTACTTATTCTCTGGAGCTTTGTGCAGCATTCAAAACCAGCAGCAATATTATTAAAGAAAACATATTGAGTCTTATGGTTTAAAAATATTAAATAATAACCTTAGAAAAAATAATTAACATATTCATTAACGCAGTCACTTGAACTCCTGGAAAATATGTGAAACAGGTACCTGGGCTTGTCTTAGGTAGTGATCTTAACATTTACTTTTACTACTAGGATCAATAGCAATAATACATTCATTGAAACATTTATGTAGTTAACATTGTAAACATTATGTAGTTAACAGTGTAAACATCCTCCACACAGCTGTGGCCAGAAGGTGAAGTAGAGTGATCAAGAAATAGGATAGAAAAAGATAGAGGCAATATTTTAACATAAATCGTGGCACTTTTATATGTAAGAAATATATAAAGTTGTGTGGCATATACATAACATGAAATTTTCCATGAATAATTGAGAAACTTCTGGGGAGATTCACTGAACTCTAAAAAAAAAAGGGAAGAGTCCCCCCTTTTGTAGATCCCTGCTGCAAATATTTGTCTCCAGCATACCAGAAATGGCACTAAATACCAGAGATCCATATGCCAGAGGTCACAGAAGGTGGTAACCAAGATAAAATCTTAAAAAAAATAGAACTTAAAATAATGAAAGAAAGCCAACAAAACCCCCTTAGTATTCAATGCTATTTTTGGATACCAGGATATCACTTATAATTTTAGTCAATCACTTAATTTTAGTCAATTTTTACCTATAAAAGGGCTGCTTTTTTATACCATCCCTTGAGGTATAAAAGGTTCATTGCTTGTCTGCTAATTTGTCAGAACACAGAGTTAGATGCAGCCCAGATCAGATCGAGTGGAAACACTTAGATATTCAGGTCTTGTTTTCTGTTTTCACTCCTTGAGATGCATTTTTTAATTCCTTAGGCAAGCAAAAGATCTTATTAGCTATCAGGTAGGGAGTTAACAGAAGTAGTTCTTTATCTTCTTGAATGACAGCAAAGAAGACTGGAGGAAAATTCTTTGTGTGGGCTCAAAATCTGATGCAGACAGTATACCCCTACACTGAATATCCAGCTGAAGAGTGACATTAATCATGTCCAGTCTTATCTAAACTCAGCAAAATCTCTGGAAAGTCTCTCATGGATGTCTGTAACCAAACCAAGATTTAATACAGTAGGAACAAGATGATGTATAGAAGAATGTGAGAAAAATATTCTTTTCTGCTTTTTTTTTTCTGTTACAATTGGCCACACACTTTGAAATAATGTACCAGCATAAACTTTGTTATGTCTGTTGGGGAAAAGCAGAGGAGGATAAAGAATATAATCAATTGGTTTAAAATGCCATATTATGTTGCTCTAAGAATGCCCTTTATGTTGAAATGTTGTCAATTCCAAGCACAAAATACCCTGGAATTTGAATCAGAAGGATGCTTTAAGATATTTTCTGGTTCATTGCCCAGCAATGTGGATAAATTGGTGTCTCCAAAACTAAATCATGAGATGCCTTGAGATATTCTGCACCTTTATCCAACAGCAACCTAGGAAGCAATAATGCCATTGGACCTTGAGTAGACTTATGCCCCACAGGTCTCATTCAATCATTTTTCTGTTATCTTATATTCAGATGCTGCTGAATTTATTTTCTAAGAGGCAGGGTCTCAAGTACCAATTGTGACTGGCTGTTTTCATTTACAGAAATTATTTGATCAGCAATATGCTGCCTGCTACAATGCTGTGTAGGTCATTAGAATGTCTGTGGGGGGAGTGGCATGTATATTGTATTAGTTTCTTCACATAAATATATTGTATGAATAGTGGAAATAGACTAATATATACCTATTTATTGATAGCATATTTTCTATGATTCTCAAATGTCCTTATTTTTTATTATGTACTTTTCCATGAATGCTTACTGCTTCCTAAGAAACCATTTCATGTTCCTCCATGAGAACATGAAATTGTAGCATGTATCCATTGTAGCATAATAAATTAGCACACCTTTGCTTTCAGACTATGTCTTAATAGTAACATGAAACATAAAATAATAAATTTTATAAAAGTTTTTTATAAAATTATATAAAAGTTTTTTTATAATTTTATAAAAATTTTTAAAAAATAAATTTTTTAAAAGTTACACAGCAACTTTTTTTTTATATTAAGAGCTTGATAAAATCAGCTACTTCTGTTTTAATTCTGATTTACTCTTTTGGAGTTTACAATCTGTAGTGACATTCTTATTCTGGGTCCCCCACCATATGCAAGCTTTTTCTGTATTTGACTTTCCCAGTCAAATAGTGTGTTGGGTAAAGTCTGTTTTCATTCCACTGAAATAAGTAACCCAGGTATTCCTTTGCTTTCCTTAAATGCAGGTTCGTCAGTTCAAACACTCCTATGAAAAAAAGTCGAGGTGAATTACATTAAAACAGTTTAAAGTTTATTTATGTGAAACCAGCACTTAGATGTGTAGATCCTGGCATGAAATATTTTAGTTATTACAGAGATATGACATATTTTAGCTAATGTAGAAATTCTGACTTTTATTTTAGAATATTATCAAACAGCAGTAGTATTGTTGCATTATTGAGCATGTAATTATTCAGTACAGAAACTGAAGTTGTTGCTTTTTATTTATTAGATATTTCTCATTCAGTAACATAAGCAGATCAAATGTAGACAACTAGTACATGTCACCAGCTGCTGAGAGAAGTTGTGGTCATGCTGGTTTACTAATTTGGGGCCCTTCTGGAGCTGCTACAGATATTGGAATGGGGAAATTAGGTGAAATGAACCTAAAACTGACATGCTTGATTTTGCATATAAGTGCAGTCAGTTGGAGTTAGGCTAAGATCACTCATGTGCATAAATTTAGGGAGCTGTTGAAGCAGTTAGTAGCCCTATAGTGCACAATGTAGCATAAGGCTCATATAGTGTGAAAATATTAACTTTGTATCAGGATAAACAGTGTTAAGTTGGTTCCAAGTGAAATTTCTAGTCGCAAAAAACTGAATATTTGCTAAGTGTTTTGTTTTGTTCTGGTTTTATGCACTGCATGACAAGGAACACAAGTTAGATATTGTTATGATAAAAGGTCCAGTACCTTTTTGCATCTGTCCCTGTAGAGGTCATCCATTCTGAACTCAATATTAATTCTGCCTTGAAACAGATAAAGTGCATTTCCTGTCACTGCATTAAACTCACAGATGTTCAAATCCACAACAGATTCTCAAATATAAAAATATTGCATATATAGTTTTAAAACCTGGTTTCCAGTATCTAGGACAGTAATGCATGCTGTGATTCTGTTTCAGACTCTGACATGTAAACTCTCATTTCCTTTCTAGTATGTAGGGGTAGGTTAGATGACATCACAATCTATGGACTCCCATACCAGTCAGTTCTGTTAGGGAGCCACAGACAAATGCTGAGTTGATTGATCACCAGATCTTTTCTTTAGGATGAGGCAAACCTTCCTAGCTGAATTGATTGAATAGACCAAGGAAACAATTTAGTTGCCTAAGATAGATGTTTAGGATGACATAATATATTCTTCCTGGTCTTCAGCTACATCAGAAAACCACAAGACTCCTTTTAGTCCTGTTTCCTATCTGCCAACTTCATGCAGGTATCTCTGGAGGTCTATATTCACAAAACCACTGATCACTATGGAAATTTAGACATTAACTCAGATGTTAACACCTACAACACAGTTAAGTTACCTAGATATAGGTAATTTACATTATCTAATATATCTTCAAATGTAATACATTTTTTTTTTCCTTCAGATAGAACAAATGACCTAAAAATGGTCTATACTCTTCTATAGAGGGTGATATGAGCCCAGATATGATGCCCTGAAAGTTCTCAAGTGGCAACGGATAATTATATCCATTCAATATAGTTATCTCAGCTTTAGATATCCTACATTTACATTTTTCTGTATCTATATCTTATTGTATCTATAGAGCAACAGTATTACACACTTGTAAAGTCCAGTAAAGTCACTCAGTCATTTCAACATTGAAACAAGGTAAGACGATAGAGAATAGAACACTATTTTTTCATGTATTAATCACAGAAGTCTGAATAATATAGTAGGAGGAAGGAGAGAACACACTGCCCACATAGTTGTGATCAGGGATAAAGTATAACTGAAAGCACAGCTTTGGATTTTGGAACGCTACCGAGCATAAATATAACCAACTGAATATATGGGCTCTGCAGTAACAGGACAAGACCTTCTCCACCCTTTTATTTTGTCCTTAGCTTAACAGATGCCAGCTGACAGAGAGGGTCCTGTATGTCCACAATCAAATGTAATACAACATATTAGAAAATGAGATATGCCAAGAGTGATAGAATTGACATCATGATTAGATATGAAAATATGGTTAATGAGGTATATAACTGAGCAGAATAAGGCACCTTAGGATGGCAGCACGTAAGAAGAAGGAAAGATGGATGCAAAAGAAGAGGACCTACAATAGTCATACAGTACCACGTACTCCATTCTCAAACCAGGGACACCAGCTGAAATGGCAAACATACAAGTTTGGCCAGGTTTGTAGTAATTATTCATTCATGTTATTCCACCCTAATGCCTGTTTACAACAAAGTACCCTAAATCAGAATATCTGATACGCTATTAACCAGTAAATCAAGTTTTCTGAAAGTCTAGGGCATAACAGAGTGTGAGGCAGTACCAAGAAATATGGTACTTTGAGCATTTGCACATAAAACTTCACCCAGCAGAAATCTTTCACAAAAATACCCAAAACCAAGATTGAAGTTTGTGTTTTTTCTGAATCATAAATCATCTGATTTATGATTCAGAGTTCTGAAGTGTAACAGGAAGCACCATACCATCTTAGGTATGTGTATATTTACAAGTAAGCTAGCATCTAGGTGGTTGCAAAGCTTGCTAATTTTACTGTGTAAGAGCTTAGCTGATAAACTCACAATAGATTTCAGTGTTATCAAGAACCTCTTCTCAGGAAAAAGAATTGCAACCTTCTCAGGGAGTTACTTTTGAGTTACAGTACAAATTGACTGCTTGGTTATTCATATAAAGTCAAATGAGCAATTGACACAGATGCAGAGCTGACGGTTGAGAAACAATATATTAGAAGACTAAAGTTAATTCTCTTTAGAATTCAAGCAGGATAATTTGAAGCTTTTGTAGAATACACATAGATGAACTGTTTGTAAATGACTTTGATACAAAGATTTTTAAAATTAGAGAAGATGCATATGTTGTATAAAAATGATGCTAAATATTCTTGATAATGCCAGCAATGAAGAGGTAACCTTTATCCCTATGGGGCAAGTCATTGGCTCACAGAAAAATCAGAGACTTTGTTCCAAAAATTCTTTAAGATATTATAGAGAAAAAATGGGGAAATACAGACAATAGCCATATGCCAAGCCATATTCCATACATAGTCCCTGGAAGATCTCAATCCTATATCCACATAATACATGGAAAGGGTAATAGATTTGAAAGATATAGAGTTTATACATTAAAAAAAGGGGGGAAAGGAGGAAAATATGGTCTTCAGTGATATTCTTATTATTGATTACTATTGAGGAAAAGTTATATTCACAGGAAATTAAGCTATTCCTAATATATTTATATCATTTCTATCTCAAGTGTACTCCCTTCTGTATTGGAAAATTGATATATTTAACTTATACTGCCTCTTAATTAAAATATAGTATCTGTTATTAGACTCTGACAACCAGAAATTACTGGCTGTGTTCAGAATTGCAACTCCAGAGCAGAATGCAGTCCATTGTTCTGATGCTGCTGATGCTTAAGTTAGGATTGATTATCATAACTGGTAATGAAATCTATTCCTGATTTTTTAATAATATCAAAATAATATAGGACAAATATTTTATTACAAGACAATACTCTTTTTACGGTTTTAGGAGTGCATATTTGAGAAGTTTTATGACTATTATATGTTTTTAACTTTATGCTAACCAATTTAAAACTGCTCAGGCAAAGTTCACACTCACTTATAATATTTAATTTGTAATTTTGTTGTTCCCGTCAGTGGATCTCAGCTCCTCTCAGGTTTAAATGCATAAGTTGTAATCATGAGAAGTAGCAATTTTTCTTCAATAGCCTTATTTATACTTAGTAGTGCATTCACTAAAATTGTACTCTTGGAAAATAACATAAAAATGTTTAAAAAATCAGAAAATACTTAAACTAAAAAAATATCCGTAGTAAGTACTTTGTTTTTTTCTTTTTCTATTTATCTTTTTTCTTTCTTCCCCAACCTGTCCTCCTTCTCCCTCCCATCTAATCTTCTTAGGGAATAACCAATTATCTCACTTCCCAAGAGAATTCCCTATGCTTCAGGGTCTGCAGAGGTGATTTGCTTTCCTATCACAGTTGATCTTTTTAAAATAATTTCATGTATTGTGGAGAAGAGAAGGAGTTCAAAATATGCTACTTATCAGCTGATTGCCATAGCTACCTAGTTATCAGAGAATTATCTTTTCCTCTTTTCAGCCTGAAAAAGATGAAAATATTCTGAGTTACTTAATAGCAGCATTTTTTTAGTGTTTATTTAGCAAGGGGACACACACACACACAAAATATTTATTTAGTAAACAAATAATAAAGTATTTCAACAACTCTGGTAATTCTCATCCCAGAACATTAGTCTTTGACTTGCATGATTTTGTGGCAAAAGACAATTCAATTCAATTTCTGCCCTAACTGATGCATTATAGAGGGTCTTGACCCTGAATTTTCCTAAGAGCATGTTTCAGTCCAGTTGTTCCCACTGCAAGGGAAAGATCTTGTGTTTTGTTTGAGGGAGTCTTTAGGAAAAAATAGTTCTCCATGTCAGTTCATTGCAGAGCAGAAGAGACAGATATTTACAGCCTGACCATCAATGTTAATTTATAGACAAGGTATAAGTGTCTTGGAAACCTTGTAGAGGCTTTCACTAAATGCCTGAATGATGGAAGAATGTAGAAACCACTAAAAATTCTTGTGATTCATACTCCAAAACTTAATACAACCACATGTACAATGATAAGTAAACTGCTTATATGAGATTAAGTTTTCCTAATGTTTTAAAATTACTGATGATATTCTATGGAATATTAATCTCAATATTTCCGGGTGGGGCGTGCCTGGCCTCATCTGGCCCTTGCTGCTGGGCCAAAGGCGGCAGCTGTGGTGTTTTCCCTCAGAGATACCTTCGGCCGGCTGGGTGCTGCAGCTGGGCGCTCGGAATAAATCCAGGCATAGTAGGAACTCAGTTTACCTCTGGTGGAAAAGGTTCAGGTGACGGTGAAGAGAAAAAGGACAGGATTCTATCACAGAGTTTTAATCCAGAGTTTTATTCCAGGATGACAGACCTCTGAATGTTGTAACAGCTCCCAACAGAATCCAGACTGCATGGTCCCGTCTCCTTTTAAGCCTGGGGACAGGGGGAGGGGAAGGGACAGGTGAGGCACCAACCAGGTGTGAGGAGGGGAAGGCTCAAGGGATAAAGACGCTAGGACAGGCCAATGAGCCCGGACCTGAGGGGCATCTTTTGAACTTCTGCCAACCACACCACGACCCTGCTGGAACGTTAAGATTGATGGACAGCTCTCAGCAGGAGGGCAAGGGGGAGGGGAAAGGAGAGGCTGGCACACCTGGGGCGTTGGGATAGGTGAAACAGGAAATGGCATCACACTGCAACAATATTCCACTTGTCAAAAAATGCTACAAGGAACAAAGAACTGGACAAGATCTCCTTGGCCAGCCCTTACATGAAGTTATATCATTTATAGTCCATGCATCTCTTTGTCAAGACCCACTTAAAAATCAGCTAGTTCCCTCAATTAAACTTTTTGGTTGAAAGGCTGTTCCATTATTCCATGCTCTGACAACTGTTATTTTTCTTCTGATAATACTGTTTTGCCACAGATAAAAAGGGAGCTATTAGTAAAATGCACTGTCACTGTGAATGATAAGACAGCAACCCTCATTTGGCTGATGCTTTTCTTATCAGTTACACCAACTACCAGCTTGTCTCACCTTAAAAGTTTCTTTTACTGTATCACTTAAAAAGTCCTGGAAGGCTCTTGGATTTATTTTTATGAATATTTGGAAGCAAAAGCAGATAAATTGAGTATATAAAGCATTTTCATAGAACTGACTGGGGGGAAGGTTTGTTGCTAGTCTTGATAGTGTCTAATGCCATATCTGATCAAGGAAATTAACATTTTTGTGTTAAAATACCAGAAAATACTTCAAGCTAAAATTTTCATGTTTTCTGGCTAGAAGGCTGTGAAATTTCTTTTCCTGTGCTTAAGAAAACATGCACAAAAACCCCAAGCTCTGTAGAATCTGAATCCAATAAAACTGCAGGGCAGAAACAACCTTGAGCATGGACGGAGTATCAAATCCTTTAGAATAACTTGCTTGAAGTTAAAGACTGAAAAACATAAAGAGATTTTTTCTAAACAAATTATATAAATTCAAGTTAAATTGTGTTAAGCCTGGACAAGTGGAAAATTCATATGATATTAATCTTTTGAGAAGGAATAGTCTTTTACTCTGACATCAATGAAAATGAGAAATTCACTAAGGAAAATGAGAGTATATGGCTCAGCTGGTTTTACCAGGAAGGATAAAACCTGTTTCTTCTGTTCTTCGTGGAGAGTGGTTTTGGCATATGGCAGCCCAGGTAGACAGGATTACACAGAGGTGGATAATGCTGCAGCTTCTCAGGCCTGTTGTACTCAGATATTGCTGCAGAACCATAACAGGCAGAGACACTGCAGAAGTCTGTGAACAGCTTGGTGGAAATGTATTCTACCATTTACCGTTTCTTAAAAGTTTTTAAATATAAAAAGCTGTACACTTTCATTTTTATGCCATAGGTGACTGGAGACTAGGTTTGCTGTGTTACAGGCTTGAGAAATTACAGAAATAAAAATTACAGAAATTGTTTTAGTTTATTTTTCAGACCAGCTATACCAGAGCTGGTGGTGCTAAAAGGGAGTGCCCATTCTAACACACAAATAAAATACATTATATTCTTTTTTTGTAGTATTATTGTGATCTACTCTTCTTAAACTTATTAAGGCTAGAAAAGATATATGCACACATGCTGACTGAGAAGATTAAAAAGCAAAACCTGCCTTTTATGTTCCACAATGGCAATATAATATTGCCATCATTGTTTTCTATTAGTTTCTCTTTAAATCTAGGTATTGTCCTTCTTCTTTTGTACATTAAGCAGGAACTTTTCATGGTGCTAATTAAATGGCACTTCTTTCTCCTTAAAGATTACAATACACTTATTTCAGGATAAATTTTATTTATTTATATGCTTGGAATTTTTCTGATGAAACCACATATAATAGCATTTGGTGACATGTGAAAATGCCAATCAATCAGCTAAATTTAAACACAAACACTATCATTGAGGTCTAGGGGAGTTTTTAAATGCTAATAAACATAGTATTATCTATATATTTAAGTCATCTACCAAAATATTACTTCCCTAATGCTTTTTTCTTTCAAATTCACATTCTTTTTTTTTTTTCTAATATAAAGGATCATCATACTAGAATTCTAATTCCATGTTCAGTCAAAGCTGTAATTTGGTTTACCTTATTATTTTTATGTTACTTAGTTGAGATTTCTCTCGTGTGAAACTTTCACATATGTTCATCTATACATGTAGTAGTTTTTATGTCTTTTGATGGCAGTTATATTTATTAAATTCTATTAAGTCTATTTTATCCGCTTCCAATAGTTCTGAGCCAGAATATCACAAATATAAATTTGGAAGCAGATTTATTCCTATACCTTTGTGTTTTCTTTTTAGTCCTTTTGTATAGTACTTAATTTATGTTCCCTTCTTTTTCAACAGGGTTGGGGTTTTTGTTTTTTAAAGATACTTCTTTTTTATACTGCACTACACCACTTGCAGTTGACAGACTCTACAACGAAGAGTGAAGAAATTATTGATAATTTAATCAAAATTATTACTAGTCCAGTTACTCTAATGCTAATACTAATATGCCAAATTATACATTAATTACAGCTAATTCACACTAATAATACAGTTAATCATCCTAGTTTATTTTATTCTCACTCCTCCAGTGTGTTGATAAAGCCAGATATCAGTATCACAAATCCAAAAAGAGTATGATGGTACAGGTATGTTTGGATGCCAACTTGCTTTTGCATCTATGTGAGACTATTTTTATATGCTTGCCAAAACCATCAGATTACTTTCTTGTTCTTGATATGTCCTCAATTATATTATGTAATCATTATTTATTATAAGTTGAATATTTCTTTATTGTCTTTGATACCCTACAGCTGGTTTTATCATCTGCTGACCATTTGAGGATCTGGGTCTGATCTTTGAAAGCCCCTGTGGTTACCCCTGCCTCCACTCAGCTGCATTACAATCCTTTTCTAGTGTCATAGATGGCTTGTTCTGATGCACACCATAGCTACAAGTTGCTTTTAGGTATGTTCTGGTTTTGGCTGCAACAGAGTTAACTTTCTCCACAGTAGCTGGTGTGGAGCTGTATTCAGGATTTGTGACAGAAACAGTGCTGATAACACAGGGGTGTTTTAGCTGTTGCTGAGCAGAGCTCACCCAGAGTCAAGGCCTTTCCACCTCTCACCCCACCCCACCAATGAGGAGGCTGCGGCTGCACAAAGGTGTTGGGAGGGGACACAGCCAGGACAGCTGACCCCAGCTGACCACAGGTTTATCCCAGACCATGTGATGTCATGCTCAGCATGTAAAGTAGGGGAAGAAGAAGGAAGTGATGGGGAAGACATTTGGGAGTGATGTCATTTTTTTTCCTAAGTCACCCTTACCTGTGATAAAGCACTGCTTTCCTGGGTATGGCTGAACAGTGGCTTGCCCATGGGAAATAGTGAATAACCCCCTTGTCTTGCTTTGCTTGTGTGCATGGCTTTTCCTTTACCTGTTAAACTGTGTTTATCTCAACCACGAGTTTTCTCACTTTTACCCTTTTAGTTGTCTTTCCTGTCCCCCAGAGAACTAAGTTGCTGCACAAGGCTGAACTGCTGGCTGGGGTTAGACTGCAACAATCCACTACTTACATAAATATATCAACACTATGGCAACAGAAGGCATCACCTCACACCACTGGGTGTGAGGTGATGATTTACAGCTAAGCTAAATATCTAATGGCCATCTGGTCATTCTCCAAGTGAGTTAAGAAAGTTCAGAGAAAACCTTATAGATCCTGAGACTTTTTCTGCTCTTGCAAAGACTGTGTTCTCTTACTTCCATTTGGGCTTATGAGGTTGCAGATGATTCTAGAGCTTTGTGAGGTTGTTGTCTAGATCAAAGTTCCATTTTTTTTGAGCTGAGATGTCTTGGGGGAATATATTATGGTATTTAGTTCAATTAGTAATCTTTTGATTACATCAATTTTGATTTCAGGATATTATAAAATCATTTACTTATATACTCCAATTTTTAGAACCTTCATACAAATTTGGCCACAGTCCCTGAGTAAGTAATGCAGTTCCCTATAAAACTCACATTTAATTTTGTTTCTACTTGGATTTAATAGTAAACTCATTACCAGTTCTAAGGCTCTTAAATATTATGCTGATGGCTGCCAATTTTTGCCCTAGAGACATATTTACATAGCAGGTAGAGAGATGCCTAGGCTTATTTTGTATGCTACAGCCAAAAGCAAATTCAAGCTGACTCCTTAGTCCGTAAAAGCAATGAAAAGGTCTTATGTCTTCCTTGGACACGATTAAACCCTTGAAAGGCTAAAGACCTCTCAGATAGAAGAGGAAATTGAAACAGGCCCAAGAGATGCATGGAATCAGAATAAACCTAGTACACTATGTAGGAAATGTATTGAGGAAAATGAAGTATCATAAGAGTTTAGAAAACAATTTTGAAATAAGTTCCTGAAGGAACATAAAAGAATAAATTTCTAAGTCTGTAACACAGTATATTTCAGTTATACAAAAGATTAAAACAAAAAGAAAGTCAGAAAGTATTACCAGAAGCCCAGCCTTCTGTGCCAAGTTTACATGAAAGTTTTGGTCCAGGGAAGGTATAGGGGTCATTTGTGTGAGAAGCTTGCCCAAAGGTTCCCCCATGTCCAACAGAGCCAGTGCCAACCAACTTCATGCCAGGCCCACCACTGGTCAAGGCCAAGCCCATCAGTAACAGTAGTAGTGCCTCTGGCATAAGAGATTTAAGGGGAAAGTTTGCTTCACAACAGCAATAGCAACTCAGAGAGGAGTGAGAATATGTGAAAGGAGCATCAAAGACACCCAGGTCAATGAAGAAGGAAAGAGAGGAGGTGCTCCATGCCCTGGAGCAGTTTCCCCTGAAGCCCATGATGAGTTGGCAGTCCCTCTGCAGCCCATCTAGATCCCCATTGGAAAAGAGATCCACCTGCAGCTCTTGGAGACCTCCATGCCAACCAGGTGAATGCCTGAAGGAAGCTGTGACCCCATTGAAACTCTGTGCTAGAGTGAACTCCATCCATTACAGTGGCCTTGGATTTTAATGGACTCCTTTATTGCCACAAGGTTCTGACCCTGGGGAATTGTGCTTTTTGATGAGGCTACCACTCGGCTGGGGTCATCCTTGCAGCTTGTTCCCATGGGTAGAGCAACACTTTTCTTGCTGCTGCGTGCCATTTGGTATCTGTATCAACCTGAAAACTGTGAAAATGGATTAAATAGAAGAACTAGGAATCTTCCATAATCAACTAATGTTTTTAAGGGGCAAGGCCTTCTCAGAAATAGAATTTAGGATTTATTATATCTCTCTAGACACTGATTCCCATGTGTGCCTACAGTGATAATTTTTGTGTTCTCTTTGTCCACACAAGTGGTAAATTGCATCAGTGACTGGATGAGTATGTAGGTTGGTCATGTTAAAGGATTTTAGAGATGTTTTTGTTTTGCTTCAAGTGAATTCTTTCATAGATGACTAGACTGAGGAACTTTGATATCCTTGAAGCTTGCTTACCTTTTTCTGCCTAAATTGGCTCTGAAAATTAATCTAGTTTTGCAATCCTATTTATTTCCTATGATCACAGGAGGATGCACAGCTGTAAGTGAGAAGGGTGTTGCTGCCAGCAGTGTCTCTTGCAGAGAAGGTAGTCTCAAGTGTTCAGTCTAAATTCATCTGTTATTGTGAACAGATTCATTTTATTCAGTAAGTTCTCAGCTTGTTTAAACAAGACATTTCTGTGAAAAGGGTACATGAATATGATAACTTCATCATCTTTTTTAAAGAGATGTTCCTTAAGCCTAAGGGCTGGAAGCAGAAGTAGGAGATGTAAATTAAAGAAAGAAAAAAAAGATAAATTCTCCTATATTTATATCATAATTAAATCTTATGTTATGAGGTTTTCTCTAGAACATTTCTAAAGATCAGGTTAATCAAAACAGAGAGAGTTGTGGATGCCTTTAACCTTAATGCATCAATTTGACAACATTTAGCATGTCTATCAATTACATCTATTCAGCAAAATTAAGAATACAATGTTTAAGAGAAAAAAGTAAGTAGTTTAAAGACCAAATTTACATTTAAAATTATAGGAAGCTTTGGCTTACCTGAACAGTTTGTATTTATATATGTTTATGAATTAATTAAGGGGGAAATTATTTGAATAGATAACTTTTTTAACCTTTTGCGATGGGTCCTTTCTTTTCACAAATATTGTAAGGATTAACTTTCTAAAGAACCATCATAGTTGCCCACCTGAATTAAAGGATTAGTTTTCCAATGCTGACCAGTGTTTTCGTGTGTAAATAGCACAAAAACTAAAAACCCTTTTCTTGCAAAAATCGGCAAATACCAGAGTTTGTGTTAAAATTTAAGGTAAAAAATCTTACATGTACAGTCACTAATGGCTGGCTCAACATCTATGAACATCTCAGTTTAAATGAGGGAGAAATGCAGAAGATTTACTTTTCACAGAACTTCTTTGTCATCCAACATATACACTTTCTTATGCTCAGACAGTGCTGTTTCATTTTTAGGGGATACAAAAACCACTTATGTACATAGGCTTCAAAACTGGACTTTCTGCTGGGAGAGTTGTACATTCTCCCAATCAATGGAGGTTGCATTTAAATGAAGACTTTATATTTGATAGATAAATTTCTTTAAAATTGGTTTTATATATGTCCGGTGCTGTGAATTTTTTTTTCTAATTTTGGCTGTGCCATTACTCACATCAGAAGAAATGAAGGAAAAATCAGATACTTTTGCACTATTTTGAGGTAGGGTTTTGTGATAGCATCCTTATTGCAAGTGTGAGTGAGAAGAGTTGCAAGACTCTAACAAAGACAGGATACAACATTTTAAACATTCTTTTCTACAAAACCTCTGTTTATATCTGGTTTCTGAGAAAAGTAAGGGCTTTTTGTTTTCTGTTTTCTTGTTTGCTGTATATAAAAAAAGTAACACAGTCATGAGACTAATAGCAAATTATTTTGCACTTATACTTGAAAGACATGCTGATATTGTGAATGTAACATTATTAAGTTTCATTATGAAATTATCACAATAATTAAAGTCAGCTGTGAAACAGTAGTTCAAGAGTAACTCTCATTTTAAAATAATGTCATTAGTCCTTGTCATGCAGAGAAATGTAACTAATGTAAATTTAATTTACATATCCCTTCATATTTATTTTCTTTCTTTAATCTTTTAATCACCACGAGAAATTTTTCAAAAAGGTGACCTTCATAAGCAATTAATATTTTCCCTAAACTCAACCTAACAATTGTTAGTTTATTCTTATTAGTGTTCCTGTAAACAAAGAAAAACTCAGTTCTAAACAAAAAATGATCAAAAGGAGAAAACCTAAAGATAATGGTAAAAAATGCATTATTTCATTTAGAAGAGTTGAGATAATAATAAAAACATTAACATTTACATATGCAAATACAGCCACAGAGTTCAGACCAGCTGTGAATCTCCTTGAATGGTTCTTGTTGACCAACGGTTACTATCACGCTGTCTTCAATCTTTTTTTTAATCAGGCAGAAAACTCAGTCAGGTATTAATTATTTGTATTAGACCTGGGCCAATTTATTTTCCTTCTTCTCTATGAATTATTCACAACCATATTTCTCAAATATAGTAATTATTCAAAGACTATTTTCTCTAGTGAGTGGTGAATATCATGTTCACAAAATAAGGATTGTGAATGTATTTTAAAGATAAAATTACAATTCTGTTCTAATTTCTATGGGTACAAATTCATAGGAAAAAGAATTCATCTTGCATCAATGAGCAGAAGACGAAACAACTGAAGCAATTGGGACACACTAGGAATTCTCTGAAACACAAGTAATTTCCAGGGCCTGAGAAGCCCAGAATTGAAAGTATAAATATTTAAGTTGTTCAATTAACTATTCATTTTATTTGAATAATCTGTCATTGCTATAGAAAATTATTCTCATTGTCACATCTTCCTTCCAACAACCCATTTTCTAGAATATTCACAAGAAGGCGAACATAAAGCCGTCAGTACAAGCAAAAGGATTCATTTAACAGTGAATATTCGCAGGAAATTATTTGCCCAGCTGGCAGAAATCACTGTGGTAGCTAGAATAATTACTGGATATCTGAACTACATAGTTTTAGCCAAGACTCAAAAGCTTTTCTCTGAGAAATGGAATCATAGGGTTTGGGATATTTTAAATGAGCTTTTGATATTCCTTCAGTGGTAGTTCCATATGACATGTGGCTTCATTGCTAAACTAAAAGAAAAATCCATTGTCTGGATCTGATTCTGCTCTGAGATACATTAATTAATCGATGTAGTAGGGTATAATCACAAGTAGCCTGTAATGTTGACATCTCTACCAGGTACTGTACTTCTGTGAGAACAGATCTCTTGTTAATAAGCTGGGAGCTTTTTAACAAAATGCAGTTGTCATAAATTTATGCCACAATATTTTGTTAATTTGTGATGTGATACGTAGTGACTATGACTTACTACTGAGAAACAGGTTTTAACAACTTGCTCCATAATAATCATAGTCAGCAAAAGTCAAATGTTATTTTGGACTTTCCAAAATGTGACAAAAATTTTCTTTTGTAGTTGTTTTTTCCTTGAAAAATCTAGGATTTTTCTTTCATGCTGTGAAATTGGAATTTAACATTCTAAGGTTATTTTATCCTCCTAAAATATTGCCCTAAATTGCGGAACTATTCTAAGATTGTTTCAACTTGTTCAGTCAGAATTAAATAATAAGATATAATTATTAAATATTAACATGTACTCTGCAACAATCTAAGACTATTTCTTAATGCAATTAATTGTAATGTCAGCAACAAAAGTTTTCAAATGGGCTGGCTGAAATTTCATTAATGGAAAATAATATGCAACTGCTTCAATATATTAGAATAAGACTTTAGAGTTATGTTATTGTATGCAGAACATTAGATTAAGAAATATAAGTTGTTCTTTTATCTCATGCTTTTGTCTTTCAAAATGTCATTCTATAATATAGTCAATAAATATTTTACCATTTTATGGAAACTGTCTATCTGCATGAAAAATAATTTTTAGCACCTAATACCAATAGTTAGTTAATGCCTAAAAAGCAACAACTAAAAATAAATGGAGTAACATTCTTCCACAATTCCTGATGCCTTTGTGTAACAGATATCACTAAATTACAGATAAGTAGACTTACCCACAGAATTTCCAATTACCTTGACACTTCTGCTAACACTTTCAGTGTATTCCTCTTCTCTGAGTTTTTAAATCATGGTTTTATATCTTTTAGATAATAGTCCTCCAAAGAGACTCCAAAGACAAAAAACTTGGCATTAGGGCATATGGCCTGTGGTATTCAAGAAAGCATAATCTAGAAAACAGAACAAGTTTTATTCAGTTATATACTAGGAAAGTAAAGTACTTAATTCTGAACCTGAAATATGTTAATCTGAAGATTAATCTTTGAAGATGGTGAAGTATTCCATTTTCAATCCACCAACGGTGTTACCTAATCAGAGTAGACTACCTTTTATATGAAATTGACTGTGTTTAAATGTCCTATCAAACAGTAGCCTGAATAAACCCAGTAGCTGTTGGCTTTTTAACTTCTTACTCAAGAAATTTTCCATCTGCCATGCTTTTGACTCATTTTTCATAGCATCAGTAATGTCTTTGCCTTACATCATCTCACACCAATTGGCCTACACTATAAAATCCATTATATGGTCTGGGTTTGATCTGAGCAATACATCTCTTATGGCTGCTGCAGAGTAAGAACAAAAGAGAGAAGGTACAGAACATGTTGTAGTCATTTAAGCAAAACACGCAAGTAAACAATGTTATTTCAAATCTCAAGTTCAAATTTCAGGTGTTAGGAGAAGCTCAAGGATACCCTCATCACTGGTTATAGGGACATTAACAGTATTTGTTCTGTCACTGCCCTGGAAAACCATGTGTCAATGTAGATACAGGACAGCTATTTTTTCTCATATGCATTATGTATGCAATGATGTCTCACTCCTAATGGTTTTCATTCTATGGAAATTTTAGTGGATTCAATAGAAAAATTATTTCCAAGAATCTCAGATATGATGTAGGAGGGCATTGGATAAAAAAAGAGAGGGAGCTGAGTCCACAAAGTGTATATTAAGATATCATTTGTCATTTCCCTTGCTCTTAGTTTTACACTGTATCTGCTATGCTACAGCCATATCGCTGCTCCTGCTTGTGGCCATGTACCCGCATTCTTAGTGCTATATCAACATTTGTTTGCATTTTCAGGTAGATATTTTGGGTTGATTAATTTGGGTGTCAAAAATCAGACTGCTGTCTTCCAGATACTATTCTGATAAGATTAACTGTGTCATTATCCATAGGTATGAGGTATTTCAATTCTAGCACATTGCTCTGTCTTGATAATTAAGTTGTCACTCCTTTAAGCAATTTATTACAATATAGTATGCAATTGTTTTATTATACATGAAAGCCTGTAACAGACAGGGTCCCATCAGTGGTTTGCAATTTGATTATGTGCATGACTTGACAAAAAGAAAATAAAGTGCACGTCACTAAGAAAAAGAATGGAAAGAAAAACCTAGAAAACAATTATATATAGCATTTCTAGGGGCTTTTTAAAATGTTTTCTCAGAATTAAAATATCTTCAGCTAATATGATTTACAGAGATTTGTTAATTCATATCCAAGCAGGTAATTCTACATGGTAATTGTCAAATTAATAAGTTAACATGCATTGAGTAAATAAACAATGAGTATTAGAATATGGTAAAACACATCTATCTGTAGTAAGACCACCTTCTTTCAGCTAATATTCATGAGAGAAAAAAAAGAAGGAAAGAGTTTTCATGACAGAAACCTTTGTCCAAACCTGCTGAATTCAAGAATATAAGATGTTTTTTTTTTAGCAAAAATGTGGGCGAAGAAAACTTTGAGTCCAATCACTTGTCCAAATACACATTCAAGTGCATTTCAAATGCAGTGTCATCTTCCTCAACTTCTTTTCTCAGTGATTTTTTAGCAAAATCAGGACATTTTCTAACCATCTTTCTGGAAGATCATTTTATAGGTACCTCTTTCAGAGGTTTTTTCTTCAGAGCAGATGCATGTTCTCACTGCTACAGTCAAAATGTTAGCCACCTCACCTTCTTTACCTTCAAAAGTTATGTTCGAGGTAATTTTGGTTTGCTGAGTGGGTGAGTCAGTAGGTGACTGCAAATCATTTTTTATTCCAAGAAACTTTAAAGAACTTTTTATTAGGAATTCAAAGAAAATCAGTTTAATGGATTGCATCAGCTCCTATCACAAAGGCATATTTGTGCATGTTGGGTTGTTGCCTCTGTTTTCTGGCATTACCACCCACACAATGGGTCACATTTGTTTATATCACTGCAGGGGCTGGTCTCTATCCTACATAATGGTCTCCAGCACTTGCACAGTTTTCAATAAGAGTGAACATCAAGGATGAAGCATTTGCAATGTACAGTTCTTCAGTGACCTAAGTCTCCACTACATCTAGTAGAAACTGCTAAATATGTTTAGAGTAAATATTTGGCAAAAAATATAAATACATGTACATATCCCACTGTGAATATGTGTAATATAAAGACCCAAGAAATCCACCTAGAACTGTGTCCTTTGGGTGACCTACTTGGTCTTGAAAGGCTTTTAAATCTACAAGTAGTTGTATAAAAGTGAGCTAAGTAGCAAATGCATTAGAAAAGAATATGAATGCATTAAAAAAGAGTACAGTTTGAAAAGACAGTATGAAAAGAGTCCAGGAAAGAAAACATGTTAAAACTACCATGACATCAAACAAAGCAACAAATCTAGTTCTACATACACATTAGAACTAAGAAGACAGTTTAGTCCTATTATTTATTTGAGAGAAAAGTAAACATAATGGATGTTGCAGGGAAAGCTGAAGTAGTCAATGCTGCCCCACTTCATTCCTCCCAAAAAGAACAAAAAAGAAAAACCAAGATTAATTATGACCAGACTCTAAGGAAAATTAATTTTAACACAGAGACAGACACAGGCAGAATGTGTAAAAAAGTAGCTTTAAAAGTGTACATAGATCAGATGCATTCAAATCCACAGGCTCAGATAAAATTCTCCCCAAGGTACTTAAGGAACTAGCTAATACAATCTTGTAATCATTAGTCATTCCCTTAGACAAACTACTGAGCATGAGAAAAGTCCCAGGGTATTGAAGAAGGCCAAACACAGTATTTATTCTTAAAAGGAAGGTGAAAGAAGAACCAGAAAGTTATAGGTATCAGTCTGATTTCAGTACATAGAAAAGGTCTAATTTTCTTTTTATAGCAAACATTTTATAAATTCTTAGGACATAATAAGATCTGAAAAAAATATTTAGCATCCTTATGTCAATAATGATGTAATTTCCTTATTTGTGAGAATGGATGCTTTAGTGGACAATGGGAAATACTTCATGATTTATTGCATTTCTTACAAATAGGTTATCTAGAATATTCATATAAGAAAGTGAGGAAAATACAGCTCAAATTAAAATAAACTATTTTTCTGAGAAAAAAAAAGGGCCTTTTCTCAATTCTTTATCTAAAAGCAGATTAATCCAAAAGGACTCTTATATGAGGCTGTTTCAGTGTGATTTTATACCATATTTACACTAACTTAAATAAGAGAATATGTGCACCTCAAAAGAGGAGGAAAAAGATATCCTTGGCTAGAGGACCAGACTTCAGGACAATCTTTGCAAATTGGAGCTATAGCAAAAAATCAGCAGGAGGCAATTCAATTAAGAAAACAGCAAAACACCATTCCCAGGAAGAAATCTGTCATCTATGCAGCATAGAGACAACCTGGCTTTAGGCTGTCACATGGACACAAAGGTTCTCCAGGATAAAGCTAATTGAACTCAAGGCTATCATACAATTTCAGAGTGATTCTCCAAGAAGCATTCTGTGTAAAACTCAAGAAATTATTGCTCTAAGTAATGGGAAAGCTTCATCTGAAATAATATATCCAGTTTTGGGAGTGACACTGGTGCAGACAAACCAGACAAGGTATAAAGCAGAAAAAGATATTTAGGAGTTATGATCTAAGATTTGTTTTGTACAGATTCTTAAATATTAAATAGGAGACTGTGTGAGAGGACCTGATAATTGCCTTTTGGATTTTTATAGGTTGCAATCAAGTGTTTTGCAAGTCTACTAAAGCAAAGACAAAAGTCTAATCTATTTGATTAGCAGTAAAAAGATATTTCTGGATGTCACAAAAATAAATATTCTAATACTGTGACAAAAACTGATATTGACAATCCAGGGGAAATTTTGGAAATTTACTTCCTTGGAGATTTTTAGCAGACTTTTAAGGTGATATAAGAAGGTAAGAATAGCTGAAGTGGGTTACTCCACAGTGAATAGGGCAATATTTGATGCAGTCCTGGAGGGGTGGGGGTAAGTTAGCTTGTGGCAGTGGATATACGTGCCTCCACTATAACACAACTGAACCTCCCGAAATTTTTGACTGGGAGAACAATAAACCAGGACCATTTTACTTGTGCTTAATAGTCTCAGGTTTTTTCCTCTGAATTTTTCTTGTGAACCCATTTAACATTTTTATCTTGCACAGTGTCCAGTGCAAACACTTTTCACAGGCTTATGTGAACCATGTCCTAATGACTGTTTTAAGCCATCTGTCGGGCACCTCCTTTCAATGCCCATAGCTTCTTCTCCTGAAAAAGGAAATTAGGTACATTTTCCTATTTGCTGTTCTGCTGCCACTCTTAGGCCTCTCAAATATCTTCCCTCATTCTTATCTTTAGCTGGAAAACGAAAAGTCTTTTTGGACAAATGTTTGCTAGGAATAGCCCAAGTTAGGGTGGAACTGCTGATGGGCAGAGGATTAGGGTAGATGAATGAGCTGCTTTGAAACCCTTTTAAGCATCATGAAACAGTCATGACCTGTATGATTCCTCCTATTGTCCAAATTTCAGGCATGTCCTCTTTACTGCAATGTCTAAACTAGAATATAAATAACCTGTTTACCAGAATGTGGTTAAGAAAACTAAGATGTTAAGAGAAGTAAAATCATGTAAATGGCACACAAAAGCCTATATTTTAAACAAAACCATAAAAAATAACTGAAAATTAGATTTTTTTTTACAATAATCTAGTTTTCTGTTCTACAGAAAAAAACCTGCTTGAAATATGAATTTATAATCAGTTGGCAAAAATAATTTCAAAAAGTATTTTTGACAGAAATTAGATTCTGTTCTAGTTTTTCCATCAATATTTTGTTTTAAAAATTATCTTTAAAACCATGGGATTTCAAATAAACTTCTATTTAATAAAAAAAAGGGTTGTTATCAAATTAAAAGTCCTTTAAATTGCCACCAAAAGCTGAATGGAAACAATCTATCAATTTTACATGTGAAAAATAACAAATTCAGCTTGTATTTCCTGTGTATGGGTTTGCAATAGCAATTGTTATTTATCTGAGGTTGCATATTTTTAATTACTTAACAGGATATATGACACTGGACCCTCTTTTTCTTCCCTCATGTATTTTAATACAACACTACAGGTTTTACACTCAATACATATAATGAATTCTAACATATGCCATTAAAATAATGTTTATTGAATTATATTAATGAATTTTGCACAGACTTTTGGCAATAGTGTAATGACTGTAATTTTTTTTTGTCTTAGTAAGTGTAGAAAAAATTAAAATATTAAAGTATCTGGCTAAGCAACAAAAATCCTCTTATTTTTCATTTCTCCAGGAAAGAATTGGTCCTAGCCCCCATAACATAGATTTGGCAATAATATAAACCCATTGACCTTAAAGAAGCCCAATGCATAACAGGTTTTCCTCTTGAAGAAAATAATCTTAATAAGCACCAGAGACTCTTTCCCATGCTCTCTGGATCTTGTCACTCCAGAAAACATAACGTCATATTGTTAGAGGCCTTTGGCTGGCAGACATGGAGAGAGGCATAGAAGCAAAACCTGTTGGTGCTGTGTAATCAAAGCTGGGCTGTGGTGCTCTTCATATAAGCTCTGAAGCCTTATCAGTATCTCTGGGCAAAGGGGTACTTAGAATGACAAAGATAATGTGTTTTGGTTATGACAGAGCACATCGGGGAGGTTAAGGCAGCATTGCAGGGCTGTTCATGTTTCCACACCAAAGACAGACAAAAATGAAAGGAATATTCCCCTATAAGATTTTTAAATAGGAACTATCTCTGGAAAAGAAACTTAATTTCTGTAAAAAATAATTTTTAAATAATCTTTAAAAATTTTCCAGGTACTTTACTTTCCTAGAAATCAAACATGATTTCTCTCAATAAGTCTTCCATAGTGTGGAGTCTTGTTGTAATAATGCTGATGTGTCATTAATTTTTTACATTTACTGCATGGTTTATTACACATATATGAGAGATATCACCAGGCTTACATACTGGGGTTAAACTTTGTTGCTAGGAGTCTGAATTTGTTTTTACTAGGCCTATTCCTTTATACTTCCCCTTTAGTTGGAACTTGACAGCTTCTTCATAAACAGACTATTAAAAAAATTACTTAAGAAGTATTCAGGGCTAAGCACTTCATACTCATTAGATTTTCAGTAACACACCTATTTGCTAGCATCAAATGGTAATAAAAGGTAATTTACATGGATCTGCAATAAGATTTTTAAAACCCTGTTAGGAAAATATGTGCAGTAATTTTAATTACTTTTATGGCTTTCATTATTTAAATTAAACATATAGATGTTTGTTTTTATTGGAAAGCTGTATTCGTGCAAACTTGGAATCTAATTTTAAACACTTTTTCTCTCTCACTAACTCTCTTATAAGAAACTCAGTTGATTTGCCACTTATATTTTCATTTAAGAAATTCTGTTCTCTTTTATTTTGTTTGAAATCTCAGCTTTGAAACAATGTAAATGAGATCATAATGTGACCCGGTGAAAATGGTTTGCCATCAAAGGATTCACACTTCAAGCTGTGTTATGTAGCTTTCCAAAAGTGACATCTGGCCTCTTGGCAGGTTCCTCAGGCAGCTGTGCTGGTGGTTTAGAAATTGCTGATGGGCCTGCCATATGCAGTACCTGCAGTTTGGCTGCTTCAGGCTTGCTCCAATTCATTGCCCTACTGAATAAAATTTGCTTTGAATTATCTTCTATTTGAAATTATTGGCATACAATTCCTTTTTTTTTTTTCCTCCCCGTAATTCAATCAGAGATGTGGTCAGAAAGGAGAGTTCCAACTTCTGCTGCATTGGCTCAGCTAGAGAAAACAGCTCTGTGATCTAAGAATATCACTGGCTGCTGGCTGCTATTGAACAGATCCCTAGAGGCTGAACAACAGGTCTGCATAACTCACCTGTGCCCTTGATTAGGCATTCTGGGTGAATGTATGGCCTGTACAGCTCTGGAGTGGCCTGGAATCTGTTAATTAGGTTCCTAGGATAGAATTTGGTGTACATACTCATTATTTCATGAAAGGTTGAAAGTGGTGAGATGTCAATAAAGCTGACAGTATTTATAAACACAGGTTGCATTCAGGGAATATTTGTCTGTTTGGTATGTTAATACGACAAAAAATGGGACAAAAGTTCCAAAGACTGACAGAAGAGACCATAGAGACACCTTTGTGTTCTTTAGCAGGATGCTTTAATCAATTTGTTTTTCTTCTTTGTCTGCACATCTGTACAGAGAAACATCCTTTTATGGCTGTATTGCTTCAGCACCTAGAGACCCATATTTCTAACAAGGTATCAATTGTGCTAAACTCTGTACTCTCACTGAAATTACTAATAACAGCAGTGCCTGGCAGCACTTTGCTGCATGTTAAGATTCTCTCCCTCTCCTACTCCACCTTAAATAGTAGATGCCATGCCCAGATTAGCACAGCAGAGATGCAAGGAGCAATGCACAACTGCTTTGCAAATGTTCTCAATGTGAATGGTATAAACTCTGAAATAATCTCTCAAATCATTAAATTCTGGAAAAATTTTGATCATTATTGCATATCCATCAGTAAATGTATTAAACACAAAACCACAGAGAGACATCTCTTAAAAAATTATTTTAAAGTCAGCATGTACTCAAATACACACTTTTAATGAATATCCCTAAAGCAGAGTAACTGAGCACACATTGTTGCGTGCTTTAAATTTTGTTGTTTGCCAAGAAATAGCAAAATTTAAATAACATATAGATTATAAACTCAGTCACTCTGAATGAGGATGACAATACAGGCCATTACAAGTAATCAGTGCAACATAATGCTTCCTGTGCGTCTTGTGGGATGGATGGAGTGTGATGGGTTGACCCTGGCTGGTAGCTAAGCCTCTGCTTTATCACTTGCTCACTCTCCCCTTGTGGGATGGGGGGAGAATTGGAAGAACAACAGCAAGAAAACTCATGGGTTGAGAAAAAGACAGTTTCATGTGTAAAAGAGAAAGAAAGAAAACAAAGAGATTGAAAGGCAATCCCTTAACACCTCCCACCAACAGACTGATGTCCATCCAGTCTCTGAGCAATGGCATAGCACAAATTTACAATGGGCAAATCACACCTAACCAGCCTGATTGCCTTGATAGGATTTGAGGATTGACAAAGGTTGAGAATATTTGACACTTTTGATTTTAGCAAGGCTTTTGACACAATGTGCTTATATTCTTGCATTTGAGTTGGAGGGTTACAGTATAGGTAGATAGAAGAGTAGAGGGATGAAAAACTGGGTAAGTGCTTGAGCTCAGAAGTCACTGATTAATGAAGTCTAATCTACCCAGAGGCAGGGTACTTCAAGAGTCTATATGGAACCTGCCCTATTTAATGTCTTTGTCAATGATCTGGGGGAGATAAGAGTGTGTACACTCGTCAGGTGTAGAGATGGCAACCAACTGCAGAGTGCAATTAATATGCTTGAGGGCACGGGCGGGTATTCAAAACTGTAGGGATTACCCAAGAGATCCATTTTAAAATCAACAAAGACAATTTCAAAGTCCTGCAACAAATATGGACTAATCACCCACTGCAGTACAGAATAGGGATGGGCTGAATAACTGTACAGCAGCTCTTATGAAAAGACCCTGGGGATCCTGATGAGCAACAAACTGAAGGCAAAGCCAGCAGAGAGGATGCACAAATGGGAGTACAGCTTCTGGGGTGAGGGAGAGGATGATACTCTTTGACTTTGGACTTGTTGAAATGTATCGAGTTCTATGTGCAGTTTTCTATCCTCTAGGACATGCAATGCATTGATAACTTGGAGTGAGTTCAGTAGAGGGACACCAATGCAGGCGGGACACCTGCCTGTTGAAGAGATGCTGAGGGAGCTGGGCTTGGAAAAGGGGTGACTTTGGGAGGGTGACCTGGCAGCTGCCTTCCTAGAACCTATGGGGACGTTGACAAGAATAATTCTCTCCAACTTCCCCATAAGAAGACAGGAGATTGGTGCATGGCAGGATGATGAGGGGCAAGGGACATATTTTGAAACTAAAGAGGTTCTAACTGAAAGGGAAGAGAAACTGTTTCCACATGAGAACTGTTATGTGATGGAGTGTGCTGCCTAAACTGTTCACACAGTTGAGTGTGAACATGTCCTTGGAGATTGCTAAGACCTGACTGGATAAAACTTTGACAGATATGGTAACTAACCCTGTTTTGAGCTGCAAGTCGGATCTGTGACCTTCTGAGACTATTTCCAGCCCAAATTGTCTGGTGAAATTGCTAATCTACAGAGACTATAACAACTCAAGGAGTCACTGAAAGTTACTGTGTAGAAAAGCAAAATGACCAGCATGGATTGGAAAAAAAGATATCTCTTCTTTTTCTGTGGATTGGAAAAAAAGACATCTCTTCTTTTAACCTCTCTTACTTACCAAATCTGAATTTTTCTCTTTAAAACACTTCCCCCACCCCTGCTCCAAGTTTTATGTTATACTAAAATTTACAATTAGAGTTTGAACATGCTTTTCATGGTTTTAGGGTGATCATTTCAAGAAATCACAGGTAGATCTACCTCAAGAAACTGAATTTCATCAGGTTCTACTACATCTTAACAGAGGTATAATGAGTTATATTATTTTTCACTCTTTTATGTTCATAACTGTCAACTGCAGGGAACTTGACACTTCCTTTCTGCTCCTGAAACTGTGTGGAGGAGTAATTACTGATACTATGTTCTATTAGAAAACAGCTATGAGATTGTCCATGAATAAGCAATAAATAGAAGGGACAACATGCTGTTTTCCTGAAACTGAGTGAATGGCAGAAGTTTTCTTGCAGTTTCATCACTTCAATACACACACCAGTTGTCATACTAGTCTTGTCCGGAATGAAACTGTGCATCAGAGAGCAGGTTATTTTCATTCATGTACCCAAGCAAGCCATTTGTCTTACCTTTCACTTTCTGTGTGGTCTGAGTGTTTAAATAAATTTTTTCTACATGCTGGGTTTATACATTTTCTTTTTATTGATAATGCAGCTTTTTCCCAGTATAATACAGGAGATGGAGAAAAGCTTCATATACATACCAGTGGTACTACGTCACCTGATTACTTGTGATTACAGGGAAACTGGACCTAATGAATCTGACAGCTCTTGGCAGCATTATGCTCTGTGTTTTTCTCACCTCAATGATATATATGCTGCTTTAATGACTAAAACATGGTCTTTTTTCCTTAATTCATAGGCAACCTATAGGAGAGAATTTTCTGCTAGGTAAGGTATGTATGGGGCCTGGCTGAGATAGTTCGGTTTACCGATAGCAGCCCTCACAGTGTTGTGTTCTGCACTTGCAGCTGGGAATGTTCTGTCTTCCACATCTCCACACACACAGCAGTAGGCTGGTGGTGGGCAAGATCCTGGCAGGACATAGCAAAGGCAGCTGATCTAAACTCACCAAAGGGTTATTCCATACTATATGAGGCCTGCTCACCCATAAAAGTTCAGAGAAAGGACAAGGAAAGGATGCATTTGTTATTACAATGTTTATCTGCCAAAGCAGCCATTGTGCATTCCGGAGTCCCATACATCCATTTAAATAATGATATAAGCCAAATATGTAAATAAATGCACATTGTGAATAAACTTTCATATGACCACTTTTCCTGTATGCTATATGCTCTGATTTTATGTAGCAGTTATTCAGCACATGAATACGTTATGTCTTTATCTTGTGATTTGGAAAAGAGTGAGATAATATATTATTTTGAATTATGTATTAGTAATAAAGGTTATGAAAATAATTTTAATCTAAATATGTATGCTCATTATTAATACATAGAACATGCAAGAGAATTTTCCCCTCTCTTTAATGTACTCTTGTCCTGTTCAAGATAATAGGTCTAAATTTTGCTGGAGTTCCTTTACATAACCTCAGTCATGTAACTGGGCATCTAATCTAAGTAATCAAAAAGGCTCCATCTGCTGTAACTGGAGGAAAGAGGAAGAAAATAGATTGTAATTTAATGTAATTATTTATCAGTTTTTGTAAGTCTTAAAAGGTATACAAATAAAAATTCACAAATGCTATGCTGTATATATCCTGTATCTTATCTTATACATAAGGTATACATGTTACTACTACATAACTACAGGTAGTTGCATAGACATGCAGCTTCTGGATATGCAGCCATAAAGACAGGAAGAGAAAGTGTGCCCTCTGGGAGACCCTCATGATAACTCCATCTCTGCAGAGAAGATGGTTTGCCTCCTCAGGGAGACCATTTCCCTGGCCATTGTCTCATTGACTATAGAGAAAGCCTGTACAAGGCTAAATGTTAGGCTAGAATGCTCAGATTCTGCTACACAAGACTCATCATCAGATATCTGCTTATTCACAGGATACATCTGTCTTCCAGGAGTCCTGCCTTAAAAGAGCTGAATTTCATACTTCCAATACAAATGACAATTTGCTCTGCCTTTAACTTGGTGCCAGTGTAGAGGCACAACTGACTGTGTCAGTGTGAAGCATAATGTACAGTGGATCTACAGAACTGTTCTATCTTTATATGAACAATTTTTAGCTTGCAGCCTAATGGAAATTGGCCAGATAAATGCTTTACAGCATTCAATGCATACCATTCATATGTACTATCTGCCACTGCTGTTTGTCCTCAATATCTTCTTATTTCCTACAATTAGATTTATATTTCCTTGTGCAGCAGCTCTCTGGCCACAGAGAGAAACATAACTTTCCCAGGCATCATATTGGGAAAAGGCTGTGAGAAGATCAGAGAAAAGAATGGGAAACAATTCTTATCTTAACTTGCTACACCTGATATTGTGAATGTGTTATGGAGATTTGTTTACCAAAGTGTGGTTTCTTAATTAGCCAGTGGTGATGGTGTTTGGACTGGAGGACCAATCAAGTCCACCTGTATCATAACTGTCTATAAAAGACCAATGGGTTTTTTAATAAAGATTTTTGATCAGCCTCCTGTAATACATGGAGTCTATGTAACACATTACCCAGCCAGGGGCACACTGCAATGATATTTCATCTCATTGTAATTTTACATCTAATTCACACTTTTCCCTTTTAAAGAAATGTAGAAATTTGAGCTCTGCACTCTGAACTAGCACAGTTAAACCATGTGATACTTTGTTGCATCTTCATCCAGTGTGATTCTGTATAACTCTGCAAAATGAAAGAGCTAAAATGTTTGAGACATTCTGAAAACCTGGCCAGCAGCTGACCTCTTCAGAGTTTTCTCTGAGAACAAGCAATATTAAATACTGATATTCATTTGGCCATATAGAATTTCAGCAATATTTCAATTGAAATATATTTCTTTTAAAATGTAAAATTATTGTATCTAGATATATTAAAAATTCAGATACTAATATAATTCTCACAGAGAAAGAAACATTAGAACAAAATTACACATTCTGTTTTAATTTTTATGTTTATACAACTTTTACATTTCACAAATAATAAGCATTTTCTAAAAGTATTAGGTGTAGTTATCTCAATATAGATTTACATGCATTGTTGTCAACTGCTGATAGCTGTACATTTCAAATTTATTTTAATTATTTGCCATTTATCTTCTCCTTAAAAAAATGAAGTTTTCTTTACTTATAGTTGTTATTATTAAAGTTCTTATATGTATTCACAGTAGTAAAGTGATCTTAAAAGCCTTAAAAAAAGCAAAATATGTAAAATATCATTTGTTTCACACATCAGAAAACAAGTATAGCAATATTTCATTCCTTCCTACATAAAATAAATGTGAATTAATCAGTCTGACCTGGGATTGTATCGACTGGCTTTGTTGCACAGCTGAATCTAAATCAAGATGTGATTGAATAAGAAATATTAGGCAAATACTAGAAAGCTTATCATCTATGTATCAGATAACATATAATTAATAAAGGATTCATGTGAACAAAATGGGAAAAAAAAAAGATTGGAAATGGCTAGTAGGAATGTGAAATTAAAAGAAAATAAAATTAAACAAAGGATTACAGAGAAACCCAAAGTCAGACTTGGTTACTATCAGAAAGTGCTGATGCCAGCAGGCCTACAAGTTGGTGACACCAACTTGTACTCAGTCTGTCTGTCCAGAATGCCAGCATCCCACCACCCCTGTCTTCTTGACTACAGAAGTGAGTTCATCTCATATGATATAGTCAGAACAACTGGACAGTTTTCCCCCATTTAGACTTCAGTGATCAGCAGATTCAGGGCAGTCAAGCAGATGGTCCAAAGAGCAGCAGCCACATGTTTTTGATATGACCCTGCTTTCCACCCTTCCTTTCTCCTCACCATTGGTTCCTGGGTATACATCTGTTCCAAACTGTGATATTTCTGTTCCCAGTAATGACGTTCCCCAAGATGACATCACTGATACTGTTATCCAGTCTGAGTTGGATTTGCAAGACTTAGCTTTTCAAAAAAATATAGCATTTCCTTCCAATCATCGATGAAGTTCACCTACTTGTCATATAACCTCCTCTAAATCACCCCAGTAGTTTTTCACATCCTCGTCAATTGTCTTAATCTCAGGCCTTGTCCCACTCATTGTTCTGGACATTTTTCTTACAACTGTGACAATTCCTAGAACAGAAATTATCTTTTCTTACACCTTGAGGATGCTTAAAATCAACTCTAGCACTGCAACTCTGACACTGTTGCATTTCAACAAGTCACGACATCTCTAACATACATAATGTTATCCTGGAACAAACAGACATAACAGTGGATAACAGTCATCAAGCTTGGATGGGAAAGAGAAGTCATTTAAATAATGCTTTGATAGAGTCTGATATTATATCATGAGTCACACTTAGAGCTGAAGAGACATTGATTCTTCAGATAAAGCCTTGCCTTTCCTAGGACTATCTTAAGTGACAAAAGTAGAAAAATATGATCTAGAAATCGTAAACTTTTAATTCTTGGAGTATATGGATGTGATAAGCCTGTTTTTCTGAATGTCTCCTATTTTTATTACTAGCACACCCATTACCTGTAGTAAATTTTAGTCAGCTTGCACATGTATACCTAGTGACTTTAATTTCTGTAGTAGCTGAGTGGTGCTTTTTCAGCATAATTTCAAAAAAAAGAAAAATACTGCAAATTTCAAGCTCAATAGAAGGGAGATAATAAAAATGTAATGACACATTATATTAAAAAGGCTATTTCTTATTTCTTTGAATGGATGAATGGATGTAGGCTCAAGGAGACAGTGATACCATGAGAAAGATTAATTTCTGTAACTTCCAATAACTTCTGAGAAATTAATATTCCTAAATATAGAAACACGAACATCAAAGAAGAATCTGTCATGCTTTCAAGTGTGAGGGGAAAAAAAGGAAGTAAAAATAGACATTTGAGTGTCAGGAGAAAAAAAAATGAAAAATCAAATCGTTACAGTGGAAGTACGGACCTCCATGTTTGATATTTAAGTGCTTTGAGATAGGTGCAGTACAATATTCTATTTGTAATAAGGATGTAAATTACATTAATTGGGAGATTTACATTATAATAGTTATAAAGCTATTGCAACAACAATCTGCTAGCTGAGCTGTGTTTGAAACATTGTTAAGGCAGCCACTTTTAGCTTCAATACAGGAATCACTGATACCAGTCTGAACAAATATTGTCAGAATAATCCAGTCACTGAGAAACTTCAAACTCTATTCTAGCAAGAATTCAAATACTTCAATAATTCAATAATTCAAATTTACTACATATATATGATGAAAAAAAATTATACATTTGTTAATGTGTGAAATTTTGGTTGACAGCCAAGAAAAGGCAGTAACTGATCTCCACTGGGCACTTACTGCAGACAGTGCACAAACATATATAGCAGCAAGGAATTATGTTTCCCCTACAATCTTACCCTAACAGCTGCATCACCAGAAAGCCTTCATCTCTGAAAGGATCTTCCAGTTCTTCCCCCATGTCACACTTCTTCCCTTCTCCTTTCCTTCTCACTGCCCCGAGGGGAGGTGTAGGTGACTCTGGGTCCCAGGATGGCAAATGGAGTTCTTCAAGTGGAGAAGTTGAGAGGCAGCAGACACCCAAGAGAGTTGCCAGAAACCACTCTTTTTCCCCTGATCTTCAAATGCCCTGACTACAAGCCAGGAGAGAAAACCCTCTATGGATTTCAGTCTGCGGTATGGAAAAGCATTTAAGTTCAAATCTCATGCTTTAAGCAGGTGGAATAATCATGAGATTACTCAGAAAAGAGTAAAAGCAAAACCCTCTTCCATTCCTGACAGAGGAACACTCTGCACCAGCTGTCATCTCTAAGGCAATTGACTCCTTGCTGTTTTTCATCATAGACAGGATTTCTAATAGATGGTTCAGGCATGTCAGTCCCAGAGAAGGATACTAGTCTTCTCCCTCATTCTCAAAGAACACTGAAGATCTGTCTTTTCTGGATTGTTTTTCAGAGGCACCTGTCTCCCTGCATTTACTGCAGTCAGATATATATAAAATACTTTAATTTTTTCAACCTTTAAAATTATTTTCTGCAAATATTTTTAATTATATTTTTTATTAAACTAGATTTATGGTTACTTTTCCAGAATGCCTTGTCTATCATGTTTTCTTTGTTTGAACACTATTTCCATTTGTTGAAGGGTATCTTTTTGCCTCTATTCACCTTTTGCTACTGAGGCATTTAATCATCTTGACTGTTTATTTTTCCCTTCCAGTGACTTTTTCCTTTGACGATTTGTGTTTGCTAATATTACTGTTATTTTAAACAGTTTCCACTGCTTATATGCTAGAAATTCAACTAACCCTTTCAGTTTTCTTTTCAGTACCATCCTCATTTTTGTGTCATTTTCATTTTCTACAGTTTGAAGATATAGTGAAGGCTGTTCTCTCCTATAAGGATTTTGAGTTTGAATACCCCTACATTGGGACTAATACCATGATTTAATCACTTTTGGTTCTCTGAAATAATCAGAGTGGAAATATACTGCATTGGAGAAATGTAAGTAAATTGTTCAAAGCCATTTAAAATAAATAAGTTTAGTGACAAACCTTTCAATATTATTTTAGACTTCATTGTTCCATTCTCCCTATTTAGGAACAGACATTATCCTGTGCTGTCTTGACTACAGTATGACCTTCTCTGGAAGTCACAGTGTCCTCAGTGATCAATAGTTACCAACGGCCAACTTCTAAGGAAATTACCAAGTTAAGTTCTTTGAGTACACTTCTGAAGGTGATAAGACTATTTTGTTGACTGTGTAAGGACACTAGAGAGAATATGTTCTTAATTCAGTCATTATGGTTGATTATGTAAGCTTATGTGGAATGAATCCAGGGCTAAGAAGAGAGATTTTAGAGAGATAATAAGCAAATACAGATAGTGACTTCAGCTGTCCAAAGTATTTTGCTAATTTTTGCCATTTTAAAGTATTATTTTGAACTTGTAACCTAGTCAAAGTACAAAAAAAAAAAAAAGCTAGGATCATATGTAAACAAGATTTCTGTACCAGTGATGTTAATACTTTTATAGTCAAATGGTCAGTGTTTAGATGATACACAAGAATTTTATGTCATTATATTTCTCATTACTATCCTTTGTTGAATTTAACAGACATTCTGTTTAAATAAGGGTCAAACTATGGCAAAAATAACATCTTCAGAATAAATTCTGTATACAGCTTGAATAGCCTTGTATAACAGTTTGCTCAAAAAAATAGTTTTACATTAAAAAATATTGAACTAGTCAGGCATAAAGTATTATAAAAATGTAGAAGTTACAATGCAATGGCAGAATGAACGTTGAAGAACCCTTGCACCTGAGGGAAGTTGCTGGAGGAAGTACAGAGGTTGTACAAGAACAGAAGACTGCTATCATTGCTAAAGCCATTTTGGACTTTTGCAGGTTGCGTGTGGCTTGTCCTGATCAATCCAGATTGGGATAGCAGTGCACATACAGGGTCAGCACTGGTGCTTTCAAAAATTGGTAACTCCTGGCAGGCCCACGGTGGGAATCACACACTGAGGAGGGACTGAGACAGCCCCAGGCACAGCCCCTGGGTCAGGCTGTCTGCAGTCACCCCCAGTGCACCCCAGGCACAGCCCCTGGGTCTGGCTGTCTGCAGTCACCCCCAGTGCACGGGGAGTGAACGCTTAGGGCCAGCCAGAGAGGTGAGCTTCCTTGCTGGCAAATGTGCAATGTACACCCATGGCCCTGGAATCACACAGGAGCACAGAAACCAAACACCAGTTCTTTCTCTTCAAAGTCAGATGCATCACTAGCATCAAATGTATGCATTGAATCAACTGTGAGACCTCTTGCTTCACTGTTGTGAAGTATAAGTACTAATGAATTTATTGTTAATTTTTCAAATAGAGATATATACATAGTTTAGCATTAAGGTGTTTGTCTCAATATTTAATATTGGTTTCTCTGTCTTTTAATATTTTCACTTTCTTTCATTCTCAGAGTAAGTGGAGATCACCAAAAAGAAAACAAACTACTTGGTTGTCAGTAGTTTATATTTCATGCTTCCAGAATAGACGCTCTATAATAGAGTAATCATACTCTATTATAATAGAGTAATCATACTCTAAATGTCAACAGAGGGACTATTTAAACATTTCAAGAGGAAGGACACATTTCAAGTTGGAGGACAGGTACAAAGATGTTAAATTACACAAAGATTTACAAAGGTTCACCAAAAAAAATCCAGCATGGTCAAGAACAAATAGAGTAAAATATGCAACTGATTTTACTGGTTAAAAAAAAAAAATCCAAAACCAACTTAAAAACCTTTTGCCATTCAAATGAGAAAAACAAAAATTTATGTGCAAACTAGTGCAAATGAATTACTAAAGCATGTCAAAATTTCTTTGAGAAGCAACTAAAAGCAAAAGGCTACACAATAAACTTTTACAATAAAATGCACTTTTATAATAAAATTATTAAGAGATAAAATGAGATCTTAAAGAAAAGTGATCTCTATGTCCTCTATTTCTTCCTTTCTTGTCTGAAGTATTTGTAAATGTCCTTACTTGTATACAGAAAAATCTGACTAAGTGGACTTTTAACTAGGTGGTTAATGGTAGTTTTTGAATCTGAGAGCTGTATTATATCAACATGGGGAAAAGGTCTTAATACAGCCTTGAAACCTGCTCCAGAAGAAAAGCTACAACTCTATTCTTCATTGGAATCAAGAAAAGGAAAGAAAGAAGATAAAAGCCTCAGTAGAGAGCATCACAATTGTACTAAACTTAGTTTCAAAAAAAATTAAAAGTATTCTAATAGAGTGAGAAATCGCCAAATTGGGAGGTTGTGCATTCCAGCACAAGTTTAAACACCCAGCAAACCACAGCATCCTAATTCAGAGCAGTAGCTCTGGCCATGTAACATCTTAACAACTTTACTGAGGGAAAAGCAAATTGCATTTATAGCACAGCAGATGCAACAGAAAGATTTGTGGAATTCCTGGCTGAGGAATAAGCCTATATCATCATATTGTTTTTAGGTTAATCTCTGAATCAAAAAGTGCATTTGTTTTAGAAATATGTTTGCATGCATCATCGTAAAAACAATGTCTCTGCTCCTATAATATTCTCATTTTGAATCAGTAGCTGAATGGCTCAGAGGGTTTTGAAAACTTAATTGAATGACTATTTCATACAAATTCCCCATGGAACAATAATTTTCCCTGATCACTACCAGATCACCAAAGCAAACCCTCTGTTTCTACTATGTGCAGAGCAGGTAAAATGTGTTTGTGACATGTTTTAAAAAATACTTAAGTAATACTTCTTTCAGAACATCTCTTAATTATTTTTACACATATTATGCTTTTAAATAATCCCATTAAACATAATGTTTTGCACATTGAGATTTTTTTTCTTCTAGAATGTACATTTTTTTAAGAATTCTGTTCATTTATAGGGCATGCTATCTTTTAATGTCAAAAATATTCTTTCATGTTATTGAGATACGTGAATCATAAAAAGCAAACATAAATTAAAGCAATTCTCATTTTCATGCATCAGATAGTTTTAACCTGCTGGTTTAAGTTTTAAAATATAAAGGAAGTACAAAATAAAACTTCTGGTCATGTCAGAGTATTTGACAGGGAGTGAAATGCACAGAAAATAAAGATGTAATTTGAAGCAAGATATAAAACAAATACTTTTAATTAGGAAGTTGAAGAAATGAGAGTGTATGCAAAATAGCTAAGCACCTGAAAAAGGAATCCAGATTTCCTTTCTAGCAAACATCTGATTTCATTAGGCTGATAACATTATATAGAGGCTGAAAATAATGCAACTACAATAGAACTGTCCCTGAATTCTTGTCACAAAAGAATTGCCTGATAAGGCTGGAGCAGGGAGATAAGTGCATAAAGCTAAATAAGACATGGTGATAAGACTGAAGAGCAGTAAGGACACTTTAATAGTTAAAGCCTGAGGGACAGTACAGCGCTTATTTGGAAGACTAATTATCTGAAAAGAAAGACTGAGTGAGTATGCAGATGCCCCAGAGCAGGCAGTAACAAAGACTAAAGCAAGAGAAGGTAGTGATGCATTGACCAGTTTTGTAACTGAGGGTTCTCTGCAAAAGCAAGTTTCAAGAGAGTAAATTAGCTTAATGTGTATGAAATAGTGCTGGACAATGTTTCATCCCTCTTCTTGAAACTGTTTTCCAGAGCCACATTTAAGTGTCCAGCAAATATTTTTTTCAGTGCAGTCACTGTGCAGTACTAAGCCATTTCTTATGTGGTGCTAAGCAGCAGTTGGTATCACCACAAAGCTCTCCGTGGCAGAAGCAAGCAGCTGGGTGTTAATAGCTGCATATCAGCAGCTGATCTGTAATGAGAAGTTCCCTAGAGCACCCACTTCCCAGCACTGTAAATGTAGCAATTTGCATGTTGCTCAATTAATATGTCATCCCTTATTTATGTTTGCAGTATTTACATATTTTAAATCCATGATTGATGATGTATATACAACAGCACAATAAACACATTAGAAATACCAGATGGGTTGGTGGATGAGATTCGATTACTGTTGCTGTCATCTCCATCACAGATCAACCAGATACAGTCTAATCAAACAAGAAACCCACTTCCACTTAATTAGCATAATCTCACTGTACTATAGTTTATTGGGCGTTACTGTCCCCAGCACAATATATTAAGATTAAATGCTATGATGAAACTGTAGGTGCAGGCTTCATCTACTCTTGGAATACTTCCTAGGAAATTCAGCCAGAAAACACCAGCAATTTTTCACTGTCCACAGAGTCTGTGTCTGAATTAAAAACCTTTAAACTTGTGATCTATTTCAGTGTTTGCTTCCATCAAAACAAGCCCCCTCCCAAAACAACCCAAAGACCCCAGCAATCCACATGATAGGTAGGCAAACAAACTCCAGCTTCATCTGGGACGCTTGAAGATGTAAAAGCTATCCCCTGACCCATTAGAAGGAAGATTTGAGAAATTAATTTGCACACTGTCTTTCTGGGAAGGATAATGACTCAAGCTTTGCACAGCTATGCTAGGTAGCATATTAAAATTTTTGAGGGGGTCCTACAAAGAAGCCAGCAATTTCAGTACCTGTTATGAAACAACCGTCTTCTGCTAGTTTTCTGCTGGATGGTGAACCAGATCAAAGTAGAGCATGGTATTCACGTGGCAGGCTGTGTATAACACACTTACTAAAATTATATCATGTTCTAGCACTAAGGTATGCCAAAATTGCTATTCTAATTCTGGTAAATGTTCTAAAAATTGGTCAGAATAGACAATCATTTGTCAGGCTATGTCATAACTTTTCCCTATGCATTGTTTCCCTGTGTTTTTTCAAACTCTCTGACTAGTGCTATAAGCTAGGCATAGAGATTACTTTAACAGAGATTTATGTGGTTTCTTTAATGCTTTAATCTTTGCTTCCATGATTTCCTCTCTATTGAATCTTTCTGTTAGAAAACTGCCAACCCATCTCATTCATTTCATTCTCAAATTTCTTATGATGTACTATGATTTATATATGTTTAATAAATCGGATGCATGGGAGTGAGATACCTCTTCAGAAGAGATTGAAGAGAGCTTTTATATCGAGCAGATTATTTCTGTCTCTGTGGCAACAAATAAATTCTTCCCGTTTTCTAATAATACATCTAGGTAATATATGTGCTAAATACTGAATGATGCAGTCAATTTTTCTCAAATACTCTAGGTAACTTTCTAATTTTACCCCTTTCCCCTTTTAACATTAATATTGATGAATCAACTTATGTGAACTACAGACCTACCTCAAGCTAAAACTGTCAAGCCAAATAAAACCATTTAATTCAGCATTCCTGCATTAAAAAGTATAATCAGTTCTTGGTTCTGCTGATTCTTTGTTTACTAATAGTACAAGTAACACTGTGTGTACATTTGTGTAAATATGTTGTTTAGATGTATTTCAAAACAGTTTACCTCTTCATCAGACACCTCCATATGACCTATTTTTCTTTTGGCATCTGCTGAGATGGTGAGAATTTGATCCTTTGAATACTGAACATGTACCAAGCTAGCAATTTAGTGCTGTTTGCAGTGGGCTCTATCAGAGCATCAGCTGTATGCTATTCAACTGATTAAGCAGGGGTTGCACCCTTCTTCCTAAGAGCTAATAGTGAGAACAATGTGTGGAGAAAGGTATTGCTATGTTCAGGCTGATGTGAAACCCAGAGAAATGTACAGGGAGCCATCAACAGAAAACAAGAATTGTATCTTTAACATTCTGGGGAAAATATATCCTTCTTGCTATAGTTCTAGAGTACTGAAGGTGTTGAGGCTCTAATAAAAAAGAAGGGGTTTAGAATTCCTAGGGAAGAAGTAGTGCTAATACATCTTCAGTATTTGTATCAGCAAAGACAGCAAGAAAGCTCTATTGTAAACTGCTCCTGGTAACCTTTCCCACTGTGTGCAGAGCTGTCCCTGAGCTCAAAGAGATGGGTGTATAACTGCTGTGTGCTAAACCTGCTACAAGTGACCATTAGGAAATAACAGTCAGCTCCTACAAAGAAAGGCACATTCCTGCTGTAGTTATAAGACAAAGGGATACTTAGACTTACTGAGTAAAAGTACTTCTTCAGCAATTCAAAGTAATATGCCTTGGCTTTGCTGAGTACACAAACCTCCTAAAGCTGCTTAGCAAAGTGATGTGACGCTGCTTGGTACTGCTGTAAGGGAAGCCACAGGGAAATTAACAGTTCCACCTACACACTACATTGATGGCCCCTGCCTAATCCAGGGTACATGTTTATTCCCCTAATGGATGACAAAATATCAAGACTAGATGTAATGAGATCTGGCTTTTCTTCCTGTGAAATTCAAATACCTGAGGGTTTGAGAAAAATGAGGATGGGAACTAGAAATTTATTTTATATTTCTCCCTAATGCATTTTACAGTCAAATTTCTGCTCATGGCAAGTAGTAATTATTGTGATAGTCTGCATATTTTAGTTGTTAGCGGGAAAGCCTCAGGTATTTTCAAAATAAATATTGACTAGACCACATATAAAAAGTTTTGAAGCCTTTCTAGAACCTCTTCATTACCAAAAAAATTTAAAAAAAAATAATTACAGTATCATCTACCACTCAAGACAATAAATTACAGTTTTCTTGTGCCTCTGCCTTTCCAAGTTAATGGTTCTGCATTCATAAAATCTTCTGGTCAGTTGTGCAAATCTACCTTCTACTTAGATTTTTCCATGGTAATTTTAATGAGAAGCATATAAGTCTACTATGGTGAAGTCCTTTTTCTCTCACTATATTTAAACAAATACCTTCATTTTTTCTCTCTAAAATCAGACAATAAAGAGAGGAAAACTGATGCACAGAATTTACTGTCTCTCTTTTCTCATTCTAAAATTCAAAATATATGGGATAGCATTAGACTAGGAATTCTCTTCCTTTTATGCTCTTTTTCAGTTACATATTTCCTTTGAATGAATCCTTTTCCCTCTGCCAACTATTTACATGTGTATGAAATTTTTAACAGATTTGATAATAACCTTCATTTCAATAACATAAATAAAATATTAGTGATAAGGCAGCAGATATTACCCTACAGCTTGCTAACTCAACACACAAAAATGTAATCATAGATAAGAAATCAAACTTTATCCTATTTGCAGCAGCAGACTACATAAATACCCTCTAAAAATAAATAAATAACCCCTTTCACAAATATGAACAAAGATATGTGAACTCAAAAAAAATGCTTTTGTTCAGTTATAAGGTGGTAATATATGATTGCTAAAGATAATGCACTTATCTCACTATCCCCCCAAACTCTTGCTTTTTGAGTAAATCCCTCAGCTAGATAATACAAGTTTGTCTTCAGATGGGAGACTCATATGTTTGGTTGGGAATAAAATATACTGATTATAAGCATAAGGTGGTGACAGCAATAAGTTTAATTTAATTTACTTTGTACATTATAAATTGGATGCTAAAATAGCACTGAAGTATAAATCTAGCAATCTATCATAAGCTTTAGAGAGAATTGTTGGGGGGGTTATACTGGGTTTTTTTTATAAACACTGTTCTGAATTGTAGACAGTATTGAATAAATTTCTTTAATCGCACTCCCAATAAGGTGAGCAGCTAAAAGCTCCTGCCCTTATTTGTTAGTTGCACTCCAGAAAGATCAAAACCATTTTTGAATTCTGATAATTTCTTGTGGAGAAAATGCCTTTAAATCATCTTCAACATCACAACAATAGAACAGTATAAGGAAGCACATCAAAACTCTTGTACTGCACCTCGTGCCCACTTCCTAGTGGTAGTGCAGAAGTCAAAAGGTGGAGAATGGGGCTGCTCAATGTGAACAATGGCAGTGGACCCAGGCAGTGATTTTGCTGCCCTGACCCCCAGCATAAGGAAGTGATCACAGAACACAATTACAGGAGCAGAATTAGGCTTCTAATGCCTGTAAAGCTCTTTGAAGTGTTCACTGACTGAAACAGTCATATTAAAGTACAACCAGAGATTGAAAACAGTTTGAGTGTTATTGCCCCTGGTCAAATAGTGTCATAATACTGAAAAGAGAAGTGCCTTTAAAGTGTTAGCCTGGAATTCATATCACTTCTGCTAACTTTATTCATTTTTACAAGTAAAGTGTGGGCTTTTCCCAACTCAGTATGACAAATACTTCACATTGTGTTTAAAATAAAGTTCTGTCTTCATCTTATTATATAAAAAGTTGATTTTTCAAATTAGAAGTCTCCACAGTACTCTGTAAGCATCTTCCTCTTATCTTTTCACATTCAGAGCTGTTTCATCTACAAGTAGAAATCCATGGTTACCAGCACCAGCACTTGGACAGCAAGCTGGTTTAAGAGTTTGCAACTACCTAAACTAGATTTTATTTTTCTCTTTTCTCCTCTCTCTTCTTCTTCTTGTTCCGCTGTCCTGGTCTTATTTTATGAATTTTGTGCCTGTTAGTCTCCCCTTAGAGCAAATCTATTGAAAAAGGGAAAAGGGAAGGAGAGATGAATGTCATTGAGGCTTGTAACACTTCTCAAAGTTAGTTTCAGGAAGGTGACAGGACAGCATGAATGGGACTTTTTGGGGTGGAGGAAGGTATGCCTTTTGAAGGGAAGAGATGCAAAATCTTCCCTCTTGGTGGCAGAGTCTTAAGTTTTTTTGTCTGCTCATGAAAACATAGCTTTTGGTTTCCATGACCTATTTCTATGACCGGCCAAAATCCTCTTCAAGTGAATGGGAAAATTTCTAAATATCTCTTTAACAGTCATGTATTCAGTCAGAGATTAAATCACAGTAAAAGAACACTTATTTCATTTTTCTGAGTGTGATAGAAATAACACACTCTTTTATAGAAACATGCAAGCATTTAGTTTTATGTTATTTTATACCAATACAAACATTTTGAGAATCCAGAGTTTGAGTCTTGGGACCAAAACAGAGAAAAGTTCTTCTTTTACCATTTACTTGGTTTTATTTTGGAATCTGAAAGCCATTGAAGACAATGAAAAGACTAATCAATTCATCTCCTCCACTTAAGAGTCTAGATATGATGTATCATGAAAGCAGGTGGTTTGCTATGCCTCTGTATTAAATATGAAGAAGTGTCCTTAGACTATGTTTTTTCCCTGTCTTTAGGGAGGAAATGTTCTGTGAAAAAGCTGATTACTTCCCAATCAACACTGATTTTGAATGCTCAAGTACAAAGCCTAGTATTTACAAAACTGAGGTTTTTGGACATGGCTTTCCCTGCTTCTTCCTGCCTATATCAGATTGTCTGTGAAGTCAAGACTTCTGTCTGAAGTCAACTGAACTGTGGTGTTCTGTTGACTTCAGCATCTTCAGTATTTTCATAACATCAACTGGACTGCATAAAGAGGAAACAGATATTTCCTCAAATTTCCATCCCTCACTTCAATTGTCCAAACTTCTACACACTCATTAACCACTGTAGGATTTGGATAAGGCCCATAAGATAAGACATGGTTGGAGGAAACATAAACTTGGATCTAATGATGAAAGATAAAAATGTCTCTCACTTTATAAAAGACCTCTAAAGGTTTTTACATGTGCCAATAACTCCAGTAGCTTTTATTTTATTTTATTTTATTTTATTTTATTTTATTTTATTTTATTTTATTTTTAATTTTATTTATAGTTTTAGATTTTATTTAATTTTAAATATTTTGCTTCCCTCGGTTTTGTTTCAGAGACTATGTAAAAATGTATCATTTCTTTCATTTAAAGAACTATATGGCATCACTGCTCACATTAAGGACTCAGTCATAAACTCCAAACACTATTGCATATCAATTCATACTAATCATGAATGTTCTAAAATAGTTTAAATTATGTTGGTCTTAGCTGAAATATGGTCTACAAATACAAGATGCTTGGCAATACAGTAGAAGCTTGAAAATTCCCAGTGATTACAGATTGAAACAAAGTTCTAGTGTACTCTAGACACTATGCAGCAGTAAAAACAAATACAACTGAAAAGTGTTTATGGTCTAAGAGGTATTTGATAGTCATCTACACATGGTTTGTTAACTCTGTGCTTCTGAATATGTAACTAACTAATTAAACACACTGGTAATTAAGACCAATAACTGGCATTACTATGTTTTGATTAGTAAGGTATGATTAAAAATCTAGATTCTAAGCTTCAGTTCATAGCTAGCTCACTGACTTTGCATGAGATGCTGTTTGCTTTTGTTCAGTTTATTTAACCCTAAACCAGGAGAATAATGGTTAGTTCCCAGGGTATAGTGCTTGAGAGTGCAGTTGGGGGAATTAATTAATTGACATGACTGTGGTGTGTTACATTCCTCAATAGTGTACAATGTACTGGTAATGTGATATATTACTATTCCACTGATGGATCACATTGACTGATGGCCGGATGTAAAGCCATGCAGAAGTCTTCAAATCAATGTTTACCAGGGCAATTAGGTGGCAGCAATGATCATAAATATATATTTTTTATCTCCACTTGGCAAAATAGTTATGCAGTTTCCATTCACAGGTAGATCTGTCATCATGACTGAGATCTTTATTATTTTCTGAGTGGCTGACTCCAACAGTCATTGGCTTAGTCTGACACACAGTAGTCAAAGGCAGAATAAATGTAATTACCAGGCACTGGTAGAGCAAATACTGTGATGTTCAACATGCACAAGAGTAGGTGCTGATTACAAGAAGGTTCAACTTTTCTCCTCAACTATAGTCAAGAATAATAAGTTCAAGTAAAAAATTAAGATAGGTGAAAAATTTGGAGGTGCCCTTGATTGCTCTTTGCTTGGAATAGTGGTAGTTTACTAGTGTAGCATTTCAATAGACAGCAAATTCTGTCTATTCAGTGTTTTGTACAAAAAAGCTTTTGATAGACCTGTTTCAAAGCCACATACTGATCTTTTGGCCAATTAATATTTTAATGCTCCAAATAAACAGGATCACTCTAAATAAGCATCCTTAAAAAAACCCACTATATTTGAAATATAAATAAACTTCACAGTGCAGGAGAGGGTTGTAATACCCCAGAGGTGCTCTGATGCAGGTACAAAATTTAATTCTGGGCAAATTTATTTGTGAAACACAGACTTTGATGTTTAATCCCTACAAATAGCTCCTTGTTACCCACAGAATGATGCTGATACATAAGATGTTTTTAATGAGGGCATTTTCGTGGTTTAATGAGACAAAAATATGTGTTGTTGTCAGCTTTTTGGATGAAACCTAAATTTGAGGTCTATGTCTTGGCTGTAAATCAGAATGTATGATCTAGTAGCCTGTACATAGTTATCACAATATCTACGTATTGTGAGATGAGGTTGGTTGAATTTTCTCAACATGTCCCTTAAAAAAATTTAGGCATGTAGACAGTCTGCTGTTTAGAGAAATGCACTTAATACTGTTCTATAATTCCTATAAACAAAATCCTAATGTTACCATTCAATAGATGCTTATAGTTTTCTATATTATGATGCTATGCTAAATGTAGCTGTCCATACTCTAATCAGGTAGATTGCCTCATTTTTCAACACAGGTGTCCTTTAATTAACTGACAGAGGAGAAAAAAAAAGGGGGCCAGAATCTCTATTATTCTTTTCCTGTATGGTCATATTTTGCACAGTCTGAAGTCACACTGGCCAGAACCAACAGGGAAAATTTGGAATAAAGATGGGACTCCTACAAAAGTCACTGTATTCATGCTACGAGCATGAGACCCTTCCAGCTGCAGTGTGCCCCCAGATTCTGTTTTATTAAATCCTGAGGGGACACACAGGTGTCATATTCACTTCCCAGTTACTGCTCCACCTTCCAAACCAGCTATTTTTTCCATCCTTCCAGGGCCCTGTTGTTCAGAAATGTCCAAGACTGCCAGAAAGTGATAATATGTTTCAAAAGTAGCAGGTAATGGAGTCAGGTTAGCCACCCAATTCTCTCTTTTTTGCCCATGGAATACAAGTTACTTTCATCACACCATCTGAAGCAGGAAGGAAAAAAGGGGCTTTCCATGTTGCCTAGAAGATCCAGGAAGAAAAAGAATAGAGAAATTACATAGAGTGCTCCTCAGCAGGTGACTGTCACCAATGGGTGCAAAATTAACCAAAGTATTTCAAGCAGAGTCATAGAGCAGGTGTGTACTCCAGCTCTCTGCAGATCTGCAAGTATGCAGGTGCTGAGAAAAGGCCATTCAATACTTTCAACAAGCAAGGATTGTGTTTGGTTTCTTGCATTTGTAATTGTTGTACCTCCAGGAGAAAGAAATAGGGAAAAAAAAACAACAACATGAGTTTTCCCTTAACAATTTAAATGTCTCAGGGCAGAAGTCAGTCTCATATATACTTGTTACTCCTTCTGTATAAATTTGGCTGGTACTTTACTTAACAGGACTTGACTGAAAAAGGAGTTAGCATGAACAGCATATATCAGCAGCGAGATGACATCCATAGATTAAAATTTTCTCCTGAAAGAAACCATTTCCCTGTAACAAGGCTTTATCCTTCAGGCAGAGTGGAACAAAAAAGTATTTTAAAATTAACAAAAAAACCCCAAAGTATATATACGTAGGGAAGAAACTTTTGGTATTATGTTTTGTTACAAAATCTATGAAATTAGCAGGGATTTTCTCATGGATTTCTGTGGTCATTGGTCCATGCCTTGGATGAACAAATAACAGAATTAAATAAATAGAGCGTGATCACTCTAAACAACAAGAGACAGATTTACTGCTCTAACAGTATAACATGGCTATTGTTTCTTGCAGTCATATGCTTATCTGTAACACTAGTGTGAAATATAATTAATAGAATGCTTTGATCTGTAAAGAAAAGCAGAAAAATTGGTTTACTACTTATTCATCTACTTACTAAAAATATCAGAAAGAATGGGTTTTAGACAATTCATCACTAGAAAATTGGCTGTCAGGGAATATGACAATCTCTTTCTACAAGAACAATGTACTTATTAAGAAGTGTAAATTGCTTCTACATCACCCAATTTTATCTAAGTTGGTTTGAAAATACTAGTCTTTCATGGGCACTTTTTTAACTGCTAAAAAATTAACTTTACATAATAGATTTGACACTACAAATACTTTTAACAGAAATAATTAAAATTTATTTCTTAATTGAAAATACATATTGAATTTATAGAAGACAGCATTTTCCCCAAGATGTAAAACTCACAATATGCATTAATCCTTTCTGTGTCTGGTTTCTGTCTTCTAAATGGCAAGATCTTTATTTAATTATTCATAAACTATACTAAAACAAGTAATATGACCTGTATGAAATGGTTATTTCTTCAGGTGTAAATTGACTGCCAGGGGTTAAACAAGCTTCCTCTTCAGAAGACAGTAGGGTAAAAAATGATAAAAATTCCCCCTTAAGATTTCCCCCAGAAACATGCATGGAGAGGGAGAAGTCAGCATTTAGGGGTTGGGAGAGTTCTCCCACAGTAGCTGGAACTAGCAGGAGCAGCAGCAGCGTTCAGGTCTCATGTACTATCCTATGCTCCCTCCACAGTTGACACCAACAAATGAAAGCAGCAGTTTCTCTTGGATACTGAATGAGAAAATTAATTTCCTTTCACTGCTTTCTTACCACTTTCTCCTTCACCTCCTCCATTAGTCTCTCCCTGCCTTAGTATAGCCTTTGTCTTGCTCTGCACTGCATGCATGGCTAGTTGTGGTTCACCAAGCACTCGTAAGATACTCCACTCTTACTCAAGAGATTAAACCAAATCTGAACTAGAGGGACAGTCTTGTCATACACTTCTTCATTAAAAAAAAAAAAAAAAAAGCATTTAATTGCAGTTGTAGTTAAGGCTTTTTAGTATCATTTTTACGTGCTTAACGGCCAGCAAAAGTGAGGTTTCTAAGCACTACTAGAATAAAAATGAAAGTGGATTCTGCAGTCCTTTACAGAAACATTTTAGTTCTTTAAGATTCATGTTCATTTGAAGCCAGATGTCTTGTTCCCTTGGGCACATCTGGAAACCCTTGTCTTAAAGTCTTTCTGTATAAAAGGACCTTGTCTGACAAGCAGATAAACATATACCCTGAGCAGACTATTGATAAGAAAGTGGTAATTAAATGGTACAGGTGTAACAAAATTATTATGTAAAACATTTAGTGGTTCATCAGACATTCAAACTAATGTGTATAATTTGCATTAAGCTCCACACTTTAATAATTTTAGCTTTAAGTCTCAAGCTCATTTCACTTTAAAAGATTTGCTGGCAATATTCCTACTTAGGTTTTAAGTTAATGCGCTTCTGCCAAAGGAGTGAAAGAAAAAAGTAGGCAATTTGACAGAGTTTTACAGACAAGTTTTATGCAGCAACTTAGTAAAGCACTGGATCATGACTCTCCTTCCTTAGAATTGCTGAGTAACTTCCTTTGTTGGGTTTGTACAATACTGAGATAATGCAATGATTTTAATGGAAAAGATGATCAAACTTCTCAGTTCTTGCACTAACTGCTTCCCAGCAATCTTCATTCACATGCCATCATAGTAATTTCTTGATTAGGCCTAAAGTTCTTTGTGCCTTGAATCTTAAATTTTGCATCTAAATTACAGATGCATTTTAGAGAGATAAAATGTTCTATCACTTTTTGCTGAACACAAATATGTGATGAAAATGTTGAGCTTTCAGAGAATAAAAGGCTAGAACCTCTTCTTTTGTTAAATTTATTGGTATGCAAACACTGGTGAATAGTATGGTAATATTAAATGGAAGAAACAAATAAAATCCTCGAAACAAAAAGGACTGAACTGTGTCTAAAATCTGTAATTAGAGAACAGAAAATAGTGAAATTACTGCTATTCCTTTCAGTCCTTCTCAAAGGAGTGGAAAGGCTGAAGTGTTTCAACCACAAAAGGTTTGGTTTTGTTTCAAAGATTATGGATGGTCAGCATCAAACTCCACAATGAAGTTTAAAATTGAGGTGTTTGCTTGTAGTATTATTTTTTTTACAGGGTTGAACTTAAACCAGGTCCTGCTACTGCAAACACTATGACAGGGAGGAGTGTTCCAGAAAAATTTTTCCACATAGGTTCCTTGATCTACATGGAAGGACATTGCACAGAGTCCATATTGCCATTTTGCTTCTTTGAACATGCAAATGATCTTAAAGTAGGGAGGAGGGAGTAGACTGGCTAGTTAGATTCATAAAGATCAAATCTTGAAGATAGTTGTCCATTTTTTCCCTCTAGCACTACCAGAGGATTTGAGAAGGTAGTGTTTGGAGGGAGTCTCTTTTTGCATTCCTTTTTGATGTCTGTTCTGCAATCCAATGATTACACCTGTGCAGCAGCTAAGGTATATCAGCTGTCTCAATGAAATGTACGTAAAATTCTTTAGAAAGAGAAATCCAAAGTGTAAGAGGCATAGTTATTAGGACGATCGAGGGGCCAAAGAGCCCCCCATTCCCCCTGAGGGAAGGAAAGCATTGGATTTTTTTAGCTTAGCCAAGTATGGGAATACATAAAGTATGTTATGCATATTAAAGTGCAATCACCATGTAAATTAAACAACCCTGCAGAATGCTGGGAACAGAATGACCATATGCAATGCAAAAAAAGTCTAGACCTCAGAGATTAGAGATTTTCTTCTCATACAACCTAATGGTAAGAGCAACAGGATCAAAACACATACCAAAACAACAACAAAAAACAAACAAACAACCCCCACCAAATAAAAACAACCAGAAAAAAAAACAAACAAAAAAAACCCCAAGCCAAAACTAAAACCAAAAACTACTCCTATTTAAGGCGGAGATTATGAGTAGGTTTTTAAAAGGCCTCTAATACTAGAAGACTGCTTTTGCCAATCCTGATTTAATCCCCTGCTCCCAAAAGAAAATGTGTTTTGCAGAGGGGAAGAAGCCACAATGCAAACAGCTGCTCTCACTGTAGACAGAAAGCCTGCCTGGCACCATCACTGCTGTGGATAAAATAGTCCTGGTGGCACTGGGGAGCTGCTCAGCCATCAGGTAAGGCAAGATGAGCATGTAATCAGTAATAATGGACATGTACACCACCTCTGCCCCCTCTCAGCCAATAAATCTCTGCCTGGCAGATTTTAGGCTTTATGGCATTTTTAAGAAGCAACAAGCAATTCCAGTTACTCAAAATTCCATCAAATGAAGACAAACATTTTTTTTTTTAAGAGACAAACCTTTAAAGTGCTAATGGTCTATTATTGTCCATGTATCACCGATCACAACTTGTTAGTACAGGCAGTGGCAGATTAATCATTTTCTGATAGCAAGGAAAAGCAAAAATCCTTAAAAAATATATTTCATGAGAAGACTTAACACAGTAATTAACAAAGACAGAGGAAAATATAGCAAATCAGACAATTAATAATTTTTAAGTGGAAGCACGTGCAAACTGGGGGGGTTTTGCTTTTCTTTAAAATTCTCCCTGGAAATGTACATTTCTACTGGCTAGGAGGGATGAGCCTTAAGGGATAATCAGGCTTACATGAGACCCAGATTTTCAGTAAAGTAGGAGACAGACATTTCTGGTTATTGCTAAGCAGAAGAGCACAAGGGAAAGGTTTGTTTTGTAGAAATCATATCTTATGCTGTCTCCATAATTTTCCATTACTAATCACTCTCAGCATTAAGTAATCAGACAAGGGGGAAGCAGTATCACCCTATATGGGTCAATTAAATGAATTATTGAATAAAAAGGTATACAATTAATACATTTTTTAAATGATGGATAATTTTTCAAAAATAAATTACTGAAGCATCTAAGGCATTCAAAAGTATCTTTTTAATGCTCTTTTTTCTTTTTTTTGAATACAGATGTTACAGATTTTCAGTTCCAGAAGGAGGCAATTCCAGCTTCTAAATCAACACAAGCCTAGATTTCCCAGGCTTAACTCATTGCCCCTTTATTGTTCTCTGTTTTATACTGATAATTCTGTTTCGAAACTTATATTTTTCTGCTTTTAATGTTCCTACACTGCAGGGAGTACTTATCATAATTATCATACAATTGGAATCAAAGATCATAAGGGTAAATGCCTGTAAGGGACTTGCTTGGATTAAATGTTGGCTGTCCTGTTATTTCATGCCAAGCTTAGGAGCATTGTGTGCTGTCTCGCTTAGGTCCCTTAATGATCACTGTTCTAACAGTGTGAAACTGCCTTCTAAATAGGCATAAAATGTTCCCAGTTGGAGGCCTCTCTTTACAATCATTCAAATCAGTGCCAAAGTCTAATAGATTCAGTGGAATACAAACACATTCTTGAGGTTTTTTCTTTTTTCTTTTTTTTTTTTTTTTGCAAAGATTGAAGCTGAAAATACAAAAAAATGCATGAACTAAAACAGAAGAAAATATTTGTAGTTCTTAGAAGGATAACAGAATGCTAAGCTCGATCTTGCATGAGGAGCTAGGAAGGACTGCACAGCTTTGGACTTAGCCCTATAGCTGGGAGATATAAAACATCTTTGCCTCTCTCTGGTTGAATTCCTGTGGAATTATACTAAAAAAGTATTTTTCATTCTCCTCCTAATGGGTCCATTTACCCTAGAGTGTGCTTTTACTGAACTATGAAAACAGTAATTTGTTTGGTAAATAATTTAACCTTTTGTAAATTCTTTTCTTTTGAGTAGAAAAAAAGAAACAAGCTAATTGTATATAATAACATATTCAGACAAGAAATAATCAGAGAACACCACTTAGGATAAGAGTGGCAATTGGGAATTGAGGGTGGCCCATGACATACTGTACAAAGAAATGAAACACAAAACTTTTTAAAGTTTCTATTTGCCTCAAACACAACATATTTAAGTTCTTCAAGACTTTACAGGCTGTAGTTTACTGGGTCTCGCCATCTGCCACTTGCTGAAGCATTTCAATAGAAGTATTTCTACTGAAGAAATATTTTCCAATAAGTATTTCATTGAATTGCAACATGGGGGATATTGTACATATTTACATCAGCAAAATGGTTTTTAGTTTGTTAAAGAATATAATACATTGTACACATAAAACATTTCTGTGATATCTTTAATTTTGGACCTTGCTATTATGGATTCCAATTTTTCCCTGCTCCTTCACTCAAAATAATGTGAAGTCTAGGTGTTGCCTGAAAGATGCAGCAGTAGCTGAAAGTTGATATTCATCAGTGAGACTACAAGAAATATATTAGGAACATTACTGAGTTTCTTTGCTAAAGAAAAAAAACCCAGACATCTAAAATTATAAAACTGCTTTACCAATCACATTATTTAAGAATGTAGGTCGCTTGCCTCTGTCTCAGATCTCAAAAAAACCAGAAAATTACTGAAGCTTGAAACTTTGTTCTAAAGGTGAAAAACCTACCTGAAGTTTACAGAAAGAACATCTAAAAGTACACCTACAAATCTGCAGCAATTTTGCTGCAGAAAAAATGAGTCAGTAATTTCTTCTACAAGTGAAAGAGGCTCTGTTTTATTTGTTGTCCTGCACTGCCAGTGCGTGACTGTGCCCTGCTTGAAGAGGATGTTAGTCCATGACCTTGCACAGGGGAGGAACACTACAGACTAAACAAATACTTGTCAGTATCAGGGAAATTTCAACTGAGCCTTTCACACTTTGTGTACAGCATTTCCATCTCCTTTTGGGTCCCAAATGCTGACAATTCTTTGGGCACTGCCAGTTGTTCCAGCAAGGATCACTCCTTTATATTTCTGCTCCACCACTTAACAGATCATCACAATTAGCAGAAATGCAGCAGATTTCCAGACATCTACAAAGCACAGACAAAACACAGCCAGGACCCACATCTTGCCAGTGTTGGCGACTGTACCAATCCCTTTCCTGTATTTTACAGCTCCCAAGGTCTGAAATTCCAAAGACTTTGCTCCTATGGGAAACCAAATTCTTACTTTTAGGCAAGAGACCACATCTTCTCTTAACGATTTTCTTACTTTTTTTATGTTGCCCTCTCTTTTCCTGCCATCACCTCCCCTGGCACATTGGAAATTCATAATATGAAGTGGAGGTGTTCCCACCTTCAATTTTCATTCTCCTTGCAGTCTGAACATAAATTATGAGGGGACAGAAATGCTGATGCAGCCTAGGCTCACCTGGAAAGGGAGAAAGCAGCCAAGTGTCTTAGCCTATAAAATCTTCTAAGACATACTGGAGTTACTCAGTAGCCAAAATTTTATGGAACAGATAGTCATGAGGGGAAAGACAAATTAACCAAACACAAACACAGGTTGTGTGTACCCTGGCCCACCCAAAAGAACCCCAACCCAACTCAACCCAACAAAAAACAAAAAGCAACAACACACACACACACACAAAAAAATTTTGTAATGGGCATCAAGAGAAATTTCATGCTCAGTCCTTCAAGCCTACATGTTTTCATAGCTATTAGGAATGCATCAGATTGTTTCTTCATCTTTCAAGACAAGGGGCCCTCATTTGTTTGTTTCTATCTTTTCCCTTACCTTTATTCTCTTTGTTAATCTTCAACTATGTCTTTTCAGTCTGTCCCATTCTTCTCTTCTACTTATTCAGTTTATGTCCAGAAAATCTCAAATATATATGTGTCCAAATATATGTCAATGTTCTAATGTCCAGAGGCCAGCCCTGAAATTTTAGGATCTCAGTGTTGCAGTGAAGCAACAACTGTATCTCAGAACAGGGCTATAAAAGACCTGTATCTTGAATACAGGAGTTCAAATTAACACATCACAATGCTGAGAGCATTGGCATGGCTGAAATCCTACCCGTCTATAAATGTTAGGTAGTGAAAATAATTTTCCTTCTCAAGTTTTTTCATTCCAAAGAATCTAGAAAAAAAATCTTTGCTTCATATAGCCCTGTTTTCTTTTCAAAATGAGAACAGATTTTTCTTTTGTCTTCCAAAAAGACAAAAAAGATGTTTCTGGTGTTTGATGAATTATTTTAAATAATTAGTCTGAGTTTACTGCAGTACTTCAGGGAAGTGTAATTTCTGTGTATTTTTAAGACTTAATGCATTTCAGTCTTCAGCATTTCCACGTAAATACTTGTAAGTGTGGTTGGGGTTTCCTCAGTCACCACTGCTGAAGATGGTTACTTCTGCCGGTGGAAGCAGAGGAAACTTGAGATGCCTAAAGCAGAACTTGGTGAGAGCACACATCACAGCTTTTCTCATAGTTTCTCTTTGGCACAGACACTTTTTCCTTACTTGCATGGCTGTTTTTCTACAAGAACTGGCTTAGAATGAGAACCCAGATAATGGCTACACTTTCCCCAGAAACTGACAAGAATGGCTGCTATTGGAACTACTGGCTGCTCCATCCCTATTTTTAATGCTATATATTATCTATATATACACTGGTTTCCTCTCAAGAATTCACACAAAAGTATTATTCAACGCGACAAGAGCAATTAGGCTTTATCATACCATATGACAGGAGTTTCTGTTCCAAACTTAGATTTTTACAATGTTGTATGAGAAACCATAATTTTCACACTTAGCCAATCTTCCATTAAAAAAGTACTCTAAACCATTCTATAGAAATAACTTATATTTAAAAAAAAGGCTATCTGAAGTGAAGCTGGACAAAAATAAATCTGTTAATATGTAGTGTGTGCAGTGAGGCACGAGAAATAAATGTTATATTGCTTCATTTGTGATAGGCAAAACTGAAGTTAAATCAAACTGTCAAAAATTAAAATTACACCTCCTGAAGTATGCTTCTGTGCATCTTTTATACTGTCAACATCTAAGCAGGATATCACCTCTTCTGTGTAAGAAGAAAAAGAGAGGAATAAAACCAGCAAGCCACCAATTTAATGATTGCTTTTATGTAAATATATAAGCATGTGCACTCATGCATAGGAGCATACACAATGATAACAGCCTCTATACCTATCACATAGACAGAGATGATGTCATTATTATCCATCTGCACTTAAAATGCATTTTCCTTTAATAGAGAGAAACTTCTCCCAGACTGACAGCTACAGTACAGACCTTGCCACAACAGTGTAATTGTTTCCAAAGGTAAATTACAAGCCAGGCCTTGCAGGGACTTCTGTTCACAACTTCTGATCTCTGAAATTTTTTTCTAATCTTTAGGCTAATTTGTAAGCTTAAAAGAGGTAAAGATGTGTTTGGTTGAAGTAGATTTGCACTCTTGTGTAAGTTTTATTTCTGAGTATCAACTTATATAGATCTGATACAATCCCTTTTTTTTTTTTTTTGATCTACATTGGTATTGGGGAGTTTAATCAGGATTCAAGAAAAGGTTGCCTAAATTCCAATAAAAGTGACATCCTACTGCTTCATGAGATTCATTAATTTGCCTTTTTATATTTCAAACCATCCACTGTATCTAGCAGAGAAATAATAATTGTAAACCAAAACATGGAGAATTATTGTAAACATAAGTATAATGCCATATTATGTCAATTTGCATGGCAAAAAAGGAATACAGGAACTGTTACAAAGTCAGGAATAAATTTCATTATGTATTGCAAGATGTTATCTCTTAACATTAATTGATTTTTAAAATTAATCCACATACTTTCATATCCTTTTCCACCCCGTTTTCCATTAGTATTCTAGCTATGAAGTTGGCTGCAGAAGTTCTTTTTGGATCCATGTATGTTTTCTATTCAAGGCCTGAATAAATACCTTATATTGGATGGAATATTCATGGGAAGACTTTCAGGATTCTATTAGAAAAAGCAGTTTGTAATTCTGCACAGACAGAGAGGAAATCTAGAACTTCCTCTTTTATTATTATGCCAATCACTCTAAATTATTCTATCTATATAAACCTAGTGGACAGACTGTACTAAATTTTGTTAAAGTAAAACACTCAAAAAATTCACTTATGATGGACCCACCTACAGATTTTTTTTTTTTTTTGTCTGAAAAGCTGCAACCATCACCCAAGCTCTGAGTGAGTCCCTGCAGCAGCAACCAAAAACCGACCCAGCTGGACAAAGGAGACCTCACTGCATGTCCCCAGCTGGACCTGGCTATCTAAATCTATTAGGAGCTGGATGAGAAGGTAACACCTAACTCAGAAAGCAATAAATAGCACCCCCCATAATGACATCACTGTGCTCTGATCTGCAACACCATATGGAAGCTGCAGGCTGGGGAGAGGAATTGCTGGATATAGGATCTGAGCAATGAGCACAGTGAGCTTTCCATTCCCAGGGCTCATCTCAACTGGCTGGATGAGCAGGGCTGAGCTGTGATTTGTGTGAGGTCTGTGTTTGCAGGGCAGGCATCACTGGCCACAGGTTTTATTTGTCCTGCCAAGAAATTTACTTTAGGTTGTGTGTCAGTGACTGCTGTGATCTGCTTGAACAGCTACCATGCTGATCTCTCCAGACACCCAGAAAAGTAAGTAATGGCTGATGAGCAAGTAAAACAGAGATGAGATCTGCATCTCCTGAGGCAGTGACTCAGCCCACTAAAGACTTAAGAAACCTTCTTTTGACCCTTAATGAACAGAGGCCCAGAGCCAAGAGGAAGGAAGAAAATCCCACCCTGTTGCTTGTAGGAGACTGAAACCGAGACGAAGGAGTCACAGAGGACCTAATCCAACATTGCAATGGATTACATTTTGCTTAACTGACCATGTCTCCCTTAATCACTGTAGAAAATATGCTGCCTCAAACTTGCCATTCAGCAAAAAAGTGATGAAATCGAGTCATAAAACCTTCTCATCTCCATGCTCTGTGTGCTTTTGGCATTTCAATGGGGTAAATGCATAAAACTATACAGGTGCCCAAACTCTGTCTATCTTTCCCTGCAGACCCATCAGTTCAAACTCTGGTAAGCTGAGCATCCCAGTTTAACTGGTGTGCACTTTGACAGGCTTCACCGTGGTATTTACAAAGCAGTTGTCCACATCTTAGCTGGTCGTTCTCAGGCCCCTTTACAATGACTGGCAAGAAACAGACAGAAGACATCTTCTACTGTGAAACATACTTTTAAAGTTCCCATTTCCTCCAGTGACTACCATAGGATGTTTAGCAACAGCCAGCTCAGTTCTGAGCATTAAAATCTAATTTTAGTGTTTCTGCTAGCCAGTTAAAGTGTTTTTTCTATTCAACATGCAAATGTCAAAGGCATTTATTCTTCAGTGCCAGGCAAACTGCAGACAGACAACAAAGGTGCTGAATATAGTGCTGAGGATGAAAAACTAGCTCTGTATCATAAAGGCAGGTGTTAAAACATTGCAGATAAAATACTTAGATCTGCCTCTTTGTTTCTACACTTCTCAGTTCCTCATGTTTAAATAACTGCACCTCTCTACCTCTCAGAAAACTTTGAGAATAATTTTGTAAAGAAAGAAAAACCAAATTTTATGAAAATACAAAAAAACCAAAACAAATTGCACAGCTAAGTAGAGATAGACTTGTAAATAAGGAATGGCTATCTGCTTTTCCTGAATTAGAATTAAGCCCTTTTCCATCTACCATAATTAGAATGTTTTTTAAGAGGTTGAAAAAATAACTAATTTTATTTTTATTCTGTTTTATTATATATAATCTGAACAAGCATTCAAGCCCAGCTCCTCACAGGTACTGAGATACATAATTCATTCTGAAATCAGATGGAGCTTCATTTGTAGATCCAGGTCCAAGGTATTTTTTTGACACATTTAACAAAAAAACAACTTAATAATAAGCAACACCTTACTTATCTAACTGAAATGCATTGAGAACTAGAAAATATTAGCTATTTTGCACTGTACCATTTTTCCATTCCTGATTAGACTCACTGATATGTTTCAATTAAATTATGCAAAGTATTCATATTTACCAAGTCCAAGTATAGCCATGCTTTCATACATTCTGCAGTATCAGTTTTCTGCTCCTAATACCTTCTCTCCTCTCCTGGAGAGGAGAGATAGAGTGATATGCACAAGGTCATAGCACAGCTTTTCCATGAGTTCTTACACAACAAGATTTTCCAATAGGCAGAATGGTGTGGTTTTGTTGAAATACAAATTATTTTCCCTACTTTGGTAGCAGTGTGTCAGAAATCACGATCAGATGAACTAATTTTGCCTAATTAAAAAAAAAAATAGCTAAAACAAGCAAAGGTGGAATGCTACCCTGGAGCTGAGTAGCTGCACAGCACCAGGGACACAGGAGAGAAAACTGGACCATGGAGGTCAGGCCAGCAGCTACTGCTGAGGAGAGAAATGGGAAGAACTCAGGAGAAGGATGAGAAAAAACTCCCATGAGAGAAAATCCCATCTCAGGCAACAGGAAGATAAGAGCTGTATCTGTGTACTGGACTAATCTTAATGGAAAGAATATCAGGATCCACTGCAGTTTTTCCCCCATCAATTTCCAATACCCTCAAGTAAGAACATCTTAGAGCTACAGGTTTTTGTGGTACTGTATTCCTACTTACTCTTAATTGTTGTGTATGTTAGTTTCAAGTTCTAGGGATGATTTCATCATCTGACATTTATGTTTCCTTTTCAGAAAAATTCTGGAATATTTCCTTTCCTTTGGAGCTGCCAGTGCAGCAGAATTCAAGGGAATAGGTGAGTGCCTCTGACACTCTCTCTCCAGAATAAGATCAAATACAGATGGCTTAAGAAAAAAAAAAAAAAAAAAAAAAGAGAAAACTTAAAGACAGAAAGAAGCAAGGCAAAATAAATTAGTAAACTGCTTTGCATATTTTACAAAACTTTACAAATGATATAGACATTTCTAAAGTCAAAAGGGGATCCTATTTATCTGAAACATTTTGGCAAGTTCTCTTAAATTAATGGATTTTAATTTTGCACCAATTTTCTCCAGGATTCTGGTAAATTTACTGCCCTTACAGATTGAAAAAGCAAAAAGGATTTTCTGTTCTTTTGAGGCCTTTGTCTCTTCTGTGTCTCAAAGAGAATCAGGATTACCAATATTTTTCAAGTTTTTCTCAGAGGTTTCCTTGAATTGACAGAGATAATGATTGGCCTCAGAAGTCAACTTCATTCTCACCCACAGTTTAGGAACCCTTTAGACTGAAGATAATAATAACAAGTAAAACAGCACTCTTTAATCCTGTGTTATCACAGAGAAGTCACAGTTTCATGTTCAAACATAACTAAGTCATTTTCTTCCAAAAAAAAGAGAGAGATTTGGCATATGGTACTTTCCAAAACATGCCCACTGCTTTATTCACTAGGAACTGCCCTTTTTGTTCTACTACTGGCAGTTCCAAAGGCCAATTGATTTCAGAAGTGATCAAGTGCTGATGTGTTAGAAGAAAACATAGGATGACCTCTTGATTTTGTCCAAATGCAAAAAGGGTACTTTGAAATGGCATTTCTTTTACAACTTCTTCAATAAAGGAAATGGAAACTAGCTGGTAAGGTATCCATTATTCCTGTCCTAATTTTCCAACAATTGTACTCTTGTCCAGCAATTCTTGTCCTAAGTGAATCTTGATGAGGTCAATTAAACACACACATGCTGTCACACACACCCTGTCACACACACACCCTGTCACACACAGACCCTGTCACACACACACACACACACACACACACACACACACACACACACACACACACCCTGTCACACACACACCCCCTGTCACACACACACACACCCTGTCACACACACACAGAGCCTGTCACACACACACAGACCCTGTCACACACACAGACCCTGTCACACACACACACACCCTGTCACACACACACAGACCCTGTCACACACACACACACCCTGTCACACACACAGACCCTGTCACACACACACAGACCCTGTCACACACACACACACCCTGTCACACACACACACACAGACCCTGTCACACACACACACACCCTGTCACACACACAGACCCTGTCACACACACACCCTGTCACACACACACACACCCTGTCACACACACACACCCTGTCACACACACACAGCCTGTCACACACACACACACCCTGTCACACACACACCCTGTCACACACACACCTTGTCACACACACACACCCTGTCACACACACACACCCTGTCACACACACACACCCTGTCACACACACACAGACCCTGTCACACACACATCCTGTCACACGCTGTCACACACAGACCCTGTCACACACACACACACAGACCCTGTCACACACACACACACACACACCCTGTCTCACACACACACACACGCTGTCACACACACACACACAGACCCTGTCACACACACAGACCCTGTCAGACACACACCCTGTCACACACACACAGACCCTGTCACACACACAGACCCTGTCACCCACGCCGTCACTCCCAGTGACCCGTGTGCCAGCCCAGCCTGGCTGTTGGCTCCCAGGGAGCCTCTCTGGTGTGACAGTGGCCCTGGGCAGGGTCACAGGGTCCCTGGGGTCCCCCAGCAGCCGGGGCAGTCCCGGTGTCCCTGTGGGTGCGCAGCTGCCACGGGCACTGGGATGGGGACAGAGCTGCACAGCCCCTGCTGGCACTGACACGGCCTGGGGGCCGCACACACCTGCCACAGGCCCTGGGTCTCATTTCATGAAGATACAACAAGATGACAAGTTTTTGATCTGTCATCATTTGGGAGATTTTCACCTTTCCTCTCACCATGTACTTCTTCTGTCTTCAGGCTGCTCTGTTCTCACCCATGGATGTTGATAGGGCCTGCTCACATCCACTTAATGGCACATGAATGTGTGTGCTGACTTCAATCTGTTCTCCTCCCTCTAGCTTGTCTCTGATAATACCTGTTAATTTATTAAAACAATTGCAAAAACAGAACACTAGCAATTACAAAACACAAGGAGAGATTTAGTGTACTATAGAGACTGGGGATGGGGGAACAGGACTGCCAGTCTCCTTACTTTATTCTTATTCACATCTGAAAGAAGTGTCAGTAAATAAAATCTCAAAATCTTGATGGTAAGTGTTGTATTGTAACAGACACAAAAGCATCTCTTGTGTTACGTACACAGCCAATTACAGGGTTTGTAATTAAGAAAAACTGAGCCCAAGCCCCAGCTGGTGTTTGACACAGTTGCCAAAGTGGATTATCTGGCCCACTGATAAATAAATATTGCAGATAGTTTCCCCAGCTAGTAATCTGGAATTATTGCCTTGAAAAATTGTGTAGTTGATAATGTGAAATGAACAAAAATCCTCATCTGAAATGAAAGCACAATGTATTTTCTTGGGAGAGGATATGACAGCTCCAGTCTCTTTAATGTGACTGCACCAAGCCACGCTGTCTTCAGTCTTTTCCTCTCCTCTCCCTTTCCAACCTATGTAACTTGTACAGTTTTGTATCCAGATATGTGGATTGTAGCATGAGCAAAGAAATGAGTAAAGTAATTTGGTGCCCATGATCACAGAATGGACAGCATGGTGTTGGCTCTTCCATTATGAGAGCAAACAAAATTCAATTACCATTTGGATATGATCAATTATTGCCAAACTACTATCAATTATTGCCAAGTCTATTTGCTCTATTGGCATAAAAAGAGCAAGTACAGAAAGGATGTCAAGTATTTCTGTGGTAAAGAGTGAAGGCAGGAAGAGAAGAAACAGAACTTTAGGAGGCATTGAACAACAGTAAGATCATTTTGGGCCGTAGTTTTGCTGTGAAAAGCCCCCAAAGTGTGACAAAGAACATAGTATCAGAACAGACCCCAGATGGAGCTGAAAAGGCTATCAGCTGTGCTTTGCAGGCGTTCTGCAGAGCCTGGAGAAAAAAATGCCATGCAGCTGGTCAGTAAAAAAATCATTGCCATGCTCAGTGCAAAAATGGCACCGATATTGTACCACTACCATCACAATTTACATGCATAACAAACTTTCTCCAAGCCTTTTCAATTAAATCAAAGAAAAGCCTGTGGAAAAAGGCATTCACGTGTACTGATGCATTTTAGACTCTGACTGTTGAGTAGCACAAGTCTGTGAACCTACTCTATTTTCCTAGGGAAATACCTGTAATCTTTGTTTGTTAATTGACATAAACTAGCAAATATTGAGTAGAGGTATACTTATGTTTTAGTAGTCTTTCAAGTGGTGGTTTCCATGTAGCTTTTGAACTCTGAAAATTTGAAGTACTGATTTTGTACTTCAAACATGTACATGGGAATGATGAATCAGGAAAATAGTGAGAGTCCAGATAATGGTGGAGAAATGCAGGTGCTTGTCTCTTACTTTGAGAACAGGGATTGGATTGTAGATTATTTTAAGGTGCTATAACCTGGTATACATAGACAAATCTATATTTATTCACATCACCATATGTAAGCACTAGATATACTATAAATCCCAGTTTTAAAAACCTTTTCAAAAACTACTGAATATGATAGTTTTCTGGGTGCATATGAAAATTGTGTATATGAACATACTATTTTATCTGACTTTAATTTATGAGATGTGACTTTTAGAAAGTGACCTGGGCTGTAATTTAGAACCTGGAAAAAACTCACAACATTATTTACTGTAATGAATTTCTGTGGAAAGCAATGCCAGAAAAATTAACTGAAGGCACCATTAAGCAAGTGGTCAATAAAAAGGTAATCTAGCAAGGTCATTTATTTAGCAAGTGGAAGCAGACATTGTTGCCTCTACTTTCCACTTCCCACTGGCTCCAAAGAGGTAGAATACTTTTCATTTGCTTTTATTAGGCGGTTATTGGGGAGATACTGATGCCACCAGGCTCAAACAAGCCCTGATGCAATGGTATCAGATACCATGATCCATCAAGTCCAGGTTTTAACCTCACAAGCCAGGGCCACCATTCCCATCCTTCTGACTGCAGAAAGAGGTTCAATGTTCATGTGACCCTGACAGCAGTAACAACTGTATGATGTGAAAATTTTGTGTTCTGCTTTTCTGGGTTTTGACCCTCTTTTTCACCACATATGTACTTCCCTTTTTCCACCCTCAGTCCCAAAGGAACAGCCTGCTGAAACTTTACCACCATCAGTTCCAGTTTCAATATGCCTTTACCCAGGCACTCCCTGCCTTATGTGTTAGCACTGGTACCTTTGCAGAAGGCATTGCTGACCCTTGAGGACTTTAATCCCCAAAATACCACTGGACTCTCCCTTATCTGCAAACTTGGTTAAACACCTGTTGACACAGACAGCCTCATGACACTACCTGTATGTTTTTCAGTTCTTTGCTGTGCCACTGCCACAGCCAGTGGTTTCTCACATATTTTCCAGTGATCTTCTCCATGCCACTGTGTTATTTCAGCCATTAGGCCCAATTAGTGGCCTGATCATTTATTTGCAGATATTTAAAAGAATTACATGTAAAAATATATAATCTCTGTTGTGTTGTGTGTATATATATATATATATATATATATATATATATATATATACATACTGCACAATGCATTTCTGTCTGCAGAGGATCTCAAACTCCTCCACTGTGTAGAGCACTGAACTCCACAGAATCACAGAATGGATAAAGTTGGAAGGGCCCACAGTGGATCATCTGGTCCAACCTTCCTGCCCAAGCAGGGTCATCCCTGAGCACATGGCAAAGGATTGTGCCTAGATGGTTCTTGAATATCTCCAGTCAGGGAGGATCCTCTCTGGACAATCTGTTCCAGTGCTCAGTCACCTGCACAGTAAAGATCTTCCTCATATTCAGGTGGAACTTTCTGTGCATCAATTTCTGCCTGTTGCCTTTTGTCCCATTGCCTGGCACCACCAAGAAAAGCCTGGCTCCATCCTTTTGACACCTCCCTTCAGATACTGACAGTCATCAGTGGGGTTCCCCCTCAGCTGTCACTGCTGAAGGCTGAACATGCCCAGTCCCCTCAGCCGTTCCTTATGAGAGATGCTCCAGCCCCTGCTCCTCTTTGTTGCCCTCCAGGACCATCTCTAGGAGCCCAGAAGTGGACACAGAGTTCTAGATGTGGCCTCATGGAGCTGAGTAGAGGGAAGGATCCCCACCCCTGTCCTGCTGCCAATGCCCTTCCTAACATTCCCCAGGACACCATTGACCAGCAGCACCAGGGCACTGCTGGCCCAGGGACAGCCTTTACCCACCAGGATGCCCCAGGTTCTTCTCCACAGAGCTGCTTTCCTGCAGGTCAGCCTCCAGCTTTTGCTGGTGCAGTTATTCCTCTGCTGGGGGTTATTCTTCCCCAGATGCAGGACCCTGCATTGCCTTTGTTGAATTTCAGATTTCTTCTCTGCTCTTCTCTCCAACCTCTCTGGGTCCTTCTGAAGGGCTCACAGCATTTGGGTATCATCCACTCCTCTCAGCTTTGTGTCATCAGTAAACTTGTTTGTAATCCTGTTCTATGTTTTATTGCTTTTATTGCATCAGCTGAAAGAAAATTCAGGATAAATTAGAATATAGGGGCTACTGAGAGTTTTTTATTTGTACTGAAATATGTATTTGTCCACTGGTGCTACTGTTAGTATGGTACACAATTGCATTCATATCATGATAAAGAAAACAAGATAATGTTCTAACATAGCAGTCACTTTTAAGAAAACATGTTTCAGAGAAACAGATTTCACTGAAAGAAAAGAATAAAACTATTCTTGAAATAATCAAATAATTCTTTGTTTACTGCCTTGCCTTGAAAAAGAAGATGACATTATATGGCAATACAATGCACTTACCAAAATAACTCAACAGCCATCCTGGGACAGACTAAAAATCTGGTCAACTCAAATTTTTACTAACAGACAAATGATGGCTGCTTTTGCAAAATAAGTATGAAAAGAGCATAAACAAATGACAGTTCCAGTGCACAGTCCTCATTTTCAACAATTTAAATCTTAGGGACTTCCTGAGTCCAAGCTTGTACATTTGTTGCTGTGTATGTTTATATGAAAAGACATTGATAGAATTTTTTTTCTCCCATGAACCAACTCTTTTGGGGGTGGAATCAAATACTATTGTTGTTCCAGCCTGTGCATAATATAATAATGTCATGTTTCCAAACTTACACAGTCGGTAAAGTGATCCTGAAATGAGGATACTTAGTAAAGAATAGGAGGAAAAATTGTAAGACTTTTTTGCATATAATAAATAATTTAAAAAAAAATACCATAGAGAAATAACACTAGAAAAGGTTTGGGTTTTGTAATTGTAATTTTTTTATCCCCAAGTCTTTGTTTGCCGAATTTATAAATGTACAACTAATTAGACAGAATGTAATGTCATTTTATACTACTTACTTAATACAACATAATTCCTCTCATTGTCTTTATTAATACACTGTATTGTGACAGGAAGAAAAAACTTATTTAAAGTTATTTTTGAAATTATTATAGTGGCATTAGTAATTTGCCCCCACAACGCAAGAATGTACTGAGCATAAATACTGAAAAATATGTATCTATGAGATTTTAGATTTTAGACTTTTAAATGAATATGCATATATATATAACACAGAAGAAGAAAACAGTTCCTTGCATAGCATGGCAAAAGGTCACAGAAACTAAGGAGGTGTTGGGCCCCATCTTGATGACAATAATATGATACCTATTGCCCCACCCTCTACCCCTACAGTTACACAGAGAAAGGTACTGAAATAGTGTTATTAAGATTACAAAGGCAAATACTCATATGTAAAGATATTTAGAATACTATGGTCAGTTACTGGCATGTCTTGTTTTTCTGAAATAATAATAAAAAATCTCTGGAGATGAATCCTGTTTATCACAGGATCACAGAACACTTTGGTTTAGAAAGGACCTCTGGTGATCCTCCAGTCCAACCCCCTGCCAAGGCAGGGTCACCTGGAATAGGTAGCACAGGAACGTTTCCAGGTGCGTTTGAATGTCCCCAGAAAGGAGAATCCACGATCTCCCTGGGCAGCCTCTGCCAGTGCTCTGTCACTGTAAAGTTCTTCCTCGTGTTGAGAGGGAACTTCTTGTGTGTCGGTGCATGGACACTGCTCGTCATCCTGTCACTGGGCACCTCTGGACAGAGTCTGGCACCATGCTCTTGGCACCCACCTTTGAGATATTTATATGCAGTATAAATAGTATATAAAGTGATAACTGTGCAAGAACCTGTACTGTAGCAATAGGAAAGATCTCTCCATGATTAGGGCAACTGAATAGTTCTTGCTAAACTTTTATCAGCTACATAGTAAATACTGAGTCTCCTTTTCAAGAAGTTTGACTTGAAAATCAGATTCAAAGTACTCAGCTCTCATAAAGTCAAAGGTAATCCTGCTCTGTGAAGAGCTCTGATGAGTCAGGTCAAATTTTGTATCTGAGATGACTTGCTTAGAGAAGATATTCATTTTCCTGTGTGCAATAGCAAAGCTGGTTAATTGAGGTCCCTGACTTACCTTTTTTCTGACTATCTGAAACTTCCTCTATAACACATTTTACTACCTACTCAGTTAAGCTGATTCAACTCTGCATGTGCATTCATGCTGTGAGCCAGACTAATGAAACCATCAGTATTAAAAACTAATAATGCCCTTTTGAGGTTATTAGCAATTTCTGTTTGTTTCTCTCTTTTCTATGGGCCAGCTTACAGCACTAGCTTCACAAGTAGCTGAGGGTGCAGGGCTAGGAATGACTGATTTCATGGTGAAAGGAGACAAACTGCTGCAATAGTTTAGCCACTGGAGAAACCTGCAGGGCACGGTGACACCTCAAGCCTGGCTCTGGCAGGGCTGGTATCAACACTGATGCCAATTAGCCCCAGTGAGCTCCAAGCAGTCCAGTGTGGAGCCAGGTGCAGCTTGAGGTTAAATCCTCTCACCCTGTCATTAGTTGCCTGGCAAAAGAGGCCAACTCCCTGCCTGGCCACAACCTCCTTTCAGGTAGTTGCAGAGAGTAATAAAATCTCCCCTGATCCTCCTTTTCTTCGGACTGAACAACTCCAGCTCCCTCAGCCACTCCTTATGACTCACTCTCCAGATCCTTCACTAGCTTCACTGCCTTTTTCTGGACATGCTCCAGCACCTCAATGTACTTTCTGAATTGAGGGACCCAGAACTTGACAGAACTCAAGGTGTGGCCTCACCAGTGCTGAGTACAGAGGAAAAAATCAAAAAACTCCCTGGTTCTGCTGGAAACACTATTTCTGATACAAGTGAAGATACCATTGGTCTTTTTGGCCAGCTGGGCTCAGCCCAGATGCCAACCAGCATCCCCAGGTCCTTTTTTCATGGGCAGCTTTCTAGCCACTCCTCCCCCAGACTGTACTGCTGAATGGGGTTGTTGTTACCCAAGGGCAAGACTCAACACAGCTTTGTTGAACCTCATACTGCTGGTCTTGGTCACATTGTCTTGGAATTACTTGTTTTACAACAGTTTCTGCTATAAAATAGGCCGTTATCACTTCTCTTTCTAGTAATTGTTTTCAGTACTGCATCTATACCTATGAATTCTATAGGCATAATAATAATTTAACCAGTAGTTTTGCCTGATTTTAAAAGGTATGAGGTAGCATTCCAGGAGACATGTATCCTTTCAACCAACCAGTATAAAACATATAACCAGTTGCACCAGGGGATATTTTATCAGATATAAATAAAATTTTGTTTACCATCACCATCATGTGTGTTCATGGCCAACACCATATAACTTCATTGTTCAATTACCTGGGATATTTTTCTTGGATATCTGTTTTAAATCTGCTTTAGTTAATTTACCATTTTGCATTGAAAAAAGACACAAGTTACTGAATGTGAAAAGGAGATCAAATGGTACTGTTGCCTGAAATGATGAACTATTGTACTAAGTACTTCAGAGAGGCCCAATGATTTATTCTGGTCCCATGTACATTCACCCTACCATCACGGGCAGAAAATGTCATTATTATATGATGACTCATTATAGCTCTGTGATCACAGAGAACATTTTCTACAGATATTCAATATCCTTCCAAATTACATATTTCACAGAAGTAGGTCAAATTGAGCAGTGATTGAAGACTAACATTTCTGCAAGTATCCAACTATCCAGATTTTATCAAGATAATACTGTAAAGAAGTGCTCTGCATATTAAGGATGGCTTATCTTTTTGTAATAGAGATCTAAAACTGCTGTGGGTAATTCAAAGGTCTTTTCTTTTATGACCTCTTTTTAAGTTCCTGCTCTTATTCTCTTCAGGTGTTATTAACTCATGTTGTACAAGATCAAGGTAAGTTCTGAGTCACCGAAAATGTTCAGCAGTTCTACATTAGAGTGAGAAGAAAACAGCAAGGGGACTGCTCATGGAAATTCCTGATCATATGGAATCTTCTGCACATCACAGACATGCACTGGCACTATGGAGCTGGGGACTATCAAAGGGTCTGCTAGTGCATGTCTTTGGATATCAGATTTTGTTCCTTAGTTCTTGAAAGGGACTTTCAATTTTAATATTGTTCCTGGTGAACAAGATCATAGGAAAATGCATTATAAATTTGTGCCTACCTTTTATATTGCCCTTTACGTCATTTGTTGGACATTTTATTCACCACCCACGTGTTCTTCTAGAGATAAACCTGTCAATAATTACCACTTGTACCACAATGGTCATGCCAGAAGTCTGCAGGGTACATTCAACAATAGATTGTGACTGGGTGCCCCTGTCTGGGGAAGATGATGTCCATGGCTTCAAACAGAGGTCATTGACCAGCAGTGACATCTTGTGCCAAAAAGGGAATTTGGTGTCCAAAGAAGACATAACTCTCGTCACCATTAATTGACTCAGACACAGCAGCTGCAGATGAAGGCTCCACTGTGGAAGGCTATGTTTAAAAAAGATTATACTAAAAAAAAATCTGGTGAGCTTTCTGTAATAATGGTAATAATGCAATACAAGGAGAAAGAGAGGGTTTAAAATAGTACAATATAGGAGAACAAGCAAAAGGTACCAATTTGGCATGGCAGCTCAGCAAAATAAGTAAAAATACAGGACATTACCCACTGAACCACTACCAGATTTTTGGTAGACATATTAGGGGTGGTCAAAAAGAGAATTACTATTCTGTAGGAAAATCTGACATTTTGGAATCTGCTCTTATTATGATTAAAATGAAAAATCCAAATGTCAACATTTTCTATGATACAGTTCTAGGGAAGTATTTCTTGGAAATGTCAGAATTTCAGCACAAGTTTCTTGTTAACAATGTGAAATCATTAAACTATGAAAAATTGTATATATATGTGTAGATAGATCTTCTATTATTTTACAGCACATGAGGTTGATGCAAGACATTATTCAGAGCAAACTAAAATGATTCATAGCATAAATGAAAACTGGTGAAATCATAAAGAAATAGTCTTATCATGGTGAAATGACAAGTTTTCTTGTGGCAATACTTCCACTAGTTTCAGTAATTATGTAGGAATAATATTATGTTTAATGATATTGTCAGATCATTTTGATCATTAAAATTTGTAAGTCTATTTTGTAGAATCACGGTCACAAGCACAGTGGTTGTCTGATTATATAATAAACAGTTATTTATTAACTGTTAACTCTGAGTCATTCAGATAGTTTCTAAATTCCAAATAGTCAGTGTTTCATAAGGCACCCAGATATTTTTTGCCTTAAAAAAGCCCCATTTTTCTATTGGCAGGTGACCTCTTGGGAAGAAAAATAAGTTTGATTCCAGTAAAATAAACCTGGAACTTAAATGAAAAGACTGTTAAATTAATTATAGTTAAATTAATCTTATTTAAAAAGTTATTAAATGCTTGTTTGTGTATGGTCTTGCATTTATATTTTCACAGAGGTTCTTATGGACATTTAGCTATACAACTCTAATAACCGCTGAAAATATATTCCTTAATGTGTTATTTTTTAGACTTCAGTAAATAACAGCCTTGAGGTTTATAGCCTAAGTACAATATTTTTTCATTAGCTGTGTATCCAAGTTTTTTTACTGTTGGGAATTAATTTACAAAAGTAACACTTCATAGAAGATCCTTCTTATGCCCTGTAGCATGTTAAGATGTTGGAAGAGTCTTTTAATGTGGATTTCATTGCTTCAGAGCATTTATTAAATTCAGTGTTATTTAAAAAGCATTTATTAAATTTAGCCTTTCATTGACAGAATACAAGGGACAGAAATCTTACTTTCCTAAAAGCTTAAGCAGTACAGTTTGTTAAGGTGTCCTCACCAGGGCTTGTCCCTGTCCTGATAAAGTGTTGAGGATCCATCCAGCTCCCAGAGGAATCAGTTTACAGCAGTGTGTGAGTGTGTGAGTATGCGTGTGTGCATGCAACAGAGTGGGATTTCATTTATTCAAGTGCTGGGTACTGGGCACTGCCCTCACCAGGACTGTGCATGGCCAACATTCTACAAGCAACTCTTCATCCATTCTTTATTTGAGACCTGGATGTGAGATCTCAGGCACAGTCCTTGCATGTTATGGCCTCATTTGGACAGTCTGCTTCTTGTTTCAAAACAAAAATAAAATCATACTCAAGTTCTCTGTTAAATTACATCTTGAAATTAATAAAACTGTCAACACATCACAACACATCAGCCTCCACAGTACTTTTTTAAAAATAAAATACATTTATTTTATTCCATTCCTCTTACTTTAACTATGGCACAGAACTGAATGCTGTTTGTTAGTTCACACTTGTGATCTAACCAATTTAGTTTCCTGTAAAAGGCACAAAATGAGATGTTTATCCCATCAGAGCCATTTTTACCAACCTGTCTTGAGATGCACGTGCGCGCACACCCACACCATGAACATTTCCCAAGTTATGCTCCAATGGCAACTTCAGAATTTTTTTCTGGACCATAAAGGCCACGTGTACATCAATTTTAAAAATACTTCTGAACACTCATCTTTTCATGAGCATTTTAGATGTAATAGGCAAGTGTCTGTTGTACCAGCTCTGCTTCCTTCATACCTCTCTCACTTGCTTTTGTCTTGCAGTGCCTTAGTACTGCTCAGGGGGTGCTGCTGTAAATCAGTCACAGAACCCCCTCCACCTGTGCATGCCAAGTGATGGGGAGAAGCAGTCAGGCCATGCCTGCATCTGCTTGTAGATTTATCTCTTTCCCATCTCCACTCTGACCTCTTGGCCAGCTCCCTGCACTCCAGTGCTGTCAGCCTCATCTATGTGTGGGTGTTTCACAGCAGTTTGGTACAAGCCCTGTGTTTCCCCTGGTTCCAGGGCTCTAACACGTACTTCCTTCAAGAGCACAGCACACACATTTATATCCAGAATATTGCTCCCTGTGGTTCCCTGTCTTGCACAAGTACCTGTGTACCTTGGTACTGTCATATTTCACTTGATGCAGTAATTTTTCTCCACAGTTCTCGTGAAAATATATTTCTATCGGTTTATTTTGGTCAGTTATCTGTCACATTTTTACAGATTTTCCCAATCAAGGCTTAACTGTGTAAATCCTGTCCCTGTCCTACTACTAGTCCTTGCTGTTTTATGATAAATTAACAACATAAGGCAAAGTTAATCTTCCAGGTCAGTGTCTCCATTTTCCATAAGTCCTACGCAGTACAGCTTGGAAAATAAAATCTGTTTATGCTGCTACACAATTTAAAACTGCAGTGTTTAGTAAACCCAAATATTAATTTGACTATTATAATACTAGACATCTTAAGTAATTAACCTGGATTTTAAAACGGGTTTTTTTCAGACAACATAATTATTTGCAGGTTATTACATAGCACAGATGATTTGTCTCTGTCAAATACATTTTTGTTAGTTTTAACCAGTCTCAATACATCTGATTGCTACCATGCAGAGAAGTAGAACAAAGCAGATAAGTGAATGAATTTTATCCTAAGCTCAAAAATTCTTCAAGCATATCTACTCAAAGGACAGATAAATTGTAATGTAATTTGCTCTTTTCTTCCACTTCAGTAATTTCTTCCACTTCAGCCTCTATTATTCATATAATGGCGAGCTCTAGGTCACTGTATACAGGCAGCTGATACTTAGCAACTCATCTTAGTGGAGCTTAATTGATTTTCTTTTGAAAATTCTATGTTTCCTAAACAAAGAACAAAATACATTTCTACTAGCAGGATCCTTTTTTTCCTGAAAAATACATATGAGTGAGAACTTCAACAAAAAATTACAATGAACTCGAGTACTGTCTCTCAATAAATTTTTCTTCAGACATAATTCAATTTTTATTATCAACCAATATTTATGGAAATGGCTGTTAAGGACTTCAGGGATTAGTGCATAAAATCTTGTTTCTTTATTCAGATTTTATTTGTCAGGATTCTTGGTGCAGAGTTTTGGTATTCTTTTGCAATGTGATCACTTAAAGATTCCATTCTAAATGTGGTATGACAAAACAAACCCAAAATTTTAATATAAAACATAGGGGTGGTTTAATTGCTAAAAGTCAGCATAAAAATCCTTAAACATTCATCTATACTGACATCATCTTCTGGAATGTGTCTGAAGAGTGATTCCATAAGGTAGAATTTTGGGGTGTGCATTATTAAGGGCATTATTCATTTTTCCACTGTTGCTTTTTCATCCAATCCAAAATATTAGTGATTTCTCCAAATTTATTTTAGGAATGTCTAAGCATTATAGATAAATTGCCTTATTTCATTTCTATTGAAAAACGTTTCTTGCTTGCTCTTTTATCAAGAAGTGCAGGTCAGCATCTTCACCCTGTATTTCATCTTCACTCTGTATTTCATCTTCACCCTGTATTTAATCTTTAGCTAAAAACATTCCCTCATTCCATATAAAGGATTTTCTTAAGACATGTAGCCTGAGTGGCAGATCTAAGAGACAGCCTATCCTGTCAATTCACACAGATAAAACTTTCACTACCTTGCATCCCAACAGCTGAAAGGATTTTTTTTTTTTTATTTCAGATTAGAGAAGACATTCCTCCTAAGTAATAACCATAGAGATGCTGCTACAAAGATTTTGTTTCTACACCATCAAATTTTAGCCATTATCCATCTCATCCTCTCTTCTTCCTCTGCCTGCCCCTTCTGTACTCTGTTAACTATAGTTCCCTTCTCTGTATCCAGTTTGTATCCAGTCTTGGCAGTAATTATTCCTTCACAGGACCAAAATTATATTCTCTGTCACCTTGGAAAGATTCTCTTTCCATCTGAAAAAAAAAAATTCTTTCCACTTGGAAAAATTTTCAACCAAATACCTGCATGCTTAACACTCCTCTTTGCCACTTGAGAGGAGCTACTTGTACACAATTGTGTTGGTCTTTATCCTTTTCAAGTAAACTCCTTTTTTATTAAATTTCCTAGGGGAAAAAAATGAAAAAATCAAGCAACAGGTATAGTAACAGTGCTACTACTTGTCATATTGATGTGTCTGGTCTTTTTGCAGTGCTTGTGTCTATCTGATGTTTCATCCCTGATGTTTAGAATATTGCTTGTCTGCAGAAGAGACATTTTGTTATTGTTGCTATTACTTTCTAATACAGTGTCTTACTAACCCATGAGCAGGACTGATGCTAATATAGATAATGACAGTAACAAAATCAGCAACTTACTCTGGGAAATGATCATGCACAGAATGTTCTAATGACTGGAGAATTACAAAAAAGTAAGAATTAACTTCTTGCTCTCTTTTCCTTTACAGCAAATTCTGCTGTCTCTTCAGTTTCCAACATATGCATCACTAAATTAGTTCAGATTCTGGTCCAGTGCAAGGTTGTATGTGTTATCCAGAGTCACTTGATGAAAAAAAAAATCATTTAAATTTTTGGCACCTACATAAATGCAATGAAACCAGTATGAATTATATACAGTCTTCAGGTAGTCTTTTCTGAGTCACACTAATCTTGTGTGCAGACACTGCAACCAGCCCCCTGTGCTGGGATGGAGTGATGAGCTGGAGACAGAGCCTTACACTAGAAAGCAAACCAGAGCAGAGAATGCATAGCTCCAGAAGGTCAGTATGCTCCTTTCTGTGTTATACCTTCCTCTTATTTCTTTGGCAATGGTGCATCTGACTGTCAACAAAGTAATACTAATGAGGAAGTTCTGTAGTCTTAGGTTGCATTCTGGAATTGTTAAATCCAGGACGGGAAGAAGGCACTAGATCAATAAGGCAGATTAAAACCATAAAGAAAAAGTGGCAAGTTCAGCACTTAAATGGAGTGAAGTGCTTTAGACAGAGAATATATATGGATATAGATATAGATATAGATAGATATAGATATAGATATAGATATAGATATAGATATAGATATAGATATAAAGGTGTCACTTGACTTCTAGAAATATTAAAAAAATCTTTTGCCACCTGTGAGGACTTAGAAAATGCTGTTGCATGTCCCAAAACATGGATCAGAGAAACAAGTTCCCATAAAATAAGCCACCACAACAGGAATAAGCACACGTGACAAACCAGAAATCCCAGGCCTAATGAAGGTGATGATTTGGAATTAGAACAACAAACAAAATTCTGCTGTGCAGACTGTGCGAATTAAGGATAACACTTATTTGAACACAAAAAGTAGCACAATGGCAAAACTGTGTGAAAGGATACAGATGCCAGTCCAAGCTGTGGCAACAGCATCTATGCCCCGTGGATACCCATGACCTGGACTTTATAAAAGTAGTTCCTCCAGGAGAATGACTCTGGGACCCCCAGCACTGAAAACCAGGGTGAAGAAGGACCAGTGGGATGCCTCAGGGGCCCATGTGGTGATAATATCTTTTGCTAAATTCCTCTCTCTCTCATACTCTCTCTTTCCTCCCTCCACCCCCCACTACCTCTGCCCTTCCGGCTTCTTTCTCTCTACCTCCCATTTGCTGTTAAATAAAATCTGTGCTATTGACTTTGACATATGGACTTGTTTGCACCTTATTTTGGGCAGAACCATCTCTTATAATCAGATCTAGCTACCTAAAACTTCTCTTGAATATAGGCAAAATTCAAATTTTTAAAATGCTATATTTAACCAGGAACACCAACTTCAAGCAGGTATTTCATGTTTAACCTATTTTGAAGAATATGAGCAACGTGATAAACAGACACTTTACAAACTAGGCTTAATTTTCAGTGAGATTTGTAACATATATTTTTCTTTATCTCCAACAGAATATATTTCAATTCCTTCTCTCAGTATAATGAGGATAGTGAAACTTAAATCAGAACATGGATACAGTGTCCTAGGTCTCTATTTTTAGTCTACAATTTCTTAGGAGAAATTACAATATAATTTCCCTCTAGTCCTCTACAAAGCTCCCTATATTAAACCAAGCTATAAAAAAAATTTCAGTATCTACACTATGTTTTAAGCAAAATTTAGTAATCTACATACAAAATAACATAGAATATTGTTTAAAACAAGAATATTGTTTAAGCAAAATTTAGTTTTAAGCAAAATTTAGTAATCTACATACAAAATAACATAGAATATTGTTTAAAACAAGAATATTGTTTATCTTAACAACAATTTAAATGTTCAGTAGCCATATGGGATTAATGACCTAGACACCTGGATATCTACAGAGTCCATGAGAATTTCCTCTCACATATCTTGAACCTACAGTTCAAGTAAACATTTATGCCTGAGCTGGTCATTCAAAGCTCATTATGATGAACGACCACAAATTCAAAGGTACATTTCAGTTCTATTTTAGCCATTAATATTAGGATGTGATTATACCATAGAAGCACCCACCCACTGACCATGAGAAGTCTACTTAGTATGCATACATATTTATTCAGATGACTCAGACTCCAATAGGTCTACATTTTTATTTGAAATCTCAGTGTGTTGCCTATTGTGTGTACTCAAGTTCAACTTCATGGGGTGTTTTGGTAGCTTTTGAGTGCCTCACTTGTATTATTTCTGATTCAACACTAGACCTAAATCTGCTAGCACAGTCTGAAACCAGCTAGGCTTGCGTGACTACAAAGACCACACTGCTGAGGACAGAAATCTGTGTGGGATCGTTCAAATTCCAAGACACAGATAAGGTACGCGGGAAGTGAAAACTTCTTTAGTTTCTGAAGTTTTGTCAAATTTCCTGCTAGATCAATGATTGCTTTTTCAGCATAAGGATGGATGCAAATACCCTCTGGACTACTTCATTTGTTCTGGATAATCACATATTTCATGCTGACTTGTGACTTCCATACCCAGAGCCTGGCATGAAGAAATGGTAACACATGATATATCTGCTGTGAAACTTATTGCTTAATCTCAGTGCTTAATGTTTAGTGAACAGAGGATTCACCTACAGCAAACAAACCCACTCATATTCAGGAATACAGAACAGATTAAATTCTTTGAGAGAGGAGAGAGACCCTCACATGCAACTAACATAAGGCAGTACACTTTTTAGACCTATTAAAAAAAGAAAATCTGTGCTGCCATGTGCCCATATGCCTATAAATATATGTTGCATCTGTGTAGAGTTATCTTTATTTTGAAAGCATTTATCAGACAGAATGGTTCTTATTCCAGTTGGCCCACCTGCTCCTTATGGAGTTCTGAAATTGTAGTGTTTGTCTAGCACAGTGTTTTGAAACTGTAGAAGATCTAATAACAAAAATATACTTCTGAGACATCAGAAAGTGTGTCCACCAAAACCAAACATGAAGGGATACATTTCCTTTGTAAAATTTGTGTGAAAATTACAAGAATTTTAATGCATTTTAAATTATTTTTTTCATATCTCAACAGTCAAGAGATAATAGGACAGACACTACAACTGTATAGGAACATCCATGTAGTATCTGCTTTCACACTTTCAAGGCAGCTTTTGCCTGAGGGAGGCTCTCAATTATTCTAGTTATATCAGTTCCAAGGTAAGCTAAGGCTAAGAAATAGAGGTAGGGAAAAGTACCACATCTTTCTGTGCCCAGAAATGGTGGTATTGTAATACTGGTAATGTTGTTGAATCTAAAATTTGCTTGACACTGTGAAATGACCATAGAGTAGAAAGATGAGTTTCCCTTTATCATCATATTTCATCAGCACAAAGCATTATCAGTAGTTCATTCTGTCTAGGAAATTACTCCATCATATCCACTTGCTTGAATTTATTTTTACATTTAGAGGAATGGAACATAACCTGTCTGTGCTTACTTTTCAAAAAACTGGGTCAAACATTTGGAGATGTATAGAGTATGCTGTTCACAGAAATAATAGCCTATAACTCATCTGCTCTCTTCGGATCTGTTCATTCCCTAGGGAATTAATGTTATTTTACAGGCAGGAATCTCAAATACATTCAGTTCTTCTCTGGGAAACTACTATTCTTAGAGTGATACTTTCTCCTGTGCAATTGAAATAAAAATTCCAGTGGGAAAGGGAAATCACAAATTAAGCCTCTTTTATTACTCATCCAAAATATCAGATTGCAGCTAACCTGCAGGGGAAAAGAACCCTGAAAAACGAAAACTTCTGAATCAAAAGCAATGAATGGGGACTAAGAACAAAGGCTGACCAAATAATCACTGTTTGGACTGTTGGTGCTCCACTGTGTTGCTTCTCCAGTAGATGTCAGAGCAGTTAATGTTCCACACAAGAGCCAGCACCTGTGACTTTGAGGCAGCTTTCAGCAGCCTCTCATAGGTGTCATCCATTTCCTCCTTCTGTGCAGGTAGCCTGTAGCAAACACCCACAGCTGTGTCACCCTGTCTGCCCTTCTATCCTAACCCATAGGCTACCTATAAATGAATCTCATTAATCACTAAAGAAATACTCTTCAACAAGGTGATTTTCTAAGTCATTCATTTAAGTGAAAGTACTGAAAACTTTAAATAGAAAGAGTGTCAAGGCACAATCGTGGTTTATCTGTGAAACTCACTAAAAAGTAGTCTACTAAAGTATTTGTCTGCCTTCTGAGATGAAGTTAATTGGATTTCTTTCACTTTTGTTCTGATATTCCATAGAATGTTTATTAATTTTGTCACTTCTGAACAGGCTGCATTAAAGAATTTGTTCTCTGGTTTTGTCAGAGGAAAAGCTGGTGCTCATTCTCTGACGCTTGCCATTTGTTTTCACAGTCAGAACAGCTATTTTCTGACTGGGCTTCTTCCTGTTTTGCTTAAGTCACTTAGCACTTGCATATATATGGTCTCTGACATGGAGGAGGGCTGGGTGGTCCCCATCATTAGTTTTCATCTGAAAGAAACAAATGAACTAGAGCAATGAATTCTGTAATAGGCTCCCTGACAAGTCTAATCTCATTTCAGCACCTCATAGCCTGTATTTTACTCACAAGGTCCTATTTAAATTTGCTAGTGAACATTCATACATTCAAGTATAATTTGTTGTCTAAGGCATATAATTTCTTTAAGCTCCTACTGAGAGTTTCTATTCAAGTAGACCTCAGTGAACATTACCTCTATATAAGAAGCTTGCCTAAAGAGTGACATTGTGCTTATGACCACAGGAAACAAATATTGAAAGTTGTTCTCTGAACTGAATAGCTATGTTACAGTCCTTTTTGACTACAAAATCTTGACCTTTAATATTTAAAAATAACTTATATTTTCTATGCAACTGTTCACTATATGTAAAGATTTAGCCCTAGAGTCATCCTGTCCTTCAAAATTTTCAAAAATCCTTGGCAACAACAATGTGAAGGAAATATTCAAGCAACTTTATTCTATAAAAAGACTGACTTTAGTTCAGACTAGGAAGAGCTGGGTGTTGCACAGTTTCAAATGTTTAACATCCTAAATCCTACAATAAATGTTGCACTTTGAAGGCACATGTAATATATATGAATATGAACCTCTTGGATCATTCAGTCCAGTCATTTACTGCTGCAGGGAATTATGTCATGCCATATACTAGAGTTATCTATATGCAACATGACATTTTTGCATCCATTAGGGATGCAATATCCAGGGGTTATTTTGGATTTGCCCATTAGGGATTCATCCTGCAATGGTAAACTGCAGCTCCACTGTCCTCTGTGCAGAGGTCACTGAAATGCCCTGCAGTAAGTAAGAGGCAGCTAACCCTTCTTCCACTGAATTAAAAGCTGCCTCACTTTTTCTTGATTATGCCAGAGAGTGACTCTACATGTGGGCAGACCCCATGAGTGATGGAGTGACTAACCTTTTGGCATGTGAGCCCAGCTACCTTTCATGGAAGTAGAGCAAGTTAGCTTACCTTCACCACTGGAGGGAAGAAGCAAGATTCCCTTCTCTGATACAGCTAATAGACATTCCTCACATCTGCATTCCAAACTCATTTGCCTGGAACACACGTACAGGGTGTACATTATTACCAGTGAAGCTTCAATAGGGTCTTTTAAAGGAATTATTATGATCCTCACATGTGTTAAGATATCATTACTAAAGCAACTTCTGATGAATTAACTCTTTCAGTATTAAACAGTATGGGTCGTTCATAAATATTTTGGACTATGTAATGTACTACACATTTCTGCTTAGTGACCTAGTAGCTAGATACAAAAAGTCGGTGATTTTAATTTTTTTTTAATTATTTTTTGCTCAGTTCTATTATATCAATAACATCTAACTTTTCTCACTCAGTATCTTACTCCTTGAAATGTCCTTGAATTTGTGTCTTTGTCAAATGTCAGTAATGCAAACCAGTTTTCCTGTCACCAACATGAGCAGGGGAATGCAGTACTTAGATCTCCCTGCTTTACATCCTCTTTTCTTGACAACCAGCTACCTTCTAATCTTTAATAAGTTTCACATTCATTCAGCAATTCTGGTAAACAACTATCAACCCTAATTTAACAATATTTCCACAACTTTGCACAGATATATTTATTCATTTGTTATAATCCTCCAGGATTAGGTGCTTTATAAAGAAGTATAGAAGACTAATTTGGCACTTCTAACCTGGAAAACCAATTGCCCTTCACTCAGTTTCCATTATGCATTGCTTTAATGAATTACCTTTTCAATACCTGTTTTTTTATCTGCCACACTATGACACAAAACTAATGAAGTGATGTTCTTCATGGATATATCTAGTGACAATAAGTTGATTTTTTGTTTGGATTTTTTGTTTGTTTATTTTTTTAATGGAGATATTATTTCTGCTTTCTTTTCCCTATTTATAAATGATAAGGAAGTAAAGTTTTTCTTCTTTGGCTTTGTGAGAATATCATATTAAACCTCTCAAAAATGTTCAGGATCATTCTTAGCTGAAGATGCTCCATTGTTGACATTTTGACAAAGACTTTATGTCAGGAAAAGGTATAGACTGCTAGAAGCATATAGGAGTTAGCTAAACTCCAACATTTTAGTCCATGTGACTTTATCTTTTTCAGTCATTCAGTACCCTTCTGTCTTGTGATTTAAAAGATAACTCCAAAACTCATAAGATCTGAATAAATAACAAAAAAAGCCAATAAAACTGACTACATTTGTGCTAAAATTACATTTGTAGTGCGCCAAAAAAGATTGATTGTTTCTTTTTTCATATCAACTGTAGTAACAAATATGATCAATACATAACAAGATAATATTAGGTATAAACTAAAAGATTCACTGATAAATGCTTTGACAAGGCAACATGGTGACAGCATTCCATCCAAATACTCTAGGATTGCCTAGACCTTTTAAACTTTGGAGATGCATTTGGATTATCATGTAATATATGTAAATTAATAAACTGCATTATTTAAGGGAGAAAAATAATTGCAAAGAGCTTAGATGGCATGACTTCTTATTTAACCAGATATTTTTAGGGGTCCAACTCTATTAAGTTATATTTAATTTCCACATTCACATGCAGAATCTAAATCAGACTCATGCAAGACTACTCCATCAGTGCTGAATACACAGCTGGTTTTAAGGATAAAAGGAAATCACAAGAGGCCAAGCAATCACTCAGTGAAAAGGAAAATTTAGAAGAGCCTGGAAAAAAAAGACTAAAGATGAGAATCTGTGGTTTACCTTTTTACTGAATGGACATATTCAGTATTCATGAATTTAGTGTCTATGATGAAAGCTATGGTGACATCATTGATGGACACAAAAGAGGGAATTTTAGAGTGAGAGAATTTTTGAAAGAATAGGGTCAGTTTACACTGTGCTACAATTTGAAGAAATTAAGTCACTATTTGAGTAACACAAAAAATCATTTAATGGGGCCACTGCAACAAAACCATCATTACTTTCTTCATATCAACCCCAAGTGTCACAGAGATATTGCTCCCAATCACCCTCTTCATTTAGCTTGGCTTTCATCAGGTTAGTGCAGCAAAGCACTCTAGTGCTCACCTGCCTGGCACAATCTATTCAGCCACAAGTGGAGGCTGTTTATTGCCTCTACACAGATACTTTAATATTGCTGACATAGAGAATAAAAGTAGGAAGGAAGATGTGCCAGGAAAGCTCTGTATGCTTCAGTTGTCCCCAGAAAATGGGGCAATGTTTCAGTATTCATCAGGCATGCCCTAAAATGTGTGGAGCAGCTGTAATCTACCTCAATCTACATTATCAGGATGCTGTACAGTCTTTGCCCTGTCTTTCCACATGGCATGTCCTTGTTTTACTCTGTGCCCCTTGGCGATAACATGTCAGAGAAAATCTTTGGGGCAGGTTCATATATCAAGCAAGAAGATATTTATGAACTTCTGTTAGGTCACTTCCCTTCATAAATAAATGTCCACAATCTTTTGTAGGCCAACTAGCATATTTTATACAGTTGTCAACAGCATCCCAGAAAAAGCTTTTGTCAGTTAAAGGGAACTATTGCCAGAGTACCCACTACAGATGAATTTATACTTCAATTTCTTGAAAGTTGTGTATCAGAAAATATTTTCCAGAAGAAAGAAAACATCATTCTTAAGGCAGATAGACAAGAAATAAGTTAATTTCCTTTCCATCAAAAAATAAGAGAATAAGAATGCATTAGAGTATTTATGTCTGGAAATGCATTTCAATATAAAAATCTTATCCATTTTGGAAAATCTATAGGCGTGGAATATATGAAACAGGAAAGAATTACACTGTCTTGAACATTGAATTTAACTTTCCATTAACTTATGATTAAATTATGCTGATGTGAGGGTTATTGTGCCCTTGAGCCAAAGTTTAACACTCCACTTACAGTCTAGTAATAGAGATTTTAAGAAATGATGATTCTGTCATACTGCTGGAGTTATAATAGATATATTTGGATGACTGTTCACACACAAATGTATTCAAATGAAAAGAGCATCATATCAATCATGATCTGCAACACATCATGGATTTTTTCTGGCACTTTATCTATTTAAATTACATCTAAATTATAAATACTGTGAATATCAGCAGTTAAAGTAATATTAGCCTAACAACAGAGATGGATAGCAGAAACATTTTGTTATTTCACTGTGACCTGCAACTTCATTGCGTTTTATGATACTATTGCAAGAACTTGCCTCACCATTTTAACTTTTGTAGAGATTTCTGCATTATGCTCGAAACTCATTACACTGCAAAAGCGCAGAGCTTTGTTGTGAGGCACATACCTTGTGCCTTAAATTGCATACTTACTGACTGCATGGCCTATAAGACCCTGAAATAAAGTGCCCAATGTTAATAATAATAATTATCACTTTTAAATTTTACCTTTTTTTACCATTGTAAATGTGCAACATTTAATTTACTTCACTTGTTTTGACACCTTCCCAGCTTGTATCCTACCTAGTGATGCTTTTCTTAAACAAATATTTTTGAGGAAAAGTGGCAATGACTATACTTCAAAACCATATCCAGTAACAGGTTCATGCCTTGGAATGAAATAATCTCTTTCCTAAGGAAATTTTCTGCCTTTTCCCTATTTCCAAAATAAAAAGGGGGGGGGGGGGGGGGGGGGGTGAAAGCTCATCAAATCACAGGATTTCATTTATAAAAGTTGTAGCTAAGTAAAAAATATTTCATTATCTAAACTTCCCAAATATAAGCGTTTCAGTATAAGAAAAACCCCAACGTTTTTAGAGTAAGCCAAGCTGTTCCTTTTATTACACGTAACACGATCCAGGCAAGTCATCAGGGAGAAAAGGTCTGATTGCATATTCCAGTTCTGCTTAATGGCTGTCAGAGACTGAAATGGTTCATGCCTTAAACATTGTCATGAAGGAGTTTTGCCCATTATATCAAAAACTGTATAAAGAAGTTACAACCCCATAGGCCACGTGTCCCTGAAGAGGCCTGAGTGGAACTTTGGACTGTGAGTTCAACTGCATGGAGAAGACTGGCAGACACCCCTATTCAATCAGCTCAGGCCTAGGGAGAAACAAACAAGGCTGAGGGAAAAGCTTTTCATCCACAAGAAAGCCAAATGCATCAGAGAATCATGCCTGGCTGGTTTGGGCTGGGGCAGACCACAGCCCCCAGAAGCCAGGCTAACACAGACTCCCCCCTCACAGGGGAGGAGGTTTGGGATGTGTGGCGTAACCTCTGGTCAGAGGCACTGAGCACCCTTCACCTCCCTTACACAAACCAGCCCAGCTGTGGAACCCCCACCCCACAGACCACATCCACGGAACGGTCACGTGAGAAGCAGCTGAGGAAATGTCATAATCCATCAAAGGTCCCCCAAAGTGCTCCCTGAGGCCTTGCATCACAGGACTGCATGTGATGCAAAGTGATGCAGAGTCTGCTGTGTCAAACTCCCCCCGCAGGGAGGGTACCTGGACATTCCCACCTGGCCTGAACATATATTAATCCACTGGACTCCATGTTTTTTGGGGGCATCCTCACCATCAAGAAGACCAGCTGGAGAGTATCATTGGGACACCAGTGGGATCCACAGAGTTGTGATATTTTCTTTTATCTGTCTCTCTCATTATCTTTCTGTTCCCCCACCTCTTTTCTATTTCTTTCTCTCTTTCTCTATCATATTTACTATCAAGTAAAATCAATACTATTGATTTTGGCATATGGTCTTGTTTGCACCTCAATTCAGGCATTTGTAATAATTTTAATAAGAGGACAGTAACAATGACAAAGAATATCGACAGAAAAACAGTATATGTGTGTCTCAATTCCCTAATACTTTCCTAATCTGGGAATAAATAAATGTGTGAGACAGCAGCTGTGGCTCCCAAAGTTCTAATATTAGTTAAAACAATCATAGGAGCCCAAGAACAAAATGTCAGTCTGTCTCAATGGTCTCCCTCTGACAGGCATTCTTGGGGTAGAGTACAAGAAGCGTGGCCTGTACAGAGCGATAATTTCTAGAAAAGTGCAATTTAGTACCTCTAACCAGAGGTGATAGTTGAACCATAATGTTAAATATTCTCTGGTGGAGCTCAACTTTATGAATTTCTTCTTGAACCTGCTTATACTTTGACCTCCATGAGACTTGTGGTAATGAGATCTAGAGTTTAATAATGGAGACACAATGAAAACTGTTCCCAGTTTACCTTCTCCACACAATATATGCTTTTATGAACTTCCACTGTCTTTCCCTTCATCACTCTTTCCATTCTGAAGCATTGTAGCCCGCTTTGTCTGCCTTTACACTTCTGCTTTTACAACACCCTGTGGCAATGAATTCCAGAGTTAAATAAGTGAGGAAAATAAAGTCCCACATATTCACAGTGGTACAAACGATTATGTTATCTTCCTTAATTCTTTCTAATCTGAAGAAGTCTGGTCCATTTTATGAGTAGTCTTCACTTTTTAATAGGAGGTTGCATCAAAGCTTTAATAAGCTCTGTTATACTTCCCTGTGCCCGAGTTCATTGTTTCTTTTTGATAAAGGAAGACCACAACTTGCAGAAGTTTTTAAGTTAAAGGCACATCATGGATTCTCAGTGGCATAATGATTGCTCCATTTGTTTCTCATTCCTTTTGAAATGATATATTTCATGGTATATTTGCTTTTCTGACCATTATGGAGCACGTGATAAACTTTTCAGAAAACTAAGATCCTGATTTTTTCTGAGTTATTTTAAGTCATTTCAGGTCTATCATTATGAGTATATTTTTCTCCATGTGCATTGCTTCTCACTTGCCTACACTGAATTTCATTTGTCATTTTTTCACCTAATAATTTAGTATTGTGAAACTGTCCTGTCTCTCTAGGCAACCAGTTGGAGTTTCTACTATAAGAATATTGTTTCAGAGGCTGCTAACAGCAGTAAATCATGCAGACCTGCTGTCATGTGAGAGAAAATAGTTATTGTCTTTTCTGACTTGTATTCAAGAACCAATGGGAAGGTACATGTATATATCTACTTTAGGTGTATCTTCATAGGCAGACTGATATAAAATTAGGATTTATTTAAAATATAAATTTTAATTCTAATTATATTTTATAATGAAATGTACACAATGAGTTAAGAGAGCTGGGGTGAGGAGGGATGATTTACTTCTTGATAAGCCAAAAGTTTTTTATTAGCTAGCAAAGTAGATAAAATTAAATTTGATTTAACAAAGACACATTAATATTTCCAAGGATTTGGGTTAATCCAGTTCTTTGGTTTAAGAAACATGACAAACTGTCCATCTCTTGCAGTAAGAAAAAGGTAAGGGATTATATGTCTGGAACCTTGGAGGATTTCAAAGGAGAGATTGGCTATAAAAGCTAACATGCATCACCAAGCCAGGGTGCTCTCTAGTAATGCAACATGAACAGCATGATAAGAAAAAATAGAAAACCCCTGACAATCACCTTGTCTGGACAATTTATCACAAATCACCTAAACATGAGATAAAGGAAGAAAAAGATTGTTCTTTCTCATCTTAAGCAGGTTAAGCAGAGTTTTACTTTCACCACCCACCCTCCTTTAAACTTCTGTAGCTGTTTTGCCTCTTTTGCATGTCCTAAGAAAAATAATTTATTCTGCATTTTACTTACTATGGAGTTGGATATATGGTACATGAAGTGCAGTGATATGTTTTAACAGTAACACATTCCTTACCCAAAAGTGGAATGAATACAGTTTCCTAAGATGCCCATGACAGAACTCAGATTCCCAGGATAACATTCTGAGCATACACAGCATAACAAGGTGTGCACATCTTCATCTACTTAAAGCAGTTAGAGGAGTTGCACCTGGAGTGGAGCGAGCTGGGATTGGGTGGGATGTGGGAAGGGAGAGTGATAGTGAGGGTGATTAGTATTTCCTGTAACTATTGGCAATTGGGTTGGTTTTCCATACTGGCACTCTGACTGAACCCTGCAAATGCCTTGTAAGTTTTCTTCAGCTTTTATGAATTGGATATGAGTATTTTCACTTTATTATTCTTCTTCCTTATGATTTAACGAGGTATGGGACAGCAAAAAACTAAAATCATGGGAGTAACGTTTCTACCAGTAGGAAATCTGTACACCAACTCCCACCTTATGATTTGTACTCTTCAGTTGTTTCCTAATCCTTATAAGAGGACCTCTCTTCCCTCTAATGCTTTTTGAGGTTTTTTCAAACCCAGGTATCTCACATGAATCAGTTTCTGATTCCTCCCCTACACCTGAGAAGTCCATCATCCTTCCAAATCACCTGTTCCATATTGTGGAACATTTTTCTCAGGATATTTTTTTTATCCTGTTCTTTATTACATGTTTTAACAAGCAGTCTGATATTGGAAATTGGTCTCCAAACACTTTTTATGTTTTAAATCTTATTTTCCTTGAACCAGCTGTGCTATAAGCAGTAAATTATGCCCTAATTAGAAATTGAAAGGAGCATATTACCCTTCTAAGCAAAAGGGGTTTTAAATATGTTCATGTGTCATTTTACAGCACAATCCACTCAGAGTGATCACAATACTCAATTCCACATGAATTTTTGCTCTCAGATCCCATACAATTTTCTGGAAATCCAAAATTATCAGAATAAATTATTTCTATCTGATCTGCTTCTCATCTGAAAATCCAAGGTTCAAATCATATGCAAGTGATGTATTTTTTTCTCATGTAAAATAGCTGAAATAGAACAAATAAGAATTAATATAGAAATGAGGTAAGACTTATTGCTCTAATGTCAGTATGTACAGGTAAAACTGGATCCCAGCTAGGAACATGTTGTTAAGGAAAGAAGCAGGAATTATCAGGAAACTGTTTTCTTGGCTGTGATGGGTATCTGACAAAGAGCAGCTCAAACTCAGTTTGTGGTATCCATTCCTCTGAAACAATTATACTGGTAGCCTAAGGAAATTACCTGCCTCTAGCTTTTAGATATCTGAATTTAGGTGAGATGAAGCATGTCTTTATTGACTGCTACGCAAAGACACTGTAGTTAAATGAAGCGAAAGATGAAAGTGGGTCAATGGGGACAGAGAAGAAAACAAGAGCCTCTAATTCTTTCTAAGGTAATTTTAAAAATAAAGGTAAATTTATAAGTAAAGTTAAATTTTAAAATAAAATCAAAAAAAATGAAAAAATCCTCCCAATGACTACCTTCTCTGTGACTCTTGTCATAGGGACCGTGTCACCCTGTGGACATTCTGCACCCACTGAATACCTGTTCTTTGCTTTTCCTGGGGTTGCACTGCTACAAGTGTGTGCTGTCCTTCCCCTTTTGCATCAGGTGAACAGCAGCCCTGTTCATGCAGAGATTATGTACTGCATGTGTTGTGCTGGGTATGTCTTGTTAGTAGGGGCCCACTGACTCTGCTTCCAGGTCACAAGCAGGGAAGTAACAGTGTTTGCCTAAGGCAAAACATCTTGAGTGATTTGCTTCTTGGGGTAGAAAGGTATTTATTTATCACTGCATTCTCTGAACAAATTTCTGTAACAAGGGGGAACGTTTTACAGAGCAATTTCTTTACAAAATCACCTTTCTTTCTTTTCTCAGGTAATTGCATACTTCCCCTCTCTAAAGAAAAAAAAAAAGTGAATAAATAGATTCTACTGGTTAACCACTTAATTTTATCCAACACCATGCAAATCCCATTCTTCCAGTTGTAAAGCTACCCTTTTCTTTTAATCCTTACATTTTGCCTTTAGTCAGTTATCCCCAGAACCTTGCCCCATCTGTCCTTCCAGGCTCCTTCAATCTCTTAACATTACAGCTTCAAAGAGCAGAAGACTGCAGCTGGGGAGGGGATGGGAACACAGATTTTATGCAATGTTCAACTGGTATTTAGACAAGGAATTTGCCTGCAGCCAGTAGGAGAATGAGGTAGATTAAATTAGTTTGATGTTGTAAAGAAGTGAGTGACATTTTTATATTTTAATTAAGTGAGACTAGCAACTAGGAAAGAATAGGAATGCAGGAGCAAGGAGAAGAAAAATAAAAGGAAATGAAACAGCAGCTTGCAGGAAAAGATGAATAAATAAGATTACTTTTTAGATTCTGTATTGTAAAGCAGGGGATTATAACAAGATGAATATGAAAATGTGAAGGTAACAGGAAACATAAGCAGGAATTTATAATATATTTCAGATGACCTTTTTATCTTGGAGTCTGCAACAGAGAATAATCTGTCACTCAAGAAAGCTAATTTTAAAAGAGCATTCTGGGTATTACTGTCATCTAATGCACCTTTTTTAATATCCTGTTTTTTCATCAGAAGTGATATATCACAGGTCAGATTCCATTTCACTGCACATGCTGAGTAGCCATTCCTAACTCATTGACTAGTCACACTGGTTTCAAGGAGAAAAACCTGCAAGTAAAATGCCACTCTTTGAAGCTCAGACCTGACCAAATGTTTTTGACTGTCCATCCACTCAAGGTCTTAAATATAATACAGAAAAGTATTCATGAATTATGCTCCCAAACTAGCCAGAACTTTTTTGTACAAAGAGATACTGGTGTACTTTGATGTAAAATCAAGAAAATTATGGACCAGGTTATTTCTATTAAAATTTAGGCATGTATAAGAGATCACTGATCCTGTATACAACAAGAGCATCTACATGAGGTATGAAGGTTTTCAAAGGGATTGATTCAGATCCAGTGTAATTAGACTTCCCATTTATTTCTGTGGGATAGTACAAATTCCCAGCTATGACAAATTGTGTCTATTAAACACCCAAAAATGTACATTCTTTCCTTTTATTATATTATGGTTCAGTCTTTAATATAAACTTCCCTCAGATGTCTTTGACATTTTTAAAATTGCAATCTAAATTCTTTCTATTGTGTGCATAATATTAATGTCAAAAATATTCTAGTTGCCCAAGTAGTTTTCAATAAGATAATCCACTAGGCTTGAATATTATTGTCCCAAAAACTATGAAAGAAAAAGTTGCCTTCTGGAGGTGCCTATCACTACCTGAATAATAAGCCTAGACAACCAATTTAAATTAATCACCTAACCTGGTGAAGTTTATGTGTGTGTTGAGTCTTGCATTATGGGAATTTTGAAGCATCCAACTTTGACAGACATACAGAAGAAGAAAACATACATAGCATTTAATAATGTCTGACAGATTTCTTAATGCACTTTCCTGTGACACAAATGTATCTCGTCTAGTGTGGAATATGCTTTTTGCAAGAGTAGTCAACTTCTACTCCTCACATCATCTCTTTTTTCACTCTCAATGCAAAGACAAATTCATTGATCATGACTTTGACCAAAGAGGTACTTGAAGTGACAACCCTGTTATTTGATCTGGCTTTTGTCACTCCTTTCTCTTTACCAAAGTGTATTGTCATTCTATAGTTCTTATTGCAAGTCATATCTCCATATGTTTTCTTGTGGTTGGAATCATTAATTCAGAACATTCTTCTTTCGTCAGAATATGTGTTGACTTTTACTCAAGTTAAAGTTGAATTGTCATCGTGTTTTCATAAGTGTCACAAGCTAGACTGTAAACACTGAAAGCTTTTCTTTTAACTTCATTGTGTATGTTAGGTACAGAAACAGAAAATTAATTTAGAACAGTCAATTATTTCAGATTAATGGCAGTGATGTTTTTTAAGCTAACATTGTTTATTTCCCCAGCTAGTGTATTTTTATCCTTGTAATTTCCTCATTCATTCATTGTGTCTGTGTGCTTAGCTAGTCCTTACAAGAAGATTTCTGTGGAAATCAGAGTAAAGGCTTTCCAATTAACTGGACTTGAAAATAACTTTTGAAGTATTATTGGAATCCAAAGCTCTTCTACCTCTTTAAAGTAGCACTAGTGGTTTTGCTGGTTCATAAGAATGTGATTATTTGAATATTTCTGAGTCAATTTGTAAATTTTTTTTTGCAGTATTGTCCTTTGTGCATATTCACACAAGGAAGAAAATCATAACACCCATTTGTTATGGAGGACTTTCTTTTCCCCACTGTTTTCTAATTACAAAGTGACGGCAATTGGTTTTGACTAGTAAATGTATTAGTTTGAATAGCAGCAATAACAAAGGTGTTAAAAGAATTCTTCTGTATGCTCAAATGGGGGAAAGGCATAATGTTTTACTACTCTGTAGGGAGTTATAACACCTGTTTTAAATGTAAAGCTGCAGAGAGCATTTTAGCAGCTATCTGAACTCTGGAGAACAATAAAGTGCTTGTAAACTCACTTGAATAAGTTCACAACCTAAAGGGAAATAGTGAAAGTGAGAAAAAAAAATTGACACGTCACTCCAATTTCTACCATTTCTAAATGCTCACAGATGTTACTTATGTTTAGGAAGTCAGTTCACCTTACCCATGCCACCTAATTACTCTCTAAGCTCTTTCCTTTTAGAATTAAACGAAAGTCGACAAATACCTTTAAGCACTTGGACAATTTGAAGTGCAATTTTATGCTTCATGTTATAATCCCTTGGGAGAATTCAGTAATAGAAATATCCTTCTACAATGCACAATCTTCCTGGTTTTCTCCTTTTGATTGTGTTTCTATTTGTATTTACATATAGGATGGGAAATTGTGGTGCACCGACACCGAGTTTGTTAAAGGCTGAAAATCTAATTGTTGTGGGTTGATTCCAGTAGACAACTAAATACCACAGTCTGCCTGCCAGCAGACTAGTTAGGGAGATCATGAATCACACAAGGAATTAACAACCTAAAGCTGCTGATACACAGCTAGATTGTTTTCATACATATAACTTAAATTCCACTGGTCTTGTCACACGTGTGTCATCCAAATTGTATACAAGATAAAAATAGCTTCCATAGAAGCATAGACTCATGAAGGTTAGAAGGGACTTCTGAGGACTGTCCAGTCCAAACTCATTTTCAGAGCAGTTCCAGACAGAGAAGGATGCTTAAGGATGTTTGTGGTGTATTGACCCAGGCTGGATACCACTGCCCACCAAAACTGCTTTATCGCTTTCCCTGTTGGCTGCACAGGGGAGAGAAAATAGAATGAAAGTCTCACGGTTTGGGATAAGGACAGGGAGAGATCACACCTGTTACTATCACAGGCAAAACAGACTCAACTTGGGGAAATTAGTTTAATTTAATGACCATCAAATGAGGGAAGGCTAATTATAAATAAAGCCAAATCTCAAAAAGCATCTTTCCCCCACCTCTCCCTTCCTCCTGGACTCAACTTTAATTCTGAATTCTCTTCCTTCCAGAGGCACAGGGGTACAGGAATGGGGTCTGCAGTCAGGTTATTGCATTGTCTCTGCTCCTTCCTCCTCAGGGGGAGGACTCCTCAAACTTTTCCTCTACTCCAGCATGGGGTCAGTCCCACAGGACAGAATCTTCCACAAGTCTCTCCTGTCTGAATCCTCCCCATGGGCTGCAGTTCTTCACAAACTATTTGACTGTGGGTCCCTTCCATGGGGTGCAGTTCTTCAGGAGCAGACTGCCCCAGTGTGGGTGCCCTGCAGGGTCACAAATCCTTCAGAAAACCTGCTCTGCTGTGAGCTCCTCTCTCCATGTGGCCACAGGTCCTGTGGCAACCCTCTTGTCCGTACAGCCCAGTGTGCAGCTGGCCTCCTTCACCTCAGGGGCACCCTGCTGACAAAGGTGTTTGCTATCAGCACTCCACAAGGACTTCCTGCAGTTGCTTTCTATTCCATCAACTCCCAGCTGAAAACAGGGTGCAGGACTTGGCCTTTGATGAAGTTTCTAAGATACCTGCCAGGCTATTTCTCCAGCCTGTATAAGTCTTTCAGTACATAGAAGACCTGCTCTTCACTGGTATAACCTACAAATTGTTAACACCCCATCCCATGGTCCAGGCCACTCAAAAACATGTTACATGACATCAAACATGATATCAGTCCTAAAGGGGACCTGTTACCAACTATCAGGCAAGGATTTGGATCCCTTGTCTCACTATTTTGATCCCAGAAGTCCAACCAATATTCCAGCTAGTCACCCTGTCAATATTTAATCTGTATAGTCCTAAGCACACTATGAGAGAACAGGTTGGATGTCCTGCTAAAAACAAGGTAAACAGCATTTACGTTCCACAAAGTCCCCTGCTTCATCACAGAAGGCTGTCAATTTCATCAGGCTTGTTCTGTCATTTGAAAAATCACAAATCCACAAAGTCTCAAAGAAGTCTTTGCTTTAAATCTTAAAAATCCCTTCTTTGGTTTTCTCTGTGTGATAGGAAAAATTTGATAAAAAAGAAAAAAAAAATTCCTTCTGTTTCAAATCACTTTAATTAAGGTATTTGACTTTTCTATGCATAGGCACCTGCTATGATATTGGCAATTATGCCATCCAAAAAAAATTAAAGTTATAATATGTGAACTATTTATTTAAAGCTTCTAATTGAAAAATAGAAATTATTTCTACCAAGTATAAAACATGCAAAAACCAATTAGAAATTTTCCAAGAAAGAATAATGTTTCAGTATCTTGCAGTATTTAAACAGATGTGACATAAACTATTTTCAACAAATTTTAGTTAAATACTTGTTACCATCTTGAAAATAATTCACAGCAAACATTATTTTATTTTAATTTATAAAAAGCACTTTACTATTTCTGTGCATGTGTATATGCAGTAACATATTTTTATATTTTTCTTAAGTTTTTAATCAATAGTATCAAGCTAGTTTTGGAAGTCTGAACTATTATTCACCCAACAGGTTTAGAATTCTATTGCTTGCACTGTATCTCCACTCAGAGAATAATCCTTTACTTAATAGTCAGCTTGCTAAAATTTTGTGTTATCTTGGATAGCCCAATGTTGTATAGTTTTCATTGTCGAGTGTAAGAAAAAATGTGTAGCTGTGTCTTGAAAGCACAGTCAACCAGATAACTAGTGAATAATGATGGCTGAGATTAATTTATAGACATTTATTACTTGGCTTTTGTTAATTATTCAAAGCATCTTTAACCTTAAATGTGTAAGTCTGAAGTGGAAACAGAGGCTCTTTGATGGATAAGAGCAACTGGAAGAAAACTGTTTGGGCTAGGATAGAGAAGGTTCTTTATGGTAAACCAGTATTCTTCAGTTTAACCAATGTACTGTCAAAGGTGAAGACTAAGAAAATCTGGGTGAGAAGGCCATATTGGTGGCTTTTGGTTATAATGAAAAACATCAACTACTATTACTATGAAGAGTATATAATAATAGACCTCTTTATTCAAGCCACTTTTTTATATGGAAATTTTAGTACTAAACATTTCATATGGAAATTTCCATGTACCCAGATACAAACTGAAATAGATTCTGACATATCCTTATTAGTTGCTTTGTATTTAATCTAATTGATTTGTTTCCTTTGAAATAAATAACATTATTTCTGTTATCCAGTCAAATCCAAAATGATAGAAAATTTTAACAAATGGCCAGCGACCTTTTTTGTTAATTTACCATCATTTTTTTAATATCTGCAGCAGTGTGATCTGATCACTTCAGTAATTTCATAGGCCACCATAACAGTTTTCCTAAGTTATATTTTATACAACATACATTTAAAAATTCTAGCTATTAGTTACTTAAAACTCTGAGGTACATTCAAGAACTACTCCTTTTATTTTCCATCAGCTTGTGTTGGCATATTTTATTTCTTTACAGATATTGATGATAATGATGATTGTTGTTGTTATTGTTGCTACTATTATTATTATTATTTTTAATTATTATTAATCATTATGGCTTTCCCTTTCAATGAAAAGGGGTTAGTATTGGAGGGTTCTGGGGTTCTGAGTTATCTGCACCTATGAAGAATCACCTGTACTTCTAAAAAAAAAAAAGGAAAAAATTATTTTCTCTGAGCAAATAACTTCAAGTCTACTATTGAATACTCATCATATACCTTTTTTCCCAGATGAATTCTCCAGTTTCTGCTCTCTTTCCAGTTGCATATTTCCATAAACTATGGCTTTAATTACAATTTTTACAGTTTCTAGGAAATTAGCTAGCTTAACAACATCAGCATACCAATGTCGAGAACAGGAAGAGGGTGTGTTTGTAATAGGTGATCTAAATTTAAATATGCCTGTTAGATGTCTTAGAGAGACAGGAGAGATGAGAGAGGTTTAAGAAGCCATAATAATCTTAATAATCTAGTCAATACATTTAATAGAGCCAAGAGGAAGATTCAGGTCCTGCTAAGCTGTCTATAGGTGTAGAAAATGCTCGTAATGCTGTCTGAGGTGTCTCAACAGAACTGAAGCTCCCGCAGGACTCTGCCAGTCATGACAGAGGCTCTACAGGATTCCCACATCCCTCTGGCACAGCAGCTGTTGAGCAGACAGAATGCCCTGAGCCATCCTGACAGAAGCTAAAGACCTGGAAGCCTTCATGACAGAAGCATTTTGTCACTTGACCCCAATCTCCCTTGCTTATCAGATCTATCTCTTTTCTAGGGATAGATCTTTAGTGACCACTGTATTCTGTGGCCCAGACATAGACTTTACTGTAATTTGATTCACTGCTGACAATCTACAGATGCCACTGTGATGACAGAGCATGGCAGATGTCACAAAATGACAGAACATTTGAGACTGGAAGGAACTGGTTGAGAACATTTAGTTCCACTCCCTCTTCAGGTAGGGTCAGCTAAAACTGGTTGCCAAGGACCACATCCAGCTGGACTTTGAATAGCTCCACAGATGGAGACTCCACAGCCTATCAAGAAATCTCTTGTAGTGTTGGATGACTTCCAAAACAAACAAAAATGTTCTGTGTTATCAGACAGAGTTTCGTGTTTTTCAATTTGTGTAATTACCTCTTGTCCTGTTGGTGAGCATTACTGGGGCAAGTCTGGCTCCCTCTTCTTCACATCCTCTCATGATGTATTTATATAAATGCACTTGGAAAAGAACTCCTGCCCCTCTCTGAGCTTTCTGCACACAGGCTAAAAAATTCCAGCTCTCTCAGGATGTCATTGTACAAAAGTTGTTCCAGTCCCTTAATAATCTTCTTAGCTTCAATATTTTACAATAACGTACAAGTCATAAGTCTGGCCTTTCCCCCTGAGAAAACAATGGCAAATGCATCTCTGATGCCCCAAGCTTCTGCACAGTAACTTGAAATTTTCTCATGAAAGATCATAAAAATGAAAAAAAAGAGTTCAGATTAACAAGTATCTCAGGTTACACTAAACTCTTTTGCCTAAGCACCAACAATTTCAGAGCACTGCTCACTAGCACTGAAAGGGAGACAGCTGAGGTAGGATTTAATTCTCTAAACACAGAAAGTTGATTTCCTATGGTGACTGCACTTGGATTACAGTTATGCCTCTAGAAGCATCTTGTCTTACCCATGTATCCATTAGTGTATCTGATAATCCAAAGCAGTTCCTTCAGTTAACATAGGATCCCAAAAATGTATCTGCTTAGCCAAAATAATTTTTCTCCTAGTTTGTGTGGAGATCCCTTATTTCTTCATCTCCCTCTGTGTTTAGTTTAGAAGTCACCCTGACAGAGACATCTAAACCCATTATATCCATATAAAACATGGAGTTTATAGGAGACACTATGGCAAATAAAGACCAGGTAAAATTTTCAAGTGTACCAAAAATGGCACAAAATTCTTATCTGTGAATAAATTAATTTTGTCAGAGGAAAATAAATTACATATATATGTATATCTTTCATTGATCACTGGGAGATCTAAAGTTGTTTTTTTTCTGTGACTGGCTCTAACTAGATGATGTTTGAATTCATCCTCAATGAATGTAAAACTATTTTAGCCCAGTTACTGTCATGCTAGGGCTCCAGTGTGTCACATTGGGGTTTAGAATAGTTCTCTAGTGTCAAATGCAGAGTTTTTCCTAGTTCTGTGTATGGAAAATAAGGTCAAGGCATTGATATTGTGAGCTGATACCTAAGTAACCAGTGCCAAACATAGAGGAGGAGCACCCTGGAGGATCTAGCCGCATCATAATGGCTTTGTTTTGTTGGCGAGGAAAGATATACAGCTAAAGTTAAACTTTATCTACTATCATTTGTCTCCTTCAATAATATACAGCATCAAATAAGACCTAAAATCTATAATGATACATCTTTTATATTAACTGACCAATGTTTTAGATCAGTCATATGAATTCCCGCTATTGCTACAACTGAGACAAGAGTTAAAGTCTATTTTATATTGTGTAATATATTATTTGATATCTAGAGTCATATAATAAGCAATAGGCATATATTGGCCATGGTTACTGAAAGATTTTATCATCTGGATTTTTATATCTATATTTTATTTCTTTGTGCTCTATTTTGTCATTTGCTGTATGATAATATGTGGTTTGTTGAGCTGATAGTGTTCCTGATACTTTGCTGCAAAACCACAAGAATCAATAAAAGTATACAAGGAGACAACTGAGACAGCCTAAATCAGAAAGTTTTGAGTGCAAAATAAGTATTATATGTGAGGGATAAATTATTTAAAGTTATCATGGATGTGCACATAATGGAGTTTTGTACATGAAAGATAATACTGCAAAGAAAAGTTAAATTATGCTAGCAACATAGCTTTAAGGTAAGCCAGGAGTTACTTGGGGAAAAACCAAAATAGGCCATAAATATATTGAATTATTTTCTAACTATATTTTGATATGGATTCTCTTCAGTCTGCTTTATATTCATTTATGGAACTTTGGGAATAATGGAAGATACATGAAGAAATGCAATGTCATTGAAATGGAACGAGCAGAGTTCAAACTCTGATCAGGGACTTAAGTTATCACCTTTTGGATTGATTCAGTCACTAATTTCAGTATCAGTCAGTATTGGATCCATTTCTAGAAGTACTGAAAAGTCCCTCCTCTAGGCCGTTAAGAAGATTTGGAAGCCTAGCAGTAACACCTGGCAATGCAAATTAAACAAAAAGAAAGGTATCATTTTGAAAAGGTGAAACAAAATGTAGTACTGGTTAAAATGCATTCATAGGTAGGTTTGTGTGTTTTGTGGGCTCCTGAGAAGGAGATGCATCTAAGGAATGTATGAAGTATGTGGAGAAAATATAAAAGGGCCATTACTTAACTTCTACTCAAGGTATATTGAGAGATATTCTACTGTCTCAAAGACTTCTTGGAGCCCAGACCTCTCATTAAGCTATAACAGGTTTTTGGTTATCAAAGCTATGTTAGAAATTAGAAATTTCAATTAAGAAATTTGTTTTGTATTTTAGAGTATTACTCCCAGAGGGTCTGGTTTAAAGGTAAATTTTGTACATTTCTATCTCTAAAATATACTCTCCACAGAAACAGTACATGCAATCCATGCTTTGGTATCATTTTTAGGGTGTTTATGTGTAATATACTATATTGTTTTCAAATAATGCTTTGAGATTTGAAAAAAGTATTTTTTCATTTGCTAAATGTGACTGCAGGTCTGTTTGGGAATATAGTCACTCCTTTTCATCCCATGCAGCAATGAAATTATTGGAGAAAATAAACCACATTGATGTTCTAATGAAATGAGAATGCCGTGTGATCTACATGAGGAAGCAGTATTGAAAATGCATTCTGAATTATCCTATGTAACACTCATACAGTTGCATAGTTCATCATCAGACTTTATCTGGGAAAGACAGGAGCTGAAGATATTAAAATTTAAAAGGCACATTTGCAGAGAATATGTAATGAGTTCAAGAAAGATGATTGCAGCCAACTATTGTACAGAACATGTGTAATGAAAAAATCAGAATATATTTCAGGAATAGATAGAAAGAGTAAAATCTTTATTAATACTCATAAAATCTAAGTGTCAGAAAGCAGCATAGAAATCAATGAGATTAAGCAAAAGTCAAAAGGCAGATGGCAGTGATTTCAAATGCAGATATGGTAGCATAAACAGAAGAATGTACAGATCTTTAAAAGAAGCAGAGCAAGTAAAGCCATTGTATAATGTGAGTAGTTGGCAGTTGTAAGTTCACAAGGATAAGGAAAACAAAACTAAATACTATTCTTTCCATGCATAAGCTAAATAAGAACTTCTTATATGGATTAATTTTTGGATATGGTGTAGGAAGAACATGGGAGTTAATTAATAAAAATATACATCTAAATAGAGAAGAACAAAATAAATAAACCTCTAAAATGAGGAGCAAATTTCTATTGTAGATTGAGTGTACTCCATTAGATTTTTAGTAGGTCAGTTGAGTTCCATTACCTACAGTGGACTCAGGCCCTAACATGGAAATAATGTGGCTGTATTGAAAAAGCAACATTTTCACCACCAAGTGATGCACAGGACCTGCCATCCTGACAGTACAGGTGTAGACTGACATCTGCCCTTTCCTCTCTTGTAAATTTATACCCATAAAATATATTGCTTCTTTTCAAGGATTTATTAAAAAAAAAACATGCATCTTAAAAATAATATAGATCTATTAAAAGGAAAAAATATTTCCTTTGCATATGGAAAAAGAATATTAAAGAAAAAAAATCAATATGAAATGATCAGCACGGTTATGTCAGGAAACCTAAATTCCTCCTTGTCCAAGATTGGCAAGAGTAGTCTAAGAACATCACCTTTAAGTTTCTGTACCTAATGCAATTCATCAAGCAACTCAGAATTTCCCCACCACAGAGCAAATTTTCAACAAATGGAAGAATTTTAGAAGACCTATGTCAAGATGTGTAAATATAAACCTAATATAAAAAATAATATATTGAAAAAAGAAAACAGCAAATTCATTATAAATAAAATGTTACAAACCAATATCAGCAAATAAACAGGTTTTGACCAGGAAAATATCCCAAGGGCTCTGCCTAGTCATAAATACTTTAACTATTTTCATTTTTTGCACGATACTCGATATGGCAGATTGAGTGCCTTGGCTGCATATTTTTTGACAGTAGCAGCATAGGCAACCCAAAATACTCATCTGGAGGACCTGGCAGAGAACATATGCAAGGGAAGATGTTCAATATGGACAGGCAAGCTGGGCCTTTCATTTTGCTATGGCTATTTTTGCAAGTGATAGGTTGGGTCAGATCCTGTTCCAAAAGAAATCAAAGGATAAAAGTCCCTACTGTTTAATAAACAGGAGAGGTTTTCTCATCAGAAGAGCCACAGAGATCAGCACAAGAGTTCCTTCTACAGAAACTATTACTAGACAGGTGCTGTTTCGTGCACTGTTGGAAATATTGCACAAAATTCTTCAGTTCATAGTTTTCACCACTAAAGACTGCCTATGTCTAAATCACATTAGAGATATAAAGCCAAGAAATTAGGGACATTATTTCTGGTTTTTGAAATATATTTTGAAAAATATTCAGATAAAGGGGTAAAGATCACCTTCATCTTTGCTTAGAAAGGACATTGGAAGGTGAAGATCAGTTTGAATTTAATCCAGTATCATACTGGTAGCATTATAAGAGATGCTACTCATATATAGTCATAAATGATATCTACTGCTAGAATGTGTAAGCAGTAAATTCACTCTTGTAAATCTCTCTAGGATCTAAAACTGGAAGTCCAAGTTGTAAAGCAAAATGTCAAGTTTCACTGAGTTCTGAGCTGAGGAATAGAGTGGTAAACTCCCCAATATAAGAAACTGAGATCTGTGGGAAAAGCTTAAAACATATCACTTTACTTGGTTTGAATGAAATACGATTCATATATCCATTTTCAGAGAATAAAAGGCTCCAAAATCTTGGTCCATGGAGAAAATTGTTAGTGGGATGGAATTCTATTAGGTCTGAAATGTCTACTTGCTTTAGCAACAACCTGGCATCAGCTTTCTCTCAGACATTAAAATCAATGGCAAAAGCTCAGGCTTCAATGCATGGACCATAAGGATAAAGCTAGCAAGGTTTCTCCACCTTTTCTTTTTTAAGTTTAATTTGTAATCAGAAGATAAATTCACTGGCATGTTTTGTTTTTTTCTTGTTTCTGCAGTGACACAAAGTTACTCTGAAATCATCTGCATTGATGACAAACAGACAAAAACTTAGCTTGTATCAAGTTTTGGCAGATTTGCTGCTTTTGCACTGCTGAAGGAAAGTGATAAGCCTGACCCTGTGTTTCTAGTGGTTGTGTGAGTCCTAGGGTTTGTCTAACAAAGACTGGAGAATATATATTCAACTATACAGCAACATATGAGGTTGTGGTAAATGTTAAAAATAATGGAAACCGAAAAGAAACCTAATAATCACTTCATCAAGTATTTCTGTAAAGCACAAAGAAATATTCTGTCCAGTTATTGTGATATATAGACAGGTTTTTTTCTCCTTTCTCCTCCAGTTTTATCAGTACATCTACCTGGTGAGTTTCTGTTTCTTCTGAAAAGCGCAAGCCAAGTAGTACAAGAATATGTTACATGAAGCTGGCAGCAGAGCTGATCTTTTTCTCAATGTCTTTGACAGGAAAATTTATTGAGAACTTTAGAAAATTTTTTTATGAATCAAAGCTACTTCATCAATAAATGGAAAAGGTGCTGCTCAATAGCAATTTATAAGGTACCTTTTCTATTATCATTCCTTAAATTAAGATAACATTTATAAGCATCAGATTAATAAGGATTCCTAGAAGTAGGCTTCTGAATAAATTATATCTATTATAACATTGCAGAGAAAATTATTCTGAAATACTCAATAAATTATTTAGTGGCAACATTAGACATCGTGGTTCAAGCAATGACTTTTAAATAGCTTTCAATCAGGAAAATTTCCTTTGCAAGAGGATGTGCCATCTTGCAATTCACACTACTGTGTGACAAGATTTTCAATCCCAAATGTTGTCAAGTTACTCAAATATGTCTGTTATATAGAGCAAAAATACACTTTTTGTTAGACAGAAACCATATCAAGTATGCTCCTTCATATCCCTACTACATCTTTTTTAATTTAACAGCATACACATCAATTAGTTTTTATTTAAAATCAGTTAAAAACTAATGGCATTTAAGAATTTTGTCAACAGTGACAGTCTTGATTTTGTCCCAAATGATCATAGAAATGGAATAAACTTTATGTTTAGTCTTTCTGTCATTAACATTCATTGAAATTAGGTTCATAAACTCTCTTCGAAGAAATTAGGTTTTAGTTTAGCATCTCTCTAATTATTATGGTTACATAAACTACAGACAGGTCAGTGGAACAGTATGTGAAGCTCATCAGTGTGACTACTGTGACAAACACAGGTGATACCTAGCCACCCTTACCCTCTCTAAAATTGATTTGCATGAAGCAATTCAATTTGCTTCAATGAATGACTACTATTAATGTGCCAAGAAGTCTGATTTTTAGGTTTTTCATTGAACTCTTGCTGCTTTTTAAAGGTTCTGTGGAAAATTGCTTTTGGGGCTCTTGGGCATGAACAGCACTTTACAGTGCTGCTGCCTTGTCAATACTGCTTAAAGTACTCAACATTAGGAAAGGAAGTGATACAGAAGGACAGGGAAAACCAGGCCAAAACACCTATCTGCAGAGACATCAGAATTGTGTTTGCCCTTCACTATTAGACAGCAGACTACCCCAAAACCCAGGAGAAATAATATACAGACAAAGAAAATGTAAGTCAGATTAATCCCACGTGGAGCTATAAACAATAACAGAAACTGGTGAGTTTTTTTGTTAGTATCAGAGGCATTAGTTAAGTGTGCACTTCCAGATTATAACCTGCTTGATTTCCTTTGAAGGTCATTGGCTTTGGCATAATCATAACAGTTCCAAATTAAATTAACTACGAACACTTCCATTCTAAACCAATATATTGGGTTTGGGTGGCCAGGTTTTGGTAGCAGAGGGGATACAGGGGTGGCTTATGTGAGAGGCTGCCAGAAGTTTCCTCCACATCCTGTAGAGCCAATGTCAGGTGGCTCCAAGACGGATGTGCCGCTGGCCAAGGCTGGGCCAATCAGAAACTACGGTAATTCCTCTGTGATAACATATTCATGAAGAGGAAGGAAAAAAATTTATTGTGCAAATGTAATCGCAGCCATAGAATAGAAGAGTGAGAACACATGAGAGGAACAAGTCTGCAGACACCAAGGTCAACAACAGAGGGAAAGAAGGCACTCCACGCACCAGAGCTGAGATTCCCCTGCACCCTGTGGGGAAGACAATGGTGAGTCAGGCTGTCCCCTGCAGCCCACGGGGATCCACAGGGATGTGGAGACCTGCAGCCCCTGAAGGAGACTCATGCCAGAGCAGGTGGATGAGGGAGAGGAGGCTGTGAATCTACGGGAGGCCTGTGCTGGAACAGGCTCCTGACAGGGACCTGCAGACCCAGGAGAGAAGAACCCAGGCTGCAGCAGGTTTCCCAGTAGTATTTTTCACCCCATGGGGAAACCACATTGGAGCAACCCATCTTTGAAGAACAGCACCCCGTGGAAGAATGACCCACATTGCAGGGGTTTTGGGAGGAGTGCTCCCTGTGGGATGGGCTCATGTTGGAGAAGTTCATGGAGAACTATCTCTCATAGGTGGGACCCCACAGTGGGGCAGGGGAAGGACTCCTCTTCCTGAGCAGAGGCAGAAACAACCTGTGATGACCATAACCCACACTCACGGTTTTCCTGTGCTTCTGGGGCAAAGAGATGGAGCTGGGAAGGAGGAAGGGATGGGGAGAATGTGTTTTTAGGGTCTTGTTTTACCTCTCATTATCTTGCTCTGATTCCACTCATAGTAAATTCAGGTAATGTCTCTAATTCTAGACTGTTTTGCCTGTGACAGTATTTGATGAGCAATCTCTCCCAGTCCTTATCTCAAGTCATGAACCCTTTGTTATATTTTCTTTCCCCTCTCCAGTTGCAGAGGGGAGTGATACAGTGGCTTTGGTGGGTGCCTGGAATCCAGCCAGGGTCAACCCACTATAACCAGATTTTCATAAGGCTCTTTTCATTAATGATATAGAGTAGTAGAGTATAGTAGATTCATCATGTCCCATTATTTCAATTACTTTGGATTTTTCACTTAATATATATTTTATATATATATTTCATTTGCATTATATATAGACGTTTATATTATGCATATAATAATTCATATACAGAAGTAGTTTAAGATTTTCATTCTATTCAGTATGCATCTTTTATTTGAGGAAATTTTAAAATTTAATTGTAGTTTGAAAACTTAGAGTTAATGGAATAGCTGTCTAGAAGACTGAGATGAAAGGAGCATTAGCTAAGTTGTTAGAGCATGGTGCTAATAACCCCAAGGTCATGGGATCCCTGTATGGACCATTCTTTTCAGAGTTGGACTTGATGAGCCTTGTGGATCCCTTACAAGTAAGAATATTTTGTGAAAGTCTGATGATTAAATAGTTGTTACTGCTTGATACTCCAGATGGTACTATTAATTAATTAATCAATCATTTATATAGTACTATGAACATAAGTGGCACTGTATGAAAAATAACTTGAGTGTGCTGCGGAGTTCATAATAACATGCCATACAAAAGAAACAAAGACAAAGCATGGGACACATGGGAAACTGCAGAGAGAGAACAGTGGTAAGTAATACAGGGAAGATTGCCTAGAATAAACGAGTCCTCCAAAGGGGTTTGAAGGGAGACATAAAGGCATATGGTCTGTTCACAGGGCTGCCAGAAACCTCTTAGGTCAGCTCCCTGCAGACAAATCAAATTGAAACCACTTTCATACACCCTCCAAGTTCTATCTTTAAAGCATTTTGGGGGTAAGTTGCCCTCAGTACTTGCTCCTGGAAGACTGGCCCAGAACTGTGCTCTGAGAGTTAGAACCTGTCTTCTCATTCCAACTTCAGCTTATTCATAGGGGTTGATACTCACCTGTTCCCGTGGCAGTCAGATCTTTTATCTTTAAAAACAGTTCTCTTTCATATGCTTGCCACCATGGCATACTCATACAGCAATATCTTCCCTCATATTTAATTTTTGCAGGATTAATCTCTTATCCTGAGATTAAGGTTCTTCAACTCCTTAAAAAACTCTCCATCTTCAGATATGATTTCAGTACATTTTTCTGTAGTATGTTAACAAAAATGGAACAATATTACATTTGAAATCTCATACAGGCCTTTAAAATGACACTCTGCCAATTCTTCTCCTGGGAAAACCTCTTCAGATACGCTAGAATCATCACTGAATTTGCACCACTGAATTTTCTCTGTGATAGGAGGTAGCCATTCTGTAATCCTGTCGTTAGCTTGTAGCACTAGTCATTTCACAGATGAAGTATCTCCTAGAAAAAACTCTTTTTGTTACCCAAAGCATTAGGCCAATTCAGCAAGAGGACAAAATTGGCCTACAAGAATACTGTCAGACATCAGTGATATCTAGACCCAAAAAAACCCCTGAGATATGGGTGATCCCTTTATCTTATATGCACAACTGCAAGCAGATGGAGGATTCTGTTATCTCATCCAAAAGCTTCTTCATCTGAAGGTGGTAGGAACCCAGAGTTAAATCCAGAAGAATCACTATATACAAATTTCTTTTAGCATGATAGCATATTGGACTGTTTTTTCTGACTTTTTGGTATTGGGATTTTATTGTTTGCTAGAGTCCAGACACTGCTTTCACCAACATGAAGCCTTTCCATTGCAGGACTCCCTTCCTGTCTTCATTCTCAAGGAAATGTTTTCCTCTCTAGGTTCTCCATACCTCCTTACAAAGTTGATGCTCCTAAAAGAAACAGGCTCTCACATCCTCTATTCAGTTCACTGCACTAACTAGTTTACCTCAATGCATCTAATAATCTCTGTCTAATATTGAATCTTAGTTACTGGCATTCTCCTCTGACACTTTCATTTGTTTTGCACTCAAATCCTAATCTCATTGTAGATGTTTTCAGAAGTCACAGCTTTGCCACAGTAAAACTCCTATTTGATTTTTACCCTGTTTTTTCCACTGCTGGTTTCTTAGACTTTAAGCCTGCTACCTCAATTGTCTCTACTGTCTCATTGGAGGGTAGCAATTAACTGCTTTTTGCAGTCTGTCACACACTGAACTGTTCTGTGCTATTCCAGCACAGGATCCCTAGCAGTCTCTTGTAAGCTGTGAACTACAGCCACACTACCCTTACTAAACACAGCTAAGTCCCTGGATCTCAGCCTTACAGTGGAAAACATAGATATTGGACACAGAGAGCAGTGGAGCATAGGAAACTCATCACAGTTCCATGTCCATTCATCAAGCTGTCATTGACATTTTCACCTATAAGAAATAAAGAAATGAAACAAGATAGATTGAAATAAAGAAATGAAACAAGTAAAATTCAAATTGTCATAAGAAATAAAATTATATAGAGTACTTCTGTTCATGACTATCAGTGACCTCTACTTTATCACCTTGTTTGGGATGGCATTATATACATATTTAAGAGCTTCTTACATGTGCAAATGTGGAGTTCCTGCACAAATAAATTTTTAACCCTCTGAAGAGATCTTGATTTGGACAGAGCATTGCAGGAATTCGTTCCAACCAAATCACAGTTGTAAGTCTTCTTTATACACCTACATTTCTGGTGTGTCAGATCATTTCTCAAACATTAATGAACTAACCATTTTTTAAGGCAGAGTGACTTAACTGCAAAGCCTTACATAAATCATGCGGGATTATGAAAAGCTCTCTTGAGTCTTTGATCACAATCCAAACTAAATGGGTCATTTAAAAAGTATTAAAACATCACGTAATTTAAAGTTTTGATTTTTGCCTTGTTTTGGTTAAGGTCAAACACAGAAACATCAAGTTACTGAAAAGAATTGTGATTTATTCACCATTTGATGACATAAGTTCCTTATAAGACATGCTACTACATGTCTACTGACGTGATGTGTATTGCACTGTTCAGTGCTTCCTATTAGAAACAAGCTAGTCATTGCACATATTGTCACTAATTTTAAGGAGCAACCTAAGCCATTAGATTTATCTGTGACTTTGACTGTGCCAGCCAAAGGTTACAGATACATCTTTCAGAGATTTTTAAGAGCACTCCTGGAGATTTATGTACTAGAATGAGCTGGATTTCAGCTTTGCAAACAGAACAGTACTAAATATTTACTAAAAACCCCCAGGTTTTCTTTCAAAAGTTTGAAATGTGTATGGAAGAGTATTTCTTTTCCTTTACAAGAATAAATGTAAACACACACACATATATATAAATACACACATACAGTGCACACCTACTTTCATGCTACTGCTGCTCTAGACAGGGGAGAAATTCAATAAGGTTTCCCTCTAAGGAATGATCTAAGGAACCTGCTCACTAAGGAATGCCTTAGTCTATCAGTTCTTGATTATTATTAAGAAAGGATATTTATTCTTTCAGGGGATTTGGGAAGAAAACAAGATGATGCCTCAGGCTGCTGTATACAGAAATTTGGTCACCTGTTTTTCACTTGTTTGTTTATTTTAGATTGTCATGGGAACTTTAGTAAGTATCTTGTGTTTGATCCTTTCTAAGACAAGCACTGTCCCAGATATTTGGCAACTTTGAAATTTTTGTGTGTTATAGCATTTGTGAAAATGTTAGCAACATTTTCCTGGAGAGTTTACCATGGAAGAGAAAAATCATAGATAGCACAGTTTAAAAACCACCAATAATGACCTATGACCTTGGTCCTTATGTATGAGAACTTTCCTGGTCTAGCTGCTAGAGACCTGTGTTTTCCATAAAAAAAACAGAGGAAATATTGCCACTGTAAATATTGTATCTATGACAGAAAGTCAGTAAAACTTTTTTCACATCACCTTGTATTTTCTTTCTCTTTGTTTTGAAGTACATAAATACATTTGGGTATGTACATACAGTCATGCAGTTTTAAAACTTTCTAAGAAATGCTTGCTCTCTCAATAAAGGAAAAAAAATTGTGATATTACTTAAATTTCTTGTTGCTATGAGACAAAATCAGGACTGAACCTTTTTATCATGTTGTTAAAATATGGTGTTGTGGCATTAAAATGGCTTGTGTACAGTTATCAGGTAGTAATTACCATGTGTCAAAAAGCAATTTTATTTTGTAGAAAAAATAGTATGGCATGGTATCACACTCTGTTTTCATTTCTCAAGTACGTTGTTGCAACTAGCTTCCAAGTCAAAGTTCAGTAAGAATTTTGTGTACCTCAAAAAGACTGATAACTTTGCGCTGTTCAACATCAACGTATCAGGATTCAGCTATCCAAATGAACTGGAGATTTCAGTCAGGAGACGGGTTCAGGAGTTGTCACACAAAATATATTGCTATTGCAAAAAACTGACATCAATGCAACTTTGTAACTCAAAAATGCATCCACAGTCCATGAACTTTACACCAGGCAAGGTGCTATATGATCATAATAAAAAAGTAATTATTCCTAGAAATCATGCGCTGCTATACGTTTTATACAGTGCAAAAATTACTCTCAGTAACCCCAGTACAGGAAACACCACATTATTCAGAGTATTTAGCAACTCTACCACTGCCTGGGAATCTGGGGAATCTAGAACACCAATTTTGACCTATAAGGAGAAAAAAATTATGCTCACTACTATAAAATGTAATTCTGAAATTCAGGCCCTTACATTTAACTTAACGTATTTCACTTTCTCAAATTTCCTCCACCCTAAATATATTTTTAAAATTTTCATGTAGGAACTTACTGAGGGAGGAAAGTGTCAGAGATTGAACTGTGAGACAAATTAGCAGGTTCTATAATTCACTGACCTAAAGACTTTTTTTTATTTTTGTACTTTTTAATGTTTGCATTTTGATGAGGTTCTTTGATGAGGTTCTTTGACATTATGCCCTAAAGATGGGAATTCAGCTTTTATAGGTTAAATTTTTGACTTTTTTGTAGGCTTTGTGTGCAGATGCTAAATACTGAAGATATCAATATAGGGATCTAAAATAAAACAAACATTTTATGCTTCTTGCTACTTGCTATTAGTTGTGGCTGCTATTTTTCAGTAAAGGAATGTGTTGATTCAAAATTCCCATCTTTCTCTAAAAACTTTTTTTCTAAAGAAGATGCCTTTTTTGAATCACATCCTCCTATTATCCCTCACTTATACATTGTTATGAAACAAATATATTAACAATTAGTTTAATAATAAATAATAGTAAGTTGGTAGAACAAACCAAGCAAGAGTCCTTTGTATCACAGCCCTTCCATGGAACACCGGAGAGACACAAGATTGATCCCTCAAGTCAAGCAAACAAAAATGAACCATTTCAAAGGCAAATTTTTTCACCTTTATTTAGGACAGCACCTATCAAAATGCAGAGGTGCAGACTGGTTCAAGCTAACACAGTAAAATGCCCATGGAACTGTTGTGTGGAGAGGTCCATGTCTGATGGACGTGAGCCAGCACAGCTCTCAGTAGTGCAGCTACACGAGATAAACCATAGCCAATAAGCTTTCCTCAGAACAGTGGGTTCCTCATTCACAAAGAGGTCTTCTGAAGAAGAACAGGTCTTTCTCAATCCTTCCAAAAGCCATCTGTGTTCAAATTTATTTTTGGAGGGTTTTTTTTTAAGTTTGAAATACTGTCTCAGAATAATGTCATTACTGATGCAATTTCCAAGTAGGCAAGAAAAGAAAATATTCCTTTCCTAAGAATTAATTATTGCTCAGCTGATGTAAATGGTATCACTTCATTGATTCATCAGTTTACACCTGTAATGCTCTATCTAATATGGTCAGGCACTTTCATCAATTTCATTTCTACTTTGCATGCTTTTAATTGCAACTAATAAATGTCTTCATTATTTCTCCAGGTAGTTCAAAATTTAAATTTCACAGGTCCCAAAGCCTTTCTTTTAACCACAGCTAGGCAATATTGCTTTTTATTTTTAACCTATGTTTTCCAGTGCTTCCATAATAATTCTTACACTTAAATATATAATTTTTTTATTGCAGTGTTTTGTGTTGTTTTTTGGTTCAGTCAACTAGACAGAAAAAACAGTTTTCAGCCAATGAAAAAATATTTTTGTTGGCATATCTTATGCTGAATTATTTAATAAAAATGAAGCTTTTAATATAATCTTGTGACAATTATTCCCATTTTTCTTTTGTGTTCCCATAAGAGTTCGCACAAACCAGACCCTGTATAGTTTGTAACATTATTTGGAGTGGACAATGGCTAACATCTGCATTTTTACTTCATTTCCACTGAGAAATGTCTTTAATCCCTCAGAAACAGATTGTAGATCATTAATCATAAAACTGACTCTTCAGCAAAGCCATGCACTTTCAAAGTCACACTGCTAAAATGTTTTCTCAGACAATGTGATTCCTGACTAACTTGTCTGAGTAATAATTATGCTAATTTCATTGCTGCTTCTCCTCCAAAAGTCTTCAAAGGCTCCTTCCATGGGCCCCATGGAGGCAGTCTGGACCTTTTTCTGATGGGTACCAAAGAACAAAGCCCTATTGCCTAATTTATTGTGGGCAAGAACAATCAGAACATTGTAATTCACTCTTTTTCTCCCTATAAATTTATTATAAAGGTACCTTATCAAATCAAGGGACACCATGCTATCTAAAAATCCAGTGAGTTTTAATGTGGTTTGAGCTTTTCCCCAGTATACCCTAATCCTCCCTAAGACCAGTGTTGGGTACAGCCTAATTCCCTAAACAATATAAAATTTCTATCCCCACCAACTCTTGAAAACTAAAGCAGCTGGCAATACAATTAGAAAGATGAGACTCATTATATGAGATGGCAAAGCTGGACAGATTTATCAAATCAACACTATTTCAACTTTTTTTCAGTACAGCAGTCCTACATCTGTTCGTTGCTTCTGCAAAGAAAAAAATTACTGTTTCTTGAATGCTTTTCTCTAAGGAGATCAGACCACACTCAGACCACACTTTTGTTTGGAGTAGTTTTCCATCAAATCAATTCCATCTTCATCGTTAGTGATTTTCTTGTCGCATCTTCAGATCTAATTAAGGCAATCATGCCTTTTCAATTAACTACAATTACTTTAATTAGGTGAATAACAACAAGAAAAAAAAAGAAAACAACTTCCAAAGTTAATCAAATTAGTGTATCCTTATTTACAGACTGCAATCAAGTCTGTAGATTTCAGTCCAGTTTCCAATTTCAGCACACACCAATGTCAAGGAATGGTGGGAATACACAGCCAGCTCAATTCAGAGAGGGAAATCCTGTGAGTTTAATGTAACTTAGAGGTGAAACCATATTCTCTGGTAGCTAGATGTAAAGCAAGCAACTTTCCCTATACAACCAGTGGCAAGAACCCAAACCCAAAATTTGCTATTTGCTAAATATGTTGGTTTGGCAGTAAAGAAAGCAGTGTTTCTGACTTTTTTAGGGGCCATCAATTTCTACGCTATGTTTTGAATGCAACTGGAATTATTAAAGCCTGAGTCTTTATCATTGTCTTGGAGCACTAGTGCTGTGAATAAACTCTGCATTCACTCCCTGTGAGTGGATTCACTTTGAAAGGTGGTTCTGGAGTGCGTGGCCTGGTTTCCTTTTCCTTTCCTGTATTCCTTTTCACTGGACTCTAAACTAGAATCCTGAAATACACTAAATGCTTTAAAACTCCTGATGGAAATATAAGTATTCTAAATAAAAAATTATGGCCTTTGGACAGCTTTGATTGAGAGGCAAGGTGTGCTGTTTTTGTCCAAGATAAACATAATTTTCTTCACAGTAGCTGGCATGGAGCTGTGTTTTAGATTTGTGCTGGAAACACTGTTGGAAACACAGGGATATTTCAGCAGTTGCTGAGCAGAGCTCACCCAGAGTCAAGGCCTTTTCCACCTCTCACCCCACCCCACCAGTGAGGAGGCTGGGGGTGCACATGGGGGGACACAGCCAGGACAGCTGACCCCAGCTGCCCACAGGGATGTCCCAGACCAGGTGGTGCTGTGCTCAGCACATAGAGCCAAGGGAAGGAGAAGGGAGAGGGGGATGTTTGGAGTGATGGTGTTTTTCTTCCCCACTCACCATCACATGTGATGGAGCCCTTCTCTCCTGGGGGACAGCAGAACACCTGCCTGCCTACGGGAAGTGGTTAATTAATTCCTTTTTCTTGCTTTGCTTATATGCACAGCTTTTGCTTTGCCTGATAAACTGTCTTTACCTCCAAGTTTTCTCAATTTTACCTTTCCTAATTCTCTCCTCCATCCAACCAAGATGGGGGAAAAGAAGCTGGGAGGATTGACTGAGTAGGAGCATGGAGCTGAGCCACTGATTTGGCATAAACCATGACACAAGGTGACAAAAAATGAGGCATACATGCAGTGAGGATGTCAGCTCATGAGGCCAACCCAAGCCTAAGAGGAGCACAATACCCAAATCAAATATGAAGCAAATGTAAGTGGTGGTCTTCAGCATCAACAAATTCATTATATATATCCAGTGAACTGCATTGGATCACTAGATAACGGAGGCATGGTCCAAGTTTTGCAGTAATTGGATTGATGAATTGATCATGGGATTGTCTCTTTCTTACAATAAGCTGAATAAAGAATGGGAAGTAACATGAAATGCAATCCAAATGAATACAGTAAACATATAATATATTCCTATGATAGTGTTGACATGTGCTGACATTTGTGCCATCTTCTTTCAGGCAAAGAATTTTGTCTTGCATAGACTTTATTTCATGGACAACACAATCAATTCCCTTTGTCAGCAAAGATGATGTCTGAATTCAAACTGGCAAGCAATGTTCCCCCACATCTTTTCACCAAGGAACGTGTCCTTACAGCATGTTCTATTAGCCAGTATCAGGCAGATTTTATATCACAGCTAGAAGGATAATAAAGCTGAAGAATTTTCAAAAGATTGATTTGTTGCAGTCGAGATTGGAAAAAATTAGCTTCATACTTCCACTAGCACAACAAGTATGCTGCAGGTATATAATTTTCCTCCACCAAACATAATTCTTGACAGAACAGTTGATGCAAGATTGAAAAGTGAGGCTTTTATGAACACTAATAAGTTGTGAGAAAGCCCATGAAAAATGCATTCTGTATTCCTGAAATATGTCCTTCTTTCATGTGTGTAGAGAAGTTTTGCCTGCCTTTCCTTTTAGACAATTATATCTCACTACCAATTCAGAAAAATTTATAGACTAATACCAAGTATATTTTTTTTAATAACTCAAATTAAATAAATTTATGTTCAGAAATTTCTTCCATATTAGTGTGTGCTTTACTTGTAGTAGTTTCCTGTAGCATGGGAGGAGCAGAATGAAAATCTGTCCCTAGCCAGATATAAAGCAATTTGAAGCAATTTCAAAAATCCTCTTATTTGTAACTTTCCTAGACATACCTTATTGGAATTACTTTTATGCAGTTATAATTCACTGAAGGAAAAAAGGAAGAAACTTTATTAACTTTCAGCCACTTTTTTATATTTCTGTATAGCTGTGACTCCTTTCAAGAAGGTCTAGGAACCAATTTAGGAACTAGTATTCTTACAAGATAAATATAGGTGAAAATAATATCTTTGGAAAAAAAATTTGAAAATTCATTTAGATAGCCGTATTCTATTTAGGGGAAGGAAGAGGTTTTTTATATACTTTCTGAACTACAAGGGTGGATTCCAAAAAAGAATGTATTTTTCAAATGCTATTTTGTATTAGTTTTCCTCAGCTCATGTTATTCTGTTAAATATGAAGAATTAATAGCACTAGCTAAAATCACTGCAAAATTTATGCCCAAGTCTCTGCCATCAGCATTCAACACTGAATTATTCTTCATGTTTATTTTGGTTCTTGGCTTCATTTGAGCAAGGATGAGTAAACTCTGCCGAATCTTATGTTTATATCAGATGAAAGGCAGATGTCCTTGGGAAAATAAGTTGAGACTTCAAGCTTTATTTCAATGGAGAATTAATTTCATTCTCATTTTTTGCCCAAAACAATGGTTCACTGCAGCAGTACAATATATAATGTTTCCCTATCAATTTTATAAAATATGACTCTTCATGGTGATGCTTTAATATAGGAGTGCAAAATTTATCTCAGTGATGATTCATGTCATCAAGAACTGAGTAAAGAAATTTGGACTAAGATAAATATCTAGCATGTAGGCATGTTTTTCTGACAGCTTATCACAGAGCTGAAGAAATGAACTTGCTTTTCCAGATTTCTTTACAGCCTCCATGAAAAGGGAATGTAATACATTTGTTGATTGCTTGTTTGGTTGTCTAGTTTTATCCAAATGAACTGCTTGTGTTACTCCATGTCTTTTGCTGCATTTTGGGAAAACTATTCTAAATCTACTGGAGGAGCTCAGAATCAAACTTTATTCTCTGTTAGCGAAAATATAAAATCCCCTGACCTATGAATACTACTTCCATAGCATCTAGTTAAATTCACAGTATACCAGGCACCATAAAACAAATATTCACTCTCCAAGTGCCCAATCAGTCCAAGCTGATTCCAAATGTAGAGGTTAAAAAACTTTAATATTTTTTGCCTTTGAAAGTAGAGGAATGGAGATGGTGAGGCAAGGGTTCAAGCAAAACACCAGAGTAAAATAGCTAAAAAAGCCCAAGGCTGTGCAACAGTGTTGTTGTTGGTGGTGGTGTTTATTGTTATTATTACTTTTATTATTATTATTATTGTTGTTGTTGTTGCTGTTGTTATTTTAGCTATTATGTATATTAGCTATCATACAACTATTATTATATTACACTTTGTGTAGTGTTGCATTTCCACATTCATTTAAGGTGACAGGAACAGACAGATCAAAAAACAGAGAGGCATTATGTTTTCAGGTTAGCACATACATAAATGTAAACACATTTCTGAAAGCTAATTTGCAGTGTGGCTTCTCAACAACACCACAGAAAGGAGAGGAGCACCTCCCTAACATGTATGTGTGCTTATTGCTTTGAAAGGCAACAAAGACTCTCTGATGCACAGAAGACTCTACGTGGAAAGAATCAGTAACTCAGAGATTTGGCAGAATTAACTCTTTGAATTGTAAAGCAATGAGTTATTGATCACTCAGAGTTAATGTCCTCCTTTCCACTCCTTCTTAGTTACATCTGAAACAAATAAGTCCAGTAAGGAACTCAGTGAAATAAAAAGGGCCAATGAGATCACTAATTCTATTTTTTTTGCTCAGTCAGACATGGTCTCTAAAAAATGTCCCTGCCTCAAGGTAGGTTTAATAGTTATAGCACCTACACCTTTCTTTTTATGTTCTTTCCTGGTGTAGATGAAACGCATGGACTGCTTTTCACCAAGGACATGCATCTCATAGTTTCCACGGCGATGTTTGTTTAAATATAAAATGCATATTGCCACACTACAAACAGCATGGCATGTGTATCATCTTTCTGCCATTCTGAAAAATGAAGTGCATGAGGGCCTGGTAATGGTGAGGATGTTTTTGTGTATCACGCATTCAGGTGAAAATTGGAAAGGTGAAATCAAGTGTATAGTGATTAGAAAACACTTGAGAGAGTAGCTGTAATCAGGCTGATAAAATGTCACACCTCAGACCTGGTTTTGAGTAATTTAGAGATCACAAAATGGCCCAGTGCGAGGTATGCAGACAATAAACTAAAGTGCTTTGACTAGTTTTGAGTGGTTTGAAATAGCTAAAGATTAGAAATAAATTTTTCATTGTATTCTCTTTTCTTTTGATTCCATTTTTTTTCCTCAGTGTCTGCCGTTTAATGCAGGCTGTGTGCCAAAACGATCTTAGAAAGTCTGCTATGCCAGATGTCACCCTTTTGCCCTTTTGCTCTGTCTGCAGATTTTCTTTTAGCAGCATTTGAAACTAAGTTAGTGAGCATACATTTTCCAGTAAAAAGAGGCATTATGAATAACACTTCTTGTATCTCTGAATAACCCCCACAAAGTGCAATACATATTATAAATTAACTACATCGACTAAATATTTTAAAAAAGGTTATTCTTAACTCTTAGCTATGTGGAGAGTACCTTATTCGTGTCATTCTTTCATATACATATAACAGCAACAATGGGGGCTAATATTGGGGTTAATAAAACCCCACAGAGATGGATTTTACATTTACATTAATTTGACCCATGCTGGATAAAGATTAGATATCCTACATACCTCTTGCAAGTTTTTTTATCTTGTGGTGTGCAAGAGCTCCATTCTATTATTTCTGAAGGAGAAAACTATTCCTGTTTGAATCCTTTGTGTCACAATAGGATTAATTTTCTAAGCTTTCCTTCCTTAAACTGCAAATTTCTAGACAGCAGAAATGCATATTGCTTCTCAAATTATAGGCATGAATAAAAACATTTTATTTTCATTAAAAGAAAATGAGAAATACATAAACTCTAATTTTCACAGGCCTCCCCCATGCTTCAAGTACCAGGTACTAATCAAATAAGTAATGTTTTCTTTCTTTGTAGAAGAGATAATTTTTTAAAAACTTGAATTTAACAAAACCTCTAAATATTACTCTGCATCTGATGACAGTGTATGGTCAGACTTCCTTGGTTTAACTACTGCAGATGACTGTAATGTGTTCTTACGAGAAAATGTGTTGGTGATTTTGTTGTTTCAGCTTTTTTACTCAATGAAGTTTGGGCAGAGGTTGACTGCTGTGGGTCACTCCTTCTTTTGGATCAACCATGTGATTAAAAAAATCAAACAAACATAAATCACTAAAAAACTGCTCAAATGCAGCCCCTTCCCTCCTCAAAAAAAAAAAAAAATCCAAACAAATAAGCAAACAAACAAACAAACTTAGAAAAAAAAAACAACAGTCAAAATATGCACAGTCTGGTTCAGTAAGATGAAGTAACTGTAACTGAAATAAAACACTCTGTTTGTACATACAAATTGAGGAATGAGAAGTTGGAGAAGGGCTCTGTGGAAGGATACCTGGTGATTCTGGTTAGACATGAGTCTGCAGTGTGCCCTGGCACCAGAAGGCCATCAGGCATGGTATCACTGGCTGATCGAGAGATGTGGTTGTCCCTCTCAAATCCATGCAGGTGCAACCTTATCTTGAATGCAGTGTGCAATTTTGGGCACTTCAATATAAGAAGGACATAAAATTATAAATATATCCAGAGGAGGACTATCAAGACTGTGAAAGGCCTTGAGGGCAAGACAAACCAGGATCATCTGAGGTCACTTGATTTGCTCAGAGCCTGAGGGAAGGCCTCATTGCTGTCCACAACTTCCTCTAAGTGTGCAGCAGAGGGGCAGGCACAGATCTCTCCTCTCTGGTGACCAGTGACAGGACTCAAGGAAATGGAGTGAGGCTGCATCAGGTGAGTTTCAGGCTGTACATTAGGCAAATGTCCTCTCTTAACTGAGAGGGTGTTTGGGCATAGGACGAGATCCCCAAGGAAATGGTAATGGCAAGAAGCCTGCCAGAGTTCAAGGAGCATCTGGGTGATGCTTTTATTCATATGGTTCAGCTTTAGGTCATCCTGGAAGGTGTAAGGAGTTGGACTCTATGACCCTCATGAGACTGAAGATCTCTATGGTTTTATGAAAATATTGTAGTACTCAAATAAATTAAACTCACTGAACTGAAATAATGAAATTCTCACCAGGTCATGGAAACAGTGCTCTGAGTTAGCTGCCAATATACTTTTGTAAAGGAAAAAGACATGTTATTTACTGAAATTAATTGTTAAACAGCCTCATTTCTACACTCACCTATGATACAAGTAAAGTAAGTAAATGTTTTCACTTCACTAAATTTCTATGCTATATCATAAATTTCTATGCTATGCTATAACAGCAGTCTCCTTTCACAGCCACATGTACCCTGCCTCATCTTGAAATTGTTCAAAAATATTTGTGACAAGATTTTGTAAGTTTTCAGTGAACACTGATTTAAATATAGAGGTGATAATTAGCTCTTGGAATCCATGTTTTGAATTATGCAAAGCAGTTTAACAGAGCAACAAATTCCTGAAAATATTTTTTGAAAGGTCAAATCACTTCTGTGTCTGCTCCATCTTTCTTTTTTGTAAGTATACTCTAAAAAATGAAAGACATTAGAACACTATTTACCTTTCTAAGAATAAATGTCAAAGTCATATCGAATGGAAGAACACTAAAATTTTTACTGAAGGCCAGATGCCAAAATGTAAATTAACACCTACAAAGAAATATTAGACAATTCCCCATAATAGTAACAAGACAAATATGAACATAAAGATTGATGTTACACAGAATATTCATTAATATAAACTGATATAAGTTAATGGTAAGGCTCAGAATTTTGATCTCCATAAATGGGAAAATTATCCCTTAGACTTCTAGTGTTATTAATTTATTTTGATACTTTGCTAGGCTTTAACACCAGTGCTTTGTTTCCTGTAAACCTGTCATATACTAGTCATCTAATACTGGCCAGCTGCCAGAATGCAAATTAACACCTACATAGAAATATTGGACAATTTCTCCTTCCCTTGTAATTTTGCATTATCAACACTGAACATAGTTGAATATTCATCTGTCCATTAAAATTCAGGTCATTATTCTAAAAAAAAAAAAGATTGGTTTTGACATAGTTTTTCCCACACCATCTTCCCCTTCAGGATTTTTCTCTAAAATCAGCTCTAAGTGAAAACATATTCTTATGTCAGTTTAAGAATTAAGATTTTCACACATGTATAAAAATCTTATCCTCTTACAAATTCAGTAACAGATTAACAAACATTACACTTTAGCTATAATTAGAAAGAATTAAATCGGAATCCAATAATCTATGTTGAAAAGTGCAGGCATTTCCAAAGTGGACTTTTTCCAGCAGGACAATTTAAAAAATATATCTCTAGTTTACAACCACAGAAGTTTATTTTGTGGGGTTTTGTATGCAATAAGAGATAGTGGAGGAGGCAAATTTTAAAATGCTATCAAATTTCATGGTTCCAGTGTGTTATTGTGTGACATGCTCTACTGCAGAGTAGAAGAGGTTCCCATTGATAACAAAACCTCTTAATTCAGTACATTACCAAAAAGCTATCAAAGAGAAAAAAAAGTGAAGACTAACATTCAACTGCTATTTAGCAGAGATATAGCTGTGTGAGGTCATGCAGTTAATAATTTCACATATTATTGAAATGTACATGAAAACAAATTTAGTGATTCCATAGGATAGTTTAAATTGTTTTAAAATGGGTGGGTTTTTTTTTTTAAGTTTCTAACATTTAACTTCAAACATTGAACTACCTGAACCATTTTTCTTTTAATACGTAAATCTAGGGAGTTGGGGTTTTGTGGCTTTGTCTTGGTTTTTTGATGGTTTGTTTGGGGTTGGAGGGTTTTGTATGTTTTTGTTTTGGTTTTTGGTAGGTTTTTTGTTTGTTTGTTTGGTTGGTTGGTTGATTTTTTTCTTTTTCTTTTTCTTTTTTATTGCTTTAAAGCACCTGTGATATGAAATTCTTGCTAATAGGGAAGATTATGCTAAACTTCCGAATACAGAGCCATATCCTCATAAAGCCTAATTTATATAATTTTAAAATTACTAGCAGCCTCAGTCAATAATCAAGAATTTGTTGGTCAATTAGAAGATTCTTCTATTTAGTCCATACAAAAGAAAACAATCTGAATATTTCCATCCTTTTTTGTTTGTTTGCTTATTTTTTTTAGGGTGGTGGGAATGGTGCTGTGAGGCTACATATTTTCTGTTCATTGTTTTCATTATTAAGAAGCTTAATTCTGAAAAATTGTTTTAGACCCCTGAAGTCCAGATACATTTCAAGGAAGCAGGTGTCAGAAGTAAGCTCACCTAAGACTTGGTTTTGGGAACATACTCTTATTATACCCTCCAAAATAAAGGTGCATTATCACACCATTCTTTATTTCTCATTGTGCTATCATCTTTGTTCATAGCACTAAAAAGATTGTTCCAACTTTGGCAAACCATAGCTGGAGTTTAATTAGGCTTTTGCCTCCCCTGTCATAAGATATAAATAGAAAATAAAACACGTGCAAAAAAAAAAATCCACAGCACTTGTGAAGTGGGTGCCTTGGGAGACTTGGAAAAAAATAAACTTTTTTCAGCTACTCAACTAATTGATTACTTATTCAATATCCAGCTGCAGTATATTAAATTTAAGGCATTAAGTTTCACAGCATTATGTGTTCAATTTTATATAATTTAAAAATAAACAAAGAAACAACTCTCTTAATTGACTAAAGGTAAGAGGGTTAATTAGAAGGCCAGAAATGGTGAGTCTGTAAACTAATCAGACCCTGGCTTATCAGGGAAATATGGAAGGGTTACTTTTTAACGCTATACATATACACAAACATATATTCAAAGACACACAGCTAAAAGATACTAAAATGCTCTCCTCTGAAGTAAGGAAGTTTCATTATACTGTGTTGGGTATTTTTAACCAAGGGTGCAGATGCAGCTCTTAGGCTGAAGATTGCCAGAGATCCACCTTCAGTACATGAGCTTTTTAAGCTTAATCTATATGAGTTATGGTACAGTGCCACAAAAGCAATCTAAATTAAAACATAAACCATCACTGCATTGACTGATTGGCAGTCTACAAGTATGATTATCTCTCTACAGAATAAAAAGTTCTAAATTTTTGACAATTCTAGGAAAATGTTAGCACTATGAAAACAGCATTCAAAGCCAATTGCAATTCTTTTGCATTCAGAGACATGATTTGTTTTGTATATCCTTTTGGTTTTCACTTAGGGCTTCTTTTTTTATAGCAAGAACTGGTAAAATGTCAGGCATCGGATTGGATAGTAAATACAAATACTAAGATATCTCTTTTAGAGTGTATGTTGAAGCTAGGTTTAATCACATTTCATAGAATTTTTTCAGATGCAATGACTAGCAGGTTCCTAAAAATGGAAGTTCTCCATTTGTTAAGTTCAAAATCTACCAAAGTCTTTATTTTTAACCTATACTCAAAATACATAAGCATAAAGCTGTGAAATAAAACTAGAGGTAACTCAGATAACAACCTTGCATTTGTTATTTATTTCATTAATGATGAAATCATGCTATGGAAAGTTATAATCACATCAGGTATTTTTGGCATCAGTGATAGTCTCAAACTCCCTGCCCAATTCTGTAGATACTTAGTCTTTCAATTTAAAATTCCCACAAAACTTTTAGGCTCAGAGGTGAACTTTACATCATTATCTCTACTGCACTTACCTGTTAACACTTGTCTTCTGTCTAACCTTATGCAGTATGCAAGAGTGCTTCATTTATTCACATTACCTCCTGGCAGAAATCACTAGAAAATATAGCTGGAAAGGTGGAGTTGGCAGTGCTTATGATGTTCCAGCCTCATTTAATCCATGAATTTAAGGGTTATAACATTCATCATGCATGTGTCCAAATCACCCCTGTCAAAAGGAGTTTGAACTCCCACTCCAAGAAATTGCCGCATCAGCATCTGGGTGACCTGAACAAGTGGGACTCTCTCACTCCTGCTGTGGGTGACTCACCTTACAAGAAGGATACATCAAAATACAAGATCTCATGAGAAAGTTATTTCATATCCAGGTGGTAATAGCCTTGCTATGAAGAGAAAACCTAAGTCAAAGTCGTTGCTTTGCTGAGTATGCTGTATGTAACTCCAAAATGCCAGCTGGCTGCATATCCCTATGTGCTAAAAGTCATAATTTTCCTTGTCACTTTCAACCTGTTAACACCTCTCAACATGACAGTTGTTGAGGATTCTCTATGCTCACTATAGACCTAAAGACCTAATTTTTTTATCCTCACTGTAAAGGAGACCAAATTCTTAACACCCACATTTTAGAAGGAGGCCTAGCTACCCTATTTAGCATTACGAATGACTTTTGAAGGACTCAACCTCCACTTAGCCAATCAATCCTGAAGAAATTAGTGAGACAAAAACCAGGCCAAGACACACCACAGCAGACCCACAGGACACTGTGTCTTTACATCTTTGGTAATTGGCCCTTGAGACAAGAGTGGTGAAAAACTGCAGACTTTGGAGAGGACAATGTTAGAAATCTCAAAGGGCAAAAGAGCCCAAACTGTAGTAAATAAAATCATCAAATTTATCTGTCTGTTTAGCTGAGTGGAAATAGTGGCTGTTGTTCTTTGCCTATCCCAAGTACCCATTTCATCCAAGGAAACGTATTTAATCTCTCTACTGCTTTTTCTTCTCTGTGGCAGTTTTACAGTGAAACTGGTGTGATCCTAGAACCTGCCTAATGATCCTTTCTCAACAGTTGTCATGGACAAGCCACCAGCACACGAGCAATGTTCCTGTCCTTTTCTTCTTTTTCAGGCTTTATTTGGCCTTGTGAAATTATTTAAGGTTAATGTTCCATAGGTCCAGAAATATTAAAAGGCTTGTAATATGATTTTTTCTTTAGAGTACATTGAAAACTGAAAACTGAAAAATATTACATACAATATTTCAAAGTTCATAGTACAATAAAATGAACTTTTAGAAAATTTTCACTGACAGTCTTCTTGACACTTCAGGAATCAAATAAAACCAGGAATTAAAGACTTATCCTGTTACTTTAAAATTGTACAACAGAATTTTTTTTCAAAGTCATCTTTTATGTAGAATAAATTTTCTCTTCCAAAATTAATCTTCTTTTAAAAAAAGTCAATATCCAAAATATTACAGTTTAACAAAGCACTTATTTGGCACTTCGAATATGATAATTTTAAAATGCAACATTTTAGTAAAGAATATTTAAAATAAAACTTGAATGAGAAAAAGAATTATCCATAAATTTTTATGTTGATTAAATACACTATGCTAAATTAATTAATTTTACCCAGCAAAATTAATTAATTTACCCAGCAATTAATTTTACCCAGCAAAATTTCTTAATAAAATGCTGAAGTGTTCCCTTTATATTACAACAATAGATGTTTCTGATACATTTAGATTTTTAAAAAGACTTTAACTGCTACATTTTATGTCTGACATCACTAATATGATAGAGGTTTAGTTGCTCAATCCAAACATTCATTTATTCCTGTAGCAAATATCAACTATAGTTATGGGATATAGTTACAGAAACATGAAGAGATGCTACAATACTTATTGTATGCAAACAAGTCAATAAATCTGACTGTCCCACTCAGATCTCTGGAAAGGCTACTCTGCCATACATCCATCCTGCCATAGCAATGCCAAGGTCACTGAGCTTTGAGCTAGGACTGACAGGGGCTGGATGCCCCTTGGGTGCAGGAGGAGTGTGCACTGCGATTATGAGCTTCTGTTTAACTCCAGAGAGATGCAGGTTTCCATGTTATAGACTAGCCACAATTTTTTTAGATAAATTTTTGAAAAAAATATTGATTTAGCGATAGACAGATATTTGGTTATAGCATGGAGTGGTAAGAGCAAATTCATACACCAATGGTGTATGAATGACATCTTGGAGGAGGAACACTACAAAACTTTGGTCATCCCTTCTCAATAAACACAGATCTGTACAGTCACAATGCTCTTGTCAGCAGTCTGAGCTCACACTGAGTTCAGGCTGCCTGAAGGTGACATATAAAACCTTATGTCAGGGCATTTTTTGTGAAGTAGCCTATAAAGTTTGGAATCCTCTGAAAAAAGTTACAGTTATTTTTTCCACCTGACTTTCACTTGGCCCTGTGGTTAACTGAAGTTCACAGAAGCAACTAAAGCAGTTAAAGGGTTGATGCAATCTTCAAGTGCAGATTACATGTCATGCCAGAAATTGTGTCTTATCTCCTCTAGTATTACCAGTAAATTTGTCTCCAGACCAACACTCAAGGTTTGTCAACATGGTGTGCAGCTGTATTAGTTCATCACCAAATACAGTCTGAAAACAATTCTTGTGCTATGTTATGATGAAAGATTTACAAGCAGAAGTATCTGTCATCACTGGAGATGCAGTGAAGTGAATGTCAAGAGTGAGTTAAGAAAATCCAAGATTTCCTATGAGATACATTGAAGAAGACTGCAAGCTACCCAACTATAACTGTAATACAAGACCAAAGATGAATGGGAGACTAGACATGATGCATTTTCACTGCACACTAACAATAGCCAAGAAAATCAGACCACATTTACTCAGAGCAAAGGCATTGATTTCAAATTCCAAGGTCTTGTTGAATGGTACAGTCAGATAAATTTGTGGCCAAAAATGTGGCTGTTATAACCAGGAAGTGAGGATCACCCAGGAATAAAATTTCTGATGGAATTTTTGTTGTGATAGAAATAAAGGTCAAGGAAAAAAAGAATCCAGATCCACAGCACGAATTTGAACTTACAGCCTAGCAGGTTTTAGTAATGGCTGCATGCTGGCAAGCCGAAACTGAAGACATTTGAACTATTCTGTTTTGGTTATATTGACACCTAGGGAAACAGAAAGGCTGAAAGCTGAGACACATCATAATAGATAAATAAGATTTAACAATTTATGGGAATGGTAAACTACTTTTCCATAGTCTACGCATCCATCATATAAAAAAGCAAAAAGGCCAGTTCTGAATTCTCTAGCTCAGTCTACAGTGATACAATGAGAAGGTAAACCAGAGAAAAGTGCTTTGAGCAGAGAGCACACTGCAGACCAAAATCCAGACGCTTTCCAGACAGCAGCTCTGTAGCACAGCAGACAAGCCTAATCCATGTGATACAGTAGCTGTACATCTCTGCAGAAGGCCCCAAACAACCCAAAAAGACTTTGATGTGAGCTGCTTCATCCATTAAAACAGTGCATACTCTAGAATTTAGAATCCAATGCTAACAGCAGTTACTACCTACTGCCAGATTACTTGTGGATGAGCTGGGAATGCAAGATAGACTTAATCAGTGTTGTAGGAGCTGACACTTAGCTGAGCAAACATTTCATACTTAATGTAAACCAATATGCACAGAGCAAGCCAAAAGTCATAACTACAGGCCATGAATTTGTTGAACATGTACTTTGAACAGCATGAAATGCACAACTGTTCAGACATTATAAAACTCTCCAACATCCTTAAATCACAACTTGGTGTTGAAACAACTAAGGCAGATATAATTTTTACAAGCAGGACTACATTTCTGATCTCCATTTAGTGATTCCTGAAAAATCTTTGTGGATTTTAAGTTGAGAACCCACTGGAAAACTTCCGGCATATTTTCAAGAATTTGGTTTAGACATCAAGTACAGAAGAAAATGGAAATTTATAGGCTGCAAGACAGATATGCAACCAAACCACTCACACAAAGCAAATGATGAAAGATTAATCCTGGGTGTTGTCACGATCTGTCCTTACAAACGGGTTTCGTGGTGGTTCGTAGGGGTGATCTCAGGGTGCAAAAGAACCAACACGGTGCAAGGGGGATTGCAGTAATAATCAAAACAAATATACCTTTATTGAATGATCACAGCAAAATGCGATAGAGGGATTAAGGGAGAGAAAAAGAGAGTAAGAGAGAGAGAAAGAGGGAGTTATAGCTACCAAACATAGAGACGAAGTCCTTTGGTCCAGTCCAGTCGAGGATCCACCTGTTATGTTGGGGAGATCTCAAAATCTCTAGCTAACTCAGAGGTTTTTATTATTGAAAATTGAGAGGGGGGGGAAACAGATACAATAGGGAATATGTAACAGGTAGTCCATGTTCTCAGCAGTAAAGGAGAGCCATTGTTTTCTTGGTCCAGTGGTCACAACCTGCAGGCAAACATCTCTCTTTGGTCAGCTTGCCTCCCCCACACACCTCCCCCCATTTGGGGGTTTCAGTCCCAGTCCTTGGAAGGAGGAGAGAGGCCTTTTCACATGGGAGTTTCATGTCTCAGTCCTTGATGGAGAGGCTTCTTACATCTCAGTCTGTCTGTCACGGTGGTTGTAAAACAGTGAGGGTCTTCTGTGGGAGACCACCCGAAACTCAGGAGAAGTCCAGCCAGGCTGAAAGATGGAACAGCTTCCAAGGCTATTGTTGCAAAAGGGGCATGGTGCCCCCTTCTTAGCATACAGCAAACAACACCTGTGAAAACAAATAACACTGTGCTTTCAGGTCTCAGGGCCTTTGGCGTGTGACTTTCTCCTGCAGAGACAGAGATTCTAGACAGGGGGGGTCTTCTCTTCAGTGGTCCCCCCCAATGACAATCATGAGGCAGATGAGGGAAAATTCGGACAGACTCTCACAGGTGGATAATATAACTAGAAATCAGGGCAGTAAAAGTGAAATCAAGGATACGTGTAGAGCAAAGGCAAGTCAAAAGCCAGAGTGAAATCAGGGGCTTTAACTCAAACAGTAATTTTTAGGAATTAACAGTAAGTTGTTCAGTAAATATGAAGATCAGGTAGACAAAACTAAATGAGTTTTTAATAAAGACCATATTCCTATGACACCATTTTTTACTAATCAGTTCTTGCCCCATCAGTTCAGGCATTAGTCCCAAAAAATTCAACTACAGATATTGCTCAAGGAAGGAGTAGATACCTGACTATAATTCAGAAGAAAGAATTTAGAATGAAAAGCAGCCAAGAAATCAGCTTTGTATCCACACAGCCTAAGTGTTAGCTGCAATTTTAACCTCTCTAAAGAAGGTTCTTTTATAGAGAGAGTTTACAATTCTAGAAAGAGTATAGAAACATGAGGCAGGACACAGGTTAGTACTGGATGTCTGTAAAAAATAAATAAACAAATAAATTAAAATTAATCCTAAACCTTAAAGGGATTCTGAATGTATTACTATGAATGATATGAACATAAACATGACATGAAGCAAGCTTAACTCAGTTTATAGGTAAGCTATTGTTGAAGCATAATAATTGTTGCTATTTATAATTATACCACAGATACTTACTGGTTCCTGTTCCTATCAGAAAAAGGAAAAGCATCATTCCCAGAATGCTGAAATTCACCTGATCTAACAGCAAAGTATTTTAACATTCAATTTAAGCAATCCAGCAACCAAGCCTTTTATATTTCTATGTTAGGAACCTGTCATAGTGGAGAATTACACCATCCGTGACCAAAACTGTTAATGTAATCAATGAGCATTTGGGCACTCCCTGGCATCTGCACTGTGCAAGTCTCAAGACACTCCCATTTGTTTAAGATAATCTGTGTGAAATTACAATGAGGAGATAGTCATTGCCTAATTTTTCCTTTTTAAGTCAGGTTCATTAGGATTCGGCGCAAGAACATGAAAGTATAAACTTGTGAGTGTTAGATGAAAATAATTTGCAGTCTCTTGGCAGCAGCTTGGAAATAACTATTTCTGCAATAGCAAGTCATGTCAAATAATCTACCATCCATAAAAGAAACAGCACTAAATTCAAACTAATGAGGATTGCTGAATCTGGAAACAATTAAACTTGTCAACTAAACCCCACACTGCAGACATGAAAGGTACAGTGCACTCCAAAACAGAGAAAATCCTCTGTAGTCTTTCATGTACTTCTTCAAGATGGATTTTGTGAATTAAGTAGAAGAAATGGTGAAAGGCTTTCAAAAATTTGGTTTGTTCCTGGACTGCAACATCCCCAGTGAAAAGTTCAAATGGTCACTGCTGCCTTTTCATCACAAAATTGAGCTCTATAAAAAGGGCCACTATCAATAAAACACACTTAAAGCTGGGGATGGGAAATTTAAGTGAAGGAAAAGCCAGTTCAGGGTGACCATTTCTAGAAGCCATGTCTCAGGATGAGGAGAGGATGACCACCAAAAGGTTCACAAGGATTTAGCAAGTCTTGGTTAAAGCCTTGTCTGGTGTAAGGTCCTAATGAATTTCCTATGGATTTGCAAAATTGCACAGTAAAAAATCTGTTATTTTTGAAGAAGGTGGTTTGTTTTGTATATTACTATGCTAAATAGGTCACTTACCAGTTTTGATCTGTTTCTTTGACAAGAAAAATGTTTATGAAGTTGTAAAGTATGCAGTTTCTATTGTAAAGAATTCTTCTGAAATGGAATACTTGTAGCTTTAAAAATAATGTTGCCTGCTAGTTTATAATTGAAAGAGCCTAGAAATGACAACCCAGAAATGTCCCAAGACTAAACGTCTAATTTTGTGCTTTGCCTGCCAGTTCACAATGTTTTCCATGGTTAACAAAGGTGATGTGAAGACATGGAAGCTGTCTAAAAGCTGGGAAAGAAGTTTCTCTTTCTGGTTTTGTCTCTGTAAAAAAAGAAATAATTCCTAAAGAAGAGGGAGCATCAAATCAAGTCCTGCATTTTCAGAAGATATAGGATAGTTTTAAATTAAATTTATAAAGTGCAAAATAACAGGCAACTTAACTTACCTTGGGGCTGTTTCCTTCTTTAAAAAATCATACATCCATGAAAAAGGGAGATTTTTGGAACACTGACATCTGCTCCTCCTTTGCCTTGGCAAGAATAAGGAGAAGATGAATAATCAAAGCCCGCCCTTGTCTAAGCCAATAAGTGTCATTGCAAATTGGTACAACTTGAACCTTTCTAACAACACTAGGCAGAAGAGCAACCCAAGGCAAGCAGATCTGGCTCTCCCAGCTTGTGTTGAGGGGAAGCTGTGACACTGCAGAAGCCAGATACACCAGCAGAAAGAGATGAGCTCATCTGAAGGAGGTTAGTTGATTCTCCCTGTTAAGCCTGTTCAAAGCAATTTCCAATTACAGTTTTAATCACTTTGACTAATGAAGGACATAACAAACATTTTTGCCTAGTCTCTGGATTGAATCAAGCCATTCTTCTATGAGTCATGTAGATCTACAGAACTTCATCTCATACACAAGAATGTTACTCAAATTGCTTTCACACAGCCTTTTCCTCTCTGGGAATGGAGAATAGGATGGGAAAACACTATGAAAAAGGCTGTGTGTAAGGTCTGTCATTCTAATCTTGCCAGAGGGAGGATATATTCAAAAAAAGGCAAAAACAGATCTCTCTTGTATTTTCCTAGTTTTGCATATCACCACTGAATTGAAATTATCATGTCCTGTGATGCAAAAGATACAGAATCCAATTAAATAAGTACAAAAGGGATTCAATAGTTTGAATTTCACATGCATACATACCATGATGATTTCTGCCTACTGAGCTTCCAAGCTGAGGGACATTCAGCTCTCTGAAGCCCTCAAACAGGCTTGGCAATCAGGGATCTTACCCTGGACTATGTTATGCAGGTGAAAGTGGCAAAAAAGTCTGTGTGCTTAGCTGCTACCCAGACTGCCTTGACATGCTTGCAATACCAATGAAATCATTAAACCTTTGGGGATCCTTAAGGGAATGACCTGTGGAATACTTATTTATTGCTTCATTATTTTGAGTGAACTTAGAACAATAATTTTCTTCCATTGGCAGCATTGATATTTGCAGTTTCCCATTCTGTTAAGGAGCAGGATAGTGCTTGACTGAGGTGATCTTTGAAATGTTTTTTCCATTTAAATAAGAGCATCTAAGTGATCTGAATTGATATGGGAGAATATTAATACATGGAAATAGCAATATAAGGCCTTAGAAGGCAAAAATGCTTCAGCACCTTGATCAACCTGAAATGACATTTTGAAGATAACACATCAGTCATGTTAAGATTTAGTCAGATTTATGAAATTCAAGTTTTCTTTGTTCCACAATAATAAATTCCTTTTTCTCAATATTATAGATACTGAATTATTTCAAAACCCTACCTCTATCTAGGAGAAGCATGAAAGCATTAAACATGCCATGAAAACATCATTTATGGTAGACTAAAATGCATTAGATTTCAGATATGTTAGTGACAACAAAACAACATAATAGAGCTTGGCAAGATGAAGACAGTCATAACACATCTTTGACAACAGCATGCAGGTAGCAGAGAAAATAAATCTACTTCAGAGGTCCTACTAAAGACTCAAAATAGATAAATAAAATATGTAAGAGTAATTTTTTTTTCTGGTGACAATCTCTCTTTGCATTCAAAGAGGACATAGGATGCTACAGTAAAGAAAGAAAAAGAGAGCAGGTGAGGAAACAAGTCTTGAGTACCTTGTATGTTCAGCACTTGCAGCTAGGATAAAATTCCTAAAAGGCAGCTTTACTTACTCACCTACCTATGCATCTCTTCATGCAGCACATAATAATTCCATCAGAAAGAAACATCAGTAAAAGATGGGAAAACATCCCAAGAGTTCACAGATAACATTCCATGGCCAAGTTTAACTGTTTGAATTCCATGCAGGATGAGTTTTCAGCATCCTTAGGGTAACTGCAAACACTATACTGAGTAAAGGAAAAAGACGCTATATAAGAGACCTATTTCCATTAGATCACAGTTATTACAGCAGAAGTAGTATCAAGAATAGCTTTTCCTTTAAATCATTCTCTTATCTTTGTCTATCTGATGAAGTGCTCTCTGTTGATGTTGTCCTAGTCTTTTCCATTTCATACATTTACTTTATTCAAATTATCCGTGATTATCATGTGAAAAGGCTAATCATGTAAAGTGATCTTACTGCCCCTCCTGCACCCCTTCAGTTTCCACTGAGACCTCTGTCAAGGCTGTGCTCATGTTCAATAGCCCTCACTCTAACTGCAGGGCATTAATTCAAATTTCCCATTTATTAACCATTTTTAATCCATAAGCACATGTTGCAATTTCTAAGTGTAATAGAAGATTGAAGGGCTGAAGAACCTGCTATGCAAAGAAAGACTGAAAAAGTAAGGTCTGTTTTGCCAGGAGAAGGGAAGGCTTGGGGAACCTCATCACTGTATTCCAGTCCTTAAAGGACAGTTTGAAGGAGGACAGAGGCTCTCCCTTCACAAGACCTACATGGAGAAGACAAGAGGTGATGGGTGCCAGAAAAGCTTTCATCTCAATAAGAAAGACATGGTTTTACTCTAACAACCATTCCCTGGAACAGCCTCCCTGGCACATGGTAGAGTCCTCATCACTGGAGGTTTTCAGGATGTGACTGAACAGGGTGGTAGATAATCTTATCTAGGCTCCTTTTCCTAACAAAATGGTGGACCACATGGTGTTTTAAGGTCTCTTCCAATCCAGGCTTGTCTATAATTCTGTGATCCTATTACTTTCAATAGAGGTTTAAAATAGAGTGAGTTTTTGAAAACACAGTAAGAGTGATAGACAGACATTATGCTAAAAAGACAAGCAAATATTGTTGCTCTTTCCTTCTTAGGTTAAAAAAAACCCACAATGATTTTTGTTTGTGGTATGGGAGGCCTTTGCTTTTCACCAGGGTTTCAAATAATAGTATTAAGGGTGCCATTATGTAACACTGAATCACTTTAGGAAAAATCTCAGAAGTATGGTAATTCCAAAACATAATGGAAGTAGCAGTATTTTTTCAAGAAATTTTATAATGATCAGAATTGAATACATCATCTTCTTAGATAACACTAAGGAGCAATTAATGACATCATTTTTACTGACTAGTTTTAAACATAGACACATACAATTCTCTTACAAGTATAGAAAAAGTAGCTTCACCCTTCATCCAAGAATTTCTGCCTGCTCCTCAAGAAAATGGATGTAATTTTTTCATGTTTTGGGCTTGTAAAATGTGTGTGATGACCTTCCAAAACTTTCTATCCATCGCAAATGAGAAGGTTTTTCCATATGTGTCAGAATGAATACACATCATTCAGCAGATCATTTAATGTATAAATATATTAAAATTAAAGAGGGGAAAGCTCCAAAAAACCAACCAAACAAACAAAAGAAAAAAGAAAATAAATACTGCTTTAGGATTGACAAATGATAGTGATGAAATATTTTTCCCCAAAGCAGCTCTGAAAGCACTTTATAAAGATAAAAAGATTTTCTGACTTTTGCAATTTGAATTTTATGTTTTATAACACTTATATTTCAATGCATTTGTATTACACACTCCATTGGAGTAAATTAACTAGGAAGGGCATTTTCATGAGAATTTTGGGACAGAACACAAGAAGTTTCTGGGGATATTGACAGCTTCATTCAGCAATATGAATGATCTATCTATCAATCTATCAAAAGTTTAGGGTTTTTCACTGAAAGCTAGGTGAAAATCAACAAAGTGCAAGAAGAGAATAAAGTCTAATTTGAGAAGATAGATCTCATTGAAAGCTGAAAGAAATCAGCGTGAATTAGATGACTGTTAATAATATTAATGTCACCTTGACTTTCAAAAAGAATGTGACAAAAAATTTTGGGACGTATTATTATGCTCTCAGTGTGTTTTGTTTATATCCTTGTCATTCTAGCATGTAATGACATACCTTAGCAAGGGAGAAAACACAACCAAAATATGTCCATTTGATTCTAGGGAGAGAGTAGACAGTTTGTATGTTATTTCTATAAAACAGTTTCCCACTGGATCAGGAAAATACCTCAGAATGTCTAATTTAGATAATAATCATTTTCACATCAGCAAACAAGATATCAAGTAATAACAAAAAGCTCACTCTATTGCTGACATAATTCATATGTAAAATTTCTAGGAGTAGAATAATTAACACTGTTAGCATTTTATAAACAAGAAACAGTGAAAAATCATTTATCAGAATTTTTCCACTAGCGTAAACAGTAACAACAACCTCAGACAACGTGTTTTAAGAGACAGATTTAATACTCAGGAACTGTTACCAATTTCAAAGGTTGGCCAGAAAGAAATGGAAGATAAAAAGAGGGAAGAAATCTAATGCACACCAAATTTTAAAGATTATAAATAATGGTGAATACAATTCTCTTTATTCTTTGCTTATTGGATGTCAATTGACTACCAGGTCAGACTGTGTAAATGTGTAGAGAATTATAAGAACAAAGCTAGGAGTTCTCTTCAAATTAGGTGACTATTGCAAGGAAAGGAAAATGTGATTCTTATTATATCATATTTAGTAGCACTTGTGAATTCAGAAAGGACTGCCCAAACTGTATTTTCATAAGAATAAGGTTCCATGGACTTATGCACGTGCAGGTTCTTTAAACATTCCACAGCCTGGGCCTTCCCATACCATAGGTAAGGCTTCCTTTCTCCAGGCCTTCCATCTAGTCTTAGGGGTCTGTGGTTCCTGTAAACAAATCATTCTAGTAAGAGTAGAAGAAAGCACTGGGTACCTCAGGCTTTTCCATGTCTTTTGTCACCCAATCCTATCAGTACTGTGGTCTCGTTTCTCCTAGCCTTCATTTTCTTCTCATATGCCTGGAGAAGCACTTCAACATTTCTCTTTATGACCCTTAACATATTAAATTCTAGATGAACTTTGGCTTTCTTACCTCCATCCCTTTTCACTTGCATAGTATCTCTACATACCTGAGTTATCTCACCCCACTTCCACTTGTTTGTTGCTACATGATAGCAGGAGTTGCCAAGAAGAAAGTTAGGTCTAGGATTTCTAACTCCAAGGCAAAGATTTAAATATCCCCTCTAGTAACACTCCACAATTTTGAGAGAGGAATCAAATAGGGTGTTTATTCCATGAAGTAAAATATGTTGTAAAGACCCTTGAGCAAGTTCAAGTCAAGCTGGCATGAATATATGGTGGAGAGCAATGCTATGCAGAGATAACAGCTTTATCTCAAGAGCTTCATGAACAATTTAAGCAGCAGCCAACAAAAGCTTGAAAACCCTACAATTAAGTGGCTCAGGTGCCACATTGTCTTCATATGCACATATTGCTTCAACTTCAGCAGCTAGTTCCATTGGCACTAGTTTTGCGCGTTTGCTACCCTTTGCTATAAAAATATCCCAAGCCAATTATTCCTTTTTTTCTTGAACAAAACAAAGCAAAGGAAGACAAATCCTTTCAGATAACCATTTACCTAATGCTTGGAGAACTAATTTGAAAAAAGCTCAAAACTTCTGATTTAAGGGATTTGGAAATAGAATTTGATCCCACAACCTTTTTGCAAGTCCTAAATTCTAGGTTAAAATTGACAATAGGGTTGGAGACTTTCCTAAGTCTTCAGCTCAGAAAAAAAAAAAAGCAGTCGTTCCAATCTGGTTTTGAGGTCTTCCTATAGTACATCAGGTCTCTTTAACCAGCTTGAAGTCTGACTGTTGAAAGAGTATCCCACCCTAAAAATACACACTTAACTCTTTTCCCTGATGCATCTGTTCTCCTGCCACTTGTTGCCACACCATTTTGTGGGTGTCTGAGCAATGTAAAAATAGAACGTTGCTTTCAGGGACAGCCAATTCCTTCACTAAACTCAATGTCTATGCACAGTCACTGTAATCTGACATAAATCCATCCTTCTGCCAAGTATAGACATACTCACCATGGTCTGGTCTACTGTGGCTGTTGCAGCCAAGACAAGGAGAAACTAACCAATGCTGTCTAGGTGAGAAGTGCTGGTATATTGAACATCTCCCAGGGAGACACCACACTGTCTATATTTTTTTCTCTTCCATGGGATAGTCAGACTTTTGAGTGACTATCAGGAGTATCCAGTAAGAGGATTACAGACTAGAATATATCCTGCCTTGCAGCGACCAATAAAAAAACCTCACAGTTCCACCCATGAGACTGGAATGGCAACTAAGGGAAGCAAACACAAACAGCTGCTTCCTAACTCACAAGCCAGTTAGATGCACACACACAGAAAACTCACAAGCCTAAACACTCATCCCCTCAAAGGCCAATATTCAAAGCCTTGGCAAAATATCTTTTGCATATAATGATGGTTGCCTACATTCCTCTGTTAACTATATGTAATTTCTGCTGTTTCCCATTCACCTATTTATCTTTTACAGATTAGATATCTAGTTTGAAATGTCCTTCCATGGGCCTAGATTTTTTAATTTTTTCCACTTTTAAGTCTGTAGGGCAAGAATATGTTATGGGATGAAGGAAACTCATTCATATATAAAGTAAACATTGTTAGGGGATTTGGCTGAAAAAGAAAGGCTTCCCACCTTCTCCAAACAGTATTTAATATGCACGTGTGAAGCAGAACTACAACAAAGATGCATACAAATATACTTCATCTACTCACTATTTAGATGGAAAATTTGAGTCTAACCATTGCTAAAAATCAAAAAGAGCGAGGAATTGCACTGGATCTTCTGGATTTCATAACACTCAAGCAACAAGGAAAAAAAATATGCTCAACAAATATATGCAGCTGCTAGTACTGTGTATGAAAGATAAAACATAGATTTTTAAAATAGTTTTGTAAGCACTTCAAATGGAAACACTCTCAATTTTTTTACAGCTTTGCTCTCTTTGAACATTCATTGGAGCACGCATTTATCTCCCTAAATGATTGCAATAAAAATGGTGGTGGACAACACCTCCAGCAAAGCAAATTACCAGCTTGCATGTGGAAGAAATCATTCTGCTGTTACATTTTCTGGCCCTCTTGCATTTTGGCTTTTACAGACATAAGTGTTCTCTCTCTTCTAACAAAAAAAATATTATAGCCTGTATACTGTAGTGCAGGAGGGCTGACAGAGTAGAACTACTGGAGGGCAGAACTTATCAACAGGCAGCCGTGACTGTGTCATTTACCTGTCTGCTTTGAAGTCTGCTAATCTTTTTATGTAACGTGAAAAAATGTAAACAAAGTACTGTTAGTGTATACACACAATTTCCTTCTCTTTCTCAGTCTCAATCAGTCAAATACACATGCAAATGCACATGCACAGACACAGAGCATTTCTTTTTTTGTTCAGCTTTGATTATGATGGTTATCAGCTACATTCTCTGCAGTTTTGGTTTTTTCTTTTTTTTTTTTTTTTTCAGTTAAAGGCTTTTCAGGAGGAATTTCATTTGTACAGGCTGAAAACTGGAAGAAACCTTTGTCAGTTGACAACCACAGAATTTCCTGATCTTACATTATTCATTTTTAAACCATTATTGTGAAACCAGTTAAAGGACTTTGAAATGGAAAATCCCAGGCTTTACAGTTCTTCACTGCTTTTTATCCAGTCATTACTCTCATCGGCATTTTCTACTTAGAAATAAATGCTTTCATTAAGAAAAAATAGATTTTTTTAGCTGACTAGAATCTTTCATACAGCAATTTTAATGTATACCTTTATTCTAAAAAGTGAGTTTCTTAAATAACATCTATTTGCTCTCTGAAAGCATGCTAACAGTCTTATAGAACACACTCCATTAGCATGAAAATGGATTTTTGTGTGTAATTTATTTTTCTGCTGCTGTATTACATTATAGCTCCAGCTATCAAAGAGAGACCGGAAAATTCTTCTTGTACTTTAAAGTGTATAAGATTCCATCTGGTTTGGGTTTTTTATTGTATTTCTAATATGTCTTCTAACGAAATACATATTTTGTAATAAGTGTAAGTGTATATGTATATCGCTACAGAAATGTATTTAAATTTCCCCCATTTCCCCCATTTCTCCCATTTCTTGAAACATTTCAAGAAATAAAAGTGTTGCAAGGAGCATGGGACAATACTAGAAAATTTTAGATTTATTAGCATAACATGTAAACATTTAGAAATTATATTCCAGGAATTATGAGAGAATAAAAAATGAGCAGCTAGGAATGAGAATATTATTGTGTTCACCTGGTACTATTTATTGCTAATATGAATCATTCAAAATATACATTATGGAAAACAATTGACAGCAGATATGTAGCTACATAACCAAAGGAGGTTATTTCTTCAGTGAGGTTGCTGAAAATAATTCCTAATGCAAATTTGATTTCATATGACACAACACTTGGTTCTGACCTTAGCACAGAACCTTACTAAAAAAAAATTAAAATGCGTTGGGAAAAAAAAGTATTAAGTAACTGAGCTTTTCTAGCAGTGATCTTTGATACTAGGATAAAATCCTGAATGCTGAAGTTGAACCAGATGCAGTTTTGGACACCGTAGAATTTTCTGTACACAGCAGTATGCCAGCTCAGTGTTTTCTGTAGCTGTTTTCCTGTGCCACAGACAAGTCTAGAATTTCTACTTACCAACTTATTCCACTTCAAGACCAATATAATGAGTCTTGCTGGCATATATTGGGGCCTAGAAGCCATGGATATAAACTGGACATATTGAGGAAGCCAGACAGGTCATGAATTTTTATGCAGAACATTCACTATACGTCTAAACAAAACAAAACATGTTCTACTACTGAAAAAAAGGATTAAAAGCATAACTTTTTCTCCCCACAATGCTGGTTGAATCAACTCTGTACTCTGTCTACATGAGTTAGGCTAGTTGCACCAGGCCTTCAACAGGCAAACTGTGTGACTAAGCAGGGTTCATGAGGATAGAGCACCTGGCTGTTCAGCAGTGCCATGACGGCAGCATATCCAGGTGATGGGAGTTGTAAATGATGTTTAGTCACTTGCTCCCCATCTATACCACCACAAAGTGCAGACTTTCTGCTCCAGGTTCTGCATTTCTCTATGCTGTCTTTCTTGGCACTGCTGTCAGCTGTCCTCAGGCTTATGGAGACACCTTCAAACCGGAGCTATTTTCTATGTCAATAAATCTTCTCTCATTTAGAACCACCTACAAATTTGCTGATGTTGCACTCCTCTTCATCAATCTGGTCATCAATGAAGATGTATGAGGTACAGTACTCACCTCAAAGTACAATGCTCACTCACAGCTTTCAAATGGATGATTGAATCTTCCATCTGAGCCCTCTTGAGTCTGTGTATAAGCCAACATTGCTTTCAGCTTAGCCACTACAGCCCAGTTTCCATGGCATCCTTTTATTGTTCCTGTTAGCTTTGGGCACATCTACACATGCAATCATTATTTTGATTCTTATTAGCAGAGTCATCTTGCGGCCTGGGACTCTCAAATTCCTATGCCATTTACATTTGTCTGGTAGACATCTAAAATCCTTAAATTGTGACAAAAAAACTGGGATTTTGGCATTTTGCACGTGAAATTGTTGAAATACCTGTACAGAAAAAAAAATATTTATTCTTCTTTACAAAAGATTTCCCTCTCTGAAGAGCTGTTGGTTTGTAAACAGTTTACTGCTTAATTCTGCCTTATACTGAGAGGACAATCCCAACTACCTCACTTCATGCAGCAATTATGATAAATTAGATTGCTTCAGAGCTTTCCAGTAGATAAGGCTTTAGCTGAGGATTAACACGTCTGAGATATAGATATTTCCTGAAGATGTGTGAAATAAAGACATAACATAACATAAGAGAGACCTCCAAATATCTTGTCTAACTGTAAACAAACCTTTCAACATTGGCGTTTCTTATAGTAAACAAGAATTTCCTCACTCTTTAAGGAGAATGATCTACTGCATAATGCCTGCTGAGAGCTTTGCGTAAGATTTAATAAAAGCAAAACAGACTCCATCTCTATGCAATGCTCAGCAGCTGGTAGAAGGAAAGTGTTCCAGAATGGTCCGTGTTTGCAGACCTTCCTGATATTTCTACTCCTGATACATATAAAGTTGCTGTGTATATATCGTGTTCATGCCACAGGCACTTAGGAGATGGAGCCAGAAGCACTCTCTCAAGCTTTATATTCCAAGATGAGATAAAACAACTCAATTCCCAACACCTTGTGCAAACTTGCAAGGTCAGGAAGATCTCAAGTTGTATGCTGCTGTGACAGTTGCTTGTGTTAAAGGTACTTTTTATGGCAATACAGATTCCTCATTTTCTGTTCACAGAGAATAGATTCATAGAAACAGAAGGTGAAAAAAGAATAAAGCTAGCAGTCCTATCGGTCAATATTTTTCTTTGCTCATTCTGCACCTTTAAAATTTAATACCTTTGATCTTGCTCACTTTCAACCATATGCAAATTGATAAGAGACAGAGGCAAATGTAAAAATTGTTTGTTGGTCTCTAACCAGTGCAGTGGACTTTTCAAGCCATGGCACACAGCTTTTCAGTTCAATTCTCTATGCAGCTGCACCCTCTTCGGCACAATGTGTTTTGAGACTTAGAAGCAAAATAAATATTAGTTTCAGTAGAGTATCTCCTTCAGCAACTTCAGAGCATGGGAACCCTGTTACAAAGGAGAATGTGAGTTTTCTTCAGACACAAACACAGAGCAGGAATATCATCAGAGCAAAATCAGGACTGAGGTCTTTGGTAGGATGGAATTATCTCTAACATTGAGGTCCAAGAAAGAGAAGACAGAGACTGTCTCAAATGTCTCTGGATCCAGTTTTCTCTCCTTCCAGGTCCAAGAGGGCTAGTTCTTCACCCATGACTTTACCACTGCCAACAGAGCCTGGAAGAGATCAGTAGCTGGGGTCCAGCTTTTCAAACGTGCAGCTTTCTCTCACCACATAACTGACTGTAAATCTCTGTTCTAGGCAGCAGCACTTCACCCCAAAGACACCTAATTCTGGCACATCAGCACATGCACAGTCAGAATCTGTGCCTGTGCCTTCACAAGGGAGTGAAAACATGAGTAAGAAGCTCAGCAGAAACCCTGGGAAGAGCCATCCCTTCTCCATCCCTTTCCTCTAGAGCTTAGACACTGGAGAGAAGAGCCCCTGCAAGAGAAAGTAAAGAGATCTTTTGGTTGCAAAATCAAAAGGCAGAAACTCTTTCGCCTTTTGGGATATTCTGCATCCACTCCATGTCCCAGAGATGGAGCAGTGCAGATTGTTAAGAAAATGGATGCAAACAGCCCCTTAAAGATGAGGCACTTCACAAACCAGCCCAAAGATACTGAGACTGTTTTGAAGTACAACCTTGCAGGATAACTATCAGTGCCTTAGGAGGCCCATGGTGATTAACACATCTTTACTGTTTCAGTGCAGGGCATTGTAGTAGTAGCCTTCTAATAAGGCTTCAAAGGCTTTTTTGCCATGTACTCCCTTGATTGAGTCCTCTGCTACACCTGACAAAGATAGAAGGCCTCACCAGGCAGCTCATGCCAGATCTGATGTTGTGTTTACACCACAGTCATGCTCAGAACTGTCAGCAGTGCTCCAGCAGCTGTGTGGCAATGGTGGAAAGTGTCCACAGGAAGCAATGGAAGAAGCCTCTGGCCTGGAAGGTGGCAGTGCTGTAGTGGTGACAGTCAGAGAGGGTGGAGATGCACACATTTTGAAACTGTTACTGCAGAAAGACAAAGACAGAAAACCTAATTTGAAATATAAGAACTTCATAAATAGATGAAGACAATAGCAACAAAAAGAGAGCATTTATTTCTGAGAGGCCTTTACTTCTTAAAATCATCATGTCCCCATAGATTTCAGTGAAACTATATTGATTTACCTCTGTTGAGTGCCTAGCTGTTTCTACAGTAGAAGAAAGGCTCAATAAACACATGGATTGCATTCTCACCCTGTATAAATTGTTAAAGTACCCTTTATATCAATGGAACTACAACAGACAAAGGTCAGGCTCAACTATACCCAAGAATATTCACTGAGTGCTTACTGAGCTTTTGTGTCTCAGCTTCCCTACATTATGCACTCTTATTCCATTAAGTACTTCCAGGAGCTGGGCTTCCTACATGCAAAGGGCTTAAGTTTGTCTACAAAAGGCATTTTAAGATTTTTATGGAAATTTGGTATAGAAGAGATGTTTTTATTTTCCAATGTAAATGTATCTCTTCCATCTGGAATGCCCTGATTATTGAAGGAGGTGTTGCATTTAATTCATTGTGCCTGATGTAGAATAAAAGAAAGGACAAAAGATAACAGCCCATTTGTCAAAATTAAATCTAGTTATGACAGTCAAAGTTTGTAAGCAAATGGCTATTTGCAGAGGTGCCTGGGCTGAAATTTTCACCCCTCCTGACTTAATGTAAGTTATTAATTGAACTGTATTAATTTTTTCTGCATCACCTCACAGATACATCTTCAAGAGTTAGGATTATTTCTATAAACTTATGAAAACTGTGCTTTGCTTTGAAATATTACTTCAGAAAGTCACTCATATATTGATTTCTGATGTTGCTGGTTTAGCAAGATAAGAATTCTAATCCATCTGCTGAATGTTACTCTGCTGAAGATTAAACAGCTGTCATGCCCACTCCCCAAAATTAAAAAAAAGGGAAATAAAAAAAGAAAATATAAGTGCTGGTGGATTAAAGAAGGTCTATTTTCAGATATAAGCAAAAGACAACAAGTTGTGTTATCTTCTATGTCAGTGTCAACTTCTGAAGCTTTAAAGACCTCTTCTATCTACAAAAAACAGAATGGGAAAAAAAACCAGCTGCGCGATATCCCTACCTATGAAAATCAGAGCATCATCCCTCAAAGCAAATGAAAGGCTTTCTGAACTCTACTCAGAGGTACAGACTTTTCGACCACTTAACCTTACCCTCCTCTATTCTGAATACAAGAATGTGTATTGGGTTTTCTGGTAATGTTTTGGTACATTAGGGGGCCTACAAAGGTGGTGGCATCTGTGAGAAGCTACCGTATGTCTGATGGAGTCAATTCCAGCCAGCTTCAAGAAAGACCCACCACTGTCCAAAGCTGAGCCCATCAACAAAAGTGATAGGGGCTCTGGGATGATAGATTTAAGAGGAGAAAAAAAACCACTAGACAGCAGCAGCCGGGAGAGAGGGGTGAAAATATGCAAGAGGAACAGCCCTAAAGACCCCAGGGTCAGTGAAAAAGGAGGGGGAGGAGGAGCCAGAGCTGAAACTCCCCTTCAGCCCCTGGTGAAGACCCTGGTAAGGAAGGGTGTCCCTCTGCAGCCCATGGAAATCCATGGGGCAGCAGAGATCCACCTTCAGCCTGAGAAGGACTCCATGCCAGAGCAGGTGGATGCCTGAAGGAAACTGTGATCCCATGGGAACCCCTCACTGGAGGAGGCTCCTGGCAGGACCTGTGGCCCCATGGAGAGAGGAGCTCAGGCGAGGCAGCTTTGCTGTCAGGACTTGTGACCTCACAGAGGACCCACACTGGAAGGGTCTGTTCCTGAAGGGCTGCATTGCATGGAAGGGACCCTTGGGAGCAGGGGAATAGTGTAAGGAGTGCTCCCCCTGAGGAGGAAGGAGTGACGGAAGCAGCATATGGTGAACCGACTGCAGGCCTTACTCCCTGTCCCCCTGAAGTGCTGGGGGATGGAGGGAGAGAATGAAGAGAGCAACTCAAAATATCACACCTCTAGCCTCCAGGATTGGACACAGGAGAAAATATATCTGTTTATTATATTTATGCATTATTTCAAAGGTATATGTTCCATTTTCTACAAATTTTGCTGCATATGATAGAGGTAGCAGTTAAAGGGATATGAAAGCATGTGTAACTACGTGATCATGCATTAATGCTTTAGGAAGACTGTTTGTGAAGTCATAGCATTAATAGCATCACTTAACCTGAACATGTTTCATTCTCTTAATTTAACCTTCAAATGGGTAGATTAATATATCTAAATTTTCAGCTATCTCTAAGGTCCTACAATAGGCTTCTTGTGGACAGAGGGGAAACTCTTATGACCCCTTTAAGTCACAGGACGCTGTGACCAGATTATGCTGAATAAATTGTTCTCTGTTTTAACATGAATAAGTTTAATAGTTTCAGTGGTACAGCACTGCATTGAGAATGTAGTTTTATAATTTAAACTGCAATTATAGTTTCTTTAATATGAGATAAAAATCCAAGGAAAGGTGAAATCTTTATGTCTTTTGATTTTTTTTTCCTCACTGGTTCAAGACTAGGGAACACTTCAAATTGTAATTATATTGTAGGGCACTTAAACATTTCTATTACATGAAAAGACAGCAACTCATCTTTTTAATTATAGAAAGTTCACATTAAAGTGTGTTGTAGTTATGTATTTTATAATTAGTCTTATAGAGTTTAAATTTCTGGTTTTGTTCTTGCCTTTGAATATTAAAAGCTCCCAAATAACACAATACTCAAGTAAAATTTCTTTAGATACTAACACCCTTTCATTAAAGCTCACTCATGTGAATTCTGCTTCAGAAGTAAATCTGACCTTTCCAACTTTCATACTCAAAGCAAGCAGGCAACAGAGAAATAGCAGGCAATCAACCCTCTGGAGCAGTTAAGAGTCATCCAAGAGGGACCTGTGAACATCCCATTTCATACTATTGCAGGGAAAGCAAACTTTCCCTTGTCATCAACACATGAAGCTGCATCTGCCTTCCAAAGTTCACTCATGAATTTTGGGATGACAGTGAGACCAGATGGAAGGAAGGCTTAGTACCCTGTGGATGTGTCACAGGCAAAACCTGTGACAGCCTGAAGGCATCTCTGAATTGTGGGTTTTCTGATCTTATTTTTTAAATTGCGTTCTTATTTTCTTCTGCTGCTCCACACTGAAGACTTTATAGCTCAGTGTATGAGCAGCAATATGTTCCTCAAGGTCGTTAGAATTACCAAACTTGATGCCATCAAAGTTTGTCTTTAGATATGTTTACTTCAGATACTTTAAGATTATCCTTGAGATAATCTTCCCAATGTTTCAGCCACCCAGTTCTACATCTTTGTCTTTCTATCAAAACAATGGGATGCTTCCCTCAGGCACATGAACTCCCTGACATTGCTTTCTCATCAGAGATATGATTAGAGTGTCAATGTCAAAGCTTTTACAAACTGCACAGCTTCAGTTCTATTTATTTTGCCACTTGACATCGGGAATTTGCTGAAAACAGCATAGATGAAAATGAATGAGGCATTTACATAGCAATTTGTCCAAATCTTGAAGCCATAAAACTATGACAACAGCAGCATAATATTCCCATTCAAAAACCAATTTTGAACTCAGTGGCTGGAACCATAATTTACCAAAATATTACTGGCCAAGTTGATACACTTTGTGATATCATCAGCAATCACCACATTTCATGACCAAGATAACAAAACTTGTTGGCAGCCTGTATCACATATTATCAGTGGACACTATGAGGGACTTTTACAAAGTTAGTCTGACCTGTGAGATGCAAAATTTCTTGGCGTTGGGCTTTTTCCGTAGACTGTGAGGTCACTGTGCTTTGTGGAAAGGTGATCAGTGGTCAACAGGATTTCTGTAGATTTTTTTGCATTTACAGGTTTCAAGTGTATGGAATAACACTTGCTGATAAGTTAAATTTGTCCATCAACATGGCATCACCCACACTGCTATGCTAGGGCCATTGTGAACTTAGTTTAACTTATTTGAAAAAGCACAAAATATTTCAGCAAACATCTTTGACTGGTGAGACAAAACCTTAATTCTTGTATAATGGCACTGGATATTGCTAATTAGCTAATCAGGGCAGAAAAAACCCTGTTCACAAAGCAGAGCAATTCATAGAATCCGACTTTAGCAGAATTATGAAAGATCAGGTCAAAAATTTGGCTTTCCTCAAGATCCAGGTAGCAAAACCAGATAGTCATGGAATAGTCAGAATGGAATCCATGTTAACTTCTACATGTTTTTCACCTCTGCAATTTTACTAAGAAACCAATTTAACAGAGTTGGCATGCACCATTCCAACAGCTGCTGAATTCTATCATTCATCTGAAACTAATAATCTCCCTCTTTCATGAGCTAACCAGTCAGATTGGCCGTTTTTTGGCAAAGCCAAGGAAGGGACAGAGAAGGTATCTGCTTAGTCATTCCAAACTAGTCCAGTTTAACTTTTTGTCAAAACTGTGACTTTATTTTGCTACCAGTGTTTCAAAACGTGTAATGACCTAGTGTGCATACAGGTTCTAGATGCTTTGTTCAGAGTCACACAGCCCTCAGACTTGAGTCATCTATGCTATAATGTGCAGGGCCATTAATTTACCATATTTGCATTAGGAGAAAAATCTAATGATATATATAATATAAACTACAAGGTCAGTATTCATCTTTCTTCTAAAGTAAAGGGATATTTACAAAAGATATTGTTTGCAAGCCTTCTGTCTCAGGTGATTCAGATGATTATATGTTTCTGATTGAGCTTCATCCTATGGAATTCAAGCACTAGAAATAAAAGAATAATTTCCTGTCCTGGTGAATTAGGATGAAAATATGTTCAGAGTGAAAACACCTTAATTCCTTAATCCCATTCTCAACATGTGTTTTTCTTCCCATTCATGAATGTCAGTGAGAGTGTGGAATTATATTTTTGTGCTCTAAATAAAACTTCATTGTATAGTGGTGTGCTTTCAGAAAGCTATTTAAAAATATATTTCTCTTTACAATAAATGTTATTAATAACCGGGATTTTTTTTGCATTTTAATCTCACAGTGGAGTAAAGAGTTCAACATAATTAATGCAAAAATATGGAAAATTAAAAGCTTATAATTCTGTTTCTTAAAGGAGTACCATAGGGCAGTCTTGTCAGTATAAGGAGACAGGTAAAGAGGCACACTGTAAGAGGAAACAAGAGCTCAGGCACACATACTTGGCAAGAAAAATTTATATATATATATAAAAATGATATATTTTATATATATATCATTTATATATTTTTATATATCATTTATCATTTATATATCATATATATATCATTTATATATATCATTTATATATTTTATATATATAAATATATATATTATATAATATATATTATATATCATTTATATATTATATATATCATTTATATATTTTATATATATAAAATATATAAATGATATATATTTATAATTTCAGTTTTATCTGACCAATTATAGTCAAAGTGCTTTAAAGCAGAGAGGTGCAGGTAAGTAAAAGCAGTAATACACAAGCAATTTGCTTATGTTTCTTAATCTTCCCTACATTTTATATTTAATTAGATTTGTCTATTCTTATATTAACTCACCGTCCAACTCTAAATCCCAGAAAAACACTAGTAACAGATGTTCAACATCTTGCAGGTCAAATTCTCAATAAAGAAAAAATACCAACAGGGTTTTGGTGGGTTTTTTTTTCATGTGTAACACTTTTATCCAAGTCCTAGAACAGAAATGGAAAGAAACAGCACTCAAGTAATCCTCTTTCAGAAATCAAAGCAAAACATTTCTATCTGACTTAGCCTCAGTGGGTAAATCATGACTTGGGAACAGAGTTTAGCCAGCAATCAAAGTATGGTGCAAAGTCTTTTACTGATCATACTGTTTCTTCTATCCAGAAATTTGTGTAATGCTACTTACAAGAACACAGTTTTCTTGTAAAGAGATGAGTGGTTACATACCTACAAATAGGAATTCAGACACCAACAACGTCCTCCAGAACAAGATATATTGCTTGTTCATTAATCTCCAATTCCACTTCTCTGGGTTACTATATAAGAAATCTTTCTCATCATTATGTTTGTCAGAAAGGCCACAGAGAGTGGCCTCTTGAACATAACTCTTCTCATGAGTTTTTTACCTACAAAGAGTTGCATATCACTAATTTAGCAATGTTTTGGGTTTTTTTTTTTTCCTGTAAGCTTATTTTATGGACACAATCACAAAGAATTTTTTTTTTAATTTCAATTATTATTTTTCATTAGAATTCTTAACTCATACAATATTTATTCCATATATGAATATTTAATTTATTATTTTTTTCTTAAACTACGTTAATTCATACAGGAATGTCATTGTTTAATATACCAGATATCATTTCTCCATAGAGAGATTTTTAAACTAAATACATACATTCTCATTTATTCATTTTGACAACCCAGTGACATTCCAGTGACAAAGGAAGTTAACATCATGAATATTTTTTATATGCCACTCAATATTGTCTGTCATCCATAATAGAGCATTGAACATTGATTTTGAGCACTTGTAGCCCAGGGATACATATTTTTCAAAGAAACTACTTGGTCACGTTGAATAATTTCCATTCTATCTACAGTATCTGATTTGCTTTAGATGCACTTACAACTCCGTCAGTAAAACTGAGATTGATTAGGACCACAGCACAGGAATACATAAGGCATGAAACACTGTTATACACTGAGTCTTAAATCTTTTTATCCTTCAGGTTGGGGTTTTTAACTTAATTTATTTTCATCTAGAAAAAATCAAACCAATCCATACAAGACTTCTCTTAACCCTTGTCTCAGTCTGCCCTCCAATTAATTCCTTCCTCAAAAATGTACCCAGATGACTCTTCAGTTAATTCAAACTTCTTGTTAGAGTTCAAATCCTTGGCATGTTCTATATATCAACAATATGTTTATAGACTGACTTACAGGTCAATGTCCTATTTAACCACATTCAGAGAATGTTTTGCTTTTGACCTAGCCAGTGTTTCAAACTCTGCATTTCTGACCACACTGTTCTCTTTCTCTCAGAATTTAAATGACATTATGACATTCCATCTGGTAACTATCTAATTCCAACCATGAAAAGCAAAATCTGTCAAACAAGATAATTTGCTTTTAGAAAAACCAACCAAACCTGTTGCACTTTTCTGAACCATTTTGTATAGGTAAAGGCAAGAAATAGTGACATATAAAAAATAAGACAAGGAATCTTGAGCTGAAATAGTAGATTCACTTGAAGACAAGGACCACCTTGTTTAAGCAAGGTATTCACCAATGGCCTTTTTATCCCCCATTATGTTCCAACTGTGCTTTAAGTCTCAGCTTGATTTGCTGCACGCACCATATGGATTTCAACTTTGCAGCATTTTATTTTATGATACATCAGTACTGAGATGAAGAATGTCAGTTTAGGTCCATCATGTAGCTAGATAATTATGTTTTCTTACATGGATACACAAGAATTAAATTTTATAATGCAGGATTCAAAGATATTGCGAGAAAAAAATCCTGAAACAATGGTTTATATTTTTATTTTGTTAAGGATTATTATTTATATTATTTTATATATAAGGGTAATTATTATTTCTACAAAGTTGAATTGCATATTAGAGCTCTTGGAAAAATTGAAATGTTTTGAAGGCTATGAAGAAAAGGAGCACATATGAAAAAGGAAATACTCTAGGTGAGTAGCTAAGCAACAGAGTGAAAACTAAGAAAAGTGAGAATAAATTTTTTTAAAATAGAGGATTTTTCACCATTGCCAGTGAGAGGGAAAGTTTATGATGATCAAACTGATCAGTAGCGTGAAAATAAGAATTTTGGACTGTGACTAGAAAAAGAAAAAACTAACAGAATGACTACTAAAATAAAACAAGTAGAAGCTAAATATGCGTGTAAGAAGTTCAAAAGCTTTAAGTTATTGAAAAGCGTTTGCTGATCAAATTGCCATATTGCATTCTTTCCAAATAGATAATTGAATTATTGGAACAATGTGTTCCAAACAAACTTAGATGAATCACTCATAACAGTAGCTACCCTCATGACGCTCATGCTTCCTGGCACACTTCTACAAACTCTTTCCCTACCAGTTTTCATGATATAATTTGTGTCATCAGAAGAAAAATTAAGTGCCACCTGAATTGAGAACTACTTCCAACCCTTTATTGCTTTTGAAAAAGTGATAATTTTCCAGAGACTCTTCCCAGGCAGCTTTAATTAACTAGGACCAATGTAATCTTAGACACTAACTAACCTTTGGACAATTTGGACATTGCCCTGTTCAGTGCACTTTGAAAATCTCATTCTTCCATAGCTAATTCTTCTTATGCTAAATGGGGACACTGGGTATTCATATTGAAGGTGCTAATTAGTTAAAAGTATTGTAGCACTTGAAACTTTTTGTGAACATAGCTTTTCATTCCTTAGACACCTATAAGATTAAGTGTCATGGGTATGTGTTGTGTGTATGTGTGAAAGAGAGACAATGAGAGAGAAACAAATACACAACAGAGATTAGACTCACCACACCTACATAACAGGCTAAAAGAACTTGTGTTGACTGTTAGATGACTAAATCATTCTATGAATTTATCACAAATTATTTAGCATAAAAAGTTCCATTACCTTTCAATCAAGGCGATGTATCTACTTGTGCCATAAAGTATTTTAAGTCTTTTTAGAGAATCCCATCAGAAGTTTCCTGTGTCTTTAAAAATTTTGTTCTGTCTTGTACTGAGAAGAGTCTGTTTAAAATACAGGTTATTAATAGAGAAATGGTGGAGGAAATAATTTTCTTCTTTTTAGTCAGTTATCAAAAGAGCAAATATATTCAAACTTGCTATTAGGACCTTGCACTGATTTTCAATAGTGAGTGCTGATTTTGCAAGTCAGGCATTTCATTTCAGGTGACTTAAAATGAAAACCACCTGATTTTCAAAATTATTTAAAAAGTAAACCACTGAAGAACAGGCACTTTCACTTTTGGTGCCTGATTATTGAAGACTCGATGAAAGATTTGGAATTGTGCCAGTTGGTGACCCAAATAAGTTTAACCAACTGTAGAGAGAGAACACAAACCCCTAACCCCTATTTTTGTTGAACTTGCTAGGTTCTACTGTATTTAGCCCATATTATAAAAAGACTTCACTTGCAATTGATTTTAAATTTAGTTGCACCCATTGTCATATGGTTACAATGCCAAGAACAATAATTTATCCCAATTTAACATAGGGGATAGCACAAGTAAACAGAAGTTAAAGAAAAAAAATTCAGACTTTACTCAGTTGTTTCCTGTTTACAAACAGACTTTTCAGATGTTGCTGTTAAAGAGAGCACTAAACATTTATATAGATAGAGGAACGTTCAGTTACATAAGAAAGGATATAAGATAAGTAAGAAATTTAAACTTTCATGCCCCAGGGCATAACACTAACTGCCCAGGGCTGAAACATAATTTCCCTTTTGGCAGGTTATTCCAAACTCTTCATTATAGGAAGTATAACTTGCTAACCTCTGTCAGGAACAAGTTACTGGACAAATGGACTACTTATCTAAATCCTTAAGATATTTCATGTCAGATTTAGAAACCATCCATTCATAACGAGGGAAGAAAGGAGAATAAAGGAAATGCATTCCTTTAATTACAGGCTCATCAAAAGCAGGTTAGAAAGTTAAGTACTATAGCCTGATCTTAGATCCTGAGGCAATCAAGTCTCACAGAAAACAGAACCATTTGTGTGATTAATACTTGTAATCAACTGGATAAAATTGTGGGGATTGCTAAAGAAAAATTGCTGTTCTACGTTTCATTTATTAATTGAAATGCGAGTAAGAAAAAAATATGGGTATGGTATGTTTAGCTCCCAAAGGATGTAAAATTCAATTTTGACATTTAATAGGAGGATATGAGAAAAGGTTAGATGTTAAATAAAATGCTGAGACATTTGTGAGTGGGATGGACGAGGAAGATAGTACATAATATGGTGGGTTAATATAGTTCCAATAAGTTATCACAAATGAAATATTTTTTTAAATTAAACCTTTCCTCACGGTATGTTTGGGGTAACCTGCTATTCAGATACAGCTGCTGCATTTTTAAAATAGTCTACACCTTTGGAGTGTTAACTAGTAAATCTTCCAAAGGTGAACCCCTCATCCAGTAACACAATTAATGAATTTCAATCAAGAAAATATTTGGATGATGACATAGTTTAAGCATTGATAATCTTTTCTGTGTAATGCTCTGCTTAAAAGTCTCTTGAGATGCAGTTGCATAAATCAGCTTCTGGTTTATCTTTTATTTCCCAAACTAAAAACCAAACAAATAACCCCACATCATTCAGGGTCATAACGTGTACTGCTAAAACTTCCACAATAGGATACACAACATTTTTTTAATTAAAAACTCTTGAAAACACTGGCTGAAATTAAATTTGTAGTTGTGGTACCAGATTTAATAGTCTGAGCATTTAATTCACACAAAGGAGTCACTGAAAAGGAGTACAGATGTAGTGATGAGAACTTCAGCTCTGGGATTCCCAGTCTATCCCTTAAGCCACTGCCATGGAGTTTCTTGCACCCTTTGTCCTCTAGTTTCTTTCAATAACTTCAATTTTTTTTTTGCACAAAACCGTAGCTTCTATAGGATGGTGAGAAAGGGCTGCTGCATGCTATTTGCACAAATCCTGTGGTTTGGGGTGAAACTGGGTATTTTTGGAAGGACATATCATAAGATATTTGCCACTATTACGGCCACATTACATATTCTATGAGTCCATAATGCCCCAGGAAACTTTAAAGACTCATCTTTCTCTCTCACCATACAATTGTGGAAGGCTAAGCTGTCTACTCAGAATTTTGGTTTTCACGGATCTTTTAAATTCATTAAGATTTGTATTTTATATCACAAATTGTATGGTTTTTCACTAACTTGTGCAAGGTAATGACTGACAGACAATAAACAGGTAGACTGTGATCTAGGAAATTCTGGGATTTTTTTTCCAAATCTATCCTGTGTATCTTATAATCTTGGATAAGATGCTAAATAGACCATGGTAAAAATAGACCATGTCAACATGGAAAGGAAGAAAGTAATAATTCTCTTCATCATAATAGTAGTGATATTAAAATATTCCAAAGTGAGAGAATTATTCCACATTATAGTAAAATACCAAAGGATAACCAAACTCACATGAGAGCATGCAGGTTCATCAGCTGCTAGACACATGAGCAATACAGCTACAGAAAGACACTTCTGACAGCTGGCCTACTTGTAATATGCTGGAATTGTTCAGAGCTCTGTCTGATTTGCATGATAAACAAATCTAAAGGAATGAAAAAGATACGTGAAAATGAAATTCTGCTTAGGAAGAGCTCATATCTGTCATCACTTGACTATACTGTGGTACTTTGAGTTCATATATCTTTGTTGTGCTTGTAATGTCTGGTGTTTTATTTCATCAGTGTTAATACTTGAGGACCCATGCACTGTAAACTGTTTACTAAAATGTAATCTATTTTCTTGGCTTTACCTTTTTTCTCCATGGATAGTTCTGCACTAAATTATCCCTTTTGCAATTGCTTCAGAACTGAACAGCTAGTGCTTTGTGCATGCAATGACAGATTGCCAGTATTCATGTTGCATCATCTAGGTATGTTATCCTAAAGGATGACTAGATGGAAGAAGTGAAGCTTAGCACATCTTCTATGCTATGATGCTGCTCCCTTGTCATGGGAAATCTTGACAACCTAATTGAAGATCCTTAGATTCATTAGATGATCATTCTTTACTTACACCAGCTTTCCCCTTTCTCAGTCAGTGTTTTGGTTTTCTGTATGAGGCTGTGCTGCTGAGATACACAGCTTTGCTCTGTCACTCTTTCAGGGGCTGTTGTGCATGTCTGCTAAGAGTACCAATTCCTGATTTTTTTCAACATCTCTCCTTGCTCTACAAGTGCAGTCTGGCAGTCTAGTCTCCCTCTCTTGGGCCATAGGAAGGTATTTATGGGATGCCCAAAACATTAAAAAAAAATCAAGTTTTAAAATATCCTGTCATCCTACTGCTTACTTGTGCTCATTCTTATTTAACTCTCATCAAATCATACCTTATTGCATTACAGATATAAGCCAGCACCAAAAACCAGAAGGCCTGTGAAGAGGCCTTAGAATGCTAATCATGATAGCCATGAGAATTTTGTTACTGATTTCATTACTTCCAGAACAGGCTTCTCATTATGTGCTTCACATTTGAAGGTTGAAACCCAAATGTATCAATTAAATAACAACACCTTTAAATATGTGCTCCTGTGTGCCAGTCTTGGTCTTTTCTGCTTTGAAAGGAAAGTTTTGCCCTTCATGCTCTGGATGGTGAATTATCTGTTATGATTTCATTAAGCTATTTCTATTCACCAACCTACATGATAATGTAAAATGTCATGCACATTAATATGATGACAGTATGAAGAAAATAGCTTCTTTTACAGGAAACTGGTTCCTTAGATGCTTATTAGAGGAAGATGGTACGTAAGAGTACTGTAATACTGTTAGGCTAAAGAATCTAATCTAAAGAATCACAGTTATCAGTCTAAAGGAATTAGATACCGATGCAACTGCCTGCCCAGCATCAAAAGCAACACCAAGTTTACCAAGTACAGAAGACCTAATCATAGAATGTATAAAATAGCTGATGAGGACCTCAGGTCTAGTTCATCCATCCTTCTGTCTCCAACAGGCCTGATAAAAAAAAAATTAAAGGCTTGCAATAAAAAAGTAATCTATTCAAGTGTTTCATTATTTTTTATAATTAAAATATTTCTTTATGTCTAATCTAACAATCCAGATGCTGCATTATAAGTTTATTAGTTCTGCTCCCACACATGATGAACTTAGAAAACCAATGATTGTCTTGCATTTCACAGCAATCTTTCATCATTTTGAAGGCTGTCTCAGACTCTGAAGAATAAATGATAAACCCAAGTCCTTCCAACATTTCTCGTGGATGATATTTTTTTTGGTTCTTCTCTATTTTTGTTGTGTCTTTCTAAATATTCCAGTTGTCCCCTCTTTTTTTTTTTTTTTTTTAATATCTGGCACCTAAAATTACACCCTACATAAATGTAGAAAGAATATTTTTTGCTGTGTTTACAGCCTGTACTGCTCTTTACAAAGTGTGCACTTTCCTTGTCCAAAGCATATTGTTGCCTCATGCTCAACTACACTGTAATATCCAAATTTTCTTTTAACATAATCCAGCATGTGTATGGGTAATTATTGCACCAAATTCTCTGCTCATCATTATCAAATTCAGATCCCTGTGCTCTAATACCATTCTCCAAAGTTACATCAGTCTTTACAACCATCTCCAGACTTAACAGGCATATCCTCTATTTCATCATTTCATCATGTATACATCCTACATACATCTCCATATAAATGCATGAATACATTACAAATATATGTATGCAAACATAGATAAATAAATATTCCTTCAGGCATGTCACAGTTGAATACTTGGGACATTGAAACTTTCATAGCCTGTATAGGTTACATGATAATGAGATGGTCTTCACACAGACAAAGGAGCCCAAAAGAACAATGGAAGCGGTGGGAACCCAAATTAGACCACGATTTAACTCCTTTGTGTCTGTTTCAGGAGTCATCAAACTGTGAAAATCCCACCTTACAGCTATGAAGGAGCACTGAGGCCCCTGGACCCACCCCACTGGGTACAACTAACACCAGGGAACAGAGGGGAGGCTGGCTGGGTCGCCTGGCAGACTTGCCCATGGGTACAGGTTTTGCTGTGGAGTGCAGGGCAGAGCACTTCAGTACTGCACAAGACTTCTGAGGTGTTTAGGAGATCAAAGTCAGTGGAATGGAGATGGTTCAGGGCAGATCAAGTATGGAAAAATATAGACAAAAGAACACAATTTTTAACCCAGTGAAGAGAGCACTTGTCTGAGCTGTGGGCTGCCAGCTTGCCCATCAGAATGCTGTGGGAGACAGTGTCAAAGATTTTACTGAAGTCCATTTTCTGTCACAATCTTTTCATCCACCAGGAAGGTCACCTTGTCATAAAATGAGATCAGGTTGGTCAAACAGGACCTGCTGTTCCTAAATCCATGCTGGCTGAGCCTGACCCCCTGGTTGGCCATGTGATCACATTCAAGGTAATCGGTTTCATCATGTTCCCCAGCATGAGGGCAGGCTCACAGGCATGGATTTGCCTGGATTCTCCTTCTGTCCCTGAATAATTCTGAATCTACTGCAATAACACCCAAACAAACTGCATTAGTTTAACTAAGAGACTTCAGAGACCTGTAGAAAACCTTTTTGGAACAAAGAAAAATCCTGACACATAAAGTGTTCAGAGAGTCTACAGAGCTGGAGCATTTAAGAAAAAAGTTAGATAGTAACAGATAATTTTTCAGTGATTGAAGCTATCATCTAACTCACAAGGCAGATGTACGTGTTCAAAGAACTGTAGACTGACATTAATCTTGCCTGAAGTTCTGGTAATTGCATGTTTTTAGCTGAAAATGTTTAAAGATGTTTTGTGTGGTTTGTTAAATTTTTTCTAGTACTAGGCTATGTGAAGTAAAATTCAATAAATATGAACAAAGGCTGGGTCATATTGATTTGTCATTGAAAATGTCTAATTTTCCAAGTTCCTTTCACTTATAATGTGTGCAGCTTTATTGCCTATTCACAGAGTATATTTCTAATACTAACTATATACTAGAATATTAATCACATATTTCTTATCTAATTACATAGTTTCAAAGAAATGTGGCAATCAGTACTAGCAAAGATTTACTCTACTAGAAAAATATAATTAAACACTGCCTTCAGATAATGTAATATCATTTGTACAATTTGACTGAATACCTAATTCAGAAAGATGAACAGGGAATATTTATATAAAACAAACTATTTTTATCCTGAAAAAGAAAATAGAAATAAGTAATATACACTCAGTTTAAGAATAGAAATAAGCTGCATTAAAAACTTTTCACTGACAGAAGTACTGATTCCTCATTACTAGTAATGATAGGACAATCCAAAGTATATATGTTTTGGATGGTTTTTTCTTTTTTCACATGCAATCAATATTAATAATTTCCATGCAGTTACAAAAGAAACAAGGTGGATATAAAAGATCAAAATAGTTTATCGAAGGTTTTAATAGTTTCTTGTCCAGAGAAGCAGAGGTACAGACATAAGCCAAGCATGTTACTGCTTCTAGAAAAAAAATGAACGTTCACTTTTTACAACCAATTATTTCAAACTGAATTAATATACGATGCCCTAATGTTGGAAATTTTTTTAAACCCACCAAACAATAGAACAAGCAAACAAAAGAAACACAAAGAATTTCTGGTGGCATTGTAACATTTAGATGTCACATGTATTTGTTGACACTGATGTCAGAGCACATGGCAAAGCTCTTACAGGTGATAGTAAGACCACTGGAACTCTTTCTGCTTGAACTTCATGTCAGCATCACAGAAAAAGTTCAGCCTGAAGGTTCAGATCACTCCTGCTCTCTGTGGAGTGGTTTGCGCTCCGGAGGAAGCATCGGCTGTAGCTTCTGCCAGCGCTGTGGAGGCCAGAGAATATGAGTGGCTCGGGCATGGAGGAGTCCAAGAGAAACCTGCAACCAAAACATAAACCAGAGGTGGTGTTAGGTAATGCAAATAAATAAATCAGTATGTGAAAAATACAAAGCATGTGATGATTGTTAGAGCAGTGGGAGAATACAAAGCAGAAGTGTGAGTAGTCTCTCATGCATGTAATGAGGGGAGAAGAAAATGTCTTTAGTAACAATTTATTTTTCTTTTTTTGATAAAACATTTTTTGGAACTCAAAACAGCTTGCTGAAATGTACTGTCTGTAATACAGAACTAGGAATGTTTTTTTTCATTTTCAAGAAAAAAAAGCTGCTCAGAATAGGTGAGGCATTCTATAATCCACATAAAGCTTCTTGGTTATTCATTATTCTAGGTCCAGAGAAAAAATTTTAAGTATCTATTTTGAATAATTTCAACAGAATCTGTGTCTTGGATTTGATCCCTGTGTACTAACCACACCAGGATAGTGGGTTTTCTAAACATGCTGTGTTTACTATTTATCACTCTCCTTCAAAACTCCATTTTATCTTCAACCAAAAATGAAAATTACTGTGAATTGTAGAAATCTCTATTTATTTCTCTACATATCAAAAACTTTCGAAGTGCTAGAACTACTTAAACCTGATTAATATGTTTTGCAAACATGTTTTAGCATCTTATTATTTATTAATGTTTACTTCGTAATTTTACTTCACTCATATTTTACTTCAATAACTCAAAATAAAATTCAATTCTGATATTGCTTATAAATGAATCAGAGATAACATTGTATAGAAAACACAATTGCTTAGAAAATCTTAAGTAAATTATAAACAAGATTCTTTTCATGTATGGTATGAAAATAGCTAGTCTAAGTAAGAATAGAACAGTCACAATTTCAGACTGAGATAAGACAGTCCATACTTAACACTGAAATTAAGTCATTTTGTATGGAGTTAATCTCAGTTAATTTGAAAAGCCTGCAACATAAACTTCTGCATTTTAAATTATTTGTTTAGACTTGTAGAGAAAATAGCATGTAGTAAGCATCCAGCACCAACAGAAGTTTTAAACGAGATAAAATCATGGTTAGAAACACTGGAATGTCTGTGTCTGTGAAAAGATTGACTAATTCATACTCCTAAACAGACAACAGTGATTATAATGGCTACAGAATTAGCAATGGCATGGATTAAAAAATGCACAGGCTTTATTTGACTTGTGTCATTATTTCTCATAAAAACAAGGAAACATCTATGATATTATCCTAAAGAATTTTATTTAAGCCAATAAAAAGGAAATGTTTTTCAGAATGTACAGCATTACATCATACTTGCATACGTTATGCAGGATACAGAAGTGACCAGAAAAAAATAGAAAACTGTTTTAAAAAATAATGATGGAAGCAAAGTCCAGCACAGGTAATTCAACATAAACAAAGTCTCTATACTCCATATTAGGAACCACCAAGGAAAAAAATGTATACGTGCTTTATTCTTATATTTCAATGATCTGGTATTGGCTGTTTTAAGAGCCAGGTATTAAATGGATTTCTGGTTTGAACTTATACTTTGCTGCTTAAATTCCTATGTAAACTCAGTTCCATTCCATTTCTCATTAAAAAAAAAAAAAGAAAAAAGTGATTTTAGTAAGCAGGTAATTCAGCATTTCATGCAAACAGACACCAAATAGGCCCCTAGGAATATCTTCAGCTAATTTTCTTGATTTAATTTCATAGGATTAATATATATTCACCAGTCTCTCTCTACTACATAATCAAATCAGTGAAGCTGAAGTGGTATATATCTAATTCCATATTCTGTAGCTTGATGAAGCAGGTGCTGAATTACTTGAATATAATTTGGTTACTTAATAACCCATGATATCTAAAAGAATTTGAAGTGGATCACTGAATTGAAGTCTAGTATTATATTTCACTTGCTTGATCCTTTGCAGAGACCACTTTTTTCCCAGATCCGTAGCAGTTCTTTTCCTTACATTTAAGCAGAGGACGGGCTGCTAAGTGACAACTCTTTTTAAATAGCATTGAGAAACATTTTTTAATGTCTTGACACACTTTTGTGCAGTTTGGTTGATATTTATGGAATTCACAACATCCTGTATCTTAATTAGCCCATAAAGTGGGCTGCAAATGTAATATTACCATGTTGGGTTTTTTCCCTGAGCATACAGCATGATAGCACACACATTACAGGCTGGTGCCAAAATATAAAACCACAGCAAATCCCACAGCTGCATATAAAATGTGACAGCATTAGTACAGAGGAAAAAAATGTTTGAATACTCTTTCCAAACACAAATAACATCTCATTTTCAAAGCTCTGTATTTTTCTCAGTACATTGCTTGTTACTGATGTCAGCAGGAGGTCTGAAAACAGACTGAGAATATAATAAATGAATCAAAACATGTTTTAAGCTGAGGTTGGGAATAATTTTACCCAGAGGATTATTTCTACTGACCATCATCTGCCTTGAAACTAATAAAGAAGTCTTCTTCCTATAAACATGATTTACAACATGACTAGAGTTAAAAAGGAAAAATAGATATTGTTGGGTGATGGAAGCCTTTGCTAAACAACAATACACTGATGCTACAGGACTTCTTTTATAATAACTTAAAGGTTCACTTTAAAAGCACCTTGATGTTTGACTTCTGCAAACAACCATAATAACTTTTTCCATTGCCTATTATTATTCTGTACTTACCACAGCAGCCATGAATTTCACTGAGGAAGAACAGAATTGTTCGCAGAGAATAACCTGCCCTTGCTAATGGATTTGCCCTCATCAAGGTTAGATATGAATGAACTCAGAAGAGTGAACTAAAAGGCTACACTTTCTGTTGTAACAGTGAAATACTGAGATAATCAATTAATCACCTCACTTATAGACATTATTTTCTCCCTTTACATAGGAAAATAAGTTTATTCCCTCGAAACACTGTCTTAACTATAAAAAAATCAGTACTTTACAGACATAAATTCTTTGAGGAATTTCCATCACAGAGATGCCAGGAATTAAATAGTTGGGGGCTATGTCAACATTATGACCTATTTGTTGTTCTTGTTGTGGCAAAAACAGCCACTACATTGAATTGAATCAATATTATTGCGCCTAAGCTGAGCTGTTTAAACTATTTTTATATCTTTGAATATTAAGTTGAACAGCTAAGAAGTCACTTCATTAACACAGCAATTTTATCTGCAAAGTAAGTTTTGAATTAATAATGCTGTTTTGACACTGTTACTGTGCTAAAAGCATATTTCCTCAGTGTCTGCTTGTTGTGAGTATGTTAGTTGTATGGAAACTGATTAGTTCTGGCACTGCATAAGGAAAAGATAAGCCTAAGACTGATAGTGCTATCTGCTGTGGTACTTACAATAATCTTGCTCATTTTGTCCTAATAGGCTTGGATAAACCACCATTATTAGTATGAAGTCTTACAATAATATCACATGCTCTGGTTCTAAAATACATCATGAAAGTGGGAAAAGTAGTATTTGAACTGTAGTGAGTCTGTATATATGCAGCATACACTGGAGCACATCAAAATTTCTATGGAAATGACATTTGGATCTCAAGAAGAGGAAAGTCCAGATAATGGTGTGATCCTATGTGCTGGTTTTGGCTGGGAGAGAGTTAATTCTCTTCACCTTGGCTGGTACTAGACTGTGTTTTGGACTTGTGCTGAACACAGGATTGATAAAATAGAGATGTTTTTGCTACTGCTGAGCAGTGTTTACAGAGACTCAAGGCCTTTTCTGTTTTTTGCGCTGCCACTGCTACTGGCAAGGAGACTGGGATGCCTGAGATGTTGGAAAGAGATGCAGCCAGGACAGGCTCCCCCCTACTGAACAAAGGTATATTCCAGACCATGTGACATCATGCTCAGTGGGTAAAGTTGGGAAAAGTAGGAAGAAGGGAAGGTTTGGAATGATGATGTTTGAGTTTCCGAGTCACCATTGCATGTGATGGCGCCCTGCTCTCCCTGAGATGGCGGAGGGAAGCAGTGAATTAATTCCTTGTATGCATTTCCTAATTAATACATGCATGGCTTTTGCTTGTACTATTAAACTGTCTTCATCTCAATCCATAACTTTTCTGTCTTCTACCCTTCCAAGTCTCTCCCAGATTCTGCTGGTGGGGGAGTGGACAAACAGTGGTATGGAGCTGGGCTGCTGACCAACGTGAAACCACCACACCTAACAAGGGTATTCTCAACTTCCCCAGAGAATGTAAAATCTACCCAAACAGCTAAATTCAGGTACTGTAGCTCCTAGTCATGAGTTCACTTTGGTTTAGGAACATTCCCCACAGATTTTCCCTTGCTTCTTTTTTACTTAAGCCTTCTTAATTTTATGCAGCTTAAACAGCCAAGATTTCAAGTTCTGTAACAAGTCTGAAACAATGAAGAACACCACTAAATATACCCTGAGAAACAGCACTGCAGAATCAAAAAATCCAAACTTTTAAAACTTTTGAAAAAATTAGACTTACTAACTTGTCAGTTTTCTATTTGGAAGTAATAACCATAGAATCATAGAACTAAAGACCACTTAGACTGACAAAGACCTCTAAGACCATTTACTCCAACCATTAAGTCACAATTCACCACTAAGCCATATCCCCACGTGTCACATTCACATGCATTTTGAACAATTCTAGACATGTAATAAGACAAAGAGACAAAACAAAAATGCAAGGATGTGACTACAGCTGTATCATAGCCCTGCAATTCAGTATTGCCACTGCCAATAACAAGCTGTAGACCTTGTATTGGCTCTGCAAGGCCTCAAGATCAATTTCTCAGGATTTGTCTTACCTCTCCTGCCTAGAGTTTTGATTCAGCTTATTTAGATGCAACAAATTTTCTAATCATCAGGTGACTATTGACTAATTTGTTACAATTTTGCTTATACCACTTATATTTGCTTATATTTGCATAGCTTTGTGGTATAATCAGAGTTTTTGGATGTAAATTAAAAAGTGAATATTCATTATAGGATGAGATATTTGTGATTTGCAAATAATAATGAGGTATACAGGACCGTAGGCATAGGATAATTAAACAGTCTGAAAAAACCTAGCAATGGTCATTAAAACAAACAACTGACTGTCAGAAAGGTTTTAAGGTGCACAAAGAGAAAAACCAGTGGAGAATAACAAGGAATATACTAGCACTAAATAAAGTATATAATAAATAGAGACACAAATTGAAAAGCAATAAAGTATAAGGGAAAAAAGTTTTAAAAAGTGCTAAATTAGTGGAAATTGAGAAAGACAAAATCACTGACATCACAATTCTGCTAGTGAAGAATTCAGGGAGCCAGCAACTCATGAAAGCACCATTTTCATGTCTTTTTGAGGAGGATGGATACCGCCAACCTTGGGACCCAAAGGGGCAGCATAACCACTGAGATAAAGATAGACACTTGGAAGTGGTTGTGTGAGATTTTTAAACTGTTTTGATGAGACTTTTCTATTAATTTGATAATTTGTAGTGCAAAGGGTACTATCATTCTCTGAATGAACTCTATTAATTAGAGTTAAATGCTGTAAATGTGATTTTATTGCAGCTGTGACTCAGTGGCTTCTCTTATCATGGAATTTTCCTGGTTTGCTCACAACAAAGTTTTGACTGTAACATAACATTATGTTAATGTTAATTTTTTTTTCTAAGTCTACATAAATTCTCATTAAGTGCTGCACATTAAAGAAAAACTATCTTTCTTTTCTTCACTTGGTATTTCTTTTCATGCTTTTCTGAAACCAAAATGGTGATTTTTATGAAATGTTTATAAACACGTTTCATTATTTCTTTCATTAAAAAAACCTCCAAAACAATCAAAATTAGAAAATTAGATGGACTGTTTCATGATTTCCCCACAATGTATTTTTACTTAGGGGAATTGTGACTGAAATTTTAATTATTTCAATAAAAACATTAAACATACACAAAACACTTACATTTTGTAACAGATGATGCAATAATCACATTAAAAAGTGCAAAATTAGAAATCTTGGAATATCTAGATCAGTCACAGAATAAGCAAAGGTAATATGAAGAAAATAATAAAGCACAGCATTTAACATTGAGTCCGCACAAAAATCCTCTCTGAGGGTGTACTTGGAAAATAACTTGGGTATGAATACACTTCTGAAGAAGAAAGATGATCTTGTTTCATCATATTTCAGCCTAGCAAATAGTCAACACTCCTGTCTTCCAGTCTCATTAATAAATGTGCAAATCTCTCTAAATTGTGCAAATCCCCTAAAATACCATGAATGAGAACAGTAATAGCTGTCCAACAAACTAGAAATAGAACTAAACTACAAGCGCCACACTACCTAGGTACTTGAGAAATTTCATCAGCAGTGACAAAACTACAATTTAAAAGGCCACCTCTGGTTATGTAGTCACTTTTGCTTTAGTCTTTTATATTCTAACAATATTGCACAGGCCCCTCAAATGTCATGTCCAATTATAAACATTCAAACACAAAAAACCTAACATTTTCTCAAATCAAACAAAGATAAAGCAGTAGAAAGAATCACAGTGCTTCAAATTGTGTTTTCTGTTCTCTGATGCAATATAGCCTCATATTTTTTCCTTCACATGCAGGTGAGCTAAGAAGCTTTATAACAGACTTTCCCATGACAATATGGAACATCAGCTATATACAAAATTTTCTTCTCAAATTTTCTGTTTCATGTCACAAACTCATTGGGGGTGGTTAGGAGTAATTCTAGAGCAGCAGAGGTCTATTCAGACAATATTTTGCTGGCTGGATACTTGCCAGTTCAGAGAGAGGCTCTGAAATGTGCCAATACACATAAGGTGAAAATTCCTCTAATATGGCAAAACCCTGAGTGATTTAGAGATCGCCCCATTACAGCAGGCATAGAGTTTCAATACATTTTTCCAGATCTACGAGTTCATTGCCCCACTACCCATATTCCATCAGCCAATCAGCTGTAGTTTGATGATACTGGTATCTTTAAAGACTGGCAAATTTGCATCAATGTTGAAAACTGTGGAAAGGGACCAGGCTAAGGAAAAAGGTGAGAAGAAGTTCAAAAATATTTCAGCCCTCAAAATCCAAAGAAATCCTTATGATACAAACACCTATGCAACTACCCGGCATTTCAGCTATAACCCTAAGAAAAATATGAAGTCTGGAACAGCTATCTGTGTCAAATTAGATTGCACGTCTCTAAGAAAGGTTGTGGCACTGGGTTTTGATATTAGATGGTAGCTGTAAAATGGTCTCACAGAGAATTGTCCCAGTAAATTAATCTCTCAAAAAAATCCATACTTTAATAGAAAGAAAACATGATTGCTATTACTTTTCATCTTTTGTACATGGTTGAACCTTGAAACAAGTACTATCAAGTGCAGTAGTAGGAAAAGAGCACAATAAAAATAAAATCCTGTGGATTACAGTAAAATCCCAGAGAAACCACTTTCTCTAGTAGAAATATCTGCGATAATGAACAGTGACAGAAGAAACAAATATCCTTCACCTCCTTCTTTTATGAATCCAAGTAAAACACAAATATTAGAATCAATAAATTATTTTGTAAATAAACCGATACCAGAATAGATGTTCTTTATCTTCTATCAGCTCACCAAAGTTTGAGATACCAAAGTGCCAATTAGCTCATGAATACAGAAAGTGATAGATTCCTTTCTAATACATAGCATAGTGCCAGCATATTCATTGTTCTTTCTTCCAGTAACTGGAGAAATCAGACCTAATGGAGCCACACAGATCTAGTGACAAAGAAAAGAATGCAGCCCATTAATTTTGTTACTAAGTGTTCCATTACAGTTCCATTAGTTTGATAGCTGAAACAGCAGCTCCAGATATGGATAAAACATCCCATATGTGTTTTCTTTCACAGAGCTAGTATATAATCAGTCAAGGTCTGTATTAGTTATCAAATTTATAAGTGTTCATTTAGATAGAAAATATATTTTTAAAATATGAAAAAATATAAATGACAGCTATTTTATTTTAAGAAAATCTTAAATAGTGAAAATCTACACTTAAAAATGAGACACATATCACATATATGCACAGAAAAAAACCACAAAAATAATGTACAAGAGAGAGATGTATTTCAATTGCTGTGGTTGATTCCTTTCCCAGAATTAATAAAATTCCCATAATAAATAAAATTTTAGCATGGAATAGCTGTGTGACATTACTATGGCAATTGTGCTTGCACCCATCCAACACAGTTTTGCAATTTAAGCTATTCACAAAGAAGAGGTGAGCACTGCATTGTAATGATAACTCAGGTTATTGATTGAATTGAAAAAATGTACTAAATATCAAAATAACTGGATTGCACTCTCATTTTTCTATCATATCTACATGCTTATATAAACCTAAAGTTACAAAAGAGGAAAAGGAAAGAAAAGGTCACTGAAAACAGAATGTATTTCACATATGAGATTTCTTTACTGTTAAATGTGCAGAAAAAACACTAGCTAACATTGAACCATAACTGAAATTCAAAGTAGTGCAGATTTAAAGGAATTCAGGATAAATTAGTGCATCACTTATCCATCTCTTGAAGAAATCAACTGTCAATGCCATTGCCTACATTAAACACAGTAACAGGCTTAGTACAAGAATTCCATGAACTAAATTCCATTTCAATGCCTTTTATTGGAATTGTCATGGATATATTATTGAAAAGGCCACTATAACTAAATAACTTCACTCCTTCACAAATTTTTCTGTTTTCTGTTCTCTAAAGACATATTTTTTTAAATAGAGGTTAGCATATAACACAGCGCTACTTTTTTCTTCAGTAAGCATAGCAGTCCTGGCAAATACTCTTTCTTGTTTATGATTAACAGAGCCATTATGATAAATAGGCCTACAAAAGGATTTATAAACCAATCCATTATTTATTTTAGATTTCTAGTAATAAAACTGGTAAAGGAATTTGCTTAGTGCACAGTATGATGTGCTTTGCATGCTGCATATACATAAAAATCATTTAATAGTTAAAACCTTTTAATATTTCACTGGATGATGCACAAAGTTCCTGACTAAATAGGATTGTCACTAAGTCATGTAACTCAACAGAAAAACAAAATGTGCTAGCAGCTCTCATGAAAGAGACACACATAAAAAAGCCATAATACATTTGCAATTCAATATTTTAAGAATTGATAAATCAAGTGGCAGGAAGAAAAGAATTACTAAAACACATTTATTATCTTCACCTAGAAAGCATTAGCTAATTCCAAAATCTGTGCATATTAATTATTTAGTAATACATAAAAGGCCTCAATGTGAATTCCTGCTCAGGAACGTATTATAACAGTGTCACCATTCAGAACAATGTCAGGCTTAGTGATATTTTTCAGCTTACAACACTGATACATTACAACTTACAACTGCTGTACATTACAAATTGAGTTGATTTCCAGTTTGCTGTCATTGCATGTCATTAATTCAGTTTTAGCCTGAAGCTTTGGCAAACACAGTGGCACAGTGCAAGGCATTCAAGCACAGGAGGGACCGAGTGGCCCCAAAGCTCACACACTACCCAGGAGCTCAACTCTCACTATGCTGCTCCTCCACAGACACAACTCATCCCCACAGGCTGAGGACCATGCCCTCTGCTCTATGGCCCCTCCTCTGCAGTCCTTTGTGCTTCCAGGAGATCCAAATTCTGCATCCTGGCACTGCTCTGGCCACGGAGATTTACCACGGTGCTCTGTGCAATACGGGTGAGAGCCCTGGTGTGATCCTGCTCTGCTGCAACTGCACACTCACAGATGAATCAGGCCCTAATGATGAGAGGCTAGTATTCAAAGCTGAGCAAACAAGCTAAGGTGACAGGTGAAATTCCATCAAATATCTGTGGAAATGCACAGCTGTGCCAGGGATCATATGCCTGCAAGCTGGGAGAGATGACATTTCAGACTCATTCAGGAGAACTAAAAAGAAGGGAAGAAGTCCTACTGTAGAAGAAAGCAGTAGGCTTCAATCTTTAGATACACTCAAATTCTTCTTCAAGACAAGTGATGTGAAACCCTCCCCCCCCCGCATGCCAGTTGGCCAGTTGCAGCTAATTTCTATTTTTCATATATTTTCTAAAAGCTCAGAAAAGTACCTGATCTCATGGTCAAAAATCAGGACAATTTCTGAACTTAAAGAAGTACCAAAATTAAAGAATGCCGTGGAGAACATCTCAACCCACTGATGTCTTTTCTGTCTGTAGGAATAGCTCTAGCCTGAACAGACCATCGCTGTGATGGGACAGCATTGTGAGTATTTGGGAAAGTTCATAGTTTTAAATTTTCCTTGGCAGATGTGTTACAGTAATTATCAAATGCTGAGGGAAGAAAGAAAAAAAAGAAAGGCCAGCAGTAGCCAGGAAAGTTAATTTAAGGAAATCACTGAAAAATTACCTCTTAATTAAAACAAAATGGTACAAGACCTGATGATATTACAACTGTTACTGGACAAAGCAAGCCTTTTCTAAAGCTAAATTTGTCAGAGATTTTCAGCAACAATACCTTGTATGTACAGCAAACACATCTGTCAGCTGGCTCAGAGTTTCTGTGGTTTTTATTACATCTTTTAGATTTAGTCTGATACAAATTAATTTGTTGCAATACTCTTCATAAAATCATTTTTATTTTCTCTTACCTTAAAAAAACAACTGTTCAATAGACTATTCCACTTAACTAAATAATTCAAAATGTCCTACTGTGAGACTTGCTGATATTTTCTTTCAAAATGGCGACATAAACAGTTTGACTTACAGAAAACATGCTGTTGGTAACACGAGCCATGAAAAGCAACGGGGAGTAAATATTCAATGAGCAGTTAGGATATCAAAATGTCATTAAATAGCTGCATGATAAGTTATTAAAAATATAAAAGACTTTTTAATGGACCTCTTTGTGTGAGGACAGCTAGAGCTCATCTAAATTGGTAAATTTCATCAAGAGAGTTCTGTATACGTAATCTCCCCAAGTTGATTTCCTGGGAAAAAAACCCACAGACATACTTCAAATATATATAAATATTTTTCTCTTCCTTAAAGCTATAATAATAGCTATGAATTTAAGAATACTAAATACTTTCTCTCTTTTCTTTATCTGATTTATTCTGTATTTTTGCTAAAACTGTGGAGAAGAAGATTAAATTTACTAAACCCAGTCTTTACTTGACTTGGAAAAAAAACTCAAAAACATTAATATTTTTCTTATTCAATCTTACTATTATTTAGCATTCTGTGTTTATATAATACTGTGACATTTGTCAAAATAGAAGGCTTCTTTGTATAATATCAATCATATAGCTATCCTTTCATTTCATAATGGAATTTATGATTAAATAATTGACACTATATACTTATGAATATATTTTCTCCAGCCTACCTAAGTAATCCTCTTCAAAAATTTTTTTTTCTTTACTTTACTTCTGATTAGCTTAGGATAATGGCATTAGAGGCTTTGCAGAGAAAAAAGAAGTCTCACAAAAATATAGCAGAAATATAAGATACACATCCTTATCAAGATATAACAGTTATCAAATACTTTCTCACCATCCTGAGTCTACAAGGACTGCACATCTTAGATGTGAGATGACTGTTTAGTTCTCCACAGAAAAGTCCCTCAGTGAGGGAACAATAGTCCTTATGGAGAAGCCAGTTTTATAGAGCAGTGACATGATGGATCAAGTCCCCAGGCATGGCTTGTGCACCAGCAGCCCCAGCAGACTCAACAACAGGAGGGGCAGGGGACCAGCAGTCAGCTCCCTTTAGTTATGGGGACATCAGGAAAACAGAGAAGAATGGGGGAAGCCCACACATGAGTTTCTTGACCATTATATTTGAGGTTCAGTTAATTGGCCTAATGTAACAAGAGACTCATGGCTGAGAATAAGGACAAGGAGATAACACTCACCAGTTATCACCATGACCAAAACAGACTTGACTTGAGGAAATTAATTTAACTTATTTCCAATCAAATCAGGGCAGGGAATTGAGAAATCAAAGCAAAACTTAAAAACGCCTTTTCCCCACCCCTCCTTTTTTCCCTGGTTCAACTTCACTCCCAAATTCTCCCTCTCCCGCCCCAGCAGCACACACAGGACTGGGAATGGGCCATGGTCAGTTTATCACACATTGTCTCTGCTGCTCCTTCCTGCTCAAGGGGAAAACTGTTCACACTCTTACTCCAGTGTGCAGTCCCTCCCATGGTAGACAATCCTCCATGAACTTCTCCAGTGTGAGACAGGTCCATGCTGGAAAGGCGCTGGCTCTGTTGGACATAGGGAAAACTTCTAGAACACACAGCTTCCTACAGAAGCCAGAGCCCTGTCTCTGCCCCCCAGTCACAGCAAAACCTGGCCACACAAACCCAATGGAGAAGGTTTGATCCACAGCTTTACTATCAAGATTTACATTTATCTCAAGGAGAAACTAAAACTTTTCCTAAGCTCTACATGATAAGCAAGAAAGTACTGAAGACTAATGAATTCAGTTCTCTGCATATGTAATAAAAAATTCTCTCATAGTCCTAATCAAGCCATAGTTCAGCAAAGCATGTGCTGAACTTTAAGTATTCAAATAATACACTTGAGCACATTATTAAAATTAAGTAAAATAAAATAAAATGAATAAATTTCCAGGGACGTGATGATCTAGATTTATTAACTCTTTAAATGACTCAATTTTTCTGATTATATGTAGCTATTAAGCTATTTTAGCAAGATATAACCACACAGAACTGCCAGGTCATCAGTACAGGAAAAGGATTATTACAGTTAGGATTTCAAAGATACACATGTTAAAACTCAACACCATTAAAACTAATTTTTTACATGGAGCTCTTTCACTTCCAGTAAGAAAATCAATGTGATTAAAATTCCTTTTAAGTGCTTACCTTTATAAAAAAATCACATACAAAACATGCTATAAATCCAATGCTTATTTTGTATCTCAGTGTTTTGGGGTACAAAAATCACATTTTTGTCAGCAATAGACTGTGTAGCCATCACCATTGCTATAATGCCTGAAGATCCAAGTCTCTCAAATTAGCTGAGGAGACAGCAGCAGTGAAATTGCAGACAGCACAATCTGATACATTTTCATCAGTCTGCTGCAGAGAAAATATATTCCTGTATGTTTACTAAGCTGTTTTTTCTGCTTCAGGATCTTAGCATTCAAAGCAGATTAAAAAATGCTCCATATTTTAATGAGATCATTATTAATAGTTCATCTTCTCGCCTGCTAGAGTACTAAATTTCCATCAGCTCTGGGCTAAGGCGATGGGAAGATGGCTATTACAATTGCTTTGCTATGGATTCTGGCAACCTCCCCTCAGCATCTTTGTTCTCCCATGACTGCACAGCTTAAGCAACCCACTCTGAGCTTGGTAAGGACTCTACATTCTCATTTTCCAAAACATTTTGTGTATTTTCTTGTTCAATTAATCTAATGCATGTTTTTCTTGAACAGGCAAACCACCAAACCTATAAAAAACAAAAAAAAGGCTCCCATGTTTGCTTTACTCCAACTTTCTCACAATGACCTAAGTTTCCATGCTGTCTGGAGTCACACAAAGGCAGAAGTGAATCAGGAGCTGCCTTGACCTCAGGAGCCTGGTGGTATGCACCACTAGCACATTTGAAGAGAGAATCAGTCTTAAACTGGAGTCAGCCTCACTGTGTGCTTGTAGACTGGAGGATGTGATTCTAAGCATGCGTGAAATATATTGGTCAAAGTCATGATTCTCTAAATGCAGCAAGTAAGAAGATGAAAATTAGTAGGTAATAATAAGGTGAAGTGTAGTTCATATCAAATGTGGACAAATGCAGGGCCAGATTCTTGAGAGAGCTGGATTTAAAAAAAAAAAAAAAAAAAAAAGGAATATGTAAATAGCATCTAGAGCTTTTTAGTAGGAGTTTAGAGATACCTGAACAACCTACATCCTGAAATTAGAATACTTCCTTCCCAAACATCAGAAATTATATAAAATCAGTATTAGCTGCAACTGGAAAACATTCCTAGTTAATACTAACACATTAAATAAGAAATCAAGAGCTTCAAACTTATACTGAACAAGATTAACCTTGAGCATCCATGGCAACAGCAGAGTCCAGTGCAGCACCTGCCGTGTTCTGCAGCAAGGCAGCTTTCTCTTCAATCTCAAAACACTACCTTATATCATTTTTCTTCATAGTCTCTGCAAGAACTCAGCTGAAATTAATCCCCAGATAGTCCAAAGCCCTTTAGTACACATTTATGTAAGGGAATTTTTATGTACAGATTGTATCTGGATAGAATCCTGATATTTTCCTCCCTCTTAAGTCTGGCCACAACTCCTGAGTGACCTCTCCTACGGTGTCATTCTGGCAGGCTTGTTATCTTTCCCATGTGTTTGCCAGTCTGGCTCAATTATTTATCTGCAAGGCCTCCTGTTGCTGGCTGGCAGCATTCCCCAGGCACGAGAAACCAGCAACCTCCATCCACTGCTGTGCAGAGCAGGACCCAGCTCCAGTACCCAGACCCTCTCCTGCCTCACTCCATTACACAATAGCAAGGGAATCCACCAGAAATCTCTAAATGCTGTTTTATGAGGAGTGCTGGAGAGCAAGGCATAATCACAAGCAGAATGTGGATGACAAAGAATAAAGAAACAATTTCTAAGACAAATTAATTTCCAAGTTCAGCCAAAAGGTAAATTCTTCTACAGAAATGCTAAATCCCATGGCATCTGAACAAATACTTAATTCTCTGACCACAGAACATCACCTTAGATTAGGCCTTAATTGAGATTAATGGGGCATAGCCTATCTCTCTTGTTTTTTAAACCTCATCTAGAATCACCTGTCTGATTGCAACGAAAACAAATTGTTATGGTCATCTTTTAAATCATAGAGTTAGTCTTTTTAAAGAGAACTTGAAATTCTCCTCTAAAGAAAGGTAAAATAAACATGAAATTTGTACAATAAATTTTTTGTATGCTATAGCTGCCATTCAGAAAACATAGCAGAAACAGAAAATAATAAAAGCAGTATATTCACAGAGGTAATATTAGAGCTGGCCTCAGTTTTTAGGTTTAGCTATTAAAAAAATTTCAATACCTTTTTGGCTTTCAAATGCTGCAGTTATAAGACATTTTACATAAGTAAAACCCATTCCCTACAACTCTATGTTTATTTAAAGTTTTTGCTAGCATGTATCATGGCACTGCTATTAACACTTTTTAATCCCTAATATTCATTTCTGAAAATGCTAAATCAAGCTCTCAAGCTAATGAGAATGCTAGACAGGTTGTTCTTCAAAATATACATACACAGAAATTGAGACATTCTCTTTCAAATCAACAACTTTCTCAAAGGTGTGACAATAAAAAAGTTGAGTCTCTACTTACCATTTTTTAGTACTCATTTACATAATGAAAAAACACATGAAAAATACTCCTTTTCTTGAGAACCATAGACATGAAGCTACTAACAAAAAGATGTCAGAACCTTTATTAATTCAGATTGCATCTTACTTTAACAAAATTTATTGCTCCTACAGAAACAATGTTGAGCCTATTTGATGATTATAACTTTAGATTTCTTACTTAGAAATATGTCAAAATTAATTCTTAATGAGGTTTTTGAAAAGTGTTTAAAATAGCAAAATTCTGAAACATGCTCATTAGAACTATTTGTAAGTAATTAAAAATGATAGCTTTTAAATAACTTGTGATTGGATCCTAAAGCCATGTCAGAAATATGCTCAGATGACAGCCTGTCACATAAATTTATCCTTGATACATGAGCCCTGTTGATCACTAAACAGTAAAGATTTTATTATTCTCTTGAAAAAAAATGAAGTTAAAATTTCAGTTACTTTTTCCTTCCTTTTCCCTCCTACTTCATGGCACCTAGGTCATTGACATTATCTTGCTGAGCACTAGGAAATCATTAATTGCTTAGTCTGCGTCCTCCAATTTTTCTGCTATCAAATGCCACTGTTACAATGTAAGAGAGGCATAAATTGAACAGAAAAGGTAACCAACTGCTCATGAAAATGTAATTTTTCTGTTTGACAAAGACACTAACATGATGAGCTATGGCATTTTTGTGTAAAATCCTTTTTGGATTTGGATTGTGTCACATTCTATCACTCAGGAGTCAACATTTTGCTTATGACATTGCACCCAAAGGGAAAGCTTGGGTGTGAGCTTTTGTTTTCTTTTGTTACTTTAAGAGTTTGGCAAGGACTACTGTAAAGATTCTGAAAACTTCTCAGCCTTCAAAGTGCAGTACAAAAACTGTCTTAAAAAAGATATTCTTAAATATGAAGTGCCCTTTATTTTTCATAAGTAAGCCACTTGAAGTGCAGAGTGTTTGAAAATGTGCTGGCCAACAAAAACATCTAAATCCTTTTTGCTAACAGTATTTCTTTGCTATCCTAGAAAGCCAGCTAGATGACAATAAAATAAATTAAAAGTCAAATTAAAAATAGGAGTATCTTTATTCAACAAACCAGGGTCAGTGGTAGAAGTAAAACCTAGATTTTTTTTTTTTAATTTCATTATTATGATAGTAATGTTTAAGGCTTTTTAAGAGATTAGTTCTCAGTTCGTTGGTGTTTCCTACAGAAAACAAAGCTGCCCAGGACTAATTATGTATATATATGTGTGTGTATGCATGTTTGTATTTATTTTCTGTTTAAATAATGGTACATGTTGCATATAAAAAGCCACAGTCAACTGTGAATTTCTTAATGTCTTATTTTCAGGTATAATTTGAACATTGACTGGAGCCTGGAACCTGTCCTCAAACTGATTAGTAACTTACTTGAAAGCTTGTTGCCATAATTTAGAGGACTATTCCTGTAAACCAGGGCTATTGCTCATGTTTAAGGACACCTGAGTCTGACCCTAAGATTTATTTAATTTCCTCTGCAAAATGAGAGATTAAAAAAAAAAAGGAAAGAAAGCAACAGCAGATTTATAGAAGATTGTAAAACATGTATGTCAAACTTCACCTCTTGAATCTTACAGGTTTCAAATATTAATTTATAGAACAGTGTGAGCAACAAGGCTTAAAAGTATTCTTATTATTCTGATATAAGTAGATGACAGTCTAGTCAATTGCACTACATTTTGCTTTTGATGAGGACTATTATTTCCAACAGTCATAATATGTAACAGTGCCATAGCTTGTCATGACTTATCTGAAAAACACGAAAGCATGCAAGAAATATATGGAGTTATGAATGTCACTATTACACAGACGCTGTTTTTTCATGGTACTTACTGAAGTGCTTTTATAAACCTGCTTGTATTCATGGGGGGGGGTGGGGAGGGGAAGGAGAAAAATATTTAGAGAAATTCTGTGTTTTCCAAGGGAAAAAAAACCCAAACCAAACCTCAAATATTTTGTTTTCTATTACAGAAGTGTGAATGCTACTAAAAAAAAATTATTTTCAGCATTATAAAGTGCCACTGACCTAAAGAACTTGTTTAGAGAACTTGTTTATCTAACAGAACAAAGCCTTATGAAAACAAGAAGGAATGCTTGCTCCCTCCAAAATTTCTGAATCTCCTGTCCATTTATGAAGACAAGATGCAAACAGTGAGCAGTGAATTGCCTCACAGGTATTATACTCAGACAGCTATTAGAATATAGTGCAGACTACTGTAAAATTCTCTGTCTCTGACACAGAGCTGATTAGATTTAAGAGATATAATTGCATTTGATTTGCATTTAGACATTGCATTTAACCTCACTGGTATGTTCCAATGTCTACTGAAGCATATGGACAAATACCCACAAAAGGAATTATATTCAGACCCTTATTCAGGGTTCTTTGAGTGGGTGAAGTTATAGATTCAAAGATTTTTAGCCCTATCATCCTTGGCTTACACTGCTGCAATTTTTCCTAATTCAAGGATACTTTACATAAGAAAAGTTCCCTAGTCATCACCAGAGAATGATCTCAACTAATATTCCTCTGTATTTGGAATACCTGTTGCAATCTTGTTTTCTGTAGAGATTTCCTACACAAACATCTCTCTGGCCAAAAAAGAGGTTATTGCATGCAGGAGGAATAATAAATGAAATACCTTAGGTGTTTTGATAGCCCTAAATTAACTGCATGTACTAGAATGAGACATCAGAAAAAGATTGATTCAAGCTGGCAATTAATACTTTTTGCTGAAGTGCTCTGATTCCCAAACAGGGAAAGCAGTGATTACTGTTGAGGTATTAGTCTTATTTGGAAAAGTTTAAAATGCATATTAAAGTTAGAAATTTAAAGTTATGAAATTGAGTTTGAGAAAACATTTAGATTGAAGAACTGAGGTTAAATGAAGACTGATTGAATTGTTTGTTTACTAGACATTCTCTCAACATTCTCCTGAAATCCCATGAGATATTCAGCAAACTTGGATTCTCTCATCTAAATCAGTAGCCTAAAATGGAAATCATGCTAAGCTCTGTATACAACCAGTGGAAAGAGAAGAGCTTGACATTGTGATGTAGATCAGTAGTAAGTTGTGTTAGTTTTCCCCATTTCTCTCCCTTGGCTTTAGAGGAAAGCTAGGCAACTGTGCTATTAATTTGGGTGTCTCTGCTCAGGGCTTATGATTAGATTAAAAGAATCTGGGCTTCTATATTGACTTAAAAATCATGTAATGTTCCCCATTAAAATCTATCTGTTCAAAAGGTATCCTTGAAATAAACGCAAGATCTGATGCATATCCTTGAAATAAATGCATTATCTGATGTTAAATTAGCTTTCTAAATTACTTGGTAGTAAATTTAGACAGGACAACAGCAAAGCTCTCTTCACTGGCCCAAAACCTGCATACAATGATACTGCATTTCCCAGTTTAACAAATAATTTGTGAGGTTTTTCCTTCCTTAGAAAATTCTCAGAAATCCTTCTTTTTATACTGCAATGCTAAAGGAGAGCAGTAATAAGTGCAGGTCAATTACTGAGCATAGGTTACAGGGTTTGAAATCTTAGTGACCTTGAGTGGAATCAGGTTCCAAATGAAATTTGTTAAATACCATTATGTTACATGACAACTCTGGGAGTCAGGGAATGAGAGAACAGTAGAGCCAAAGTCCCTTGGGGCAGCCTGATAAAATGTAGCTATACCTGTATAAATAACACATTTGTTATATCTAGTTTTGTTGCTTTAAAATGGTTTGCTCAGGAAGCTGCTGAGCTTCAGAGGAAGAAATCGCCTCATCTCAGCCATCACAGAGTCATTGTTGTATACTGCCTCTGTTCTAACCATGGCAACACACTGGCACCAAAAAAAAAATTTAAAAATAATTAAAAATCAGTGATGCAAAACTAGATTAAAAATAATCATTTTAGAATTAAAGCATAACCCAAAGATTTCTTGGCTAGCATTTAATCACACATTTTTTCTTTTTAAAAACTCTCAATTTAACCTCAGTTCCCAGGTTTTCTTTTTTAGATTCCACTTCCAGTGCAGTAGATATGCCATGTTTTTTCTATGGGACTACATCTGAAATGAGTCAGTCACTCTATACTACTCACAGTCAAAAGAACTTCATCTAAAAGTACCTTCAGATTGAATCTTTTGTGTGAAGCCTGAGCAATCTGCAGCCAGTGAAGAATAAAAATATATTGAGGACTCACTGCCAGAGATGCAATCGTGAGATGCAGAAATAATTGCTGGAAAATATCAGAAGTTGGTGTGCTAGTGAAAATTTGTGTTTTGTCTGCTTTTAGAAGATTCTGTGTACCCAGCCTACATACTTACTTTACTTCTTTAGATACTTTATAAAATTAATTAGATTAATTAATCTTTAGATTAATTTTGTATATATGATACTTCTTTACCATCCATGCACATCCAGAGTGCATGGATGGTAAAAGAAGTATCATTCCAACATAAAAATAGCTGAGTTTTAACAAAAAAAGATAGGGCTAATAATGATCTATTTTTATTTCATTTTTACATTCAAGATAAAGTCAATGTCCAGTTCCTAGATGACAATTGAGCCTAGTTTTACAACTGTCTAATTAGCATGCAATGCTTATAGTCATTTATGGTTATAAATATTATATAAGTTTTTATTAAGATAATAGGGATTATAGCTTTAATTTTCCCCATTTTTTCATGTTTAAATAAACTTGAGGTTTATAATTTTAGTCTGAAATAGGAAAAAAATAAAAAGAAAGAAAAAAATAAGTTATACTGAAGGATTTGTGCTGGAGCTTTGTTTCCACAGGTAGTTGATTAATATTTTCTCTGAAAAGCACTATCTCTGAGGTAATTTTCTTGCATTTTATACTGTTCTATGAATTATAGAAGAATCCACACTGGCTGCCTATGTTATTTTGCAAGAGTTACTATTCTTTTTAGAAGCAGACTGAAGTAAGAAAAATTGACTCATCCAAGCAGTCACTTGGTGCCATCATAGACTTGCCCAAAGTAAAAAGGAAAATCAACATGAAAATTATTTTGAGAGATAAGGCAGGTTAAAAAGAATGAGGTCACTATTTCTATGAAAATAACAATGATCAAGCAGATCAACAATTGAGACTTTTACAGATAACTGGAACAAATTATGAAGTTCCTAGAATAATGTAGCCTTTCCAACTGAAGATCAAGGAATGTCATGAGTTTATTTTTATACTAAGTCAATAACATACCTTAAAATTCACACCCCACTTCCCAAAACTAAAATAAAATTTAAAAAATCCGTCTAATAAATCACAAACCTTGATATCTACAGAAATTGTAGCGTTTTTTGAAAAGCATTGAGAGCTAAGACATTAAAGCCTGTAGACAGGCTGGCACTGCTGGCACTGTTCAGAGGATCCAGTGCAGGTCCTCAGAGTTTCTCAGCTGGAGAAGCTGCAACTTTTTCAAAGATTAGACTTAGATTAGGCTGCACAGCAAGGCATCTCTCACTGCTCATGCATCAGGGAGTACTGTGCTTAACAGTGTTATTCATCTCTTCAAGGAGACACTAATTTTAGGATACTTTAGAAATGCTGTTCCATCTGTGAATTAAATTGCACTTCATATCTCACAAACACCAAGAACCAAGTAGAAGTCACCTTCACTTTTTCTCTTTCTATTTAATGTTAATTTTGCTGCAAGAGGCATGTAATCCACAGCTTTCTTGTTGTGCCTGGCCATTTAAATTTTTGATCCTTTTTAATACACTGTAATAATCAGTCTATAAAGTCCAATTACTCAGGGTAAAAATGACTGACATCTCTAGACTCAACAAACCCCAACTTAACAAAATGTATGACTTTAAACTCTATAATTTTCTGTGTAAATCCATATCTCCCATTTTCATATTGTCCCAGCTTGTATCTCACTGGCAACACAGCTTTGCTCTTATAGGTAGGAAAATTTAACAACAAATTACAGAGCACATGAATGCATAAATCATTGCATGAAAATTAAAAATGAAAGTGGACATCATCTGCTGTTGAGGCAAAAATGTGGTTAAACACCTTTACATATCACTTCTTCAAGAAGAACCCTACAAAATTTTGTGTGACTGGATTAAACAAACCTTCAGTTTCATGGAAATTCTGAATGTCCCAGAAACACTAGTAAAATCATTAATTTCTAGTAAACAGTGACAAGGCATTAGTGATGTCATTCCTTAAGATATAAACTAAAGCTAGAATATGAAAAAAAAAATTGGATTCTCCATTTATCTAATATTTTGCTTTTATCTGAGTCATTGTACTATGTACCTTTCCAAAGCAATTTTAAATTTTATAAATAAAGCACTGTTTCAGTAGATTTGCTAAATTTAAATTCAACATCTTTATGATAAAATGATAAGGATGTTCTATGTGTAAAAAGATGCTCCATTCGAAATGTGCGCTTAAAATACCTAGAATATGACATCTCTCACGCTTTCACCCGAGGCAGGAAAAAGTAGCTTTTATACTGGGTAAGTCATAAAGTATTATGAAATCCACTATATTAAGAACTATAGCAACCATTAATATTTCAATTTTATTTTTTTTTAACTATCATGCAAAGTTAAAAACTCCTTTTTTTCCTTGAACTGCAAGAGAGAATCCTTTCTCTGTTTAAAGCAAAGCTCTTTTAAATAGCAATGCAATACTGCAATCCTAATTCTGCTGTTGCTAGTTTACACACAACTGGTGGCCATCTGACTGGTGATATGAAGCCAGTTGCAATATGCCTAATAAGGACCGAAACCTTCTACCGTTTCCTGAATTATTTTTATAGAAATCACAGTGGGGAAAAAAACAGTAATTTGGATAAATTTACATGTTATTTACACTAATAACACATTTCAGGAACAAAAAAAAAAAAAACAACAGAAAGCCAGACTCCCAGGATAAAAAGGTCATGGACGTGGCTAGGGGGAGTTCAAAGAGAGCCACTAAATTGATCACAGGGCTGGAGCACCTGTCCTATGAGAGGGAGGCTGAGAGAGTTGTGGTTGTTCAGACTGGAGAAGAGAAGGCTCTGAGGACACCTCAGAGCAGTCACCCAGCACTTAAAGGGCATAGAAGAAAGCTGCTGAGGGACTGTTTACAAGGGTATGTAGTGATAGGACAAAGAGTAAGGACCTTAAACTACAAAAAAGGTTGATTTAAATTAGATATCTTCAACAAATTCTTTAGTGTGAGTGTGCTGAGAGAAAAGAAGAGGTTGCCTAGAGACGTTGTGGATGCCCCATCCCTGGAGGTGTTCAAGGCCAGGCTGGATGGCCAGCAACCTGTTCTAGTAGAAGGTGTCTCTGTCCATGGAACTGGATGATCTTTAACAACTCTTCCAACCCAGGCCATTCAATGGTTCTATGATTCTATGATAAATCAGTACCAGATAATATATGTAAGCAAGACTATGAGAAATTTATATAGTCCCCATTTAGCGACCTCTAATATGTGTGCTGAAGAGTCTATGCTGTAATAAAATAGAAAGAACGTATTTTTCTCTGCATGAACCAGTGAAAATAATAAACTAGATCAACCAGTAAAAGGGCATGAACAAAGGAGAATACAATAACATATGAAAGAAGATAATTTCTCAAGTAACAGTATGCAGTCCTGTACATTTGACAACTCAAATTATTTTGAACAATGAGAAATTTATGGCTGTGAATGGGCAAGCACATTCCTTCCTTCATTTATTTGTTTTATTCCCCATAGCATACAGCAAATAAATAATATTACTTCTAAGGAGACATTTTCTGCTGTTATCATTTGCGCCTTGAGGAAAAGGATCTTAATATCTTTGAGCTTATGAATAAACCCACTTACTGTCAGACATTCCTCCCTTTTCTCATTCTTCATAATAAATTCCACAAATTTTTGTGTGCTCTAAAGAAAAGCAACATTAACGGGTTTAGTGTGACACAGATTTAGGTTTCCAAGATTCTTTAAAGCTAGAGCATCAGCACGGCAAGTCAATAATTATTTCTCCTATTTGGGAAGATACTTTTTTGTCCTGTTCAATTTGGAAATAAGTCCTGTATATCCTAGAGAGCAGATTCAATTCCAAATACTAAAAAAATCTTGAAAGTTATTTAAAATGTAAATAATTGGCAACTTGTATGGGATTAAAATTATACAAGGTTAATATTCAGAAACCAAATTTAGAGCCTTTTCCACAATGACATACTGCATTTAATTAGCACGGTTGAATACTTGGTATTTTATATTAGCAGCATCACAACAAAGAGTAAGCTGTGCAACCTGGAACAACAGGCTAATTCCAATAAAGCAGACAGTAATATCATTTCATAATTTGACAAAAATACATGCAAGAAAGCATATGTGTGTTGTAGCTAAATCTAGGCACTACTTAGTCTTCACTCTCTTTACTCTTAATGGTGACAAACGTTAAGACCCTGCTGAACCACTTTCCACAGAATTCATTTATCTCTCTGGTTTTGGATTCACCACAGATGCACCCTAAAGAAATCATCCTAAAGTCAGCTTTTGGGAATACAAACCAATGCCATTTTAATCTTATTTCCCTAGCAGGTGACCACAGACAGAAGTTCAGGTGTTCCTAAACATTGCTATGCAAACATAGGAAGACAAATATATATATTGTGGGAAGATAAGATCAAAAACTACCTGAAATATTCCTAAACAATGACTGTGATCGCAAAGTACTGATCAGTAGTAAACCAGACCTGTTTGTAGTTAAAAGTGTGGGTTAGAACTCATAAACCTAGAAACAATCTTAGGATACAGCAATTTTAGCTGCTGCCTCTTTCTACACTTCTCACAACTCTTGCAATTCATTGATGATTTTACCATCTGTCTCAAAAGCTAAAATACTTGCTTTAAATACATAAAGACCAGACAGGCAACTCCATTATTACATGCAAAGGCATCTCTAGATCTGTAAACACAAGTTTAAAACTTCCCAGCACTTTTGCATTCTACCTGTGTTAACAATTGGGAGACTAGAATGGGCTTGTCACCAGAATGGCCTCATCTAGGCTTTGTCATGGCAGTGCAAATTAATACAAAATACCTCCTGGATTGTGTTAAGGTTGCATCAAATGAACTGCCTGACTTGTTGCTACACGTCATTGAGACATTTGAAAGACAAGCTGGGAAGGTCTGTTAAATAAATGAACCCTTGTTGTTGCATTCTTATTCCTATTTGTTGCAGACAAGATTTGGGCAATGCAATATCTCTATTATCAAAAACCTGATAGTCATGCTTTAAGTCAGGTAAATATAATCAGAAAAGAAATCAAAGGAACATGCGAAGCTGCAAAGATCCCTAAGTGTTTCTTTTCTCTTACAACTCTTTTTGTGCAAATTTTCATTGTAACACTGGGCATTAAAGCTTAAATAAATTTTATGCATCCTAGTGCCTCATGATGGACAATAGTGATACTGTGTGCAAAAAAAAAAAAAAAAAAAAAGAGGAATAATGCTTTGAGGAAAATATCTATACCTTTTTTAAGTGATCTTGTTCTGGCAGCACAGAAATGTAATCTAAATTCCTACATGAAAATGACAAAAATACATTAAACTCAATTTTATAATAAATTGTTTCTGAAATAAGATTTTGTGCCATATTTCAGCTCAGAAAAATTTCATAACATCCAAGTTTCACCTTTTGATGAACAGACATTCTGAGTAAGTCTGGCATGCTTTTAATTGCAGAAGCACATGAACACCTCTAAAATAAAAGTGTTCAGTATTCAAACTTTTCAGGGACCACTTCATTTAGGACTCTGAGGGTGATATCAAATCTGAAATGACAGTTATGATTTTCAGGCATATTTCCCTCTATAACACGTACATTCTTCACACTTTAAAAAAATGGAGACGCAGTTACAGCTGCTGCCTACTGATCTGTGTGCACTGAGAGGAACATCAACATATTCAGCTTATCACAACCATTTGCAAGAGCATGTTTGTCAAGCAAAACTATCTCAGACCATGAGAGAACTGATATCTCAGTTGGATTATTTCACTAACTCTTCTATAACTGCATAGAAGGATTATTTTAACTGAAACTATGCAAACAAAACCAAAAAATTCTCACAGACTGTTAAGCAACTCAGAAACCTCATCACTTTGAAATCTAAAATTATTTCAGGCTTGAGGTTCAACATGCAAATAAAATCTAGAGCTACTCTGAATACAACAGCAGGAAGAAAATTATAAGCTTTAATATTGGCCTTTTTCTAAAGTACAGGCCACATCTCAAACAACAAATGGGCATTTTCATGCAGAATATATTAAATATCCTGATTATTCCAACATTTTTATAGAGCTACTCCTCAGTGAGTCACAGCAAAATGCATAATATGGTACCATTAAGCTCATATCAGAGGTGTGGAAATAAGCATAACAAGACTCTCCTGAGCTTTAAGCAAATAGAACTAATGATCAGAAAACACTGACTATTACATAGAGACCATGTCTGTTAATTTGTCACTCCAGTTTGGACTGGAGTGACAAATTTCAGACAAAATTGTCTCTTCATTTACGACTTTCAGCTTAAGGGCAGCCGGAGAACAAATTAATTATTACAATGATATCTCTCTGTTGGTTAACCTTTTAGACCTTTGATGCCTGAACCTAAAATTCTGTGTGCTGAGGGCCATACTTGCCTAAGCAAAAGATAGCTTTTCCTAAATTGCTTTGAAATGTCACATAAGCATGGACAAAAAATAGACAGGTATTTTCACTTTTTACTATTTATTGTTAAAAGAACTTATGGCATTCTCATGCTCTGTCCTCACAAGAGCAGGAAAAAGGACATATCTATGATTTTTTTTTTAATACATATTTGGCTTGTCTTGTCCTTTCTGACTAAGCTCCCTAATAGACCAACTCCTTTCCTCAAATTCCATGGTCACAAAAGATTAGGAGACCTTGAGGAAAGAAGACAAGGTATCCAGAAAATTAAAAGTACATTCTTGGAAGCAGAGCATCTAGCACTCTTAGAAAATATTTGATTACAAAACTCATCTCTGTATACTCTGTATACTATTTGATGTTACTAAAATATTCCTAACACATTACAATGCTTTATAAATGTATTTGTATGCAATGTATTATACTTGTATTTATATATAAATATGTACAAGTAATATATAATCAGATCTTTATCATAAAGAAAACCATTTAGAGAAAGCTTCTCAGAATTAAAAGCACAAAAGTGTCAATCCTTTTTCCAGTGGTATCTATAGAAAAGCTGAGCAATTTCAGTAAGGCCAGGGTTTTGTTAAGGTTCAAAGGAGGCAATCATTTTGACTGGACTGTGACAATGTAAAGAGCCTTGTTAACTTGTATGGCATCAGCCAGTTTTAGAAGGGGTAAAGCAATTGACACTACCCATTTAAGGAACATGAAAAGTGAGGACAAGGACCCATAAGAGTTCACCTTTTTCCATGATTGCCAAGTTATTCTGATCAAAAAGTATCTCAGCAAAAGCTTCTGTGCTTTGTTAAGTATTTGCAGCCCCTCAGCTGTGGCTCTGACTGACCTTTACTTAGCAGAAATTACTCTAACTGTTGTACTGCCATATAGAAAAGATTGGCTCCAAATTAGTCTCTTCTGATACGAGAGAACAGAAAAATTGATTGCTCAGTGCCTTCTTACTGACCTCCCACTCACTTGAATATTAAAATTCCAGAACTGCCATGAACACCTGAAGGGTTTTTACATACATAAGCAATGCATTTGACTACTGCATACATATATAACTCAAAGTAGAATTGAAGGATTGCATAGTAAATATTATTAAGAAAATAATCTCATTAATACTTCAAAGGGCCAGATTCCCTTCTTGGAATAGGCAGCAAATAAAGATAGCCTAAAAGAAATGTTAAGCCCAGAAGACCCTGTACCCCATGTTTATTAGAGACCTTCATATATGGGGAAAAACTTTAATACGTGATGTCATAAAGATATCTGGAAAGAGATTAAAAGACCCAAGTAGACACACTTTGGATGTGTTGAGAATACAGGCCTGGGAAGATGCCTTCATACAGTTAGAGGAGATTCAAGCTGTATAAAGCACTTCACAAGACATTTCTTCAATGGTCTGCTATGCACTATGATAACACACTGAAAGTGCATAGCACTCTAGAAAGACATAAAATTCCCATGCTCACAGGAAGGCAGCCTCATGAACCTCTGAAGAAGAGACAGTAAACCAAAAAATGGCTACACAAAGCAGAAATAACACAGAAAGCAGGGAGCAGCAGCTGGGATTATGCAGCACATGCATGGGAACTCTGAGTTAGCAGGTTATATCCAGGCACACAGATGCAAACATCCACATGCCTCTCCACAAAAGGTTTTGTGAGTCTTGGCCCTGCAGAACATCCCTACCAGGTAATAACCTTTGTCTTCTGGATTCCAAGAAGACCGGGTGGATGGAGGCACCTCCTAAAGTGTAGTACTCACAGAATCACATATATGCCACACTACAGCAAACTAGGGAATTTTGGTGTGAGATGGGCAGACACTTTGAAAGCTTAGGATTTTGAGAGTTAGGCAAGGACTAGCCAGTGGGGTTTATATTAAAATCTCAAGTTTAGATGCCTGAAGGTCATTGAATTTCCACCTTAGGGATCTTTCCTAGGACCGTAATGAGTAAATATATTTTATGCTTGTTATGAATCTGATAAATACAGAGTAATTTAATTTTCCCAATAAAATTATCAGGAGGGGGGTAAAATTATTTTATTATCTAAAATCAGGGAACAAAAGTGTGATTTGTGCAGATCCCCACCAATTTCAGCAGGGCTTCCCATAGTGGCAGTTATCCTTTGACTTAGAGTAAATTACAGGCCAAGATCTAACCGTCAAAACAGATTAGCTAATTACTTACAAATTGCAAACATAAGCACAAACAAAAAAGTGGAAGAAAACAAGCAATTTTTTTTCTGCTAATCTTAAATACAGACTAAGACTAGCATTTTAAGGAAGATATTTCATTTCCAGACTATAGAGAGCTATTAATGAAGTTTGCATAATGATTTTAGACAGCTCTTCTCCAATACACACCATATCATAATGTGGACAATAAATGCTTTTATTAACAAGCAGATGAGTTTGCCATTCCTATTCCAAATAAGGATTCTCTCATAATTAGAAATTGCACATTCCCTAGAAGGAAAATTCTTACTGAGTACACAGCTGCAAGGAAACCCTGCTGCAGCTGCACCCTGCTTCCTTCAGAAGAGGTCCCCATGGTGTGGAAATTACTTCCAGCAGTGTTATAGGCATACATGCAGTTTACATTTAAAATATATTTCTACCTTTAGTTTTGAAAAACATGGTATACTGAGAGTGCAGTTACAGATTCCCCCCATCCTTTCCTCTTTGACCCCAAGTTTAACAGCAATATGTGTGACTAAAATATAAATTTGGAAATGATGGAGAAAAACCAGACCATAAACCAGTGAAAACATGTTTGATTTCAAGGGAATACAAAGCACTTTCAAGGATAAGGATAAGTTTCATAAAAAATATCTCAGCATTAAGCAATGAACTTATAACTAATTTAAAGATCTCAGGTAAAAGCAGCCCTTCCTTCCACAGGGTTTTCCTGAACCTTCTATTGCACTTAACAAGAGCTACAAGAGTCCTCCCTCCCTCCCTCTCTTTCCTTTTTCCTCTCTTTCTCTCTTTCTGTCTATCCACTCCCAAGTTGGTATACAAAAGGGGCTTAATAACCCACAACCATTCTAACAATTTTGGGGAAAATGGTCTACCTAAACCCATCCAATACCCCTCAGGCCAGAAGGGTATTAGAAACCAAAAACACCCTTCAAACCACTCTGGCTTTTAGCTAGAGATTTCTGCTTTTTTGCACCCTATAGTGTTTGAATTTTTCCAACACCTTTCAAACGCCCACTCAGCCAAGTGGCAACAAAATGCTCAATTTTGAGACAATCTGGAGATTTTCCCTTGCTCATCACAAAGTTTGTTACATTTTAAAGTGTAAGCTCTTCTTTTCAAACACTTGGTAAACTCATCTGATTTGTTGCCCACTACGGTCTATCTCATTATATAGTAATGTCTATTTCTGGAATCTAATGTGAGCACATTTGCAAGGTAACATGTGAATCACACAGAATCTACAGCTAACTTTTCTATTCACAATGCTGTCAACTTGAGTTTTATATCAAGGAAACATGTTGTGAATATGATAAAGAAGGTCATCTGGGGGCTTTTCAGACTTTTATTTTAAGGCTATCAGAATTTGGGGTAGTCTGTAAAGAAAAAGATAAAGATAGACAACTAGTAGCTCAAAACCAGTCATATATTTACCTAAATATTTAGCTTCCAAGCACCATTTTTCCAGTGTGCTCAGCACTGATTCACACTAGATGTTAAAGACAGTTTAATATTCTATATTACTTTCTCCAGAACATCTCACTATGAAGGGCAGAGTAATCCCATTAGCATCAGTAGACAGAGGCACGCAAACAAAAAATTCTAAACTGAAACATACCCAATAAAATTTCAAACATTTCCAGTTTTTTACATCCAAACCTCTTTTCCTGTAAAAAGTAATGCTGGCGCAAACATCAAGGTTATCATCTGCTTTCTGAATCTGCCATAGCAACAACCACTTCCAGATTCTCACACCAGTCTTCAGAAAAGCTACTTTAAAGTTCAATTAGATAAAATGCTTCTGAAATAAATAAAAAGAAATAAATGCTTCTGAAAATCCTGAGACAACCATCTCAGGCTTTGCAGGCACAGACCCTGAATAGAAATATCTGTGTGAAATATTTCTATAATATTTAAATACTAGTAATACTAGTAAACCATTAATAATTTCTATTCTTTAGTGAATATCACAATGAATGTCTATGATCAAATTGTACCTATAACAGTAGTTTATGAATGCTGTTTGTATTGAGTAGGTTAAGATATGTAATTAAAAAAATTAATTTTATTCAAATAGGCTATACAGACCTTTTTCCTCTAAAACTCTTTATAGTAACAAAGAAAATCAATCCGTTAATTTAACAGCATCCTACATTTTTGCAGACTCTAGTGGGTGCACTTCCATTTTCAGCACAGACAGTATGCATTTACAAATAAGAATGAAAATTTTAAACATTACAGAAGATGTAAACCTCTCATTTTTCAGTAGTAATAGAAAACAAACTACCATTAAGGAAGGAAATTTGATTTACAGATAGAACACAAACAAATGCATCACAGTTGTAGGATTTTACTCCATCCAAACAAAAGGCTGAAAAGCTGTCCATAATGTAATTAATGGAGCTTAAACATAAGTGAGAATTCTGGCCTCCTGTTTGTGTCTATTGGTATTCTTGTCAGCATGTTAGTTAGATACACACAGTTTTGTTGTGATTTGCTGACAGATTTGGACTGTATATATTGCTACCAAAGGATGTGGGCTCAGTTTGCACAACATATGCCTCCACAAACTGGGTTTCCTCTAAGGAGTAAATGAAGGGCATCCATATATACTGTTGCCATTATTTGAGACCTAAGACTCATAACAGTTACTCAAACATTCTTACTGCAAACACCTAAAATAAAGATGGAGAATTCCTGGTAAAAGGGTTTTTGGTTGTTTTTTGGTTTTTTTTTCAGGACATATTAAGGATTCAAGCAGTAAGTATTTTATCAACAACAGATACAATTATAAGGACTGTCTACATACACACATCATCATTCTAGCAATCTTAGGTCTTTCTTTTGGTTTCTATTAAGGACAGTGACGTGTCCTTCTCTCACTGATAATTCTGCTCTGTCTGATCTCCTGCAATATGAGTATAGATGATTTCCTGACTTTGCATTCTTTACAAGGGCTCACATCATCTGACTCACAGCCCTGACAAGTTTAGTACACGCCAACATTAGATGAAAGGTGAAAAAAAATTCTAAGAAACTACTAAGAAATATTCAAAAGCATTAAATACTAATTTATGTAGCAAACTCAACTCATTTCTTTCAAGATTTTTTGTTTACCTTGACTGCCTTTTATAGTGAGAAACAGCCAAAGCAAGGAATATTTTATGACAATTAGGAAGATTTTTGGAACCATTTTAATCAACTCTCTTATCCTACTTGATTGTATACAAAGGAGCAACTATCCTGTGTGTATGGTAATATCTCCATGGTAACCAATTATAAAACATAAGTACAGTATTATGATCACTATTTAGAAAAGGAGGCAATTGAACATGAGGAAATTCCAGTCTCAAATACTTCCATTTCCTTAGGATTTCAGCAATGACATTAAAGGACGGGAATGACCCATGCTGCAATCTCCAAGTTTCAATTAATAATATCTTAATTAGAGAATTTATATATTTATACTAGGAAAATAGATAGATAGATAGATAGATAGATAGATAGATAGATAGATAGATTAGATAGATAGACAGATATTTGTTATCATATTATTTTTTTAGGGTAACCTTACTTATGGCTCACCATGAGTATAGACTTGCAAATAATATTTCCATTGAAGTCAAATTGTCTGTGGGACTATTTATACTCTTAAGGGGCAGCACTTACTTTACAGTATGCATGCTTTAAAATGTTCTGCATATTGTTTTTTGATCTAAAGTATAGTCATACAAAAGAAAGTAGCAGAGGTACCTCAATCCACTAAGCTTTGTGAGAATGCCTGAGCAAAGGAAAGGATCTGATCAGACATTTCCTTAGTTACAGTTATGGACTGTTAATAGGAAGAGAATGAGCACAATATGATTTCAGCAGACTTTTAGGAAAATTGCCTTTTAGGATAAATAACACACATTTGGAGCATATTTAAGTAGGACGAAAGAAAGGTGCCAAAATTTTCTCTTCAATTTGTTGCATTTCATCTTCTCCTGTGTGGGAAGAACCTATCATCTTTCTCTAAGTATAAATCTGCTCATTTGAGCAGTGATATCTAGTGCCCTTGCTTTTGTGGAACACAGATTACAAGAACTACAAATATAATTACTGATGTGTTTGTTCCAAGATGAACTTGCAGCAAGAACCTAAGCATTTTGCCAGTTTGGTTGACTTTTAGGACAAAATTATTTAAATATATCATTACTGCATTATTATATTTTATGCAGGCTGAGTGGGAAGTTGAGCCTAAATACCTAACCATTCATACCATGCCAGGATGTGTCCAAGGCAAAGATGATTTACCTTCAGGAGTGAATATTTCTCTTCAGTGGTGGCAGAGGGAGCCAACATAAGCAGCTAATTTTACAAAGCTTAAAGTTACGTGTCATAAATTCCGACCCCAGCTGCAGTTCAGTGTTTTATTTATTTACAAATAAAAGGGACTGGCTTGCAGAGGATGCATTTCTCTCTGGGCACTTTGTCACTGAGCGGGTTTGTGTCTAAATATCTGCTATTTTGTTCCTGCTCTATCTATTTTCACACAGACCCAGAAGTATATAATCATTGACCAAAGTGCAGACAGCACACCTACATGACATTTTTCTTGCTGTAGCCTGCTAGGAATAGAAGCAGTTTGAAAAATGCACACTTGCAAGTAGTAGTTTATTTGCATTACTTGTGAAAGTCCTTCAGCTAAATTTCCACACAGCATGCTCATTATGTCCATGCAAGTGTGTCTGTGGAGCTTTTAAGCTTATTGAGACAAATAGTGAAAGTAACAAACAGCGAGAGCTTCCTGTACTGTGTGTAACTAGATTTCCATCTTAGCTTATTCTGAGCTCCCTTAGTGAGTGATCCTTTTAGCCATTTTCATATCATCCTAAACATGCATCAAAGGTTGAGGGGCAGCATTGATTTAAAATCTTTAATTACCAAAAAAAGCAATTTCTTCTAAAATTATAGGTATATTATCAGTGGTAATGTTAGAGAAATTGTGTTGGGTTCAAAAAACAGTAGAAATATTACCATGGACTGCATTGTGCACAGGTGAAATTTTCAATATATTTAATTTTTTTTTCTTCTCTCTAAAAAGCATTTCTGAGCTAGGAAATAACCTGTCTGGAAGCAAAAGGTCCTTGGGCAATATTCTATGAACCCTATTATTCCAGAGATCAATCTAAATCATCCAAGGATCCCTTCTAGCCTCCATGAAACTTACAGAAACTACAAGACTTTAATGAGTGCAAGTGTATACATTAAATATTCTTTAACACAGCCACATATTTTAAAGATCATTATGTTAATTTGCTACAAACTTCCAGACTAAGCACTTATCAAAACTTTAACATAATGAGGTATAAAAAAATATCTTACTAAGAGAAAATATAGATTTTAAGACTGCAAGCGATATAAAACCAGTACTCTCAGGCAAACTGTCTTGGAGGTTACTATCCTTCATAATTATTAATTTTATTTGCTTATTATTTTAATTATCCCATATTGAGATTCCAATCACTTTGTCCAATTAAGCCATGTTTCTTAAACCCTTCCTTTTGTTAAAAATCTGTTAATAAATATCTATTCTAAATAAGCACCTACCACACTCATGCTGTTCAATGAGATCACATACCAATATTTTGTTATTGGACAGCAATTCCTCAAACTCCTCCTACAGAGGAAACATTAGTCATACCTGGTGTTTTTCTGAAAATTACAAGCTAACATATCCTTCTTAAAAACAAAGTCACAAATTCAAGTCACTGTTCACCCACTAGTTCCCTGGTGATTCTGTTTGAAATAGCTCATTCCTTTATATAGATGTTTTTCCTTTTACTTTGTTTTACACACTATGAACCTGTATACAGGCATATATGTGTATGTGCTTTACATACATGCATATATGTCTATATTCTGCTTGCAGGATCTCCTTGCACACATTTAAGGATGTGCAAATAAATAAATCCAGAAAATGGCTATACAGTTATTTCCAGAAGTAATGAAACTGCACTGTAATATGTACTTAAAGTTCTACATTTGCAGATGGTCTTTGAGATCACACTAGGGTTAATTCCAAGAAAAAAAGCACTGTACTGCATATCATATGATTGACAGCTCATTAGGGCTTTCTTTATCATTGTTCAGATCCACTTCTGTTGTTACATACAACTTTCTGAAGTCACTTTCTGAATTCCACTATAATTGACATTGTACATAAACCTCTAAAAATTCTACTCAAAATTTTGTTTTGTTTCCAGACTTATATACAGATGTGGTAGGAGACTTACTATGTTCAGCAGTCATGTCATGTTGCCTGCCTTAACTCTTAGTTCTCTTTAAAAGGAAAATAACCATTGAAATAATATTGATACCCTTTGGATGAAACCTATTTTTATTTTTGAAAGATTAATTAAAATGTATTTTGTTAATATTCACATTGGCAAATTAGCCCATATTGCAACTTAAATCCAGTCTTTTTGTCCTTTAACCTGTCACCAGGATTACATTTTCACTGATGAAGTGACAGGAAGACAGAGCAGAAAGACTTCAGCAGCTCAGCATGGTTCTTGTACTATGTAAGATTTTGAAGCTGTAACACAAAGTTCTTTCAGGTTTTGTACAGCTGAGTACATAAAAGAGTCTTTTTCCTGGAGACTATTGGTTATTTTGAATACTTCAAAGGCATTGACTTTTATATTTTATTATTCAAAACAGAAAGCTATACCACTTGTTTGACATGTTATGTCAATTACCACCAAAAGCCTCAAATCTGTGAATCAGCAGTGCAAATGTGGAAAGGTCACCACATCTCTTATCAGGGAGAAGCCATAACTTGTTTCTCTACTAGGTTTTTGAGTCTGAAGTCACAGCAGTTTAAATGAAGGCTTACTTGTAAGGAAGTTTTATTTTAGCTTTCACCTTATGTTTCAATCCCCTTTATTCCCACCTTTACATTATATCACAGCTGCCACACTGAAGGAAACTTACTGTCTCTCCTGAAATTCAAACACTTGTCTGGACTGAACAATGCACTATGAAAAGAACCTGACATTGCTTGCTTACCTTTTTTTTTTGCCTTTTTTAAGTAAAAAGCTTAATACAATTGTAGGTTTCAAAGCTGAGTGATAAAATTTTTTAAGTAAAAACCTTTATGCAGGGGATCACATCACTGTGACTCCTCACTGTACTGTCACCATCTGCAACCATACAAGAAATAGATGATGCACCCACTTTGGAGGAAAAAAAAACAAAAAAGAGACAAACAAACAAAGAGCCCAACAATGAAGAGAAGAGCTGGCATTGCCATAGTATTTTTCCAGCATGTCTGAGCACAGCAGTTAGCATGAGTTGTGCCTGGTTAGCATAGCTGTCAGCATAACCACGTGAGCTAAAGCCAGCTTTTCCTGCCAAAAAAAAAAGTAGCAGGGTTTAGGAAATGTTTTGTATAAATAAAAACAGACAAAATGTGACCAATCACCTGTCCCAAATAACAGCCTGCATCCTAAATAGGTTTTGTGTGCTCAATTAAGCACGGAGACAAACTATGTCAACAATTTGCTGACGATGAATAAGTACAAAAGCATGAATGAAATGTTCAAACTGTGAGCACTGCCAGAAATGCCAGCAAATAAGAAAAAAATCACATTTTGAACAGACTAGCCATCAACAAGTTTTTCTCTACCCAATCCTATAACTGAGGACGCTTAGTTGGGGAATGTTGCAGTTTGTCTACAGTTTCTGTAAAGGCTTCTGGGAGGGAAACTTCATGACCCTGCACAAGCATCCAAAATACCCAGGGAAAAGGAAAGAGCCCACAAGACCCCATAACTATGCCTCAAGGACTGTGCAGAGCCTGACTGACATTATTCACCCACCCAGCTTCTTTCCAGGACTGCATAATCTCTCCTAAAAAGATGACAGGTCAAAATATTTACCTTCTAAACCTGAAAAACTCTTGTTTATTTTTCAGAATTCTAGTAATTATTAACAGGTACATATTGCCTAGAACCTATTCCAAAGGTATGTGTAGGGGTATGTGTACCCCTATTCCACACAAATGTAAAAAATACTGTTGTCATACACATGGCACATATTTATAGACACAATGATGAAAACCAGTGTTTTCTGATATGCCAAATGCTTCATGGGAGGGCACCTGAATTTATGTAAATTCATGATTGCACAAACACATTCTTCCAAGTGCAATATGTCCCTCAAAGTAGTATCACTTATTACTGCATATTAAAATATTCCTATGAATGTTAATACCATTGAAGAAAATAGGGCTGTTTGGGTTTTCTTGTAACTGAAAACAATGTTGATAAAATATTTAACAAGTGAGTTAATATTTTTTTCAAAAACATTATTTTATTGTAAAAATACTGCTTAATACTTCTTAAACAATAGAGATAATCAAAATTCTGAGTGACATACTACTTTAAAAAAGAGGGAGAAAATTTACTGTTCAGTCTGGTCTAAAAAATGGCACTACCTATTATGTTATGGCACATAGTCATATACAAATTACATAATCTTTTGAAAAATCCAGCTGCATCCAACTAGATCAACTGTTTAGATCAATTTAAAAAATCAGTAAAACCTAATTTTCTCAAGTGAAATCACTGCTACCTTGAAAAAAAAACCCCAATTTTTAAGTAAGAAGATTTAGACTATGTCTATTTCTAAACCCAAAGATGCATCCTGGTTTCTTTTGAAATGAAAGCTGTGCACTTGATTGCCTCCTGATTCCTTTGTAAGATAAGATCTAGCCAAGCATCAATCGTTTCTCAGACCTGGGAGACCTTGCCATGGAAATCTTGGTACAGCAGAAAATAGTTCTGAAAGTTTCTGGTTATGTATATGCATCATTTTAGAATACACTCAGCTCCATTTTTAACATCTTTGTAATTAAAATGTTCCAATGGTTTCTTCTCTGTTTTTTCCTGAATAATTTTCAGCACAATGGATTGAGATTTCTTCATTGATCAATGGGAATGGAAAAGACCCAGGACCTAAGCTGCTGGAGAGCAGCATAACAGTGGTTCAGAACACCTCTGTGGCCTCAGCCTTGAAAAGGTTGATTGGGAGCACAGAATGACAGAGTGCATTCTGAGCACGGGGAGCCAACCTGCAGCACTGCAAGACTTCATTAAAATAAATGCTTGGGGGCTTTGTATGTCCCAAATGAAAACTTTAGTTTCCTATCAAATTTAAAGTTTCATGCTGTTCAAAAGTACATTTCAGTATTTTGGTATAATAAAACAAAACAAAAAAAATAATTCTATTTCCTTTTCCTATATGCTTTTTTGTTCATCATCTGAACTAAATATCAGTTATTCTTACAGTTGCACTTGCAAGTTCTTTAGAAATTTTTGATTCTGTAAAATCTACTGTATTTTGTATAATTCCTAGCTGATTTACATTGGTTCAGGCAGACTAGGTTAATCAGCTCTGAACAGCTAGCTATTCCATTATTTTTCCAAAGTTAAGCTGATGGGACTAGTTTTAATGGAAGTATCAAGGTACAGTGAGTAGTGCTGCTCTTTCTTTTTTTAATTAGTTTTTTTATTTTATTTATTTCATTTGATGCTAAAATAAATGAAAATAGATTTATAGAGTTTTCCAGTGAAACCAAGAATAAAATCGTAGACTATAGATAAGTATTGGAAAGAAAAGGGACAGAATTTCTATGCAAGATTTGTTAGCCCAACACTGGGAATTTGGTAAAACTTAGGAAATCTGAGGACTTCATCAAACTGAGTAGGAAGCTTAGAGATTTGCTTAATGGTTCTATACATCCAACCTATGTTTAAGTTATTAAAAGCTGGACTTAAAGAATAGAGACACATAATCCTGGCTTCTGTTATAGCTATTTAGCCCAACCAATCCTGAGTTGTGTAATTTCATTAATTATGAATTTTCATCTGTGATGTTTCTCTTCCTCACTGTTTGAACAGAAAACCTTGAATCACAGCTCAGACATACATGTCTAATTTTTAGATAAGATGACACCTAACATAAGAGCTTATATTTTTTTTTCTTCTTTCCTTACACTAATTTATAATCCTAATTATTTAGGTTTCAAGAAAAAGAAGTACATTCTGAACACCATCCCTACAGTAGCCATACATGATGATGGTGTCTAAAAATTTATCAGCTTACATATATTTATGTATTTATTTATGCAATAATTTTTTAAAACACATTTCAAATACCTGCTTTTAGTTATTGTTTGCAGGTTTGCATCTCTTTATAGAAAAATGTATACATTGTAGTATCTGTAACAATAATAAGAATAAACCATAAAGGTTGGGTTTTTCCTCATTAATGTATTTGATTTTATATTCCTAATGAGTTCAAGTAATACATTTATTAACTTGAAAGTTGTAGAAAACATTTAAAGACACCTTTTTATAAGAGCATACAACTTCAATTTTCATTTGGAGTTTCAAAGTGGGTGAAAATTCTCTGCATTTTCTTGTACAGATTTCTTCAATGTTTAAGTATTCTTAAATTGCAGATGTAAAATATGTTCCTAACCAGGTCTTTCAGAGAATATAAAAGATTACTCTCTACACCACACTACAAATTCTGAACATATTAATATTGATTTTTTACCTTTGAGACAGGTTTGAAAATAAGATAAGAAATGCAAAACTAATTCAGTGAGGCTATGTGTATTAAAGGTCGTTTATATTTAATACTGCTCTTTCAAAAGGAACTTCTTGCAAACATTCTACTTATACATATTAATTTAATGATAACTCTGGCTTTTTAAATGGAAAAATGAAAAATAGGGTTGGTAGAGCAGACTTATTTGCTATATTGGAAATCAGGACTCAAAACTGATTTGCTTGAATATAAATCTATTTTTTTTCTTCATAATGTATGCTTAAAAGAAAAAGAAGAAGACTTACAGAGACTTTTACTTGAAGAAGTGCACCATTTTACGTATTGCTCTATCAAATAATGAGAATGGGAGGGAGTAACAACACTCCTTACACCACTCAGAAGTTCATTGAACCCTTTAAATGGGCAGAGAGGTGTGTGCAATCAGCATCCTTGGAGGCTTATTTTCACATTAATGGCAAGTAATAACAGGAAGTTCATAGGTGTGTAATTGCAATCTCACAACAATGATCTGGAGGCAATGCTGAATGCTGACAGTAAACACACCTCTCTCTGGAGCAAACAAAAGCTGGCCAACATGCACCTATAGTGCAGTTTTCATAAGAATTATTCTTTTACATTTCATTCAAATGCTGCTTTCATGTTTCCCAATTTTTTCTTTCTTTGCTTCTTCCTCCTTTGCTTTTCTCCTCATGGCATTTTTTCCTAAAATTAGTCTTTTTCTGTATTACACCTTCCTTTCATCTGGCCCCTGCTTCTGACTCTCTTTATCTAAAACACACAGAACAGAAGACAAAAGGAATCAACAAAATTCTTAGTGAAGCTGGAAAGATTAATTTATAAGAGAGTGGTTCAGTTTAAACGAGCAGATTCAGTTCATAGAACTAGCAGGTTGAGATGAGAATTAACACTTTGTGAGTTTGCACACCTGAAACAGTAAGGAATTCAGGATTAAGACCAAGCAAGCAAATGGATATGTGAAGCATGAGTACAGCCAGCACAGAGCTTAGGGAGACAATCTTTTTGGAGAACAGAATAAAGGGGATTTGGAAATGGAAAGCCTGTTGCGTGGGAAGCATGCTGGTTTCAGATGGGTGAAGCAGGCATGTGCAAGTGTTTCAGGCATTGATACAATTGATACTGGTTCTCTGGAGAACAGAGTAGCATCTCTCAATCCCACAGTTTGATTAGAACAAAAGTAAATGGTACAACTCGATGGCAATTTTTTGTAAATTTATGATTTAAAATCATGACATAATAGTTCACAATAGTTTTATTTTATATACCTTTGACCACCATTTTAATTATTTTTCTTTTCAGCTTTTTATTATGTTATTTATTCTAGGGTAGCCTTTCCTGCCCTTCCACTCACAGACAGTTTCAGTTCTAAATTGCACTTACTTCATTCAGGCCAGACAGTAGGAGCCAGTATTCCATCTCTCTGTCAGTTTACTACCTGTCAACAGCAGGTGTCTCTCTGCCATTCTGGCCATCTAAAGATGACATTTTCTCACACAGATTAAGAGTAAGAAACAGGTAGCTCTGAGCAAAATTCTGGAAAGCTTTGGCATTACTGTCTTTTTTTAATGTAGTGCTAAAATTATGGCATGTATAAAGGAAAAAATGGGGCATGATAATGGAAAAATCTATATGACAGTGAAAGGGCTGGATTTGAAAAGGTTTCAAATCGTTTGAAATCCAGAAAGAAATTCTGGATGACTCTCAACCAAATTATTTCACAGTTTTATTGCTTGAAAAGAAATTTGGCAAATAATTTTCAAAGTCTATATCTCAAGGAGCAAAGAAAAGAGTGTTGACATCAGTCTACATTCATAAACACAAAAATGATTTTAGGTGCTTCATTTCTGAACTGCTGAACAACATACCAATATAACTATATATGGGGAACTGCATTCAAGTTAACACACACCTTTGAGATACAATTCCTTTATATTATTCAGTTGAGTTATCAAAACCAGAAGCACCAAAACTCAATTACTTCCTGGAATGCTGTCTGAAAATTAGGTAAAAATATAAGAATATATATATATATATATATATATGACTTTTTCTTTAAAAAAAACCATCAGTGCTCTCATGTGCCAATATTTCTCTTCCAAAAACAGCTATTAAATAAATAAAGTATGTAATCAATTTTGCTTAAATTTGCCAAGTTGTTCGGTTTATTTAACTAAAACGCTGATAAGTTTTAATGAAACCGTAAGGCTGTTTTTAGTTCAAAATTAATTGCTTGATATGTATCTTGTAAGTTAAATTAGATATTAATATTAGCTGATAATGAAAAAATGGATCACAATAATAATAACAGGAAAGTCATTATGATAACATTAATTATTATAATCATTGTGTCTGTCAGTATTAAAATCATGCAATGGCATTAAAATGTTACCAGATTGAGGTCAGCTTTATTCTCTTGCTGAAGTCTTTGTAACATGAAATTTAAAGCTGTGGAAAGCAACAGTGAAAGAGCATCTCTTATGCAAATAAAATGGTTTTCAGTTAGCAGGTAGCTGGAGGTGAACAGTAACTGGTAGGTATTTCCTGAGCATTTTGTAATTTAGTTATTCTGAAAAAGAAATATAAGAGAGAAACTTTTCCAAGCTGTAGCTGTCATGTCCAGAGACTCTGAGCTGCTCAGCCTAATTTAAGTCTCATTATGCAACACATTTGTTTAGGAAATAAGGGTACTAAGGTGTTCTTTAAGCTAATTGCTTTTATAGAACACAAAAATTTTCTTTGAGTAACATAATGAAGCTTTATGAGGTAAATCCAGCTGAGACAGCAACAGACAAAAAAAATCTAGTTACCAGAGACGTCGAAGACAACTGGTTGAAGTGATAAGATTGGTCTAAACTACTCCAAATGGAAATATTGCAACACCTCTTGAATGTCTAGAACAGGATGTAGAGAAGAGATAACTTGACTTGCTATATCTTTTAAGACAAAGTACCTTCTGCCTGTTCTTGGTATTATTTCTTTTCTTAAATAGTCTTTAACTGATCAATTTTATTTAATGATTTTTAAGGGGTTTTGGGGTTTTTTGGGGGGGGGTTTTGCAGGTTTTTTTTTTCCCCCCACGGGAATATCCAGTAACCATACCTATAGTGCAATACAGAGATCAACTCTCAGCATATAAATCTAACATAATAACCCTTTTATCCAATATAATGTAAACTGGCTACATTGTATGTATACGCATTTTCAGATAAACACTACAACACAAGAAAACTGGTTGTAAAATAATATGACAAATTATGAAGCTTTAAAGACATTTCCTTTAAATCTCATCTTAATGAAACAGTAAATGTTGCTTTCTCATTTCAATGTAAGGACACAGGATCTGTATAAGATCTTTGTTTCTGAAATTATTATGGTCCTTTTACTGCCTATAATTAAACTCCACGTTACGTGCAATTTAAATAGATTGTGCTTCATTGTACTTGGATGCATTTGTATGCAAATATTAATAAAATTGGAGAACAATTAATGATATTAGTTTCAGGGGTATTTAATCTCTAAATGCTGCTTTCCTGCCAATGTAGACATGAAGTACTTAATTTTAAATGACACCACCTGCTCTTACCTATAAGTGAAATGAAAAAGCTGCCAAATAGCATGTTGGGTATTAACTTTCAACCTTTTCTTTAATCAGGCACTCCTCCATAACATTAGAAGCCAACAATCTCATGGGATGAAAAGCAGCATAGTATATGTCTGCAATTCAATTTCAAACTCTCATTGTGATGTTTGACTTATTACATTTTTTTCCTTACTATTTTCTTTTAGTTGCAGGGTGGGTCACCAATTACATCAAGAAGACATACCAGATAAATGACCACACCTCATTCTGACAATGCCAGTGAAGATAAACAAACATTTATAAATGAAGGCTTCTCTGATTTTAGCTGGGTTTAAGTTCAAGGCCTATACTCAAACCTTCTCTTTCCAAAATGTGAGACTGTAAGGACATCAGTGAAAGAGGAAAGACATTTTAAGAGCTAAAAACCATACCATTTGAGAAGCAGATATGAACTTGTCCATAGAAGTGCAGAGGAAATGTAGCTTTGGGCAACAGTGCATAAGGCAGGTTTTGAGGGATACTTTTGTTATCTTTGTGCTTGAGGGTTCCTTTTCCCCCTAATAAACTGCTAATAAAAAGGTAAGATCCAGTACACTGTCATAAATTTTCTTCTATGTCCTTAGTGTCACATTTGATAGTTTGTCAAACTGTTTATCATCATATATAGAACTGCCTTAGCAAAAGAAAAATCATCCTACAAGCACTTTGCATGATAGAAAATAGCAAGATAACAACCCTTTCAGGTTATGACTAGTGGCAAGAAAAGCCATAGTGATGTTTTGCAGCAACCCGTCAAAGCCTGTTTATATCTGCCTCTCCTTGCTGAAGAGGCTACAAATACTTTTACAGCTACACCAAAGTCATTTTCACTGCTAAAGTTCCTCATCCAAACAATCTCTCAAGTTTAACAGGAATGCTGCTGTATGTTTCAACAGCACACAGCCCAGGTTTTATGCCTCATATTTGTTCATGTATACAGTATTTGTTTCTGATAAGCCCACAGCCTTATTTGTCATAAACATCACACTGTTCTGTAGGTGGGAAGTATCACCTGCAGGAATTTGAATAGGAATACAACCTTCCTCTTTTCCTGAATCAAAACAAAATTTCCTCTGTGAATGTTGAGTTCATTCCCTACACAAACTGTTTTCAAATTCCTGCATTAAAAGTGTCATTTTTTACCTTGGCATAGTCTCCTGATAAAATACTTGCTGAAGTCAATGACTGTCTTCCCCAAGACAGTTTGTACTAGACAGAGTCAGAAAATCTTAAAAAAGATCATTTAGATGCCCTGGAAGATTACCCTATCTGAATATTTCCATAGTTTGACATACTGCTCAGATAGGCGTATAGGAGTGATCATTTATTTTTCTGCTATGCAACCCAAAAGTAATAAAAGACCAGATTCTGGATATCTCAGAGTTTCTTCACAAAATCTTATTTGTAATAAAACAAAAGCAAAAGTGGGTCAAACAAATTTATTTAGCAATCCCACTCAAAAAGCATAGGAATTACTCTTTATGTTTATGCAGATATTCATAGACATGACCTAAATACATAGGGTTCTCCTAGCAAATTTCACAGTAGTCACTCAAGTTCCTCTTGAAGGTACAGAAGAGAGTTGGGCTCCTGGACTGTAGTTCCCAAAGCTCACTGTGTTGAGCACTGACTGTCTAAATCAGTGAAACGGATGCAGGAAAAGGAAAAGAAGGATTGATGGAAGCTCTGAAGGGTAGCAGGCATGCCATGTCACACATCTAAGACTCCATGACTGAATTCCTGTGTTTTAAAGCTCAGTTTTAGCTAACTTTAATGCCAAATACTATTTTTCTGACTGGGCAGAGACCCAGTTCTAACAAGAGGGACAGACCAGATTAGTACATAGCTCAGCAATTAAGATACTCATAAGATGTGGAAGTGAAGTATTCAAATCTCTTCAGGCTGAAGAAAGCCTTGAAATCATTGATAAATGTTTCTCCTTCACATGCTTGAACATTTCAAAAATCAGGAAACTTAAAATACTTAGAGACCTAGACAGAAGGAGCACATCTAAATGTATCCAAGGAAGATTTTGCATGAAAAAAACAGGCACCAGTAGTGTCTTAGGCACCCAAACAGTTCCCCCTCCACTCTTCCAGCATCTAAACACATTGCATATTGGTGGTGTCTATTAAATACCCTCAGAAAAAGCCTAATGCTCACCATTGTAAATGGTTTTAGCATTTAGTTTGTCAAGGGGACAGATGCTGCCAGAGATAAAAGAATAAGCACCAAAGTGTCACAGACATATTTTATGAAAAATCATTTTGCCAGGATTTTTTCTCCTGAGAAGCTGAGAAGCCTCAGAGGAAAAGAAAAACAATAATTATCTGCTGCTGTGGAATGCAACAGGTGCATCTTTGATTGGTCCATGTGAAATTGTTTTTACTTGATGACCAATGAGAGCCACCTGTGTCGAGGCTGTGAGCAGTCACAAGATTTTATTATCATGCCATTCTTTCCCTTGCTAGCCTTCTGATGAAATCCTTTTCTCTCAATTCTTCAGTACAGTTTTAGTATATCATTTTCTTTTAATATATATCATAAAATAATAAATCAGCCTTCTGAAACATGGAGTCAAGATTCTCATCTCTTCCCTTATCCTGGGGACCCATAAATACCACCACACCAAAGTGCTACTAAACTTGTAGAACATTTGTGATTAGGAATAATTTAGGATCTCGTACTAGTAAAGACATTTTATCATTAAGCAGAACTTGCATGCTCTTTTGAGAGGTTGCATATGGACTAAATACATTCCCCCTTAACAACCTCTGACAAAGCATTAGAATGCTGGTGCATTGCACAGAGCTGATCTACAGTAGCAAGAGGCACAAAGCTCAGGGAAGTCAAACACCGAAATTACAAAAAAATGGTATTACATTTGAAGAGGTGAGAGAGTTGAAAACTGATAAATCATAATTCAGGGTCAGGCACTTCTTATTTTTAACCTACGGGCTGAAATTCTACTTTATGTGTTAGGAAAAATGAATAGCTCCTTCAGGGGATACCTAAAAATTGTTTACTGTTTTCATCACTTTGCCACAGTTAATACTCACAGCACATAATATATTACCTAGCAGTTTAGAATTATTGCTTTGCAGCAATTTCATAGTGCTTGCTTCAAAAGAAAACATGATACATGCCACATAAATGATAAATGATGACAAGAACAAATAAAAAATATATTAGTGGTATTTTAAATTTCAAAAAGTTCCAGTCTATTCTGTTTTGTCCTGCACTTGTCAATAATATATGAAGGCCTTTTCAGTAACTGCTATTTCTAATAGTAGAAGGTATTTAAATGGACCTTTCACTAGACTTTAAAACATTTCAATATTTTAAACATACTTGTAGAGAAGACATATGAAAAATGAATATGTATAGCCATTTACTTACCTTCCAAAGGTCAAATGGAAAATCTAAAACAAATCAGGACATTGAGTGCAGCTCCTCCAAATGTATTTTGGAGCTTTCTTTCACCTAACTTAACTGTTTGTTACTTGTCTCATTTTCCCACTTCTTACCTTTCATCTTAGGACCTACCTTTCTTTGAAAGCAATTATAAAAAGATGACATTATATGAACTTATTGCAACCAGCTTCACCACTTAGAAATTCAAATATTGAGGCTGTTCTCCCCCTGAATTTCACATACTAAGAGGTACCTTCAACACTTTAGACTAAATCTCTGTTTAAAAAGGGTAAAATATTTAGGGCCTATAAGCTCTTTTTTCTTAATGACCATAAAAACAGCAACCAAACTTCAATGTCTCACATAATTTGAATCTTCATCAACATCATATGGCATCCTTTGTGCAAAATAATATTTCATTAAAAGAATTGCATGTTGATATTAAGAAAAGAAATGCAATTAATCATTCTTTGTATGAAATGCTCTGCAGTCGCTGTCAAATTCAATTTTATCAGCTGTACTGAAGCCAGAGTACATTCTGAATTTTTCACTTCAGGGCAGGAAATGGAGAATCTCTAGAGCTGTCTGAACAATGATGAGCTGTATTCTGATCCACTGTGTTCCAGTAGAGGTTTTAAAACTAATATATTATCATATGCTATCATTCCTGGCTATCAGTTTCATAGTTTATTGCAGTTTCAAACATGTGGGCTGATAAAGCATTAGAAAATCTGTGAGGGAGTTTTCTGTTGGCATATATAGTCAGATTTCCTACCTTTCTTATACCTAAGGTTTATAGCCTGAGTTTTCCTAAGGAACATCCAGAAACTGCAAATAAGTATGGTTGAATATTTTCAGAGTTCACAGAAAAAATAATATAATTTCAGATAAACTACAAGCTTTGATAACTAATATTTCTATACACCACAGTTTACATATTTTCTGTCTTATGCGTTCTATATAAGATTAGGCCTAAATACACTAGTACACTAAAAACATTTGAACTACTAAAGCCCACAGAGATAATTATAGCTAAAGTACACATTTACATATCCTGTTAAGGCTTATTTTTTTCTAAGTAGAACAGTTCATTTCATTAACTCTTATTTCCCTGTTCATAGATACAGAAATGGTCAGTTTTTTTAAAATATGTATCGATTCATGAGCCTAAATGAAACATCAACATCTAAAGTAACTGCATTGTTGTGAATATACTAAGTTCATTAATTAATGATTAGTAGCCTCTAGGAGAAAGTTGTGCTTGAAAATTGAGGGGTTAGAATTTAAAGAGAAATTATTGATTTTTAGGAACTAAAGGTTTAATTTAAAATATTCATACAAAGAAGGAGTCAGCGCTTACCTTCATTTAAGCAATCTATACAAGTTTAAAGTACTTAAAGTGCCTGTTCTAAAGGAGAAACCTATCCAGCCAAGAGGAGGAGGCAAAATATCCCTCAAACAGATAATGGAGCTGAGAGTGAAAGGATGTATGTCAGAAGAGCTGCAATAACACAAGCAGGTAGGAGAGATACCATAACTGAGACAGGTCTTCCCTGTAGGTAATTACATCAAGGACCTTAAAGTAACATGGTACCAGGGAATATGAAATGTATCACAACTTGTAATTACCTAAAGCCTTCTATTTTGTGTTGGGCCTTCTAGTTCTACGATACAAATTTCTACCTTCCTGTTTCATGCAGTCAGTTTCTCATAGATGAAGAAATCTTTTGTTTTCTTCAAGGATGTGCAATCCATATGTATGTATTTCACGCACACAACTTTAATTAAGTATTTGATTATGAAGTAAAATTCTTTCTGAAATATGCTGGGAGGACATACATCTCTAGACTGCACTCAAAGTGAGAGGTTTTCCCCAAATACTGTTGGTCCCTGCTGGCAACTTGGCTGCTGCTTTCCCAGTAACCACAGTGCAAGCACTGGTGCCAAGTCCCTAAAGACATTTCAGAATATGGGCACTGTGGACATTTGGAAATCCCAGGTTTCACAGTGGCAGAGCATACTGGGACTTTGAGAAGAACAGGAGTTCTATGTAGCCCAATTGCCACACTTTTTGTCAATGGAAGATGGGGCAGGAGGGCTGAGGATGGTGCACATGCAAGTCTCATCCAAACATCCTGCTGCGATGCAGCTGGGCATGTTCCCAACCCTGTGATCTGGAAACAGGTGGCATGCACACACACTAAGTGGCTGCCAGAACTCAGCCCTTCTGTTGTCCAAACCTGTGCACATTATATCTCTCTCATGTGGTGCTGATGATGCCAGTGGCAACAGGAGTGATGCTGGTGCTAATTCTACTGAGTTGCTTCACAACTATGGAAACTGATAATGAGGGGAAAAAAACCAGAGGAATCTAATAAAGGGAGGTGAACAGGAAACATGACTACATATAAAATTCAATTTTGACAGAGGTATAATATTGTCTATTCGAAGGAACAATGCAAATTACTTACATATAGTGCCTAGATCTAGCAACTGTAATTAGTCACAGAAAAGACAACACAATTGTAATGTAATAAAAAGTAAAAATATTGATCTGTTGAACTTTTAAGTACTGACAAGAAAATAGAAGCAAACAAGCCTGTATGTCCTCAGAGAATAATTTCAGTCACTGTACTTAAAAATAAACTACGTTTTTAATATTATGGGTGAATTTATTGATTTCAAAAATCACTATACAGTACCATGCATGGAAGACACAATTTTACACGTCCATATCTACACCAAAAAATCTGTTCTTAGCTCAAGTATTACCTAATCAGTGCCAAAATGTTATAGGTGTAAAAGTAATTGCATAATAAAAGGGTGAATCTCAAAGAATGGTGTCATCTCCTGTCTGGTCTCCTTACCAAGTACCACCATTTCCATTTCATTGCAATGATGCTATAAAAGGCTTCTAAAGTGCCTTTAGGTTTAAAAAAGTAATAGCACAGTGATAATCTACTGGGAGATCTGTAGTTTTACTCAGAAATTCAGGTTAAAATGAAGATAGATACATAATGACATCCTTGCCAAGATGAAAAAATTCTGAGAAGATTAACAAAATGTCCTATCAATTGTAAATAAAGTAGAAAAAACAAACAAGCAAACAAAAAACTAAGAAGACAGGAAAATAGTAGCATATATTTTTTTTGTCTCAGAGCTACTTCTGACATTTAAAAAAATCTGCATGTCTAAGCAAAACATTCTGAATACAGATTACATGTTTTAGATGTACTTTTTATCAAATCTTATCTAAAAAACTTTTCAGTCTCTGGGCTATGTTTGAAATAAATATTAAAGAACATTCTTCTCATTTAGTGTTTTTAATTTACCTTTTTTTTTGGGTGCTTTTCTTGGTGTGTTTTTGTTTGTGTGTTTGGGAGGGTTTTGTGTGGTTTTGTTTGTTTGTTTGGTTGGTTATTTTTTTGTTTGTTTTTTTCTTGGTATTGTTTTCTAATAGAGCAAAGGATATTATAATGTCCACAGTTCACTTGCAAAATCCAAGCTACTACACTGACAAATCCCCAGGGATAATACATGGCTTCTGTGGATTGTAGAGTAAGGCAGATCTTTCCTCTAACAAATGCAAGCTTGCCAAATATGCAGTCATAAAAGTTGAAGACTTGCAGAGTTTCTGTGGAGTAATATGGGCTAGATTTAAATTTCCTAATTTTTTCAAGCTTAATCACACTTCTTGTAACTCTTGTTTATGCATTTTTCAAACTTTATTTTCCTTTTAATCTCTTTGATTGGGAAAATACTGAGTTATCTCATACCCTTCCATATAGCTAACTAGCTCTCTTTCATGCAAAAATCTGTCCTTTATATATTTACCATGAGCTATTACAGGAGCATAAGATGCCATGCCTCTTTAATTGCTATTAAGACATAAAGCCTGGTTTAGTTACCTGTCAAGTAGAGTGTATTCTAATAGAGAACAATGATAACAGCAATAATAACAAAGATTTTACAGATTATTAATTTAAACACAATTTGTCAGCCAATATTGCAGGAGCATTTGTATGCAGTGTTCTACCACAGACATAAATATAAGCAAAGGATCCTCAGTTGAGCCTGAACAACCTAACTATGGCATAAAAATATATTCCACTTTGTTCAGCAGGGTGCAATGTAAGAAAGAATTTGAGATAAGCAATTTTCCAATTTTAGTGATTTGGATAGAATTGGATGTATATACAACTTCACTGCCTCCCTGAAACTTAACAGCAAATGAGTCTACAGAACCTAATTCTGGAGTGGAAATCTCACAGGGATACATAGCTTGTGAAAGCTGTGTGAGTTGGCTTGTTGCAGTACAGCAATAAAAACTGAGAACAGCCTCATGCAGGACTCTAGAACTTTTGGTACTAGTCAAAACTGAGTCTGGGAATCAGAAAATGTAAAAAAACTTAACATGAATGTGGCCAAATGCTTTTGGAGTACACAAAAGATTCCTTAAAATTTTATATCTCATCTGGATGAAGTTTCATTTGGTTCCAGTTCTCACCATATTGGTAAATATCTATAGAACTAGATTTCTAACTAAACTAAATAAATCTTAAGATTTAGAAGTATTTCTTTCCTTCTTGAGTGAATTTGAACATGAACCAATCTCAGTCATAGCCAAGACTTAACTAAACACTTGTCCACAGTGAACATTTACCAAGTTGCATTTCTGGGCAGATAACAGAAGCATCACACTTGCAATTAGGACCTTACATTACCATTATCTCTACATAAGCACATTTTATTTATTTGAAAATGAAACCAAATTAATGAAAGCTTATATTTCCTTTTCAATTTCTATGTAATTTACCATTCACTTCATAAGTTTATGTGTATTCTACCCAGTAAAATGGTATTAGCAAATCCTTTCAGTAAATCTTTCTAAATGCCCTGTAACTATGGACTGTTTCCAATTTTAAATTCCAATGTAGTCTCAGAATGTTCTTATATTCAAGTACAAGTCTCTTTAGCAAGTGCTTCAAAGGCCTATTCTCATGCCCATGGAAACAAATTAAATTGCAACATTAAGAATAATTAATATGTATTATTTTAAATTTGCAAGCCAACTGTTATATTGACTATACCTTTTGAAATTTATTATCTGTGATTCATGTTTCTTTAAGAAATTTCCCTTTATGACACTCATACATTTTTTCCATCTGTTGCTTCAATTCACTATTTCCTGTTAGACAATACTTTGAATTTTGGTAACTTTTAGAAATTGATGGGCATAAAATATCTGGAACATGAAAAGTTGTGTCACAGTAGGATTTATTGACTCAGCAATTAAGCTTGTAAGAGAATGGGATCACAGTATTCTTAATAGCTGCTCCACATTTTTAAACTTCTTTCTAGATATTTACTTCAAAATTAACTCGCCTAAAGTTAGAAACCTGTGAATGGTCCATACTCTGATTCAGAGCTCAATTGAAAGATGAAATGCAGGATCATGACAAGGCAGATACTAAGCCTTGTCTCATAGGAATGGTTGGCAGGAAAGCTGAAGAATTCAATCAAAAATAAGAAATTATTCCATTTATTATAAAAATCGAGTTACAAGGAATGAAATCATGTGCCCAGCAGATCCAAGCCTGACATTTGGATGATTTTACAGCACAGCCCTACCCCTCTGTCTTAGTCTGCTACTGTCACCCTCACAGTTCAACATACAGAACAGCTCAATTTGCAGACAAAAGAAATAAGAACAGCACAGAAGCAGATACATCCCAGAGGGTGGAAAACTATATGCAGAAAATGACTCAATAAAGGATGTTAGAACCCTTTTGGCAGGCACAGGGAAAATAATGGAAAATTCTTTAGTCTGTGCTAGGGGTGGAGAAGGTGGAATTTCACAAATCACATGATTGCAAAAACCAACTCTAACAAAACCCTAAATAACACTGGTGGATTTAAAACCTTAACTCAGAACCATTAGCAATTTTTTATGTCAAAACAGCAGTTAGTAAGTAATATGCTAAGTAGCCAACAAAGTGATCTAAATTTTGCTTAAAAATATCCACTTTTTTATAATTGAGAATATTTTGGACCATTTGCATCTTGAGAAACTCATATTCCTAACCTGGGACAGACTGCTTTGAAATATTTGTACTCAGTCAGGTTAAAACAGTCAAGACCAGGTCAGGTGGGATGCAGAACAGTTTTGTGAAATTATATGTAAAAAAAACCTGTATTTTTAATTTCCTAATTAAAAATCAGAATAAGTACATATTTTCTGTTCTAAAATTCCTTTAAGTTTTTGTAGCTTAATACCAATAAAAAAGTGAAAAAAGACAATCAGGATAACAAAAGCTTAAGAACACGAATGGTAAATATGGGCTTTGTGCAGCTGTCATCATCCTCTAGAAAGATAAAAGAGGGGAGGATGCTGCATGTCATGAACCTGACAGTCCTGAGAGAATACCACCAGTAAAAATGAGAGGACAATAATCTAGACCTCACCATGAGAAAGAATTACTGTTAGCCAAATGAATATACCATTCTATCTTTGAGAAATGTGCCAGTGTCGATCCCCAGTGGATGAATAAGGATACATCAGATTAAAGAATATCCTTCTTGATCAATAGGACTAAGAAAAAAACTCTTAAAACAAAAAATGGAGCATATCTAGGAAATTGTTCCTGACACTCTTTGGAATACAAAATTTGGGCCTCGGTATTTTGTGATAAATGAGTTTTATAATTTACTGACATAGACTCCATTTGGTCAATATGAAACTACTTTGCCAATAATAGAGCACAGGTTGTTGCCAATATTTGAATAGAAAAGATCTGGTGTGCTATGTACTCTTCAATAACACTGAGTGAAAAGAAGACTGGGTAAGACTTTTCTTGGATATGACAAATTAGTTCCTAAGTCCTTTCATTAGTCAATGAACCTCCAAGGATCTGAGGGTTAATTATAACCTTTGCAAGTTTATGAGATGCATTTGCAGGACCTACAGTGAAGACTTCAGCAAAAGCACGAGGATTACAACCCACGTTAGACACCTGACACTTTAAAGATGTGTGTGCATAGAGCTGCATGGCATATTGAATTAGCCTGTCCTCCTGGCATCTACAGCTAATTTAGGTATTCTTGGCTTGTTTCAGAAATATCACCACTGATGCAGTGGTTGAGAAGACAGACTCGTTCAGTGCCCTAACTGGGTCATTTATTGGGATCAAGTCCCCACACAGAAGACACACTGCAAGAAGACATACAGATCTCAAACACTTCATTTTTATCTCAGATAAAGCAAATAGTCCCAGATGCAGTTACCTCACTCTGGTGGCATTGGATCTTAGGACAATTGCAAAAAACTAGAGAGGAGCTGTTTTTTAGCTGGCAGGTTCCTGCCAGCAGGATAGTGATCATACTTCTAGTTAAGTGTCTGCCATGCTGAGCAAACTATTTTGTATAGTTCATATATAACCTTGCAATTGTCACCAAGATAATAGAAAAATGTAATGTAAAGCTATCTAAATCTTCTTTCAAGTCCTACATCTGATTCAGGCAGACATGATTCCTTCATTCATCAAAAGTGGTAATAAAGCTGCCATGTCACAATCCATAGGTATACATCAGCTGGCTTCTTCCATAAGTTGGCTGAAAAACTTTAGGATAGAATGCTAGTCCTGCAACTCAGCAGATGTAAAACTCTTGAGAAGATTATTGCCACTTGCAGCATGGAAGAAAATTGCCATCATTTTGTACATGAAACAGATCTTTATTAAGACTCTTTCAAGGGTCCCCTTTTTCTTAGAATAAAGAAATTGCAGAGAATAGAAAACCATCTTCTCTTGAAATCTAATAAAATCTCTTCTATCAAACCTAAACCTAAAATAAAAACATTCACACTTTTAAAAGCCTTTCATGGAAACAAAGATGATGTTGTGAGATAAAAAGCATATTGGGCTTGCTACCATACATAACTTTGGCTATTCCACCTAAAATGCTGATTGAAATATACTATACTCTTTTGACCCCTATTCCATTTTCTCAGTAAAGCCTCTTAAACTCTACTTTGCTCAGGAAAAGGCATTATAAACTTCAATTCAATAATGATCTGGAAAACTGGCCTGTTGCTGGATAGGAAGAGAGTAAAACAGGCAGAACACAGCAGTAAGATTCATACTGAAAGCAGGCTTTTAACTAAAAGCATTAATTTCATGTTCAGTTGTGACTGACATACAAAAAAGAAGCTGTGCTTTGTTTTTGAGTTCATTAAGGCTAAGGTTGAAGGAACATTTCAGTGTGTGTAAAGTAATTAACTGTACAATGCCAAAGACAAAAATTATGAGCTTATCTCTGCATTACTGTATTGGTAAATGGATCCACTTCCAGAGATCTTAACACCAGCTCTCAGACCAAGATAAAATTTCAGTTTTCTTGAAATCAAAATATTGTTAATGTGACTTGCTTTGAAGATTTTACTTTTAAAGAAAAATTGCAGGAACTGATCCTAAAATTACACTGCAATAAATCCTGGAAGAAACACATGACAGATTTTTTAATACTCAAAAGAATCACATCTATTTTAAAAGAACCACCTATTCCATAAATAAGATTTGTTTTCTAAAATGAAAAGAATCATCCCTGTGCTAACCATAGCTGTCTAAAAGTTTAATTTTCAATTTGTCATTTGATCAGATGCAGCTGTACATTTTCACTTTAACAATTTACAAACCTTTGGAGGTTAAGCTAAAGGCAGTATCAAATATTCTGTTTTAGTTAAATACCAAGTAATTCTATGCTCATCAATCTAGTATGATGTACAGCAGAGTGTTCTTTTTGTCTGGATCTTCAATATCCCTCATTGCAATAGCACAGATTCAAAAGATTTTCATAAATTCAGGTGAAACTGGGAATGTCACATACAGGGGCTGATAGAAAGGAAATCCTTCTTTGTACTACTCAGTTGTGTCTGTTTTAAAAGGGCTAACTAGTTGCAATATTGAATACACACAACAATCTCTTTAATGGAATAGAAAGCAAATAATGTGAAATGATATCTGCAATGTTTTGTGAAATAGAGCCCGTTTGGACACATCAGATTGGGTTCACTCCAGGAGTACAATCTTAGTCTTCAAGATACCATTCACTGCAGTACAGTCCTTGACCCTCTTGCAAACAATAAATGCTTGTGGTTTTATATTATTAAAATTGTACTGTAGTAAATTTTGTCTTTAAAAACTATTGGCTTTTACCTTAAAGGTTGTGCTCACCTATTTGCTTGATACCTTTTACGTCAATAGTTCCATGCAATCAGCACAGGATAGCTGAAATCCCAGTAAACAAGGGTGGTGACCTTTCGTTACTTGTAAACATAAGGCAAACTTTATCAAATATTCAACAAATTCTCCTTCAGCAGCACCTGTGTTCTAAGCCCAAGAGGAAATTTGAGAGCAAGCAGATGGATGAGGTGCTCATATTAAAATACAGTCTCAAGAAAGAGATCAGTGCAGAAATGCCAACTGAGATTTTATTTACTGTTCAGTCACTGAGGAGCACAGAGAATAGGAAAGGGAAAATTCATATGTGATGGGAATTATATATGAAAGCATCCAAACTCAATTCTACTTCTTAGTATGCTTATAAAAAAGTGAGGTTTCAGCAACCTCAGCTTTCTAAAGATACTCTTCCGACCAAGGACAGCTCATACTTTGGCTTCATGATCAGACCTCCTCTTTCAAAATGTCTCCTTTCTAACTACAGGATATAGAATTGACATAGCTATATCCACAACAAATAGCATTTTCATTCTCTTTTGGCCTCCTGCACTTCTAAACTGTTCTAAATTGAGAGAAATAAGAAGTTTCCTCTAAGTTTCCTTTCAAAGTTCCTGAATTTCACTGGGAACCTTCTAAACTAAAATGGGTATGGTTGTTCTTTGGGTAGAATTTTTTTTTTTTTTTTATCAAGACCGGAATTGAGAATAAGAACATTTTAAAATGCATCATTCTACTGGAAAACCTCTTTTGCCTTTGCTCTTCGAAGCTTGCTCTAGATATACAGCTCTTATGGGGTAGATGTCTCATAATTATTTCAGATAGCTGCAGAACACTGTGAATCTACTAACCACTCTTGCTAAGAATAGCTTCCACAAATTCGATATCAGAGTTTGTGCATGAACATATTAATATTCAGGTTCTGCCCTCAGACTTTAACTACATAAAAAAGATGTACTTTGTGTTAAGGAAAAAACAAACAAAAACCCCATTTGAATTCTAATTAATATCTTCTAAGAACAAGACCAGATTAAAAATGTTTTATAAGAAACCTCATTCAAGAAAAAACAAGTTTGAAAAAATAAATTTCAAAACATTAAATGGCAGCTCCAATGCAGTTTAGTTTTCTTACATAAATTAAAGTAAAATTTTATTTTCTTCTGAAGCATTATGGATAAACTCATTTTTAGAATTTAAGGTCAAGAAACTACATTTGTTCCTGACCTAACTTCAGTGATTATGATGAAACTCTTAACAGGAACAATTTTAGAAGGATAATATTTGGGTTTGCATATCTCTATAGACTCCTTAGAAAATATTTTGATGAACTAGAACGCTTCTCCAATCTAAACATAAATGAGAGATTGAAAGACATCTTGTGGAAAAGATGTTATTATTATTTATACAGTACATAAAAATAAATACTTTCTTAAAACAGGTTTAAGAAAATCATACAATGTTCTGTGTATTTCAATCACTTAACACAGTGAAGAGCCTCTGTGAAGTGGCAATTCTTAATTAACAGATCATTACTAAAGGTATCTTCTATGTTAAGAATCCTCATTAAAGACACTGGAAACACCTGAGATAATTTGAGTACTTTTCCTGTGGATTAGTACTTGTGAGGAAAAAAAAAAAGAAAAGAAAAGAATGATAAAATTTTTAAGTGTTTTCTTACAACTCAAACTTTTGAGGTGCATGCAAGAGGGTAGATGAGGAGACCAAAGTGAGTACAGCACTTACATTATTGAGCAGCTTCACTTAAATATGGTTAAAAGTTTACAATTTCTGCACTTTTTTATTACTTCTAAAGCCCTAAACCACTAAAACCTTAGAAAAATAGAAATACTCCAATACATTGGATTCCCTGAAGATCAGTCCTAAAGGTGGTGTCATTGCAGCTGCTGTACTGATGTTTTTTTCCTCCACTATTTCACTGAATACTAAACAGATACTCAAAATGTTTGAAAGCATAATAAACAAACAACTGAGTCTAAAAGCCCTCTGCATTTATCAAACAGACACATTCAAAAGAACTGGATGCCTATGAGATTTTAAAAGATGAAGAAATGACAAAGCTATATTCAGGAAAACACTGAAAATAATTATTTTGAAATTACATATAATTACATATTTACATTCTTACCATGATTAATAAAAAAGGCAAGAGTGATGGAAACCTCTGCAGGATGGGGAATGCAAGGAACACACACTTCTGCATACTAGTGAAAGGGTTTCCTAGGTTATGCAGAACAAAGTGAAACTCAATCAGTTCCAGACATTTAACTCGGTATGATACTGTGACACAAAACAGCACATGGAGGCACTGGAGGGTGCAATAGGATCCCACATCTGACTTCTCATAACCCTTTAAAGCTTTTAAAGTACATCCAGTCACAAGCATTCACTCATAAGAAAAACCTGATCCAAATTTCACTCAGCTCACTCTGGCTGTCAGAAAGAATGGACTACGGAACCACAATTTACTCAAAATTTGTCATTCAAACCATACATATATGATGTGACAGAATCGGCAAGCAAATGCAGTTCCATGCTTCTGGCAAGTGAGCATCTAAAACATTACACAGCCATGGCCATTAGTTATCTTACAATGCTTTTCAACATTTCAAATTTAACTCTTCCTTGACCTTCACTTTTTCAGTGTTCAGAAGAAATCAAATCATGGTGTTATACCAAATGTAAATTATTTCTCTTGAAGTAAAAAATTCCACTCTCTCTTAATAAATTAAAGGGTTTTTAGTTAAATAGTTTTGGTTTTCCTTAAGACTGCCTCAGTATAATTTCCTCAAGTAGTTCTTGTAACAACTATACTTTTGTACAGTCTTCTGATGTATCCTTCTTTCTTTCACCAGCAAAAGGATACATCTTGTGCACATGAATGATCCCAAAATATTTAGTCTTTTAGCCACTGAAATAGGGAAGCTTTAATTTCTTTTGGGATTCTGTCACTCACAAGGAGTTACAAATCCAGAACAAGCTGAATGGGGATAATTTCTTTCAGGGGAATTAATGATCATTCACTTCTTGAACAGTGCTAGCACTTTGCTGGTGCTTTGATAGACAACAGACTGGGTTTTGCTGCTCCTTTTGCTTAAGGCTTTGCACAAAAGGCTTTCTGCCTTTTACTTGCAGCCAGTGCTTGGTGCATAGGAAAATCTGAAGATTATTATCACACATTATGATAATATACATATTATGCATATTATCATAATATGTGGTAATTATGATAGCATTTTTTTACACATTACGGTCCATATTATGTAAACAATGCTAGAAAATTCACAGTGCATTTCCTGTCTTCTTAAAAATACAGCTTTGAGCCCATAAAGCATGGTGGAAGATTTTTCCCTATAAATTTACAGAAAAATAAAAGCATAAAATTTGCCAGATAAACTTGTACATGATTTTCCATTGTGAAAAAATGTTTCTTTTGAGACATATTGATAAAGACCAAAGAAACTAAGAACAAGAGCCAGTAGAATTAAAAAAGCCTTGAATAAAAGGGACCTTGAAGCCATCCTGTCTTGGAGCAGATCAAAAAGTCAAACTCTTTAAGGCCTCCTTGCTCCCAGCATAAATGCAGATGTAACCTACCTGAGCCCTATACTAAAGAGAATTTATTTTCCTCTCTGTTCTACCGTGGTTATACTTTCAGTTGCCTGAACGAGGCTAAACCAGGTTCACATACTCTACACATCTGCACAAGAAGATTACCTGACACCAGAGGGACTCCTGAAGTACCACAGAGTATGAATGAATCATCCTGTAAAGCAAAGTTAAAAGGCCCAACACTGACTTTCCTGTACAGGCAGAAAATGGCCTTCAAACATATTCAGGGTCAGAGGTGATGTTGAAGAGTTCTTTCTTTCATAAATATCTCCCCAAAGGGAGATATTTGGCAGATTTCAGGTATATATTACATCTGATAATAATGCATGTAGCCCTTTTGCTTCTATTACTTCGCATTGTACATAATAAAAAAATAAAGAATTTTGCAGGTATTTTTCTTCCAATCCCTAAATTATTTTAAATTATCAAGACCTTTATAGTCTATCTACATGTTTCCCTTTCACATTTGCATTCAAACAATATTCTTCTTTTCTTGAACATGGAATATCTTTATATCCTGTTAACAACTAGAAACAGGGAAAAATGAACTTCACAGCATGGCATAATAACTAAAATTACCCATTTCAGATATATCAATTATGGTCTTTTCAAATACTGAGGAAAGTACTAGAAATTCTTCCTGGACTCTCTTCAAGTGCAATAAGGCTCTCTAAACAGCAATTGTCAATTTGCAAATATTTGCATGGCTTTTATGGCTAATAGAGAGTGTTCCAGAAAAACCTGGATCTTAGATCTACAGGGTTAAATTGCAAAGCATTATTTTTTGTGAGAAATGTGATAGAGGGTAATTTATTAATAAATTAAAATAAGAGGTAGCAAATTGTAAGAAACAGCTTTTTATCTTTTCAACTGTCCTGGAATGCACAGAAATTTTATAGCAGAATTTTTACTGTTTACTGCAACACTTGACCTTGTTTGTGTTGTCTACTTGGGTAGAAATGCAATGTGTGTAGTTTCCATTTTGCTGCTGTATTTTTAGTAAGCATTGCATTACAATTCACACAACTACCTGCTAAGAAAAGCTGTAGCCTGATTTGGTACCCCAATTGTTCAGATCATGAAATTTATTTTCAAGGAGAAGCACAAATCCTGGTTTTTGTGTATGCTTTGGGTTTTTTCTATAGTAGACATGGGGGAAAGAATCTTGATCTCACCTTAACAGAGTGCCAAGGTACAGGCAACATGTAGTCCTTGACCTGTGTACAGGAAAGTAGTCCATGGCTCCATCCTTAACTGTGACTGCAAGAATTTTTCAGGACTTGAAAACTATCTGTTTTCAAACAATGTGAAAAGGCTACAACAATGACATTATTACCTTGTATAAAATCTCAAACTCTGAAATCTTTCAGAATATCAGTGATGAATACATTTTCATCTGTCTTTATTCCTCCTAAAAAGCACTAGTGAAGGGAAGCCCTAGTTGTTTTGAAATAGCTCATCTTGAACTCTGCATACAGGTACTTTTACAGCCTGTCACCTTTGCATATATTGCTAGGGAAGAATGCCCAGAAGTTAATTCCCCTATATAATTATGAAACGTGTATAGGACAAACATGAAGTCCAGACGTTATGATTATATAGGAATGTCACCAATTAGAATATTCCGTTTCCTTTCAATTTTGATCGCAACTAATTAAAATTCAATATAAGGATATTTCTTGTGAATTCCTTCTACAAGACAAGTTTCTGGTTAATTATAGATTGGATTTCCTAAAATTTAAGTAGTAGTCAGCCAAAATTCATATGATGTCACAGCAAAACAGTTTCAAAGTACAATGAAGGTAAGGAAATGTCCCTTTTTCAAAACAGTACTGCAAACATACCACATTATTTGAAAGGTAATGGTAAAGAATATAATTCCCTATGAGTGTTTACAACAAATTATTAAAAATATAATCAATTCTTTTTCTTTCCAATTTCTCTATATTTCTTTCTTTCCTGGAGGTTATTTTATAAAATCACTACATAAGAAGCCCCATATTCTCTGGAATTCTAGCAAGATAAATTGAGGGCTGTTTCTACAACTGGAAAAGGTCACTTAAAGAACTCCAGCTCAAATGTTAGTGAAAATGTCTGTACTATCTAATTATTGTGTGAACTCTGGGAAATATTTCCTTTTACAGTTCAAAAAGGGAAATCACTGAGAGAAAAATATGGCTTTATTTTAATACACAAGAAACAAAGCTCAATGCAACAGGCTTTACAAAATATGAGCCTGATACTCTGGCACCAAATTGACACTTATCTAAAGAATTTTTTAGTATGCCTACAGGAACAGTATTTTTAACTTTTTTTTAATTATTGTTTTTATTTTTATTGTTGGGTTTCCTTAGAGTTATTTTAGCTGCCAATAAAAGATCATTGCATTTTACCTACACTGCTATGTATTTGTCTCACCCTCACCCCACCAAAAACAAGAAGAGGCAGAAAAAACATTCTTTGTTCTTCATTTAGCAGTAGTCGCACAAAGATAAAACCATACATTTGGGGTGAATTTTGCAAATGCCTCTAAATCAACTGTTTTCAACACATTTGTTGCTTAAAAAAAAATCAAGCCTTCTGTTTTAAGAGGACAAAGGCTCAGTGCATTCTCTTCCGTAACATATCTTACAGATCTTTCCTTTGACTCTTGTATTACCTTTGCTTATAAGAAAAGAGTATGAATGACTCAGGGAGGGAATATAATAATTAGGATATAGTATAAAAGGGCAAGCAGAATCTGGAGGCACTCCACCTGAGCTTCCAGTCACTACAACTACTGACTGTTTCTCTTTGGCCACCAGATTAATTCATCTGTGCAATTAACCTTATGTCACCCTCCATTACTTTTCTTTCCCTCCTCTATTCACCTATTTTGACTTCTTGCCTGTGACTTGCTTTTCACTTGCCCAGCTCAGGGTACTCAGCACCCTTCTCTCAGTTACTTTCCTCAGATATCTTTTGCCCACATTTATTTTTTTCTATCTTTGAATTTCCATTTTTTAAATGTGTGCATATAATAAAAAAAAGAACCTTGAAATAGCATGCAAGGTATGTTTTGTAGACAGACTTAAAAAATTAGAATTGTTATAAAAGAAGATATTATCAAACCATGTAATTACAAAGCAGTATTGCTGCATATTTCATTCTCCTATCCATCCTGCATGAACTTATACTGTCACAAATAAAATCAAACTGTCAGCTGTCCCTTTTTCATCTGAGAAAAGTCAATGTAGTGCTTTATAAATGCAAAAAATTTAAAATACAGGATTTCTGCCTTGAAGATCATGCAGTGAGAAATAGAAAAGAAAAAAAAACAAAGCAGGATGAGGGGAAAGAGCAGGCAAAATAAGAATTAAACACAGGGAAAATACGAGACATATTTTTTTGGCAGCTGAATAGTACTGATAGTACTTGAAAAAGAGAACAAATGGGGGAGTAAATAAGACTAAGCTGGAAGTCTGCATTAGAAACAGAGAGAAGGAAATGGATTTTGCAGGAAGATATTGATGGTGTTCTAAGTGTTTTATGAATATGGACTATGAAGTTTAAAGAGGATTTTCTACAATAACATGACTTCCAACTGGACCAATTTTCTAAATTCATTCACATTCCTGTCAGTTTGACTGTGTTGGTTTCGATGAAAGCTTCTTTTCATCAAAGTCTCCCCCACTTTACTGCCCCCTCAACACAAACCATGACCACTAAAAAAAAGCTATGAATATTTCAAAGAACTAAATGGCATGGATGGATTAATATTTTAATTCAAGTTATGCTTGCCTTTTATCAAATTGTAACTTTGAACATAATAAATTCTGTGTAAAGAAGCAAAGGCTTTCATATTCTATATTTTGCCTCCTTTTTCATTATTTATTTTAAGTGTTTTTCTAAACACTAGAATGTTTATGGACCTAACCAATGGCATGTAGAAAGCAGAGAATGAAACTATGGTTGTACCCTGCTTACTCCCCTGATAAATTTTCAATCTAAACCAAAAAAGAATTCCTTTTATGTTTGCCTATTTTAAATTTTTGTGCCAAAACTTTCTTTACTTTAAAAGACAGATTCAGAGCATTGTACAGTATTCATGCCCCCAAAAATGTGAAGAAATACTTTTTGAGGCTCTGCTCTAGGTGACAGCTGAATTACAGCAGTGTGGCCAGTGTTTGCTACTGGGACTGTTCACAGGACTAGACTTTAACAGAACTGAGTGATTCACTTGCTTTCTTTTGTGACACGGTCACATTTATTTTCAGGATTTCATTGAGAATAAAGTGCAAGCATGTCAACATATAAAGCCAAAAAAAGTTGATTAGGCTATCTGCCTACAAAGACTTTGCACTTCAAATCAATTTGGACACACAGCTAAAATTTCCTAAACTAAGAAAGGCAAAATTGAACCACAGAAGCACGAATTTTGCATTTCTATCACACAAAGGTAATATTTCTGATAATATCCTTCAGAGACTGTCTCAGTACTCTTTTTAACTTAGTAGCTATTTCAGTTTTTATTGTGTTTACTTCATTATATCATAGTGGATTCAGTTAATTCAATTCATTCATTGGTAGCCTGGGCTGCATGAGACAAAGCCCTGCCAGCTTGTCACAGGAGGTGACAGGGGGGGATCCTTTCCCTGTGCTCAGCACCTGGAGAGACACCTGCAGCGATGGGCTCCTCCTCAGTACAAGGCACATGGAAATACTGGAGTCCAGGGGAATGCCATGAGGATAATTAAGAGATTGAAGAATCTCTCCAAGAGGAAAGGGTGAGAGATCTGGAACTGGTCAGCCTGGAGAAACTTTTATTCTGTTTTAAAAACCACATTATACTTGCAATACGAAATACTTACTGTCTCATGCTAATGAGAGCTATGGGGGAAATGAGGCCTTGCTGGATATAACTAGAAAAGTTCAGCGTAGCAAAATAGTTCAGCTGACAACAAACTCCATTCCAAATCTTGACCTATCTTTGAAGCTGAAACAATAATGGGTTTATAAGGAAACAGCAACATTCTTGCAGTATTCAGGGTTACTCTTGAGGCAGGATACCTGAAGTTGATATGCTAAATATTGCATCTCTTGACTGTAATGTTCCAATGACTTTTCCTTTGAAGATCACAGAATCAGAGAATGGCTGAGGTTTGAAGGGACCTCTGGAGGTCATCTAGAGGTTCAATCACTCTGCTGAAGCAGGGCCACCTAGACCCAGCTGCAAAGGACCACATCCAAATCAGTTTTGAATATATCCAGGAATGGCAACACCACAATCTCCCTGTACAACCTCATGCCCCTCTGGAAACACACCAACAAAGCTAGCTAATCCCAAGATGTTTTTCTCCTTCACATCAAATATTTTCTTCCTTTTTTAAAAAGATGCAACATTCTAAAATATCTGAATATTTTTGCATATTTGAACAGGAATTCTTAATTCCTGTTAGGTAGAGGTAAATATGAGATAAATGTGAAGCAGCACAGACTTCAGCAGGGCTGCAGAGATTTTTAAAGAAAAAGATTTCTGATTGTACTTCTGAGACCAAGTATTATACTATCACTACATTATATTTCATCTCTTCCTCAGCAATTTTTAACTGTGAAGTCTGTGCAAGAGATTCTACTCTTGTGATTTCTTAAAATATATCTCCAAGCTAATTTGATACATAAATCCTCCTGTATTAAAGAATATATAGCATTGACTTCTTGTTTGCAATAGTGAATACAAGACATTCCTGCAGCAAAAAAGTATTTTTAGAATAAAGAAAAAGAGAAAAAAGAGATGACCTATTTTATCTTACAATGGCAGGTTTCCAGTCATATATACCTGTACACACCTATAAACATAAATTATAATTCATTCATGAATCCTTTGCCTTTTCATACTTCTTAGCATAGCGACAGAAACTCACAGATGTTCTGGGCTCACTAATTTTGAGTGTTCTATTCCACAGAGCATAAAAACTTCCATTTAAGACACCATTGTGGTTTGGCAGTCTGAGAAACTGAACGCGAAGAATGCTAAGAACGCTAATTTGTTACTTCCTACAAATTAGCACAGCAAGGAGGGTCACATTTGCCTAGAGTTTCTTCTGTCATGTTTTTGTCCTGCTCAGGCCTCACAAGCCATCAGACTCGCAGAAGAAGATGCCTTGCATCTATGGGCCCACACAGACACATGCCCACATCACCTCCACAGCAATATGTCCCAATTATGCCAGAGTGTATGGCAGGAGAGGGTTTAGGGCACTGGAGCCTGGCAGGGAATGGCTACCACAAGACAAACTCCCCAGTTTCAGTGCATTGTTGCTGCCTCTTTCTTCTCTGGTGTTGTCCTCTGGTGGAAACTACAGGTAGGTCCCATGCCTGGAGAAAACTTACACATCTAACAGCTGGCTGCAGAAGTCAGGAAGACTTTAGGATTCTCTTTGTGTTTTGCTGCAATTTCAAGTAGAAATAGTGCTTTCTTCCATTAGAGTTTATTCAAATTTATTGCAAATTCCAGTGTCATCTTTTCAAATACAAACTTGCAAATTAATACCTGCTATTTGTGTGGAATACCTTGCCACTGGACTGTTCACAGAGTACAGTGTGTGTGAACAGTTACAGCCTACCACTTGTATTAGAGCTCTTGATCCTGAACTATTGTACAAAGGTCAAACTGTAAAAAATATAGTTATGCTCTCATAGCTCCCCATTCTGCACAGATCTTCCTGCAGTAATCAGATATTTACTTTGCTACTGTACACTGAAAGGCCATTTAGAATTTGTCTTGTGCATTGAGGCAGTTGTTCAGCCACTTCAGTTTATGCTGAGTTGGGCTGGGTCTCAGGCACTCATGATCAGAGTCCTGCTAGCCCTGTCTTCTCCCCACATCAAGAGCCCAACACAAAGGACTCTCCCACTTCCTTCAATGTGGAATCACTATGTGAGCACTGCTTAGATGAAAAAGAAAGAGAGTAGGCTTGGCTTTTAAATATCAGTAGGTTACTGCTGCTATCTATATATTTCAACAATCTTAAATATTAAAAATAATATTGTTTGCTACTTGTTTACAAATATTTCTCACCATACTTTAAGCAAACATGGGGTGCATTAGCTTTTCCCACAGTCATTTGAAAATAGAGGAGGAATAACAGCACATGCAAGGCTCTGACAGTGGAAATGATTTGACAAGAACATTTGACAACAAGAATTTGACAAAAAAAAATTTGCAAGAACAAGGTTTAAAACTATGTTATCAGGTTTATCTTGTAGTGAATTTTTTTTAATTAAATACAAAATGTACAGAACATTTCAGCTTCTCTTGCACTTTGATAATTTAGAATAAATAGTAGATTAGTCTCATGCACATTTCAGATGTAGCACTTGCCAATATCAGTAAAAATAGGAAAACCCTGTATATTCATCTCCCTTACAGGTATTTCCTTCATAATCATCAGGAATCTTTCCTTCATAGTCTGAACTCTCCTGCATAGTCTGAACTTAAAAACAAGTCTTTAATGTACATAAGACATATACATTAAAGTTTGTCATGAAAGAGAAAATCATTAAAATCCCCAGGAAAGGGGATGTCTGAGGGTGGCAGTCAATGACAAGTCCACACTGTAACACTTGCAAAACAGCAAATCTTGTTCTTGTCTGTTTTAAAAATGGAATTGTGCATGACACATAGAAGCCAGTAATTTTCCTCTCTGCAGCATTCATGAGGCTTTCCCCACAGAAGTGCTATGGTTACATGTGATACTAAGAAAGATGCACAACATTTGTGAAAGAAATATAGATTAACGCAAATGATAATTTCTTAAGTAATTCTTTGATATCACAAATTTGAAGCAGAAATATATACCTATGTTTCAACTTTTTAGAAGAGAACTACATATTTATTGAGAAGAAAAAAGAAATAGGAACTTACCAGAAACAAAATACCATAAATGGTAACACAAAAAAATAACTCCAGCTTGAGGAATTACTAAACTTCGACTCATGACAAATTCTATTTTGTAGTATTCAATTTTACCTGCATATTTTCTAAAAACATTCATTATCACCTTGTGTAGTACAGTTTTAAGTGAATGAAAAATAAAATTTAGATAGTAAACAAGCATTTATATAGGGTTTTATAAAAATAGCAAATGAACTCTTTTACCTGGGAAACTCATTATGAAACCTCAGAGCAAAAATAAAACCCTGCTGCCACAGAACTATGCTAAAGGACTTGCTGTGGAATTCTCTGTAAATGAACTATACCCAAGGTATACTTGCCAATCTATAATCTCAAAAGAATTGCAATTCAGGACATATAGAAAACTAAATTATGCTGTAGGTGCTAAATAGCATTTTCATTGCTTTTCAAACCACTATTTCTTTATGCACATTGTTTTATCTTTAGATCAGTTGAGTAGGGACTTGCTGGAGAAAACATTTCCACAATTAATCTTGTGGTTTTTTGGGCATAATTGCATGCCATGAAACACCCACTGAACATAATTAGCTCCTTTGTACTACTAATCCAAAACTTTTTTGTATGAAAATACTGACTTGCCAGATGGTAAGGAACATCATGCTATCTCACCAACTGGGAAATCGGAGTTCAGGTTCACAGGCCACAGAACAACAATGATGAAAGGATACAGGGAGCCCCCAAGGGTAGAGAGGGAAGACTGCCAGGCTATTCCTGAGCATGATTTGATTCTTGCCTCTCTCATAGTAAGATTTTTGACATAAGGAAGGCAGTGGGGTAGGAGACAAAAGCAAAGGCGTGCAGTAAAAGAAGAGATCAGTCTAACTGCACCCAGCTCACATGGTGCAGCTCTTTCCTCCACTCTTGCTTTCCTCCCTTTGCTTCCCCCATCCTCTGCCTGGTTAGCCTCTCTGCTACTACTGTGGACAGCAAAGAGAACAGCTGCATGAAGAAATGTTCACCTAGATGTACAGAAAACCAAATAAAACAAAAACACACACACAAAAAAAAAGAAATATGCAAAATTTCTTTCTCAACAGAAAAGATTGCTCTGCATATTTGTTCATTAGAAACTTTTTGTTATGCCTTTCAAAACAAAAGGAGAAACTCTGTGAGCCATTTCATTATGCATCCTCGTTTTGTGCAGTGCTTAAGGGAAGGCAGCTCTAGCTGAGGTGGATGAGGGAAGAAACCATAATCGAAAATCAACATTCTTGTCCTGCAAATTAAAATTCCTGGCCTAAGCAGGAAATTGAGCTTAAGATGTCTTAACTTCATTCTGCAGCCAGAAATTATAAGATCTAAATCAGGAGGGCTGAGTCAGATTGAAAATTTCTCTGAAAATCCTTCTACCATTTTTATATTTCTGTAACTTGCATCTTACTTTTTAAGGCAAGTAGGACTAAAACTGCTTCTTTAAGAAAGGTAAAAAAGCTCCATGAGGGAACAGAGAGGCCAGCTGCTTCTAAAGGGCAAGAGAGCTGGAAGCTGAGGAAGGCAGCACCTGGCTGGGCTGTCATGGAGAGGATGCCCTGGGCCAGAAAGTGCACTGAGGGAGCAGAAAACCCAGAAGTATAATGACCAGCATAAGACCTATATATGCCTCTTCATTTAAATATAATTTTAATCACAGATGGAAACAAACAAACTTCTTGTTCCAACTCACTGCAAGTCCTTTAAAACAAATAGAAAAAGAGATCTCAAAGGGCTTCTTATCAATATGATCCAAAAATATTAGTTTGAAAAAACATGCAGTGCAATGAGCTGCAAAAATTCTAAATAGAAAGTCAGCAAAGCTCCTTGCCCAGGCTTAATTGTGGTGTTCCCTCAGAGCTGATGAAGTTTGCACCTTTGAGTCCTGGCCTACAGGTGCACTGCACACCACTAGAATGGAGGGGCACCTGTCCCAAGCTTGGGCCAAACTGTGGCCTTGCTCTGTCTGTCTGTCTGTGAAGGGTTTATTACATCAGTGGTGTAATCATCAGAAGAACAATAGCAACAATACTACTAATAAAAATACAGATAAGGCCAATCTTCATTTTATCACAAAAACTATCACAAAACTACAAAAACCTTGCTAGAGAACTAAGTTTTGCTAACAAGCAGCAGTACTTCATCTGTTTTTCGTACAATTTAACATACAGTCATACAATTTAACTCACTTCCACATTTAATCCTTTAGCTAGTCAGACTATTTTGTATTCTGTCACTGAAAATGTTTTTTTTTCTCCAGCAAACCTGTGGTGAAGAAGAATGTAAATTTTGCAGTAGCAGCAGCAAGCAAATTAAAACATGGAAAGTTTTATGAATTAAATATGAAACTGGCTAATGCAATCAGTTCTTTACTATTTACATTATTTATTTCATTAAATTAATTTGACTGTAGCTCAGTTTCCAGGGTGGTAATGTTTTCATATCAAAGACACAGTAGGACTCTGTAAGAGAAATGGCTTTGGACCTGAGCAGAGAGCATTAGAGATCTGGCAAAGGAGACTGCTTGGGGTTTGGGGATACACACATTTTGGAAATATTGGTACTTTGATAAGCAGGATGATCGCTTACAGCGTTGACATTTAATCTGTGAACGCTGGGCTGCAAGACTAACACCTAAAAGAAGAGTAGAAGCAATTCACACTTTCTCATGTCATGATTTAAGTCTTTCTGGGAACTAAGACATCACTGCAATGGTCATATAGCATTTCCATTTTGAAACCTCCTTTGATGTATTATCCCCAAGGGATACCATAACAGATGGCTATTCAACACACATGTAGTCTTCCAACCCATACGCCTTTATTCTCAGCTACACTTCAGAAACCACTAAGGGAAAGTGTGAAAAAATGCTCTCAGTCCTACACCAGCAAGGGTTGCAAAATTCTGCTCCTGAATACAAATCCCCTTTTCATTATTTTTAAAGCATTCTACTCAGTATATATTTATTGCTTTTTCAAGATAATCTTGCAGAACTTTTTTGTTTTTTGGAGATTGGCTGTTTATAAAAGCCTACAACTATCCATCCAACCACCCATCTACCCTTCTCCCCCAAAAATAACTTTTCAAAATGCATTCTATAGAAAATATTAAAGTCCCATTTCCTGTTAAATAGTTGTTGCTAATGTGTTGTTATTTTTTCTCATGAGAACTAATGGGACTGTCACAGTATTTCTCCTTCCAAACAGGGAGGTCAGCTTCTTTTAGCAATTTGCAAGGAACTGTAATCAGAATAAAAGGTATTAATGATGGTAAGTTTCCTGAAATTATGGACAGTTATTTATGGAGATTTCAATAAATTGATCCCTATATACACAAATTTACTTCTTTTATGATTGATTAAACTGAAAGTTTCTTTAGGGGACCATGATTTTCTTTATCTTTTCACAGGACATAGTACAGCAATGACATCTCACAGAATTAAAAGTGGGTGGATAGACAGAGCTGTAAGATGTTTGCAAAGCCTCACACTAAAACTATTTCAGATTTTCTTGAAAACATTATTTGAAAGCTGTCTAAAAAATCACAGACAAACTGTTTTATTAGATGTCAGCATACCCCAGTGGGAAATGTTGCTAAAGGAACCAAGAGGGTTTCTGTGGGATGCTTCTCTGGCTTCTGCTGCTGAAAACTTCAGTTAAATTTGTGTGGAGAAGAGGATCTCTACCTTGTACAAACACTGATTGCCATTGTATTTACATTTACAATCCTTCATTAGTTATAAAGTCATCTTTAATTGCTTGTTTGGATATCATTTATGCACTTTGATAATAATTCCTTTATAAACAACAACAATAATTACTTGGCAAAAATAAACCATGTCCCAGATTAGAACTTTCCTTCAAAATAGCAGCTAAGACTCTAATCAAGGAGGCGTCTCTCAACTGACTGCTGAGAATATGGAAAATTATCAACCCCGAGATCAAAGGACATCTGATCTTTTAAAAGGTCTGCCCTTCAAAGAGAAAAGGGGAATCTGTCAGCTACAACTGACAAGCAAAGGCTGAAAAAAGCATCTGTGTACAGTAGAGAGATGAAGAACACTTAAAAATTACTGAGAAATCCCAAGCACTTTAGCTGCTGTAGCACTAATAGGGAAAACTGAGAAATTGTTACTAATGAATCCTAGTTAGTTAAGAAGTAGCTGCTTCTGTACCCCAACATTAATATCAATCCCAGGCCAAGTGACAAGGAACAGCTCGGGGAAGAAAGTTAATTTTGAGTCTGCTTTTTCAAGGCAAGTGTAAGATATGCAAAAGCCCATTCTTATGGCCATGGGTATATAGACCACAAGGAAACTCCAAGACTTCCCCAGTGAACAACTGGGAGACTGGGAGTACTCAAATTCCAGCTACAACCTCAGGTCACAGCATAGCTGAAAGCCTGAAGAGTCATGATTAAGATCAAGTCTCAAACTGCTTTGTGGTTTATTGATTATAAAGAATTCAAGTGTGGTCACTGCTTATAAAACATGGCAGAAGTCATTAATTAAAATTTTGTGATCCAAACTACACATCAGTATTAGAATTTATGCCTAATATCAGTTATTATAAGTTATATAATGCATAGAAGATGTGTAGAACTTATAAAAGAAGGCGTCAACTTATTTATTTGTTTTGTATTTTATTGTTCCCTAAATTAAAAAAAAAAAAAGGATGCCATTTTTGTAAGGCTGAGCACAAAGTAACATGCTTTGATGAGGCATCTGAACAGACAAGTCAAAGATTTTTTCAGAGAAATAAGAGCTCTCAAGGCAGAAACAAAGGCATAGCAGTAAAGGGGGAGGAGCAAAATCAAAAAATGGAGCTGCACAACTGTGAAAAGCACATGCAGCAAGAGCAGAGATGCTACAGAGAGTTTTGCACTGAAAGTTGAGGAGCTCTGACTTGACAAAGGGAAAAAATACAGACAGGTGGACATCAAGAGTATTCAGTCTGTATGATGTAGGCTTTTGTTATTTTTTTGTAATATTTTTCAAACCAAAGCAGTGTTTTAACTGGACTCAGGATAGGATATTTTTTCCTGACCTTTGGCATTTGGTATTACAAAAACAGTTCACCATGACTTAGACTGCAAGCAATATTACCTGAATTAGTTCAGCTAAGTTTTGCAAGTTCAGAGCCCTGACTAATCTAGGAAAATAGGTCTAGTACAAAAAAAGAGTGAATCTAACCTTAAAAGTGCATCACATTTCCTCTGAAAAACAAATAAAAATACATTCTGAGAATAACTACAAAAGTGTTAATCTAGAAAATAATCTAGAATTCACTTCTGTCAGTAAATTATACTGCGTTACTTTAAATGCAACAGCGGCAATACAATTTTGCAATTTGTGTCCATAATGTCTACCTTTGCAACACTTAACAAGGATAGATCTTCTCTACTTAGCACCAGTACAAGCAATGCTGGAAAACTTCCTGCATGTATGAACAGCTTGTCAGTGGAAAGGCTGACAGTGCCATAGAGGTGTAATTCCTCTCATGTAATAGGCCCTGTTTAACCCAGATTAGTCACTGAGTGTCCTGGATTCTTCTAGGCACTTTTGGGGGATTATTCATCCAGACATCTAAAATCCCTGTTTTCCAAAGGGATAAATTCCCTTCTAGATGTGTCATAGGTAAAAAGATGGTTGTAGATGATTAGTTGAATTTAGCATGGCAGGCAAAGCAACACAGTGTAGCCAAAGCAGAAGCATGTGACACTCATAAATTATAAAATATAAACCAAGATATAATTATTATGCTTTGTCTGCAAACCAAGAGTAATTCAACTAAAAATTGTAACCCGCAGCAGTCTGTCTTTGGCAGTTCTAAGAATGTGTAGCCAGACACAATGTCCATGCATTTCACATAAATATGTCAGCAACATGGCTACCAAAGGTGCAAACGGCACATCAAAAATCAGAGATACCAAGGACAATCAGATTGAGAAATATGATTAAAACTACTCCTAATATTTACTGGGAATAGTAGAGTATTGCACAACATCATCTGAATTAAAATAAAGAATAGAATAGAATAGAATAGAATAGAATAGAATAGAATAGAATAGAATAGAATAGAATAGAATAGAAAGAACACCTCAGTTGGAAGGGACCTACAACGACTATCTAGTCATAGTGACTGACCACTTCATGGCTGACCAAATATTATTGAGAAGGTTCTACAAATGTCTCAAATACTGACAGATGTAACCCTCAAATAGCATAAAAGCATCAAGCACAAGAAGGAAATATGGAGAAGAAGGAAGAAAAGCCCATTAAAGAAGTGTAAACACCAACTGTTTTTTATACTTATTGCTGATGGTTAGTAATATGTAAAATGAACTTCATTAGCATGAAGGGTGCTGTTAATGAATGAGTTTAGTAACATTTTTGTTTAAAGTTAGAAACTATCCTGATGTGTCAGTCTTTAAAATACAACAATCTCCAATTCCCTGGAAAATATTAACATACATACCTGTATTTTAATGTGGACACATATTAACTTGCAGCAGTTCTTGACAGGACAAGTTGGCTGCAAGTTTACCTTACTAAAAGATTTGATAGTTTTTAATATCAATATATAACTTGAAGTGTTCAAAAACCTTTAAAACTCATGGTCTACGACATGAGACCTACCTTACGTTTACAATATTTATACAGCAGCCAGATTAGATCAGTGCATGAAATTTCATTCTGTGACAAAATTAACCATAGAACCATAGAAAATTTCCATTTGGAAGGTACCCACAAGGATATCTTTCCTGACTCCACACAGGACTACCTCAAAGTTAAACCACATAAGCCAAGAGCATTGTCCAAATGACTGAACACCTACAGGCTTGTGGCCATGGCCGCTTTTGCATGGTTGCAGGTTCCAGCAACTAACCACCCTCTCACTGAGGGAGTAATTTCCTAATATCAAGTGTAACCTTCACCTGGTGCAACTTTGAGCCATTCCCTCACATCCATGATTTGTGTAAGAATAACAATGTTTAGAAGTTTGCTAAATAGGATGGAGAAGTTTAGAAGTTATACTTCTCCATTTTAACCTCATATGGTGAAAGCAAGTCTGGGAAAAACTGGTTATCTGCAAACATTTGCAAACCTAATTGAGTTTGGTCAAATCTGAAAAACATATCCAGGTATTCACACAGTCTTAGATAAAATGTCTTTTCTATCAGAACATTTTCACACTTATGTTTAGAGATAAATAAATGAAAATTACCAATATTGCAATAAAACTGAAAAACTGTTATCTTTCTTTCTAAAATTTTAGAACATAAAAACCAAAAAGCTGGAAATATAGCACTTTATATTTTTCTAAAATGTTGTGACTACTTATCTTCTAATAACAGATTTTTTGCAAACCTTCTTAATTTTTTTTTTTACCAAGCAACTTTGCCTCTCATTTTCATTCTGCTAGGAAGCATGCTTTTTAATTCTAAACTAAATTTCACTAAGAAACGTTTTGCAATATATGGAAATCCTGCATTATCAAATAGTGCATTGTTAAATACTGTTTCAGTAGATCTTGTAAAACCACAGCACTGGCACTGTAAACCTCTTCTATACTGCAGAGATAAATAAATCTATGGAGAAGGCAGAATATTCTTTCCCACTGCAGGAAATATGGAAGTGTATTAAACTTCTGAACTGAGATTTGGTTTTGGAAAATGCTAAGTGCCTACTTTCACTATCAGCTAAGATAAAGGTTTAGTATGAATCATGTGCACTTTAAACAATACTGACAAGAACAATGTATTATTAAGCATTGAACTCTGCCACAGCAAATAATATTTATCTGACAAAATATAACAAGTGACTGACATTTTCTATATTAATGTCATGTTTCATCATTTTAGAAGACTTATTTTCCTAATTCCTACAGAGTGCCCAAGGTGTTTGAAGCTTTAGCGGATGTATGACATACACTCTCTTTTCATAACATCTCACAGACTGACTCACACTCAGGGAATCAAATGTAAGTGATACAATAAAGAGGAAATTTAAAAGTAGTATAAATATCTGTAGTGTGAAATCATGATACACAGACAAAAAGTGATTATTCAGACAGAATTTAGTGGAATAAACTGAGAACCATAGGCAGTATTTGAAAGTTAGCCCACAGGCCCCCCAAACTTCTAAAAGCCCATAGTGAATTCCTAATCTTGAGGTCTGAGAACTGTTACTTCTGTTAGGAAGAATAAGAACTGTCCCTCAAGACACAGTTAGACAACTGGGGTTGAGAATTTTTGTGCTTAAAGATATGAGACTGAAAACTGTCTGTGCTTCTATTTCAGCAATGCATGAAGTTCACTGTAAAAAAAAATGTATCTTCTTTTGTTTTGAGGAAAAAAAGGACAGATAAAAATAGGGAAGAGAAGGAAACAGAAACACAGACGAAAAAAGTAAAGAGTGGGTTAGATATTTTTTCATAAATGCAGGTCTTGAGATGGGTTTACATTCAAAGGTCACCTGACTTCAATAAATATCATGATCGTCTTTGAAAGATTCATTAACTGACAGAATCATATATTAGCATATTACTGAACACTAGCCTCTCATTAAGTGACATTTTGAAAAATTACAGACTTAAATGCACATCTTACTTTATACTTCCATTATTTATTAAAAAAAAAAGCACAATATTTTTTGAAACAGAATATTTTGATCTTTTTGTTAGGCCTTTTCAAGCATTTTTAGTTTATCAATATTTTCTTCCCTACTACAAAAATAGCACACACACATTTCAGATGCTTGTCTTGGGACACTCTATTAGCCTGTGCTTGAAAGCAAACACTGGGAATTTGACAAATGTGTCAAAACAACCAAGATTGAAATAATTACAAATATAGGTACCCATAGATTTACTGCAAGATTAATGTGGAGGAAAGGTGTTAATTTGAGAGTTTCCACATCTCAGCTCCATGAAATGGTAGAGAACGCGCATTATCAATGCCAAATCTGCATAAAGTTTACACTCTCTAGAGCACACAAGAATTGCTACATTCAGTAATGAAATATAATTCAATATTTGCAGTGCTTTGCCTCTTTTTCTTTTCTGCAGAAAAGGCTTAAAGCACAACATGATGCTAGCTTTATATTTTTGATGATTTTGGAAGTTTTATATGAACTCAGTTCAAAGAACAGAGATTATTAAACAAGAAAGTATCTTCAGCATGAAACATCATGCAATCATATAATCTTTTACATCTTTTATATATGAGGAAAATGTTTTAAAACATGTTAGGCCTCTCACATAGTTTTTTGATGGTTTTGTCAGTTTGCTTGTTTTCCTGCAGTGAAATACGTTGCACTCATTCTCACCGTCCTTTCAACATAGCTTCTTTCGTTCTCCTATCTGAAATGTCTGGCTTTGTGCTGCTGCTAAATACACAGTCCTGAAGGGCTGCTGCAGCTGCCTACTCACACACTGCAGTAGCATTGAACTCAGCCAGGATGTTCTTTCAAGTGCTTTGAAATACCTTGAGATAGAGAAGGTATTATAGAAAAGCAAACTCTTTTCTATTTTATCCATGTAAACAGAAATCTATGCTGTCTTCTGCTGTGAACTAACAAAGGCTGCTGCATGACAGATGAAATGCAATTCAGGAGACCCACCATGAGAGTAATCCTTTCAAATGCATCTAGGATTGTTCAGATGATCAAGAAACTATGTGGCCATGAGTATTCATACACTATTAAAAAAAAACTAGGATGAGTAAAATATTAAACTAGATGAGATTCTACACACCTGAAAGACACTTTTGTACCTAATACCAAACAATTCTGCAAACGTCACCCCAGTTCTGTGACTAAGTGTGAAAAAGTGTCTACTGATAGGACAAATTAAGAGTGAAAATATAACAAAAACAAAAAGGATTTGTTTTATGACAATTAAAATTTTTACATTAAAAAAAAGAAAAGAAAAGAAAAGCATTTTTCATAAGAGGTTTTCATAAGAGGATCTCTGTGCATTTTATTCAGGTAGCCTAATAAAAGTTGCAACTTTTAGCAATTATTTTTGTTTTTTATATAACTTGATTAGCAATGCCACACTAGGTGTATTTCTCCTGAATTACCCAGAACCCCGAGAGACTTTCCAGCTTATTGTTTCATACTTCAAATTGTACCTATCCAGCAAATGTATTTGCAATTTGCTGGCTATTTTCAATTTTAGCTTGTGATACACAGAGGCTGTGAATTATAAGAAACAGTTCAGAAACTACAAGCATTTTTCACATACACAGCTAAGAAGGGTATTCCATTTATGGTATGCAATCCTTTTGTTAGTGTTAAAACATGAGATCAATTATGAATTTTAGAATTAGCCCCAGGTACTGGGAGATGTTCCTCACTGACAAAGTGCTTCCTCTGACTATGGTGGTTTGAAGGACAGGTCGGTTCTTACCATACAAATACAAAGATTAGCACTGTTACCTGTATTTAGCATTTAAATGCCACAAAACATCAGAATAACAGAGGAAATCTCTAAATACGACAGAGGAATAAGAATCTTCTGGTGCATGGTTGTATGACAAAGGTATGATCCTTTTCTCTGCAAGCATTGCCAGCCCTGGACAGATGGAGCATGGCAGGGGCTGGAGCAGGGCATTGCTGGGAGAGCCATGTGCTGTCCCTTGCTGGGGACAGTCTGTGGCCACACGTCTGCAGCACAGCAGCAGCAGGAAAATCCTGCTGGGGGATGAAGTCCTGACATCACTGACCCTGGCAAAACTCCCAGAGACAAGATTTTTCCCAAGTTTTAAACACTTTAACATACTGTACAAACCAGATACAAGATAAACCTATTCCACCTTACAAAAGGTTTGGGGATTTTTTTTACCTGACTTAGGTAATAAAGCTATTGCAAATGCCCCAGACCTCAAGGAGGCATGTAATTATTGAAAGTGGAAGTTATCTTTATATCTATATAGAACAGAAAAATGAATGCAATACTCTCTAAGAGATTGCTGTGCTGTCACTGAAAGGCCTGTTATAACTGGAGCCTAATTTGCACTTTTACTGAAATTTCAACATGATGAAAAGATGATGTATTTTTTGTTCTGTTCCAAATACAATGAAAAAATATGTTACCCTTTGCTGCAGAGAAGGCATGAAATCTAAAGCTACCTGTCTTAATGCTATGTAATGCTTATTCTATGAAAAGTTTAAATTAGTCTCCAAGAAAGCTGGCACCATTCCATTTTCAAGATAAAATTTAATTCTTTACTTCAAAACCTATAAGAAGCATCTCTCTATTAATTTTTTTTCCATCAGAAACTTTGATAGATTTCGTCCCTTATGAATCTCATTTAAAAATAAATGCATTTAAATGCCAATTGGGACTTTCTCTAGAGAGCTAAGAATAAAGGTTTTAAAGTGGAATTCAGAAAGAAGAATAAAGTTAATGTTTTTATTCCCAAAGTAACTGAATCTTTTCCAGGTATTACTGGTATCTGCTACTTTGACTACTTCTGGTAAACAGAGCTATTTCTCCTTAGATTATACAGTTTACTTTTCAGAGAAAGCACCCAGGTATTCTGACAAGGAAAAAGCCTCTGAAGAGTAATCAAACCTTATTTTTACCCACTTTATCAATACTTTGTTGAAACTAAAGGTGTTGTACTATTACTACTTTTTTTTCACTAGTTTTGGTTTCTGCAGCAAGACACTATCAAGAGCACAAGACCATAATGATCCATAATAAAACTAGCACATGTAGCAGCATATTACTAAGCCCCATTGAAAAAAGGAATATAGTTTGAAATAGAGATTATACTGATGCTGTTTACTAAGTTCATTTTACATAGATATTTATCATTGAGTTGGAAGAATTCGTTCATGAGGCTTTTAAGATTATAAGTGTGCTAGTTTTTTAATTATGCACAGTAAATCACATTGGATTTTCAATAGATCAATCATTCACTTTAAATCCTGGATTCTGCAAAAATAGTATGTCTGCTCTGACCTCACTTTTTTTCACCAAACAAAGGAAAAACTTCAGACTTGAAATACTAGAAGAAATTGCATTTCTTCCTTTCTGAGCTTACAAACATGAGATACCTGGAGGTAAGATTACTCAGAGAATATTTTCACTTTTTTTAACAATTACTTTATAATGCATTATCTGTCTAGCCTATCTTCACTTTTCAGTATCTGTAGAATTTATCACAGGAAAAGATACCAACTTCTAATTTTTTTTTATTGTGTTTTAATTGTTTTCCTTTTGTTTTCAATATGTTCGTGCAAGCATCATTGAATATGTGCATGTTCTCTTTTCCTGTATAGCCCTGGGAATATAGTGGATGTCTTCAGTGTACCAAGAAACACAGATTTATGCTAGTAGGATACAAGCTAACTGTAGAGGTTAAGTTTGGTTTCACAGGATTTGCCTTCCAGGTTATAATTTCAAAGGCCCAGTGTGTTGTTAGGGCCCGAGCTCTTTTTGATGGATAAACCCCTAATAGCCTGAGACATAGTAACAAGGGTAAAACTAAGGTTACTATGCTGTTCTACTTCAGGTAGTGTGAGATTCACTAAAAAAATTTGCAAGTCAGGGAGAATGTGAAAGCTCAGCTGGCAGTTGATAGATTTTTTTCCCTCTCTGTGAAGTCGGCAGCTTTTTTCTATATATAAGCAATCTATTTGAATGTGATGAAGCACTAAGGTTTCACACACTTAAAGACAAGTGATAAATTGAAATGACATGGCTCTGTTGCTAGTTTACTGCTGAAGTAATCCAAATACCTTTTTAGTTTTTGTTACTGTCAAATTAATTTGTGTAAAGTGTGCCAGGAGAGAACTCTAAAAGCAAACCAGGGAAGAAAGATATCCCATTATAATCTTCTATTTTAGTGCATGACTTACTTCAGGCTGCAGTACTTCCTGAAACTTCAAACTAAAACACAGATGTAAAGTAAGCCTTCCATACAAACCACACTGCATGCAAATGCAAATATAAATGATCAAGACAGTATCTTTACTATTTTCTTTTCTAAGAATATAGTTCAAACATGAGATGAACGCTACAACAGAAATACAAGATTTTCTTCTACTGTTATGTCAGTTGCATCTTTTTCTATGCACAAGGCAAAATACAGAGTTTTGAACAAATATGGAAAGGAAGAATGAATATTAGAGAAGGGAAGAGATATGAGCTTTGTGATATGAACTTTGTTTCTAATTTATGTACTAAAATCAATTTCTTGAACAAGTTTCCATTGTACAAACATACCTGTTTTGCACTGGTATGTGTATAACTAGTGGGGCTAGTAGAGCATTCTGCAGTATAAGGAAACTACGAACTGTAGATTTTTAACAAATCCATTTATCATTCTTCTTCTTGAAACCTAGATACTGTGACAACAGAAAAGTACTTAAGAAAGATTTACAGGAAAAATCTCAGAGAACCTAACAGTACGAAGATGTAAGAGAGTTCTGAATGAGATCCTAAGGACATTTCTTCCTAACTCAACATCATTAAGGGTAAACATGAAGACTTTATTCTCCGTTAGTATTTTTTGTCTTGTTCAATCTAAATATTTTTCATTTAAAAGCTAATTTCTTTGTAAGACTATCAAACTCTTTAATTGAAAATACAATGGTTTCTTTGAAAATTTATATGAACAAAAGTTCACTCTGATATTACAAACATTTTAATAACTGTGAAAATTAGATTTATTCTTTACATGGCTCCACTCACTAAGTAAAATCAGGGCCTATATTAACTAAGGAATGTTTTGAATTGAGACCTTATACTTTCATTGATGCATGCAGAACCATGAGGGCCTCTAAAATTTCTCTGACAATACATAAGACTTAACAGCATATTTGAGTAGAGATATCATGAATATGAAACTGTTTCTAAAGTCCTGTAGCAGTAGTTCTTAAGTTCTGTATTACAGGACTTACCAGAAAACAATACACACCTCAGAGAAAACAGTATATTGAGCTTGTCAAAGGGGAGTGTTGTATCTCTTCACAGCTTGAGGATACAGAGAACACAGCAGTTGCAACAAAACCAGAACTTTAGAGGGGCATGTCTATTTTCACTCCAAAGTGCATGTTCATTTTTTTACTCTTCAGTCTGGAAGAGTAACACAAGTATTTCTGACTTACACTATGTGTGGAAACCTGCACTGGCAGCGTTTTGAAGAACAAATTTCAATTAGTGTCTCATGGTTGTGACCGAATTATAAGTCTTGAAGAAAAATTGGATCCTGGAATGCCTGTGTCTAATCTCTAAAATTGTAAAAAACATCATCTGGTGAGCTCTTTTTACCTGCCAAAGCCTCTGAAACGTGAAGGTGAGCATTATATTAGGTGGAGCTATAACCTGCCAAGGAGCAGTCATGGAGAATTTTGTGGGCAGTCACTTCTTCTGATCCCTCTCCTTTTTCAGTGTATTACACCTTGTTTTGGTCATAGGCTTCCCCTGGCTTTCATTAGAGGTAGTGTGTATATGGCCAAAATTCAGCATTGGATACCAGTTTCACATCTGTTACATAGTAGTCCAGAGTCTGTTATTTTGGCATCTAAGTGATACAAATCCTGGTTTTAATAAGCTGCAAATTAAACCTGAATTTTAATTTTCATAATGTGAAAATATGTGAATATGATTGGGCATAATACAGAATTGAAAACACAAAACTGCTAAGATGATAGTACATTTAAATTTTCTGTTATTTCTTTTGTGCATTTTTAGGGGAAGGCAGATGAGCTTTTGGCTTTAAAATTTCTTCACTGGCTAAACTACAAAAAACCTGAGTCCTGCTAAGGTGATCCAAAAGAAAAATTGGGAAGGTTTGTAGCTCTTTGCTTTCCTATCTTGGTTGCATACCAAGTCAAAGCTATATTCTACAAATAATAACTCTGGCAGTGTTGACTAAAGGTTTTAATAAGTTATCCCCTTTGCTTAAGTACCCCATCAAATACATTAATCCAATGGCTGTAAAGCAGTCATTGTGGGGACCATTTACTATGGTCTCAAGAAAGATCATGAAGTGACTCATCCAGAAAATACCTGATAATTCATTTTACCATTATAGAATACTGAGAGGCTTTATTTTTAATTATTAGTTTAACTGATGCTGCACAGATTTTTGTTACTAAAATTGCATGACTTCCACCAGAAGTGGAAGTGTTATTTTGCAGAGTTGAAAATGTGTCTTTTCTTTCTTTCTTCTTCATTCTTTCTAATAATTGATCAATTATTGATCCATGAGCTGTTATTTAGAGTGAAAATTGTTCATCATCTTCAGATTTATTCCTTTGCTAGGAAAGAAATATCAGATTTTGTCATCAGAACATGTTAACTACTACTGTGGTTTCCTTCTGCTCCCACTGCAAAAAGTGATATCTCACAAATATGAGGTGTACAAGTTAACAACCCCCAAAGCTTGTCACCTGCTCTCCCAGCTTCAGGAAGATATATTGCATGGAAGAAGAGACTGCATTGGTATGAGCTCTAATACATACATTTCAGAAAAGCATTCCTTAAAATTATATTGGGATAGATTACCTGGGGTAAAAATAAAATTTTGCAATTAGAAAATGTGATATTGAGGACAGATCTTGCAGCTTGCAGGCATTGTTATCAAGGTTCACAATCAAAAGTTTACATGGGACTTGTTCTCATGAGCACAGAGGGCTGATGATCACATGATAAGAGATTTCTGGTTTGCAGCAAATGCAATTAAACACATTTTCAATAATTCCATCAGGACATAAATTACAGCTACATAAATGGTGCATATGTGAAAGAGGAAATATCAGTTTTCCTATTATACGCAACTCTTCTAAATCTCCAGACTGATAAGAAAAAAAAAAACTGTGCTTGTTCCTGAATCTGACACTGAGTTGCAGAAGCTCTTAATTAAAATCTACATAAAATTTCAAACCTTAACAGATGCTAATCTGCAGTGCCCAAATCCTCAGAACAAGTAAATGAAAAGAACTATACGAAACTTTAATTAAGTAACATTATCTCAAATAATAATCAAGGGAAGAGGAATATATTTTATTATTTGTTTTGCAAACCTATTTGCCACTCTGTTAGTAGGCATTATCCCTTCACCAAATGTAACATTCTATGGGAATTACCTCTGAAGAATAATTCTTACTTGCCTCTTCTGCAGTGAAAGAGAGAAATAATAACTTGAAAATTCTGCTATTAATCTGAACATTTCTCTGACAAGACCAAGATTATGTTCATCAAAAAAATATTTCCATACTTTTATATTCTGAAATTTAATAAATAAATAAATATATCTATATGTCCATTACAATTGTGTTTTTCAAAAAAGGCCCACACAGTTTGGAAAATGCTTTAATTGCTTGGATAATAATCAGGAGTTAAATAACTTAACAGCAAAAGTTTTGCTTAATTAAAAATTTAAGTTTTTATTAAATTATCTGTCATAATCAGAATCAGCAAAATGACTATGTTTGAAGTAAAGTGCTTCATTTATTAAGTCTTTTAAAATAAGAGATGGAGAAAAGACACAAAATAAACAAGAGAAGCAGTCTGAAACTTGCTGGCCCTGGACTTGATTAGGAAGATCCTATAGATAAAATATATAAAAACAAATGTTTGAGAAATCAAGATCCTAGTCCAAATCAGATTTAGCTAAAATTAAATATTATTTGCTCCATAACATACCTTTAAAGTCTGAAGTAGTGCTTTAAAAAAAAGTGTTTGCTGTTAATATTTGAGGAAAATTTTTCTTCTCTGCTCAGGCTGGAGTTTAAGCATGGTCTGGTTAGGAAAATTCATGATATCTAGTATATTTTCTAAACTATTCATTTTAGAACAGAGGGAATACAAATAAAGTTTTGCAAAGAACCATTTGTACAACCTAAAATGCAATCTGATGCCTTTGATAATCCTCTGAGAGACTGCAGCAATAGAAAAGTAAATTTACTATTTTTTCTCTCTTGATAAATGTGATTCCATCAGTGTTAACACATAACTTTTGTCAGTTTACTGTCCAAGTACTAAATAAAAGAGTACTGACAAAATAAAAATCATTTTCCTATATGCACAGACATATAGGTAGGAAGGGATATCTGGAGATTACCTTGTCCAGCCTCCTACATGGGAGGGCTCAGCCAGCTCAGGTTGCTCAGGGCTCTCCGGGCAGACCTTTTTACTATCTCTGAAAATTGAGATCTTCCTAATTTTTTCAGCAACCAATGCATGACTTCACCATAATGAAAAAACCCCAGACTTAAATAACTTAGTGTCTGCTCAGAACCTTGGGTGCTGTGGCTGCTGTCTCTGTCCCACGAGTCCATGTCTCAGAGGAGTCTGGCCTGTGCAGCAGCTGAGGACAGCTCTGGCCTCTCCTTGCAGCCCTCCCACCCAGGCAAGAGCAAAGCCTGCTCTGGAACCTCTGCATGGTGAGCTACAGCTCTGCCACAGGGGCCTTTCTCAGGCCTTATGTACCAACTCTTCTGCAGGGGATCCCCAAAGCACACTGTCCTGACTGCACCAAGTGCATGGAAAACATCACTTCCCTCTAATAATTCATTGAAGTACTGGTATAATATTCATCATGGTTCAATTTTTTACTTCTAAATGAAAAAACATACACTTCTAAATAATTACATACATATTGGTTTGCACTTTCACTGCCATACAAATACACATTTTTAACCTTCCAATATGATGTGCAATCATTTAAAGAAGGTGCTAGAATAAAATAGTCTTATTTTAGGCTTGGGACTTTTAGCAACATGAGTACTTATTACACCAAAGCATCTATCATATCCAAAAATGGAATCAGGTAAATAAAAATTTCCTACAATTCTGCAAACTAAAATTTAGAACTTTTTTCAGTAATCACTGTCTGAGCTTTGACAGTAATCCATGTCCAAGGAGGTAAAATTATAAAGAAATAAATACATTAAGTGGGTTTTTTTTTTCAATTATGACCTGGCAAATCTTAAAATGAATGCCAGCATGAATCAAAATTCCCTACACTGTTAAACTATACAGAAGTCAGCAAAGATTCCTTTGTGCCTCGCATGCATTAAAACAAGCAAATTTGTTAATTCAATATAGACATTATAATGTTACAAATCCTGCAGAAAGATTATCAAATATAAGGGTATTTCAAGCAGTAACTTGAGAGAAATAGAATTGTAAGGAATTGTAAGGAAACTGATGAAGGAGTACACAGAGCTTCACAAATTATTATATTTGAATGCACAACTGTTCAAATTAGATAATTAAAAATGATTGCATGATTCTGACAGCTCTCTGATCTCTTCTAATATTTCATTAAATAGATCCCATACTGTTTCAACATTTTTCCCAGTTTATTTCAATATAAGTGATGCCAAATGCAGCTCAGACTACGATTCTTTCCAATGTGGTTGAAAAATTCATTAAAGGCTTTTGCATTCAGAAATACTAAATATTTGCATTAATAATTCATTGTGCTTGAATTTGTTACATAAATCCTGCTCCATAAGCAGAATGACTGAAGCTTTATCAATGCTAAATAAATTACATTTACAAGTAATAGAGAAAATTAGCTAGAATGCATAAAATAAGATTTGACATAACTAAGACAAAAAGCAAACTTTCTATTGCTAAGAAATAGAGTAGCCTTCACTGAGAGCTTTTAGTCACATGATAATAGCCATATGCATTGGTTTAAAATAGTCAAGCTAAATATTTTACTTTTCAAAATAATTAGGACAGCTATAGGGGACTTTTTATTCCCTATAGTGCAAATTCAGTTAGCCATGATAATTTAATGGACAGTTAGGCCACACAATCTTATTAGCAAGGCTCCCCTTCAGCAGCTCCTGGAGTGAATTGTCATTCTTCACAAAAAAGCCACCATCCCAATTTGCATCTCACATACAGTATTCTCTCAAAGGGACAGGCATATTTACCCTTCGAGCTTTATTTGTCATCAGTCATAACACATAATGTCCTATCTTTTTTATTCACCATAGATTTTTACAAGTTCAAGCTGTGCATCCATGCCATTTACTACTGGTAACTTCATGCTCCATATGCAGTCTTTTTTCTGATTGTAAACAGTTTCACCTGTTTCATTTTTGCCAGTAGCCAGAGATAAATAATATGGAATGGCATTGATGGCGTATTTGCATTACACATCCTGCTTAAACACAGGCTTCGTTTCTTCTTTAATACCCAAGAGAGAACTAGAAATGTCACTGACCCCACAAGAGTCATGCCACTCTCCAAGGTACATCTATATAGCAGAGTGAAGGCGCACTGGTTGCAGTAGTAGCAAAAAGTTAACAGAAGAATCTCCAAAATCTGTCAGCAAGCTAATGCAGACAAGCCCCCAGCAGGTCATTCCCAGCCTCCACTGACTCCTTCGTCATCACTCTTCTCCTCACCTACATAAACTTTAGGAGAGTAAGCACAGATAAGTGTTTTCTTGTTAAAATCACACTTTTGTATTGCCACCCTTGACTATCTCTTCTTGACTGTTCTAAACTAAGAAAAACAGGCTTTGGTACTCTGCCATTGACATATTTGTCTTAAGCCTCTTTGAATGGCATTTTGGAGTCAGCAGGTATTTCAAGTCCTGGCAGAGCTCTCTGTGGGAAGTGTGCCCTAGCTATGAGCCTTATTGTGCAATTTAATGCAGTGATGCTCAGTGCACTGCTGGGAGCTGTTAAACTCTTCCCACCTCTTGTCTTAGAGGCTGCTCCATTTCAGGGAGATATGTAATCCTTGCACTAGTTTACAGCTCACATATGAAAGTTTCTCCAGATGGCAAGATCATCACCAAGATGATGTGCCCTCTTAGGACATGTGGCATTGTTTCTTTGCTGTTATGTAAGTAATTCAAAGCTGCAGACAGAGATCTGCTTCCTCCTTCAATTGTCCACTGAACCTCCCTCAGAAGACGACAGATCGAATGAAGCAGAGGTACTCTCACTGGCTGCAGACATCTTGGTTTAAATATTTCCTTTACCAGTAGTAACCTCTGCATTCCACTAGAAGTGTCATATTTCCATCCAACTTACTCTCTAATGTAATTTACTTATTTTGTGCTTTTGACTACATGTATTCACTAACAGTAATTACAGAGAGAAAGACTAGATCAGCCTAAAACAATCATAAGAGGCCACATTCTGCTACTGTAAGTAATTTAATTTGCCTGTTGAGGGTTAACAGTTAAACCATTCCTATCTCATAGCTGAAAGGGATGATGACTGCCTTTGAAAATCAAATCAAAATACCTAATAAACCCAGCATATTCTGTTTAGTGTCATCCTAGTTTATAGTTTCCTAGCCACAGCCTACAGGTTTGTGCTTTTAAATGAAAATGTGGTTAAACAGATAGAAAGGGTTTTCAGATATTTTATTCCATGAATGTACAGTACAGAATAGGCAATCATAAAAATTGGCCTCTACAGTAATGCTAACTACAAGCAATTTACTTATTTGAAGCTTATAAATGCAAAACTTCTGTCAAACAAAAAATTTAGGCTCAGGTTCAACAAGTTTTGAAAATAAACACATTAAAGATGTATTTTTAGGAAAAGAGCTGAGATAGGGACCTGGATAGGCAAAAAAAGATACTTTTGACAGGGTACCGAACCTACCTGTGTCACAAGTTTCCAAGGAAGATAAGGAGGATAATAGCTTTTTTTGCCCTTACAATGGAATGTACAGGTTAATTTAGAAAGAACTTTCTCCAAAGCCATTAAAAGCAATAGAAAGCTCTCATTGACTTTAATGAGCTTTTGTTCAGGTCTTATACATGACAGCTGAAAGACTGCCATTGATTGCAAGCCCTAATTTTATAAAGGTCCCTCATATCCCCAGGTTGGAGGCATTTGGAAACATGTAAATGTATAAATAAGAGCATTATAGGATAAAATTTGCCTGTTTCACTTTAAAAATTATGAGAGAGCTTCTCATTGCACATGTGTACATCCAGGAATATATCAGTTATTCCATGCACTTATTAATAACTGTTTCTTAGATACCCTCACATATTGTTTGGATAACCATCTCTGCACTGCTGGCTGCCAGCTCTAAACATTTAATCTACACAAAGTACAGTTTATAATGACTTTTCCCTTGAGTTAGCCAGAATATTGGACACAGAATATAAATTGTGACTGCTTTTATGCTGATATTATCCTGACTATGCAAGCAAAGACAATACCTGATCTGGCATAAAGTTAAAATTGTTTAGGAATTTGAAGCAGCAGAGGATTCTAATACTTCATTAGATTTTTAAAATATCTCCTGCATTTCTGATCTAAGAAAGCAAAACCATTGCCAGGAACATTACTTCCATATTTCCTATGCTGTTGAACTACAACCCATAGTAAAAAGGTCCATCAAATAGTAAAACTACCAGAATTGAAAACAAAAAAAAAGAAACTTTAATAAGTGGTACCTTTATTATGTTAGATATTCATTGTCACATTTCTGTAGTATGCCAAATAAGGAATGCTACCCTAATATTATAAAACTTCTCTCAGAATTTAGAAACAGCAACAGTCAATTTAAGAGAAATCTCTATCCTAGTCCAAGTAACTGAAAAAAAAATCCAATAAGATATAATTTTTTACCCCTTAAATTATAGTAAAAATATGCAAGTTCTCTAGATGTTTATTGGCTTCTATTCAAAACAGCTATTTTCACTGTTAAGAATGGCTGGCAGATTTCCAAACCTGAAACACATCAGTATTACAGCAATAGTATTCTGTATCACCTGCTATTCAGTATTACACAAAGCATTTTTTTTAAAGACAATGTACAATAGCCATTAATTAATTAATTTAGTCCCATATTAAGAAAAGGTAATGAATATCTAAGTTTTGATCACATTCAAAGCTAATAGCATTTCTAATTCAGCACTAACATAGACACCCTGTTATTTTTCTACTATCAGTTAAGGTATTCATTTTATTCAAAGACAAAACTAAGAAAGAAAATAGTAAACCTTTAAAATCTTAGTTTAAACACTTTCATTCTATTTACACACTTCAGGAAAATATGTGTCTATTCTTTAAAAATCCAATTTTTGCCTTGTAAAACCATGCAATAACAAGATATTATTTATTTTATAACATTTTTATGAACTAAATAAACACAGTTTAATCAGGCCATGTTTTGCAGTTTAGAAATTCCTATCTCTCCAAAGGTGCATCTAATTTAGAACTTGATTGGTATCAGGGTTTATGTTTTATCAACCTAACCCATTAGCAGCCATTACACAGAGTTATTCTCTAAGAGAAAAAAAATATTCTGACATCTGTTCTCAATCTGTTTTTCTATAATTTCCTTTTATGCCCCATGTAATTCATTAAGTTCATCTACAAAACATTACTGAGTCTATCTGCACTATAAATATATAAATTACTGAGTCTATCTGCACTTCCTACTATACAATCCCATGAAAGTAGAGGAAATGGTAGCCTACAACACAGTTCACTTAAGCCCCCTGCTATTTCTAGTGCATCTTTTGATTTAAGAAAACATCATTTTGAAAGTCAGAATTGTGACATACATGTCCTAATGTGACACACATTTAACCCCATATCTTAAGTGACCTTCATACTAACAAAGAGAGAAAAACATTTCCATGTCTTACCATGTCTGTTCCTTACCACTGCTGCAGTCTTAGGAGAGAATTTTTTTTTTTCAAAAAGTACATACCTTCTGAATGGCTTGAAAGAGTGATTTTAATATTTTAATTCACTTGTGCAAATAATCTCCAGAGTACAGAAGAGCAGTAAAAATGTCCCAGTAACCTAAAATCTTACATGTGTAGGATGAAAAGAACCTAGAGTGCAGTGTGTCCTTCTAAATGCACTTTCCACTTTCTTTTACAGACAGAAAAATTCTATATTTTAGCATTCTGGAGCTAGTTTCAAACCCTGTGATCTCTTCTGTTCCTTCTGCTTGCATTCAGCGATTGCTGTTCTAATTTAATTTGAGAGGAAAATACCTATTTACAGCTGACTTGCCCATAATGTATTCATCAAAGCAATACAAAGGTCATTCTTCCTGAAGAAAGATAAAGAATTCACTGTCAAAACCTGTCCTGCTAGCTCTCAAAAGTGCCATTGCTCTAAGAAAAGTGATATACTATCTGATGTTAGCTAACAATTGATGATTAATGTGAGGTCAAAGACTAGTGAAGGGGATTTACTAATATTTATAAACTTCAGTGAATGGAGCAAAAATCTGAGGGTATTTAGATTTACCCCAGCATTCTATCTTGCATGAAAGCTGCATTGTGGCTACCTTGAGGATTTTACCTCGTGTGAATTTCTGTGTGAGCTGCTGTAAATCTGAAACCAATGTCCAACTGCTAAAGGTTCTTTATGCTCTGAGCCTACATTGGCAATATATTTGTAAGTGAAAAGAAGATTAGTGGCTTTATGACTAAGATTTATGTTGGGAACAGAGAGTGACAGAGAAAAGCTTACTAAGGGAGGAAAGAGATACCTGCACAGGATAGACTGACTTAATTCTGTTGGAAAGAACCTCCAAAACTAGATGTTAGAGATTTTGGAAGATAGTAGAAGGAAAATAATAATGAAAAACAGCAGGAAATACAAGCACACAATATGTGAGACAAACTAAAAGAAGGCATCACCATTACATACTCCAAATCAGACAGTGGGCCTATTTTGTATTATTTCTTGAGAACAATTATTTCAATTTAATAATTGGGCTAAACTTCAAGAAGCCAGATAAAATCATAAGGTCCTTCTTGTCATTAATTCAATTAGTTAGTAGTATGACTTCTGTATGGAATAGATGTGAAATGCATAAGGGTGGAAAAACCCAGTCTTGAGAGCTTCCCTATAACAAAAAGTGGGTTTTTAAATAACATTAGAGGAATATTCTCTCTTAAAGAGAGAGAAAAATCCTGCATGTGGAATAGGGCTAAAAGAGTTTGTATTTCCACAGCAGGATACAAAGTTGCTGCAACAATTTCCCGCATGCTAGATTAAGTTAAAACAAGAACAAGAATCTATACAAAGAGTAACAAAGCCAAAACCAAACCCAAACTAGAGTTCAGAGAAAGAATTGACTGTCCTCCTGACAAAAAGATGCACACTTTTACCCATCAAGAAACAGATTTTATGGATTACATTTTCTTTTCCTTCAATATGCTAAGAAAATTTTAATATTTGCTTTGGGAAAAGTTTTAAATATCTCTACTATTGTCCACTGACCAATTTACCAGTTAACGTTTGTTAAGCATGGTTACAGTTCCCCAATTCTTTATCCCAGCACTGGCACTAAAGCAGGACAAAGTTCCCAGGAGGGAATCATTCCAAATTGTATCAGCTGGCAAAATGTCCTCAGGGAGCATCTGTCAGCTACAGGGAGCTGGCTCACCCTCTGGCAACAACTCCAGCATATTCCTCCAAATTTAAAATCTCTACCACATCCCCTTCCATGTGGGGAATTGAAAGAAGTCCTTATTCTTTTTATAATAGCTAAGAAAAAACTCAATATCTGCTGACCAAGATATTTTATAAAGTTTAATAATTCTCACAAAAATAACAAAACTACACTCACAATCAATTTCATACTCACTGTGTTTCACATATGCACAGTTTTTCAGTTGCAAAGTGTGACAGCAGAGAATTGACTTACAGGACCAAAAGCGTTGCTGTCAAAGCTGTGCCCATGGTGATCCCCTTCCACCCAAATATGACCGTGTGGAACTTTCACATACTTCTTTTTGTATCCAATGGTTCTAAGCAGAAATGGAAAAAATGGTTAGTTTAAAAGATTTTAAAAACAAACAAACAACTCCCTAAAAACCCAAAATCCAAAACATAAACAAAACCCCCCAAAACCAACAATGTCTTGTTAGGAAAAATTCACATATTTCTGGGTATGGAATTTGACCTTGCATACAACTCAGCATTAGCTTAAACTGCCTGCAATGAATTCCTTTGGACTTCAAGAGTGTTACTCAAGTCAAAATATATAAAAATTTTTGTATGAGCTGGTTGCATTATCAACTGTTTACTACATTGTTTTGTCAGAAATCACAACAAAAGAAAGGAAGAGACTTTTCAGTTAAATATAAATAACAGGTTATTAACTTCACTTCTGTAGTAACAAAATTTTGAACCATCATATTTTATCTCAGGTAAATACCAGTGAACATTCATATCTTGCAGTCATGTAATGAAAAAGTTTAAGACTGTTTTTCTTCATCAAAAATATACTGTTGTATCTGAACTGGCCTCAGATTCCTGCAATTATTTTGTCCTGGGGGTAGGATTTATTCAGCTGCCACAAGCTAAACAGGATAAACTTAGAAAAAACCTTTAAGAGAACACCAAGTGATGAAGAAAAATGACATTGATGCCATCCTCTACAGAAAATCATATTGCTGCAGCATGTCCCAGTATTACAAAATGACAAACTACAGATTAGTACTAAAGCTGAGGTGCAGAGGATGCAAAATTCCTGTATTTAGTTCCCCAAGTAGCTGTCATTTTCACAATGCCAGTCTGCCTTCTACCACACACTTCTGCTTTTTTCAGATGGGACCTGTTATTCTGCAATCATTCATGCAGTGATGTTGTTGTGCTTTAACCACAGACAGCAATTGTCATGCACACTGAATTATTACCAGGATAAAGTATTTACAGATGGGACTATGAATAGTGATACCTCTTATTTAGTTTTGAATAAACAAATCTGTCCATCTACAGAAACAGACTTTTGATCTAGCTTGTTGCCTCCAGCTGCTCATTGCTTTTCACTGTCTGGAAGATATGCCCTCAGAGCAGAAGGCAGAAGGAGCACGCTCTAAAACGAAAAAAAATTCAACTGGAGACAGAAAAGCATCTTCACCAGGAGATTAAGCTGGACTGTGCAACAGCACTAATCAGGGATATTCACAAATCAAAATGAAAAATATTGGGTTTGGGGAGGCTTGTTTTGGCTGGAGGGGAGGGTGAGTACGTTAAAAGGACGACCTAATCAATAACCTGGAGGCCATGAAATATTAGATGAATAAGGAATCCTCAAAAGTGCATTATATTAACTTTGACTATATTAATCAAATAAAAATAATAATTACTTTATTTGTAAGTCACAAAATCTGAGTAATCCTTTTTCAAACGGATTTTGGCAGCTAAAAGGATGAGCATTCCAGTACTATATTCTAATGGAATTCTACATGTACTTTCATTGAGCATATTTTTTGGCAGCTAAAAGGATGAGCATTCCAGTACTATATTCTAATGGAATTCTGCATGTACTTTCATTGAAAGCTGAAAAAATAATAGCCTATTTGCAGAAAAGAAAAAGACTGAGCTTCATTTTTTCCAGAACAGTTCCATATAACACATTATTCAAGACTGAATTCCTAAACCATTCAAAACAAAAATGCAAAACTGTCCTAGTTGGTAAATATATGATTTCCTGAATACAATGAGTACACTATAATAATTCAATTATGCTAAAAAAAGCCATTTATTACTATGCAAATCCTTTTTTTTTTCCAATAGATATGGCATACAGTTCAGACAATAAAATTATTTATGTTTTCAGATTTCATAATGCTCCATCTCATTGATAGTTTCTTTTACAAAGTATCATATACTTTACTAGTAAAATGTTTTTAAGTGTAGGTTGATAGTTGTTCATTAATTCAGCTGTTTGATTAGACACTTCAGAAAATTTTTAAATGGGTCTCTTCCATCAGTGATAAAGGCAAACAATAGCTAAAAAAAATATTTAATTTTCTCTTCCATTCGTCCTCCTGAATGCACAAGAGTATATTGTGATAAAGTTTTGTACGCTTACAGACTTCATGCACAAAACTAAATTCACTCAGAAGGGGAAAGGATTTGAAAGTTAATTCTACTGGCATGTTTACCTCACAAATGTCAGGAAAATAATATGGCAAAGGCCAGTCAGTGATTCAATTTCAGACCTGACACAATCTCTTATCCCTAAATAATCTCCTCCTTTATTATGATTGGGAAATCACTAAGAGGAAGGGAAAAAAAGTTTTGTAATAAGTACTTAGAAATAAAATTGGAGGAAAAAAATGGTCTGCATGGATAGGTCTTACAAAGGTTTTCAGAGACCCTGTGAAAATCTAAGGGTTTAACACAGGTGTTAAACAACTGTAGTAGAAGTGTGTTCTTTAAGGCCTAAGGCAAAAAGAGAAAAATTGCAGAGTGCATTAGCTATTATTGGTTCTTTTTATTATTTCTAAAACATGGAAAATACATATTTCTTTTCTACTCTTGAGATAAACATCATAAGCCAGAATATTTTTCTCCAATTATGCAAAAATAAACTCTCTTTTAGTGATTAAAGAGGAGTTATATACAAATTCTCATACTGAAAAAAGCAGATTATTGTATACAAGTAGTTTTTACTTAGAGGAAATAGAATTCAAATTTACAATGTTAATAAACATATTAAGGGAATAGGGGAGAAAAAAAGAAATGGAGAAGAAACAAAAGCAGCAGTTCTAATTGTCTACTTTAGTAGATAGGAGTGATACTTCATGAGTAAATACCTTAAACTCAGCAGTTAAATGTAAAACATTCTGCAATTTCATGTATTGGTTATATAAATCATCAAATTGAATTTTGCCCATGTGTAGGCTAAAAAAAAAAAAAGAAGATATATTGTAAAAAATAAGTGCCCTCATACCTGTGAAGGGAAGAAAGGCAAGAAAATCTATTTTCCTAGAGCAATTGCTTAAAAATCTTACTGCAGTATTGCATAGGGCAGTTATCTGGGAACTCTGTATTCTTTCTAGCAATACTATTGCACACACTGTCCTGTGGAACACTGGAATTGGAAAACAAACTTCTATTCGAGATTTTTACTGCATGCATTAATAACAAACTACAGCAAAGGCTCATGTGAGAGTGAGCTGGACCCTCTGTTTCTTGATATTGGTCTTAATTTTTAAAATAATTTCATTTTTGAGTTACTCCAGAATAGAGTAATGAAGTATTGCTGCAAACAAACCAGGCTACAGGCTTTAGAAAGCCATGTTTGGTTCATAATGGTAGGTTATTTTTAACTACTCTTGTAGAGACTATGTTAATATTTTTAAAATAAAAAAAACCACAAACTTCGTTTTCTTTCCTAAGAAGAGAATCCAAATTGATTCATAGTCAGAATTAGTCAATGTCCCTCTCTTCCATGAATCCTGCAGAAATTTTAATCTCTGACCAAAATTACAAGGAAAAGACCACATGTGTGTGTTGCAGTGGCAATATGGCTCCTGGTCTAAATGTACAAACTAGCATTTATTTGTTTCACTAGTTAAACAATGTAGCTGGGCATGCTGAAATAAAACTATTGTCCATCACTTTGTGCAATTGTACAAGGCCAATTTACTAACACAAGCATTTTTGAAAAGTGTTGACTCTATCCTTTTTCTTAGGAGAGCCTTGCAGACTGCTATCACATTTGGGGGTTTAGATCTGTGTAAATGAATAACAGTTGTAAGTGTAATGATCAATAGTTCAGTGAAAAATAAATACAATTCAAAGTGAAAAAATGCTTTAGAATGCTTCTAGAACTCTTCAACAATGGCTGAAAAACTAAAAGAAAATATCAATTTAAAAGCACTACTAGCTCATCAGGAATTTTACATAAATTCCTTGTGAGAGGTCTTTGCTACAAAGGAATTGCACTCAATAATATATTTTGAAAGCATTACAAACATCTATTTTTCTTTCTTAGTTGAGCATCCTTAGACTCATTTCTCTGACTCATTGCAACCATGACCTCTGTTAGCTCTCACACATGAAGTTTTTAATTAAATTTAGAAGATATCTGGATGAATTCTTAAGAGAAAAAATGCTGTAAGTAATAATTATCTTAGTATTTGTTAATTTCAAATCTAGTTCATTAGAATGAGTTATAATTACTGAACAATCTCTTGAACTTCATAAAGCCTCTACTAATGAAGAGTAGTCTTTCACTTTCTTAAATTTATTATCTCATAATAAAAACTAAAAAATATTTCACACCTCTTATTCTTCCCATTTAAATGGTTTGCTTCAGCAATAGTACAGGCAAAGACATCAAACCAACCAGATTTTGATATATAGAACGCAAACATATGTCAAAAACCATACTGGTGTGAGCAAAAAAATAATTTCAGGTTTTATGGAAGTCTTCGACACATTAGTAATAATCACCTGTGCTGCTGTTGCTCAAACTGTAGTTGAAGTCTCATTGGCTTAAGAACAGGGTCTACCAGAGCTGCAGTTTTCTTGTTCAGAGCATAATGGAATTGCATTTATCTTTTTAGACATTTTTACAGGAGTTGGTCTGAAATTCTGATTTACTTTTTTCTTACATATGAGGTACATTTTGAACCTTTGCAAAGTTGTTTTTTTTTTCTCCACAATTTAATAGCTAACAGATGTACTTATAGCTATCCTTGGCTGAGAAATAATTTCAATCTTGACAGTCAAAAATGAGCTCTATATGGTATTCTAACCACCTGCCCACAAGCAAGAAAAATCTGCTTTTTTAGGATGCGGCAGCAGTGCCAAAGCAAGCAACTTGGCTCAGTTAAGCTGGATGAGGAATGATTCCCTTCAGTTTGATTTGACCTTGAGAAATCCAAAGGTCTCAGCAATCTGCATATCTTTGGGTGTCAACAGGGAACAAACACTGTAGATAATGTCCTGTTGGCAGAGGAGATAAAACAAAAATACAAACCCTTGTAAAATAGGTAGTCTCTATCACACTTAAGAACAACTTTCTCCAAGCAACATGAATCGCTGTACATGTTTATTGGGTTTGTGTGGCCAGGTTTTGGTAGCATGAGGTCTACAGGTTCTGTGAGAAGCTGTCACAAGTTTCTTCCATGTCCAAAAAGGCCAATGCTGGCCAGCTCCAAGATGGACCCACTGCTGGCCATGGCCAAGCCCCTCTGCAGTAGTGATAGGGCCTGTGGGATAATGGAGTAAAGGGGGAAAAGTTGTTGTACAATGGTAATTTCACCAAGAGAGTGATATTATATTTTAGATCTGCACACACCAGGGGTTAGTGATGAAGGAGGAGGAGGTGGTCCAGATACAAGAGCATAAATTCTCTTTCAGATCCTGATGCAGACCATGATGAGTCAGGCTGTGCCTCTGCAGCCCATGGAGGTCCATGGTGGAGCAGAGTTCCACTTGCAGCCCACAGAGGACCCCAAAATGGATCAAGCAGATGCTTGACGGACACTTTGACCCCAAGGGAAGCCCACTCTGGAGCAGGGTCCTGGCAGTCATGTGGCCCCATGGAGAGAGGAGTCCATGCTGGAGTAGGTCTCCCTGCAGGACTTGTTACCCCACAGAGGACCTGCACTAGAGCAGTCTGCTCCTGAAGGACTGAATGGAAGGGACCCATGCTGGTGTTCATGAACTGCAAAGTGTGAGGAGGAGTCACATTGGAAAAGTTCATGTTGGGGACTGTCCCATCAGAGAAACACCAAGATCAAGCAGAAGAGTGTGAGGAATCCTCTCCCTGAGGGGTAAGGAGCAGATGTGATGAAATGATCACAACACCCATTCCATGTTGCCTTGCACCACTGCAAGGGAAGAGGGAGAAAAAATGGAAAGTAAAATTGAGTCAAGGAAGAAGGGAATGATGGAAGAAGGTGTTTTAAAGATTTGGGTTTATTTCTCATTATCCTACCTTGATTTGCTTGGTAATAAAATACACTCATTTCCCCTGAAATTAGTGTATGCTGAGTTCATTTTGCCCAAGATGGTAATTGGTGACTGATCTCTGCTTGCCCTTATCCTCACCCCCAGGACTTTTGTTCCACTTTTTCTCTCATGTCTGAGGAGGAGAGTGATAAACAGCTTTGGTGGGTACCTGGCATTCAGCCAGCTTCAACACACCATAATGTGGAACTTTTTCCACATACATCCATCTTAATCAAATCCACAGAATGAACAAATGCTAAGATATTCAATTTCAAGTGACACCCAGATCCCAAAACATGAACCTTACTGCAATATAACATGTAAGTTATATTAGTATCACTGCAGGAATCTTACACATGACACTAAACACCTTCCAGCTCCTAAGAAATCTCCTTTTTCACTTCCAACACACACATACAGCCATCTGTGCCTTCCTACTTTAACTCTTCCCTTACACATACATAAAGATATAAAGGCAGTGTTATATATGTGAAGCAACTAATTTTTTTTTCTGAAGGACACCTACAGACTATGCATGAGAGTAAGCAAATGGATTAGGGAATATTCTTCAGCTGTGTGCAGCTATTAGCTTTTGCCTCAGAGCTGAAATGTTTTCCATATAACCTACAGATCCACCAGCTTTTGACAGGCCTGACTATAAAAAATGCATCCAAACTCAGAAAGTGCTGGAGGATTCTTAATGCTTCAAGTATTGCTTCATAAGTATTGCCAGACCTGCTATATTGAGAAGGAAACCCACAATGGAAGATGCGTAAATGACAGAGATGATACAATCTGAAACAAAATAATCCACCCAGTGATATTAGGAATAGCCATTATGGAGGCAGTGATTCCCTCTGCCTACAATTGGGTAATTTTTTGATTATATAAAGTCTGTTATACTTTTTGCCATCAAATATTTTGGAGTCTCAGGAAAAATGAACACTAATTTACTGGTTTCCTCATTTGGAACAGAATTATGATTACAAAAACACCCCTTTACACAAAGCAGTTAAAGCAAGTTGAACTACAAATGCTATCTCTTTTTTCTCAGCTAAAGCATTCCTACCACAGTGCACCAGTGCAGGTTCCTGTATCTCAACAGTGCTACAAATAAGTAGAAATCTGATATGGAAAGTACAGGAGATGTTGTAGTTCTGCTTCATTAATTAGATAATTTCACACAAAGCATGTCATTCTTAAAAAAATAGTGATTTACCCATTACTTGCTTCACCAGCATCAGCATAATGCAGTTAACAACTTTTAAAACGCATGATATTCAGGAAAATTACTGGATTTGTGCATATTTATCTAAAATAATAATATGATTGAAAGGACAAAGAATAAGCCAGTTCATCTACTAGAGAGATTAGACTCGTTTCAAGCCTTGTTAACACCTCATTTGTATGAGAGGACAATGTAACAAGAAAGAGACTAGAAATAATTATAAGAGTGAAAAGATATGAGATCATTGATTGTGAGATTCACAAAATTCATTATATCATTGGTATGAGCAAAAGTATCTTTCATAGATCAATTTACCAGAAAAGGACACTAATCATACTTCTGAATCCAGATATGTTTGCCCAAAATATACCCAAGACTTAGAAGGACAAATTTATGTCTCTTAACTCCCTTAATATCACACCATTTCCCAGATAATTGCTCCAGTTTATGTTCAAGGCATATGTCAATGCAATTAATTTTCCTGTTGTTTCTTTCTTTCTTCTTTCCTGAATTTTCAAAATATCCTCAAAATACTCTTATGCTTTTTAATGAGGAAGCAGCTATGGAGCTGCTGCTGCTGTTCTGTATGACCAATGCACATGATAAAATAAATTCTTTATCTCAATGCTCTTTACCTTCATATATCTCTTTCTGGAGAAGATTTTCATGATTTCTGCCATTCACTAAGAATATTTCCCAAAGCTATAATTTAATTTGATCTTGGATAATGATATGAGTTGATAGCATTTCTAGAATTTATTTTCCTCTGCTTTAAAGATACAGTATATACCTAGGGCCTAGGTTTTGCCCCTCTTAATACTTTTACCAATATGTAGGTGTTTGCATCACAAAGGTCTGTTACCCTGGTGCTGGCAAGCATTCTGTAAGCTGATTCAAAAAAACTACAGCTGACAGAAGCTCTTTTCTATGTCTTATGAACTGTAGAGTTCTAGAGGTAGTGCTTACCAGCAATGCCAGGGGATCTGGATTTTAAGGAAATAATTTCTCCTTGGGCAAAATTTCTTTTCATTCATTTGCAGTCACTTTTTATGATTCCCATTTCCAGCCTCACATTGCTTTCTGTATTTTTTTTCAATTCATACTACCTCCCTTCAGGAACTGTAAAAGGCCACTGCACATCCCCATGCACATAACACTCAGCAGCACAGGAATTTCCCTCTGTTCCTGAGAGTTTTGTTTACCTAGTCAGGAGGCATGAAGCATTTAATATTGTTTGTCCCAGCAAAGCAGAACTAATTTGCTCCCACTGCTAAGAAAGATCAACTAACAGTAGTTTCCCTCTCAGAGACAACTTTATCATTTCTCCTGTAACATCCGTGAATAGTTTTGTACTTGGGCCTTCTACCCTATACCCTTTATATTGTTTGCCCCTTTCTTTTCCCTTTCATCTGTTCTAGATGATCCTTTATGATCCTTTCCACAGCAGATCTCCTCAACCCATTCAGGAAAATACAATTTTGTTGAATTTTAATGAAGCTATGGATGACTACTGCAAACCTGTTTTTGAAATAATAGAGGTAAGTCCAGAATCAGGGTTGGGTTTGGGGTGTTTTGTCTAGTTTTACTTTTTTTGGTGGGGGAGGGTTGTTTTTGGTTGGTTCATTGGTTGGTTGGTTGGTTTTGGGTTTGGTTTTGTTTTGTTTGGGCTTTTTCCCCAGATTAATTAAATCTAAAGCAAAATACTGCAAAGGTGGTACTGTGGAAAATCTGTTCAAGGACCATATTCTTTACAAGGTCCATCTATAACTTACATTACTATCTCAAACAATACTGAGAGCATTATTATTTAAAATGAGTATTAGAAAATTCTATATTTAAAGTCAATATGTATTTCTCAATTTATTCAACAGTGGACACTATCTAAAGATAACTGCATATACTAGATGTATGGCAATAGAAATTACTACACCCTTTTACACAAATCTGTCACTGCCATTTGGAATAATGAAACTACTTCATTTTTTTGCTCACCATATTCTCTTAATCAGAAGAACTATAATTATTTTCAGGATAAAATTTGTAACAAATACAAAACAGTAATTTTGTGTTGAAAAACAGAGCAATCCTTATCAGTTGCATAACTTTCATTTAGATGGCTAACCAGCTTATTGATTCAGGAGAAAGATAACATAAAATATCTCATTTTTCTCTACAAATCTTTCACTTGTGAATCTGTCTCATTCCAGCACTATGCCCTTTAAAGTTAAGATTATGAAAATTATTCACTTTGATACTTTTGATAAAAATCCCATTAACCACATAAGTGTATAATTTCATTACCTTCTCACATTTCTCTACTGGATTATATTGATAATTAACATAACAGGTTTTTGCTAATATCATTAGCAGATATTAACAGTATCATATTAAATCATATATTAGATGGGAATAATTTGTTAGATTCATTATCATTAGCTTCATTATTTTACCAAGGTAAAAATTTACTAGCTATTCTAGGTAATCTAAGTGAATTACCAAACCCTGACATCATTGTCAAATTGGAAACTATACCTGAAGTAACAGGAGGACACATACAGCCCAAGGAGGTATTGCAATAAAAAATATTAATTCCTGCACCCTACACCCTCTTTTTATTAATACTGAATTACCTGAGAACATTTTAGTTTTAGGCACATTTTAAGGAATCAAAGACAATGGTTTTGAAGCGAATTTCAAATGTTAAGGTTTAACTAAGATGAAAATTTCACCTGATATATAACAGTTTCTATTTTCTCTCTTTCTTCAACACATGTAGAAATGCTCCTCTCAGTAATGCCTTTGCCAGCCTAAGAAAAGCGATGATCAAACTTTTTTCCAGATTTTAAGTTGTGGATTTTAAAATTTGACTCAGCAGCAAAACTCTAGCCTACAGAATCTGCAATTATTAAACACAGCTCTCTACAAAATTCTTCCTCTTCGAACTCACTTCTTCTACTCACCCAAATCCTCTCCCTTAGCAGTTCTCCTGCCACTACTTTTGTGACAGAAACTATCACGGGAGAGGCTGCAGGCTGACCTTTGGTTACCTACTCTGTGGTTATTTACTCAGCCTTTGCTGGCCAGGCCAGTCTTCCAACAAACAGGCTCTGTGAGAGGAGGAAGAGGTGCACAGGAGCAGAGGAGAAAACAAAAAATTTTAAAATTCTTTGTATCCCAGAGGAGAAAATCACAGATTCTACTACCTCGGACAACCCTGTTGGCCTGTTCCTCTCCTAAGGAAATTCTGAATGAGGAATTTCCTCTTATTTTCAAAAAGTGGTGACAGAGATGGTCATAGCAGCCTTGCCTCCTCATCACTGTTACAGCTTACTGGGCTAAGCTCTTGAAGACCTGTGACTGCTAAAGGAGTCTGGCAATATCTCTGCTAGGTCCAATGGTTAGAAATAATTCCCCATTCACACACCTCTCACAAAGGAGCTTTATTGCCTAGGACAAACCAAAGGTATTAAAATTTTCTAATCTGCTTTAGGCAGCCTGTGCAAAATGAGGAACCCTTAGTATAATAAGTGTTTTAAAGGTGTGGGTTTTTTGGGGTTTGTTTTGTTTGGTTTGGTTTGTTTATTTGTTTTGTTTTGTTTTTAATTTATGGAAGGGGGAGAGCTGTTATTCTTTTTACAATGGAAGCCTGAAACTTCACCTCTCCTTCTATTTATGTTTGTTAGGGAATAATATTTAAAAATGTCTTTTATTACTTTTCCTTTAGAAGTGTACTTTCTTTTTTAAAGAGCACTATTATCAAAAAGATAATTGAGAAGTTTACAAGTAAGTAGTAAAAAATATTAACCATGTATGGATAAGTGAATTACTATTTTTATGATATAAGTTATGATTATGAATTTAAAAACTCAAAAATATTTCAATTCAGTAAAAAATCCTAAAAAGTAATAGGTTTCATATGTCTTCTGTTAAAAGATATGAGCATATATATGTAGAAGACTGCAGATACCTACTTTTGAACTGGTGGTAGTCTTTCAGACTGAACTTTCAAATTACAGAAATAAACAATTGCAATTTGAAGTAAGCAGCAAAAAAAATCTTTTTTGTGTTATTAGATGCAAATCTACACATAGATGCTATTTTTTCTTGGTGTATAAGATAATGTTATGGGATATCCAAAAATCATTAGTCATCATTAATCTTTTATGCAGATTATAAGAAATGCCTTATTTCTATGTCTGAGCAGCAGTCCATGCAGGCCAATAGTCTGTCTCAAGACAACTGGAAAAGCAGACAGTGCCCAGGTAAAACACATTAGCTTGACTACTCTCCACGAGCATCGGGATTTAATCTATGTTGGATTGTACATTGCTGTCCATTTGTTTCAGTATCTGCTTACTGATCTGTTATACTGCTGCCTTCAAAGCATCCTGGGGCAACAAATTCCAGAAGTTAACTATCTGCTGCACAAAGTCTTTCTTCTGTCTTTTATAGACCCATCTCCCACGTAAAATGCCTCTGCTTCTGTACTGCAGGATTTGATGAATAGTTCAGCTGGTCCATCAGCATTGTTTTTGTTGTTTTTAACCTCTTTCTATGTCCATCTTTAAAATCATGTCTCAAGAAGGAAGAACTGACTGCATCATTTAGGGGTATTATACTCCTACACTGTTAAGGCAGCTCTATATTTTGAATATTTTCTTAGTTATTCAGCTTTGGAATTACACATTTAGATCAGCAGAAATCTAATAAAGAGAAACCCTTAATTTAGGAAAAGTCTAATACTTTTCAGAGCAGCCTTCTGTTTGCCACATGAGCTCACGTATAAACATTTTTTTCTGGAAGAGCTCAGTTACATGCAGCCCAGTGCTGGGAAATAGTAAAGAAAATGCTTCATGGAGCCTAAAAAGATTTATATAGGTGATCTTTGCTCTTAGGAGTAGATGTTAATACCAGTTTTCTTTTTTCTCAAACCAATGAAATTTCATATTGTTTTGTAAAAATGAAAAGCTGGCAAAGCAGTAAAGTTTTCAAACCAAAGATCATCAAAAAGATAATCTGAATTACCTGCAAAATAAAAGGGCATTGCCCTCATTAATACTTCCACTGCATTCAATAACCTCACATCACTGAGTCAATTGGTATTTCATTAAATTGCTGTATTTCTCACATTCTCCTTCTCAAATACGTTTTCCCATTTAATGTTACTGAACCAAGAAAATATTCATTCAATACTAATTCTTGAAAAAGCCCTCAGAATTATTCTTTGATCATTTTAAATATCAAGAGAAAATCTAATTCTGCATCTGGCCGTAACAGTAACTTCCTTGTCATTCCCTCATGTTAGCAGGAATACAAGTATGCTGAACAGTCTACTGAGTCTTGTAGTGTTAAGAAATACTTGTCAAGAAGAGAATTTTTGTATTTCTTCTTTTAAGACACAAAGTTCTACAAAGGAAGCATTTCTGACTTTGCTTTACAATCTTACATCATGAGACTGGGAAAAAATAGATATTTTTGTATAGCAACAGAAAATCCCAGCATGCTGGTATTTCTAGAAAGAAAAGTGTTATCAGCATGATCAGATGGTGCTAAATAAGTGAGAGTACAATGATAGGAAGCCTCCTAGTCAAAATAGTCTGAGACAGACATAAACTCCAAATTCTTATTTATAAACAACAGAAAAGAAGAAAAATACCATTAAGTAAAAAATATTTCTACTAATGATGGCCAGAAAAAAAATCTGTAAATTTAGGATCGAAACACAACAAAGTATATGTTGCTAAATGTATTTTGAAATAACGAATATCAGGCTCCACCTGCTTTAGCAAAGTGATAGACTCAGTAATTCAGCCAAAAGCTGAATCTGAGGTGTGAGAAAGAAGAAAAAAATTATAAACATGAAATGTATCACTACTTGAATATTACTCTGAAAATTTTCATTGCCTTTTGTCAGTATACATTTTAAAGCTGAAATTTTACAGGTATCATGAAAAGCAAAAGGATCAAGAATAAGACTTCAGTCTAATGCTTTACAGAATTAAACTACTTAAAGATTAAAACTTCAATTCCAGACAATTAAATCAGTTTTCAAAGGCTGGTGACTTAAATAAGCAGAAATTGTTTGCATGTTTTCACAGAACTTTGCAATGTTGTCCTAACCAAAACAAAGCTCCTCACACGCTTGTCATTTTGTTCTTGAAAGAACATGCTCTAGCTATATATAACTTCCTCATACAAGGCTTTACTACCCATATAGAGAAGTCAGTAAAAGGCAGAGATTTAGCATGACTATCCACATTTATTAGAATAATTTGTAATGAAGAATAATAGGTTTGTGGAGGCCGTTCAACAAAACTCAGATTTTCTAAGTGACAGACAGGACCCTATCTTCATTATTTGACCACTTGTGTGACTTTATTTGTAAGGATTGGTTTTACCTGCAAGTTTTGTCTTGATTTTTTTCCCAGCAATCATGGCTACTCTAGTATATTAAGAGAAAATAATTTGTGTGCATTGTTCTAATAACTTAGGCATACACAACCTGGTCGCATCTCCTCATGTTTGTTCTTCAGTGCTAGAAAAAAAAACAACAATTTTTCTGAACCAGGGGCAACGGGCCACAAAGAGAAAAGCAACAATTCTGATATTAGCATGTTTCTGCCGGCTTCTTCCTTCAAGTCCATAGATGAGTAGATTTGCAAGGGTTTTCCCCACAGGAATAAAGGTACATCATGACAGAAAAAAAGATAGGAATAACATAACATTGTTTTGGTGCCACACATGCCAAGTCAGTCACAACTACCAGCAGCAAGAGCTGCTAGCTCAGATGTTGGACCTTGCTCACCTCTTCAGTGGCCAGACAGAGATGCATTGTGGCCACTGGGAGTGTGTCTGTGTGAAGGATGAAGTGCTGGCATTTAGCAGAGAAGCCATCAAAGGTCTGCATATTTCACTGGCATGTAGAGCTGGGCTGAAGAGACTCCCACTGCAGTTCCATGCTTTAAAACACACATACTTTCCAACTGTGCAAGGGGAGCCAAGGGATCCAACTTTCCCTGCCTTTCTTTCAGATGAGCTGCTCCAGCACAATTCCCTATCAGTCATAATCTGTCACTTCTGCTGAGCTTTAAGATTGTAATTAATTCCTCATGCCCAGCTATGCAAGGAAGCGGTACTGCATAATCCTCAGCAAGTTGTTCTCTCTGTCATAGCAGAGAATCTTTACAGCAGAAAGAGGAATAATCTGACAGACATGTGACAGCTCAAAAGACCCTTCAAACATTTGATTCAAAGCAAAAAACTCACACATTAATTTCTTGAGAGGATGCCTTTAGAGCTCTATTATATTTCACCAGGCCTTGAGAGAGAGCAAGTAGGGAAATGTTGTATAGGAAAGCAAGAGTCATTGCCAGGCAATTCCCAGCTCTTCCCATCCAATGAATTAGTTAACATCTAGTTTAGAACAGGGACAATCATACTTTGTTATATCCTATTGGCAAAATCCTAAGACATAAAAGCACAATATGTGCTTTTCTCCATTGCACAAGCAGTTCATTTTTCAACTTTTGAGCTGATAAGTTACAACAAGTACCTCAGTATGGAAAGTCAGTAGAAAGCAATAACCAGCAAAACAGCTGGTAGATCTGAAATAACCCTCAAATCTAAAAATCTGCCTGTGGAAATACTACAGCGCTTGCTGCACTAAGAAAAAGTATTAGCAGCATCCAAACTACCAGCAGAGACACTGAGAAGGAAGAAGAAAGCAGGATTTCTAACCCAGTCTTGCACACTGCCAGCACTAAGCAACTTCCCAGTTATATCAATAACAGCTTAAAGACAGCTATGAGGCAACCTGAAAATAAAAAAGACTAGATTCACAGTAGTCAAAATGGTAACTTCTATTTCAGACTTTTGTAGTTTGGTTTTTTTTTGTTTTGTTTTTTGGGGTTTTTTTTGGTTTGGGTTTTTTTTTTTTTTTCCCTGTTCTTTTTCTTATATTTCTACAGGCCTTTATACTGCCTTTTATACACTTCCCCCTCCCCTTATGCTTCCTCAAGGGAAAGGCTGATATATATTAGACCAGTTCCACAACTTTTCTCAACAACCCTAAGAACTAGAAACAGCCCTAAGAACCCAAGCAACACCTGACAGATGCACCTAGCAAGGGTTGATTGGTCTGTCCAATAAATTCTTGGTGTCCTTCCTGATTGAACACACCATGAAACCTTCAGCACTGATTCACTGTGATACAGCCCTTCTGTAGATCTGGACTCTTAAGTTTCCCAGGGGGGTGGTGGATTCACTGTCCCTTCAAGTGTTTAAAGAAAGATTGGATGTGGCACCTAATGCCATGGTTTAGTTGATAAAGTGGTGTAAGGTCATAGGTTGGACTTGATGATCTCAAATGTCTTTCCAGCCTTGTTAATTCTGTGATTCTGTGATCTCTACTCTCCTCATAGGATCCCATTTACTCACAACAGCCAGCAAGATTCCTCCACACCTCTGAGATGCAGCCATTTCATAAATTGGGTTGCAAAGTGTAGCTTTTTGAAAAGCACATTAACGCATATCCTTTATGTGCAAATTCCTCTGTCAACACAGCTCTGCTGTGGTCCATACTTGCTTCTCAAGAATGACAACCTTTGTGATAAAAAATAACCTCTGGGAGCACATTAATACAAGCACCAATCCAGTAAAAGGTAGGTGATAAGGCACTTAATTGGTGAAAGTATCAGATTTTTCAGGCTGAAGATATAAGGAAAATTAATACCTTTTTTTCTATGCAGGAAACTACAACTCCAGACTTACTTGATAATCCCGTGGTTAGAGATAATTAGGAAACAATATGTATGTGTGAAAAATACATATACCATAAATAGACTTCAAATACAAAAACATGGATAGCAACTTTTGAACACACTGAAAAAATCATGAAAACACTATTAAACATCTGGAATGGGTAAATTAAAGCAATAATGACCAGTAAAGGAGCCTTTCCTGCCTCCATAACATTAGCATTAGCATTTATTACCACTGCTATATCACACCAAAAAAAAAGAATGCACAAAAGCTAAGGAAGATAGACAGCAGGAAATAAAACTAAATACTTTAGAGTGAAACCAATCTCCAGCTTAATTGTAAGAGTCAGGATATTTTATAGACAGGTCAGTAATAGGAATGGACAAGTACATAATGTTCTGATGTACAGACCATTTGTATTCAGTTGATATGCAGCTGATACAAGAGGTACAATTACAATTCTCAGTTTTCTGTAGATTTCCATGACACCAAGTTTTCTTAATGCAATGAATCACTTCAGTCTCATATTTCAATTTAAAGCATTTATGGCAATTATGAAACTCAGTGCTCAGTCTGAGAGAATGTGAGAGTTTGACTGCTGCATGTTTGAAGGATGAATCATATAAAAGATTCCAGTCTCTATTCAGAAAATACAACATATGGAATGAATACTAAACATTACTTTATCTTTCCAAAAATGTGGAATTAAAATAATAGGAAAATAATTTGTTTCATAACAACCAGGGAGTACTTGGGAACTATTTACCACCACTCCTTATAAGACAGCAAGCAAGCAAACAAGCAAGCTATTTTCTGATATACTGCCTTTACAGGTGGGAGTCCCAACAGGGGCATTCCTGTGAACCATGGTGCTATTACATCACAGGGCTTGAATCTTGTACAATAAAATACCTTCCTTGAAAAGCTAGATATCTAAGAATAAAGAACTTTCTAATTTAAAAATCATATAATGAATTGAGTTGGAAGGAACTTTAAAGATCATCTAGCTCCAATACCCCTGCCATGGTGTCACTGGTTCAAATTTCTCCTGAGTTTTAAAATTTAAATTTCACCTATAGATCAGAAAATATTTTTGGATATTTTTTTCTCCCCAACAAAGCTACTGCCATGGTATGTACTCAATCAAATTTCTTATCAGGTAACAAAATCAGAACAAGCACAAAGTCTAAAACATTGTCCAGATTGTTGTCTTATCTTCAGGGCACTAATTGTCATGCAATATGGGGTATAAAAATTAAACTAGATAGCAATTACTCCATCTATTGAAAAAATACCTAATGATTTAAACACACCAACATAAAGAAACTCAATTTTATAGACCATATAGTTCCTTCTTCTCATACATTGCATATCAAATACTTTCTTATTATATGATATGCTTTTGTAGAAATTACACCTTAGAAGGATGCAATGTGGCACAGTTATTGTTGCCATGGGAACAATAATATTAAATTTTGTGAGTTTTGCACACATGTTCTCAGATATAATGCTGCTTTCATGTACTGTTTAGTAATAAATTTCCTCTTTCCCCACTTCAATGCACTACGTTCTTACAAGAGGTAGACTGCCCTCCCAGTTGAATTTTTGCCCTTTTTAAAGTAAGCAGTTCTACTGTCAACTTCAGTAGGGGGGGCATCATTTCATTCCAGACCTCTGCTCCAAATGCATTTCCTTAGGAATATGCCCTGAAGATATGATTCTGGTTTCACTTATGCAGAACAAAAAAGGAGAGAGAGAGAGAGAGAGAGAGAGACAGAAAAAGCATGAATGCAAGAAAGCAAGACAAAACAAGAAAGCAAGACAAAGTCACAAAGCAAGAAATCAAGAAAACAAGCAAGTCTTCTGTTCCATGTCAGATTTAAATGCTTTATATGATTTCTTTGGCAATTTTCTCATCATTCAGCTTAACAGTATAAATCCAAATGTAATATAATCAGAACAGTTCTTATGTCTCAAGAACTAACCGGTGTGGTTTCTGTCAATGACCTCTTGTCTGTTCTTTTTAAAAATGAAGTCAAACATTTATTACAGCCCTAATCGTAAATTCAGATATGCTGGGATAGCTGGGCCTATCTAGAGGAAACAGTGTCCAAAGAGGAAGCATTTATGGCAATATTTTGACATCAAAATTTGTGGGCCTCTCTGCTTTACTCTGCCATTTACAAACTCTGACATGGCATTTCTGTACCTGAGCATTTTAAGGGGCTTAGTCATCTTCCAGTTACCTGTAAGAGCTGTACAAATGGAGATGTAGCTGTAGCTTCATGAAGGCCCACTCAGCTCAGAAATTATCTAGCCCTACAAATGTGTGTGTGCGTGTGTATATTTCTACACAGGAACTCCTGTGTGATGCACAGGAACCATGTATTCCTTGGCTAGCCCAGTACCCAGCTAACAGAAATTCCCAACATAGTAAGTAATAAGACAGAGGTTTCAGATTTTGGTACACAGTTTTTAAAAACAGTGACTTTTACCATGAATTAATAAAAGTATTTATTTTGTAAATTCCTTTGACTGACTCTTAGAAAACTGAACTCTGCTCACTCCACAGTCAGCAGAAGTTCCAGATATTCATCATCTTTGAAAGCTGAAGACTATGTCACTCTCCAAATGTCAGGTTTCTTTTCCATTTATTTGGTATTTATATATATTTTAAACAGAGGAAGATGAGTGATGGGGTTAAATAAATGGATAAATGTGAATGATAAAACTCCTACTCCCTCAGATTTATCTGACATTCTTAAGAGATAGTATTTCAGTAAACATCCTACTAGAATACCAGTGTGCCTGCATAACACATAGTAAAACGCCTCAGTTTACCTTGGGTGGTAAACTGTTTGGTGAAATCTTCAACAAACAATTAAGTAGCATCTTGCAAAAGTGATATATTTTTATGGTTTTGGAACAATGAGTGAAATGCATACAGTACAAAATTAAAAGTAAACTAAAGTGGTTTCAAAGAAATAACTTTATATATGACATTGATTTTTTTCTTCCATAATGTTTATAATGCATAAAGTCTTTAAGAAAACAAAACATAGATTAGAAATACTGAAATGCTAAAAATGCTAAAAAAAAAAACTGGCTATACAATCTATAATGAAAGCCAACTCTTTTTAAACTTTGTTGCTCCTGACAATAAAAATCTCTCCAGCTTCAAATATCCACCCCTTTCATACATAACTCACTACCATTAAAGCTGCTTGAAGAGAGCAGGGAAAAACATCGATGGTTCAAAAAAGCTGACAAGACTACATTATTTAACATATGTCATGTGGGTATTTTAAAATCTCAGTGTCTGTGGTTTTTTACTGTACACTCAATATCATGGTCACACACAGATCTCATCTTCTGTTGCCTTTATTGGAAGGGAGGTTTTGTTCTACAGCAGGAAGATCTGGGTTCCTAAACCAGTATATGAACCAATGGGTTGAAGGCCATAGTAAAGCCTTTAATAAAAATACATGTTAGCATAATTTGTTTTGAATAAGAAAGTTTTTTCACAATTAGAATGTCAACGTTTAATTGTGTAATATTGCTTATACAACCCTTAGAAATTCTGCATGTATTCAGACTACTGTTTTCTGCAGTTTGCTATGAGAAAGTGCACTGGTAATATCTGTCTGCATTCAAGATTTTTCAAAATAATGACCTCCTCGGAATTTATATCTAGTCTTGGAAACTGGTAGATAAGAGGTGAAGTCTGGCTGCAGATGTATGTCTCTGCTGATACAATTTAATCTATTACAGCCCAACTCATCTTGACACATTGCACCTATATGTATACATATATCTTCAGCACATGCCTGACTCTTCCTAAACATTATCACAATTCATATTTTGGTTATAACTCACTAAAATGTGAATATTATATATTAGGCATATATAAAATATATATTAACAAATTTATTTTCATTGCACCATGGTGTTTGATGTGCATTTTATTTAATCAAAATCTCTAATAAATATTTTTTTTAATTTTCTTCAATATTTTTTCAGTGCTATTTCCTTCATTTTGTTCATTGTATTAGTAGCAGCATCAATTGCTGATGATTGATCCAGTAGATCAAACACCAACAGAATCTTTTTCCATTGCTGTGTGTTTGATAAAGATCATAGCATTACATATTTTTTTAAGCATTTATGTGAATGTTCTCAAAAAAATCCCTTTAATTATTGCAAATATCATTTTAGGTAACATCTTAGAAGAAGGGTCATCACACTCAAAATAATTTGATTCCACTGTGATTCTTGTTTTCCAAGATGTTAAAAGCAGCAATCAAGACTTGAGTCCCATTGTTAGATACTGTATAAAACCCATTAATTTGGATTCCACTTAGCTAAATTTAAAAGTTACAAATCTATTTTAAATTCATTACTATCAAAGGAGACACATTCAGATGCATTATCATTCATTGCATCTATCTTAGCAATCTATTTTATGCAATATAATTTTGCATATCAAAAGTAGGAGGTAGACTAGTGATTTTTAGAAGAAACACTCAGTGGGAAAGGCAATTGGAACAAGAAATTCGAAGTCCTCAATCCATGGCTGTGACAGTAACACAGTAAAAAGCATACTCCGGTTACTCAACAGTCATTGTATTTACACTGCACAGTAAGCTAGCTATGATTTTTTGTTCGCAGGGCAGACAGAAGGCTGATGATCTCAATACTTTATTAGCCTCACCATTCACAAAAAAGAATTCATGATCAAACACTTAAGTAAAAGAATTTTAATGATGGGCTAGGATCACAAAGCAGAATAAAGAGGGAATGTGCTATATATGATAGACTCTGATTGTATGCAAGAATGTTAAATAGTAAGGAACTGAACAACATTTCTGCAATCATTTTGCAGTAAAGATTTCAGCATTAGACTTAATCAAAAACAAAATATAAGAGAATGTTTATGAAAAAGAAAGACAAGTACACATGAGAGATGTAATACAGAGATGTATTAAGAGATGTGTTTTATATAAAACGTGAAGGAAAGGAACAATTCATTTGATCTTCTATCAGTTGCTGAGGACCAGCTAGAGTACCACAACTTAAGAAAAAGTGAAATCTAATGGAGACAATCCAGGTTAGAGCAAAGAAGGGATATTCTAAAGAAGATGTAGATCTCAGTGCAGGTAAAACAATGCTTCTGGGAAAAGTTAAATAAAGCCATGTCCTAATTTTATGCACACAGGGATGGGCTCTGATCTAATTGTTACCACACAGTAAAGGTATAATTGGGAAAATTATTGCCAGTTTGAACAAAGGTTAGCTTAATGTCTATTAGCAGTCAAATCCATTGTCATTTATAGTAAAGAATGTCAGAAAAAAAAATCCCAGAAACCGCCCTTTTGTTATTGTAAAAAACTGTGATGCGTCTCATCTTGAATATTGTCTGCACCTTTGGATTACTGTGACTGAGCTGCAGGGCCTTGCACTTGGCCTTTGGAGCTTCATGAGGTTTGCACAGACCCCCCCATGAATCCTGTGCAGGTCCCTCTGGGTGCCAGCCCTTCTCCCCAGCATGTTGACCACAGCACACAGCTTGGTGTCACCAGCAAACCTGCTCAGGGGCACTGGATGCCACTGTCCATGGCACTGACAAAGATGTGACACAGCACGCCCAGTGATTTGATGATACAGATTTCAAGAGGCTTGAAACACGATCAAACCCATGGAGGAAAAGTCTAGTGAAAAGTTTATTCAAAGATATCTTCAGCCCCAAGTTGGGATGCTGCTCAAAGCCAGGATGATATCATGAAAAAGTGTCCCTATGCACCTGCCTTCCTTTCAAATTCCCCTCTGAAGAAGCAGGGTTATTCTGGGAAAAATAAGATCTGTCAGGAAAAATGGAAAGCCTTTATATTTTCTTACTCCTGGAAAAACTAGACTAAGTGCAAGAAGCAGCTCATATAAAATATAATGCTGTATGAAATTCTTTAGAAGGAACAATGATAAATTTTTTCAATAACTTTGGACACAAAAGAAAATAATTGCTTAATTTACACTAACATAATTTACTATTATGAATTACTATGAAAAATATTCTGGCTACATAGATAGCAAAGCACTAGAATTGTATTTCTGTGGAGGTTGTAGAATAACTTTCTGCAAGATTTAAAAGAATAAGACAGACAAACATTTGTTAGAATACATTTAATCTTTCTTCTTTGCCAGAGAACTGACTAGCCCATTCTTCCAGCTTCATTTGCATTTTATGGCTACAATTTCCAAAAGAAGAGATGAAAAATGAAAATGTAATTCAATAAAAAGTGAACCCTTAAAAAGTTACAAAGTTAAATAAATTAATTAAATAAAGGTTTGAGACAACACATCCGTTACTTAATTCTTTCAAAGGATATGGTGAACAGAACTGAATGTTTCAGAATAAAGATATTCTGGTACTTTTTTTATCATTTAAAATCTACTAGATACAAAGAGGAAGAAATCCTGCATGATTGAAAATTAGATGTGAGCATGGAACTGAGCCTCACTGGATGGATTTCAGCAGAAGGGTCATCTCTTGAATAAAGGGAGAATTAGCCCATACATAAATCCCAGTATAACCATGCATAAAGTCAGCTTTTTTTTATAAATATAGTATAGTTCAGACTCTAGGGCTACACAGGCAGTGCTTTTCAGTTGAAAATTACTCAAAACACCAAAAAATTAAATGTGAAAGCATTTTTTTAAATTAATAAAATCTAAACTTGCAATGAGAGAAAATAAATACCAGTTTTGTTCATAAAGATATTAAGATAAAAATCTTCAATTTTATTTAGAATAGAGCTTCAAAACAGAAGGCAGGGTGTGTTCCCTCCAGAAAAAGGATTGTTTACAATCTGAGTGGGAATAGATGCATTTTCAACAATGTACTCCTGTCATCTGACTGTTATCTCAATTTTTTGTCTATTAACTCTCTTTATTTACCCTTTTCATCTCAGTTTGTCTTCTCTGCATGGGGTGGGATGAGAGATAAAGATATGACTTCCTCTGGTGACTGCTTCTGTAGCAAACTAGTGAAGCATGATGCCAGGATACGTTACATCACTATTTTTGCCCTGTTTATCCTTGGATACCTGTTTTCAAGTAGGATACAACAGAAAGGACAAAAAGGTATGAAATTAAATTTTAGAAAGAGTAATTGTCTTCCTTATCATGACTGTGCTGGTCTTAGAATTTCCAAATCACTAACTTGAAAGCAGAAATTGGTGTGAGCTAAAACACATAAATACACAAAAAGATAATGGAGTAGATTAACCTATACAGCAATGAAATCTAGGTCAGACTTAATAACCTTCAAATTGCAGCTGACACAATGAATATTAAGCCAGTCAACCATGAGAGATGCATTCATAAAGCCAAACCAATCTAGGCTTTTTAGAGGAAAATTCGTTATAAAATACTGATGTTTATGTGATTTTTTTTCCCTGTACAAATGTAATTGTAGCATTTCTAGAAAACTCACCACAGATAATTGACAGTGGATCTCGAGCAGTAATATTTTTGCAGACTAAAATTATCTATCAAGAAGGCCTAAGGTAGGTATTATTTTCTGTGCAGATTGTTACCAAAAGATGAGGAAAGGAGGAAGGAAAGGAAGGTAATTGCTTTTGCTCTAAAGAGGAGTTGAGAAAAGACTTATAGTAAATTGAGGGAGTTAAAGAAAATTTTTCTGAAAATCCCACTGAGAAAGATTTCCTGCAGAAAACAGTATTAAGAAAAAAAAGTTTTGGTTAACCATTTTTGTAATTCAATACATCATCATCATCGTGGTTTTATCCTATGAAGATAATATTTTCTGGGGAATATATATATGTATGCATGTATGTATGTATGTGTGTGTAAAAACCCACAAAATAATAAAGTAAAATGTAGTACTAAATATTGAACTTGTTGTGGGAGGAGAGCTGTCCTTATAATCTCTGGTTTACACAGTTCAGTCATAACCATCTCATGAAATTTGTCTGAAAAGAACATAGGAAGAGGATTACTTGTCTTTTTTGTACTAGTGCCTTATGTAACACAATAAATATTCAACAAGTGTAATACCTGCTAAAAAAACAGCATTTTTCTGGACAGCAATTACTTAAAGCCAGATACCCGAGCATTTTCCAGGGCTCCCATCCCATCCAGCACACCCCACCATAGGATTTCTACTTCTTATTTCATAACCCTGTGGAGTTGGACTGTGCCAATTCCTTGTACCTGTTAACTTTTACAGAGAGTCCCCAGAATTGTTCATTCTCACACGATACCGTGGCTGCTCCACAAATATTTCTTTGCTTATGGGGATGGGCAACCTACTGCAGCTGGCACTGTTTGGGCAGGGAAGCTAGACTAGATGATTTCTAGAGGTCACTTCTGACCTCAGCCATAATTGGGATTCTGTGATTGTCCAGCTCTATGAGATCATGAATGAGCTCAGAAAAGGTTTATTAAAAATAAATCAATATTTGAAAAATCTTATGCAATAAAAAATGCCCTGATCCCTACTTCCTCTAAAAACTAGATAAAAGACATGCAGTGTTCTGCCCATATTTCCTCTTTCCCTGCCCTAGGAATTTTAGGAAAAGGAAATTACATTAAACAAAAGAAATCCAAAAAGCAAAAAAACCTCAACTGTACAAAACAGATTAAAGCCTCATTAAGCAGGACTGATGTTTTCAGTCAGTATGATTTATGATCTTTGTTTGCTTTGTGCTGTTCACCAAAAAACAAAGGAGCTGCTCTGGAACTATTCTCTAGGGACAAAATTGTAAACAGAATGAGCACTCCATTTAAACTCCAAGGCTGCATTTATCAAAACTATATTAAGTATTAGTAAATTTTAACTGCATCTTTTTTAAATACTAAGATGCAATTCATTTTTACTGAAGGGTGTGTGTTCTGACCAAAGTTATCTTCACTTATTTTTGATATTCCCCAGATTGGTAAATGTGAAAGCAAAGAGATTTCACCAAAAAAAGGCTGGGTTTTACAGACAGGAATCTGCACCAGATGCCCACTCTTTCAGCACCATCTGTGAATTGATAAAGGTAATGATAGCTTTTTAAACATTCTTATGCAATTCATATAGAAGGTGTTCCAATTTAATTATAGAACCACTTTAAAATCCAAATATTGTCCTCAGCCTCTCTCCTATATATAATGCTAAAAACAACCCACTGTTAAATGAGTACCTGTCTTCATTTTAAAACAATAAAAATACCATCTACTGTAAAAGCAATCAATACTGTGTATTTTGATAAAACAATTCCCACATCTGCATGTGTATGCAATATCATAAATGGGTTCCTTTAACTGAATGCTACAAGTATCTCCTGCTAGTGTGAATGTAAGCAAGCTGAATTTTCTTTTGGAAGACGTCTCAAATAAATAGCTATGAAAAGGGATATTTATTATTTAGAATCCAGTTTATCTGGCCACTAATATACCAAAAATTCTGCTAAAAAATCCCTGAATCTACCTTTAATTCTGATCTGACAACTCTGATATTCTTTCCCAGAAATATGGTTCTCTTGTCTTAGAAGTCAACAATCAAATTTAAAAAAAAATCCAGTAATTTTATGATCCCATGCAAAATGTATCTTGTGATTTGAAAAAGGTCTGAGAAACTGGTGGCATGATTCATAAACATATGCTGGTGACATGAATCATCTCATTTTACCTTTGGCAATTAGGCTGGATTTACACTATTTCTCAGAGATAACTGTCTATGCTTAAAAAACCTTCAAAAACCAAAATCATGTTTTGGTCCTTTGCACTGCACCTCATTTCATCCTGGTCCATTTGCTTGTAGTCACTAAATTTCCCAATTTTCTGTCTTCTTAAAACACCTCTAAGTTTTCTTTATATGGTAAGGTCAAAATTTTTTGTATAAACAAATACATCAAAAGATCACGTGAGGCTGGACCCAGATTTAAGAAGCTAACCAAAAGACTAATTACAAAGGAATTACTAGATAGCTGCAAGACATTATACAAGCAAACCCAGTTTGAATTCTGTACTTTATAGTAAGTAATTTTGGAGGTTTTCTAAAGAGTGCTGCAATAATAAACAGGTATTTTGCACAGCATTTGATGGACAGCTTTTCTGTGAAGTAGAAAAATGCACCTTGAATGAAAACAAAGAAATTATATTTTGCTTATGTAAACATCAAGATTAGATGTCTAATTAGGCATGCAACCATGCTTTCAAATTATAACAGGTAATACGAAAAAGCAAGTGAATTAGCTGTGTACTTAAATAACAGCCTGGAGAGAACTGGATGAGCCAGAGGCACTGGCATTATTTAAATATGCTATGCCAGTTTCAACATAATTAGTTACCTAATTGAAAACCCAAACTTAGTCAATGCATTTGTACATGTAATTAATTAGTTTGTTTAAAAGCACTTCATTTGTAGTACTTTATTCTTCATTTCCTTCCTTTGTCACATTACCACAGCATAGATTTGATTTTCAAAAACAAAAAGAGACAAACACATAAAATTAAGGACATTAGTAAAAGAAAGCACTATAGGGCAATACACCACTAGTGCTACCTAGAATTTCAGAGACACACTTCTTTTTTTGGTCTGAAGCTATTTTAACCATTTCAATATGCATCTTCAATATATCTAAGTCCTAACAGCTATGTGTTAAAAGACTCTTTAAGCTTTTTATATGAACAGAATATCAATTACACAGGTCAGATTCACATTGTGAACCCCATGCAAACAGGGAATTGTGACCTAATAAAGCCTTTATGTATTGGTGTCTGTAATCTGTGCCATACTGATTAGGAATTAATATGACAGCTTTTTATCATTGTGTCCCGAGAGGTATAGAAGTTGCATTGGACACAAATCAGGGTATATATACAGGCCTACAAGGAAACAATGAGATCATCCTAAAAAAGAAATACAAAACTACAAAACTATTTTCTGTAAAGTCACAAATATTAAAAATAGTTATAATAAACATTTTTTATAAACAGTTAAACGAAGGAAATGAAGGAACCTTTTTTTTTTTGGTCAGAAACACCAAAGAAAGTAGATGGTGTTTGCAATGCCATTCCTCAGGCTGAGAAGAGGCAGGAATCAAGTTCAAATGATAAAGGGTGGAAAACAAAGGAAAAGCTGAGTGTCAAGAATGATAATTTACACAATGATTTATGGATGAACCCACAAATCCAGGGGGTAAGATAAAGACACAGCTATGAGGAAGAAGAGAACCAAAGTCCCCCAGTATTCACTAGACCAGAGAAGTCACTTACAATACTCAAGTCTAAACATACTCAGCCTTTTGCATTTACTTCTGAAGAGAAACAGGAACCCACACACATTTTAGAATTATGAAATATTCTTTATAATGAGAAGATAGGAGGTGCAATTGGAGCCTGATACTAGAACTGACAAAATCATGCAGTGGATTTTGGCACAGTTCCTCAAGTGAGCTGAAACACAAGCAAAGATGGTGTGACACACACTGAGGAAAGAATCAGCAAGACCAGCCTGGATGTAGAGGAAAGAAGAGTCCTGGAATAAACAAACAGGAGTTGTTGATTGCAGATTTACAAGAAACAGTCAGAGTGGCAGTACAAGATTTAACTTTGGACAGTTGAAAGCAGATTTGGTGGCAGCACAATATATAGTCAAAACCCTGGACATCCATTCAAGAAAATAATTTTTGTAAAGTATAGGGTCACAACATAAATCTGATTCAGTGATGGAAAAAAAACGAACAAAAAACAAACAAAAAATTTTGGATTTTATGCCAGATATAAGCTTTGAAAGCAAGTAAAAATATAAACTAGGTAACATATAAAGGAATTATTAAAAATTCAAAAGACCAAGTAAAATAGGATGAAGTATAAAAATTCACTAAAGAGCACAAAGAACAGAAAAATAAAGTTGATAAAATCTATTGCATCTGTGATAGAAGAAAGAAGGAGACCAAGTTCTAGAAAAAGAGTGAAGAATAATAAGAGGGAGAAGGAAGTAACCAGGAACTACCTTTATCCAGTGGAAATCACTGTATTTGCATACAAACTTATAAAGAGAAGATTCATGCACATTTATAGAATTTTGGAAATCTTTATGTTTTATGTGGTGAAAGCTTTAATGATGGCAAAAACTTGAAATACGGTTGTCTTCCAAAGGTTTATCATCATCTCTTTTAAAAGTGGTATAAAAAATGGGAGGGTAGAGTGCTAGAAGTTACTAGCAGCACAATAAAAAAAAAAGATGCTATGTGATGCAAAAGCATGCTTAGCCAGACCTTCCTTCCAATGCACAATGTGTCCTTTCCCATTAACACTATTACTTATTACAATACTTTTTGTCCAAAAGGAATTAGACCTCCTCCAATAGCACTCAGGACAAAGGAAGAAGAAGGGCAGTGCCAAAAGAAACTGGTACACAGAATCTCTAGGGAAACAGGGAAGTTAAGAGGGAAGAGTGTTCCAGAAAATATCCAAATAGCTCAATATTTTCTCTTCTCTGTCTTCCCTGGAGAAGTGCTTTTCATATATGCATGTAAAACTACCAAAAGTCTTCTAAATAGCTGTGCTCCCTCCTCCTCCCAGGTAGTAAGATAAAACTTAATGTCTGCAACAGACTTTAATTCCATTCTGTCTCATAATTTTGACTGCAGTAGTTGCTGCATCTTTGTCTGCAGCGAAACTGGACTCTTTTTGGACTCTTTAAAATGGCAGTGATGACAGTAGAGAACCCTGCTCTTCTAGCCACATGTGCCACCAGATAACTGAGAACACAATATAAATATAAAATTATATATATATATATATATATAATATACATATAAAAGCACATCTAATAAAATTGCATATTATAATTTTATCTTTACATTCTGAATATATATTTCTGGGTACATATATATTCTTTTAGACAACAAAATCTCCATATGTTTTGAGGACAAAACAAATAGGGGAAACTGGAGTTTAAGTTAGTAGCATACTTCCCAAGTTTAGATCCAAATCCTCTTCAACTGGCTCTCCCTGCATTGCCAGCTGCAATCACTGAAAATGGGTGAAAATTTCTTTAAAACCATTCCACGTTGAAAACCTGTGCTTGTGGAAGGAAATCACCTTATACATTCTGTTTTCATTTTATTGCCTTACTATGGGAATCTATCACTGATTCAGCTCTGTTTCCCCTGTAGTGCACAGTATTTTAAGTTCTTGGCTTCTAAGTAGCCCTTTAGTCTATTAAAATTAAGATACTCAGACTAGCACTGAACTGTAGGGCTCAGGGATACTTCCTGGCTGTCCAGATCATTCCTGGTCCTCTGTTTGTATGACACCCACAAGCACATCCCATTTTCTCCTTCCCTTCTTCCCTTGGAAAGGAAAAACAAATATAGAGGCTAGAAAAGGGACACAGCATGAGCTGCACAGAAGCAAAAACAATGGGTGTATATTGGGAAATAAATGCTATGTAGATTAGACACCATTGCTTTTCTAACTCTATTCATATAATTTCCAGAGCTAAGGAAATTTAACCATCTCTTCAAAAGTTAGTTTAACCTGGAATTAAAACCTTCTAGAGACAGAAATGCTACAAATTTCTATATAAAACAATATCTAATTCATAAAAATCCTTTAGTTATAAAATCATTCATAATATTTAACATTATGCACAGCTCTTAACACTTTAAGCCAAACAGTAATTCTAATTTTGTATTATTTCTAAAGCTATAGGGAGTGGTTAATCATATCAATTATGTAGGAAGCCTTACATATTGAATTTTTTTATTAGATCTCCTCTATCAATCTTATATTTCTGAATCTTCCTATTCCTTCAGCATTCCCTCATCTACTCACACTGTGTGCAACTTGTAGGTGCACCCAAAAATCAAACTGCAGTTGCAGTTGAAGCTTTTCCATTTCCATACTGAATAGAATAATTATCTACTATGTCCTAAAATGATGTTTCTGTTAAGTAATTAAATTTAGCTTCTGTAGAACTAGCATGTTCTTCGTTTTCATTCACTTTATGGTGCAGAAATCCTCCCCACTCTAATCTCATTTATAACTTCTCACAGCAAATATCTCACACCTTGCAATTTTCATGATAAATGTGATGACAAGAATGATTCTGCTTTTTAAGTAAAAAGCATATAACAAACTACTTTATCACCTCCATCAGGATGATGCATCAGTACAGGAAAGACATGGTGTAGTATGAATTTTAATTTATTTATTTATTTGCTTTAAGAGGAGATGAATTCTTTGACTGATATTTTTTTTTGCAATGGAAGTTCCATGGACAAAAAGTTTGCCGTATTGCATGCTACTGACTGGGGGAAAAAATTATATTCCTACTTTTTGTATTGGCAGATACTATTATATTTTGATGTACTTTGAATACCAACACATAGGTATTCCATTGAATTTAGCACCTCCAATGCTAAGAGGATTACTGGTAACAGATATGCATTGCAAGGGAAAGCAAGTTCTACCTTATACTGATAAAGTGCCATATATTCATCATCTAACTGACAAGGAGTCCCCTAGTTGGGAATCAAATCTACCAGAGCAAAATCTTGCATCTGGATATTTCTTTTAGACAATAGCTCTAAATGAACTGAATCAAACACAAATTAGATACTTAACATAGACTTTTCCTGGGCTAGAAATTCTAGAACTCTCTGCTTAAATTTATTTTTGTGAAGTTTCACTGTAATAAAGCAGACAAGTAATGTAAAAATAACTTGAATATTATACTAGGAAAAAATCTATGATATATTTGAAGATTTTCAATTTTTACAGATTTTATTTTTTCAAGATTAATGCTCCACTTTTTTTTTAAATGATGGCCACAAAAACAGAAGGATTAGGGTTAGGGTTAGACATGTATTTATTAGATTTACAGTCATATTAGCTGTATATTATACAATCACGTATCCAATAACATATCAAAATCCTGAAACTACTGTTTCATAATATCTATATAAATCAAAGCATGTTGCCAACACTCATGAGAAAATTTGCTACTGCTTCTGCTACAGGCATTGCCCAAAAGTTGTAACACAGTGGTTGTGGAGATGTTCCACGCTGTGACAGAGCTCCAGAGTCACTTCCAGAGATGTGCAAAAAAAAAAAATGACATCTGCTCCTATCATTTTTAGCGAGTTGAGGAAATGTGTCAGGTTTTCAGTTCCTCATACTGTCATCGTTGTTGAGCTTTTCCATTTTCACAAGGACAAAATGACAAGCACTGTTCCTGGAAGCAGAGATGAATCTGTGATTGCCACGGGACTCAGACAACAACCACACAGTTTTTTCACTCAGGACGTAGTGACTGGATGTAGTAAAGAAGGAATTAATTATTTCACTGCTGAAATGAGGAGAATCTATCTCTTGCTTAACTAGACAGTTTATTTGCTTTCATAACTTTCTAGGTCAGAGTACTTGTTATAACCAGTTCTGATCAGATGATCAGAAATCCACTAAAGGTTTTTAAATAAATAAATGAATAATCAACATTATGTTTTCATTTAAAATCACCGTGACACTTAACCACTAAACAAGCTTGGAGAAAATTACAAAACACAAGGTCATTAATTGTCTATCACCCAGTGTTCTCAGGAATTCTCATTAGCTTTAATGCTCATTAGATATTGTAACATAAAAATATTTTCCTGCTATATACATTTGTCTTTCTTTAATTTTTGTTAATGGTTTTTCCTTCTTCCTTTTGACAGTCTGGAGGTCTGTGCTGCAGCACAGCCAGACCCAGTTTCATGATAAAGCAGTTTGTAACTGGATTTTGTGTGTCTGAACTCATCTGGTTTTAAATTTACCCAGGGACTTAATCTGCTGTAGCAAATAATGCGAAACTAATGGGATTTTGATATTATGCTGATGTAAATATGGCTTGGAGACTTATGTAGTCAAGATCTACAGAAACTTTTAAAACAACATTAAAAGTACTTGATGGTGATTTGGTCAGAAATTGAGACTCATTTTATTTTAAATATCAGCAGAGAGGTATAATCAGAGCATGGCTGAGATGGAGCAGTGACACATCTGTATGGAGCTGGAACTCCATTCTTTTGTAAACAAGATTTGTTTTGTGAAGCTCTAATTTCAATCACAGGTTTTAGTTTGGAATTTGAGATTCACCCTGTAATGCATCTTCCACTGGGGACTACAAACTCCATTCAGTAATAAGATCTTTAGCCCTAACTTAATTACAGTATCTGAAAAGCTGACAGGGAATAAACATGACTAATGATTCTGATTTTCTCTCAACTGCTCACCTATCCAGCAATCTCTCTGCACAGAGCCTTGCAGGGTGATCACAATTGATGATGTTTACATGTCTGACATTAGAAATAACTATTGTAGCAAATCACACTTGTATCTCTGCAGTACTTTAAAACTGAAGTAAAAGTTAAAAATAAAGCAACTATGTTCAATTTAATCTGAATTTAAGGGGTAATTTTTGGTAAATGTCTCATTTTCAGAATAAGTGAAACATTTTATTCTCTCTGCAGATCTACAGGGACACAAGCCCTGTTTTCAGAGATGTCCTGTTCAAGGCATATTTTAGTAAGCAAAGCCCAACAAGAGGAAAAGCAATTTCATTTGTTTTCAAATTTATGCTTATTGCCAGCCACTGTCACTGTCAGAGCATTTCAGGTACTTGAGAACACCAGCTTAGCAATCTTTCCTTGCTATAAGAGACATGAGGCTTATTCCTCCAATCTGCTTCTATTTATTCTAAGCAGAATTTGTCTCCAGTGAGTAAGGATGTTTTGAATTTCTCATAATTAAAGACAGGGTGTTTAAGCATATATTACACATTTAAGTTCTATTTAGACTGAAAGTTTCAGTCAGACAACACAGAAACAAGGTTTGAAAAGCTGAATCCTGATTCATTACAATCTATTTTTCAGTTCTTTTTTCAGCAGACCTATCATATACCTTTTAATTCCTAAAAATTCGGCAGGCCTATTTCTCATTCATGCATACAGCACATATACATATTTATAAAATGCATTTATATATATTTAGTTTGAAAATCCAAGTACATTATAGGAAATATTTAGAAAGGCTTGCTTATAAATTTTGGATTATAAATTACTGTATTATAAATATAAATTACTGTAGGCTGTCACAGTAATACAACATAGTCAGAATTTCTTCTCCAGAATAAAGCAGCTGTCCCAGTAATCACACACCCCATAATGACTACAAAACAATCACACTGCAAGCTTGTCACACACCTTAACATCAGGGATACTCTTCCATTATTGATCACCCTTCAAATATCAACCTGTGTGTATACTTGGGAGACAAACAACGGGCTGAAGTTGAATAGTTTTCATTCATTGCTGTAAAAGGTGTCTACTTACACCACAAAGGGGCCCACCATCCCCAAGCTAACTTTATGTACATGTAAGACATTTCAAAGAACGATTTTCATACGGTAAATGAGTCAAAGATTTAAGCCCAAAAGGTTGCTGAGTGTTTGCCAAAACTTCAGCATGATATTTTTAATTGCTTTTCATGAACCATCTAATTTGTTATGAAGAGTGACTTGTATGCCTACACATAAATGACTGGTGCTATTTTAGGTAGTCTGCTGAGATATCCTCATGACAAGGGCAGTGATAACACAATGTTCATGAGAATTGTGCCTTTCTGAAACTGTAGCTTATAAAACCAGACAGGATAACTAGGACATCTCAAATGGCACTGGACAGGTATGTTTAAAGCAACCAAATCCCACCCATTAAGCCTGTGAAACTCAAGAGTTTTCCTTTGGAAATTAACAGTCGTACCAAAAGAATTTTTAAATTCATCACTCAATTTTCAACAGTCAATTATAGAAGACCTTTGATGCAACAATTTCAGATATGAAATTGGATGATCTTTCAGCACTGAATACACAATATGGAAAGTGCTCATAGCAGAAAAGACACCTAAGGAAGTAATCACTAAGAGACTAAGGAAAAAAAATTCTTCATCAACATATGCTAATCTCTTGTCCTCCTTCTGGCAGCAAGTCAGCATCTAACAGTAAAGTACAGCAGAAAAAAATTGAGCAGGTAAAAGGTGAAACTTGCCATAAAATCTTAAGCTCTTGTAAAAGACAACTCTGGGTTAAAAAGTAGATCTCCAAGACACCTTGGCATGTTGAAAACTATTTTTACATGCCTGCGTATCATGTATCATATTTCCAACACTTCTAAACTCTGCTATGGACATCAAAAGATACAAAAAACCAGAACTCAATTACCTCTGCAAAGGGTTTTACAGACTGACTTGAGCACTGCTACGGAGATACATGGGGAATACATGAGCATGATGTTGAGGACAGGGCAGGCAAAACAAAAACATAATTTCCCACACATTCCCTAAAAATTAAAAGAAAAGGAGGGAGGTTATAGGATGAGTTAAACTACACTGCTCTGCATCAGCTGATTAACTGTTGATGCAAATGTTTTTACAGTAAATGGTTATTTCTGTCCAGGCAGAATTTTTAAGTCTCTACATAAAATAACAAGTGTCAAATTAGCTACAAAAAGGCCTGACTTCTCTTGTTCTTCAGAATCATAAAAAAATCACGTTATACACAGAGAAATGAAAGGTGAGGAAGTTGCCCTGTGCTTTAAGGTTTGTAACACTAGGGGCTTTCCCTTTACAGGCCTGTAACATTTCTCTTGTAGAACTGAAGTCTGCTTTTGACTTTGTTTTCTTGCTGTGGCAATACTTTTACCTCTTACTCCCAAATGCTCTTGCCCTCATGGTGTCGTGTCACTGAACTGCAAGATTTGGATAGGTTTCTGATGCGGGGTTTCTCACAGGAATAGTATGACTGATTTTAACTCATCCTTTCACCTCCCACCCTTCTTTCACCTTTTATTTTCTAGCTTGAGGTTTATAACTTTATGGTCAGGAATATGTAGAGCTCAGTAGACAACATTAGCAGACAATTATGTTTTTAAGGTTTTTTTATGGGCTATTTATCACAATAAATAACCTATTAAAAACTTCCAGAAATATACATGCACAGAACTTCACAGTTACATGAGTGCAACATCTGAACCTGACCAGTTGCTGCAGCCAGAAATTTCAGTGCTAGTATGTAAAGGAAGCCAGCTGGGACACCAAGCTGATCCTGCTTTAACCAAATAATCATGGTGGGAAGTGTTCAATGGAATATCTGTCTTGCTGGAGAAATTATGGGAAAGAGAATCTTGCCGGCTGATATTCCAGTCTCCTCCTTTCCAGTCAGCTGTGGGTATAGCTTTCCTCTTTCCTTTCTGTCACATGTCCTTTTTTAAAAATATTTTAAAATTTTATTTTCAATAAAAGTTTGGGTTTTCTTCACTAACACTGTACAGACCATCACTTAGGGAGCTCCCAGGAAAGCCTATCTGCTCATCAGCCAGTGAATACTCAGAAACACAAATACTCCAGATTTTAAGAAACTTTCTACAAAACTCAGTAGACATATATGTAGTATTCCTGGTATGTCTGCTACTTTTTGCCCATGTTTGGGTATTCTCAAGCATGAATAGTGGTAAAAGGGATAAGGATGTTAAAATGGTGAAACAGTTTAAGTCCATGTGGCCTAGAAAGATGGAAAGTAATTATGAAAACTTCAATATTAACTATACCTCTAATACTCTCTAGAACAAACAAAAAAAAAAAAAAGAGGATTTGAATTGACAGAGGGAAATAATTTGGTTTAAAAAGTCCTCAGGTATTTGTTACTGCTTCAGAAACTAACCCAAATTTTCATATTCTATGTACTAGAGATCTCAGAAGAACATACCTAAAGCTGATCTAAATGCACCTGTTCTAACACCAATATTTCCCAGCAGAAGAAGAAAAAATTAAGGCTCTCTCTGCAACCTACCAGGAAACTAAATCTTCCTTTAAAGAAATGCAGAAACTAAACCAAACAATTAACATCATAATGGGTTTATTAGATCTTTCAAATAATTTAAAATTTTCAAGGTTTTTAGCCAGATAGTTTGAGGAAACACAGAAACACAAAGAAAAACTGCAGCTTAACATCAGCAAGTGCTTTCAACTTAAGTATCTGACAATGTATAACCACAGAGTTGAATACTTTTTTCATATGGAAGGAAATATAGCAGTTCACTAACTCCTTTAATTGCCTGCCATACATATAACAAACTGAGGGCTCCTCTATTCTACGTGACAGAGCTCTTGATAGAGATCAGCAAGAACTCCATATTCACATCTGCATCCTAGCAAAGAAACTAGAATTAACATCAGCTGAATAAAACTTACACAGATTAAAAATATTCTGGTGCTCAAAGATTCCTTATGTCATTTTTGACCTTTCCATAAATTCAGCTCAAAGAGTTAATTGTGCTGAAATAAACATTAACGTACTGCCTAAGGATACAATTTTTTACCTGGCCATGGAGTATTGGCAGCATACACAATGAATCTAAACTGTAGAATAATTCATTAGGAAATATGCAGTAGCTGTGGCAAGATTTACTACAAATATACTTGAAGTGTTTTTAAAAATTAATATTATGCTGCTATGCTTGGCTTAATTAGCTCTCTTCTTCATTTACAAAGCATATCTGTCTGGTTTATGAACTCAGTCTCTACTCCCCATTCTTGAAAACCTGTTTAATTAAAGTTTTAACTACTGCATAAGTTTTAGAAACAGTACAATGACTTTTATTACTATAAGCCTAAATCTTCTTTTAAATATGATCATATCTACATATATTATATCAGAATAGATTAATACATGCTCCATAATACTCCTGTGTATACACACAATATTTGTCCTTTTCATTATATATGCCCTCTATTTCCATTATGCTGCGCCTAGGCAATTTTGGGGGTTTTGCACAAGCAGTTGGATTGTGATTAATTTAGCCAATCAACAAGTCAGTTCTCCTAAATCCATTAAAACTCATCTTCCTCTGTTTGGCATATACCCATTTCTAGCCTGTTTCAGTGATTTCCTCATCCATTATTCTATTTTATCTCTTTCATAGGTCCATCACTTATTAGATTCCCACTTCTACTAGCAGATGACTCTATTTTGGTTTTCAACTACAGTAAAGCCTATCACAGTCTTTTTCAGCATTTATCACTTCCTCCCATTGATGCTATTATAAATTATTAAATATTTATTTAATTTTTTTATACATACAAAATTGAAACATAGTCATTACATGCTAGCTGGGATCTATCTGAAGTTCTAGAAATGCATGACATACAGTTGATCGTAAACTTTTTTTGCCTGCATATTAAAAACCTCGTGGCATAACGGTCAGTGAACAATTATTTGTGCAATCACTGCCTACAGACTACAGCAAAGCAAAAAATATTTTTTTTCTCCCTCTGCACGGATGCTGGAGACTCTAGTTAATGACTTGTCACCCATTATACCCAAAATACACTACAGTTTCATCACACAATTTACTCCACAGAAGCAGAATGTCAACAACAGTCAGTTCTACAGTAATTTAAAAAGATAATAGTCATTTTCCCTCCTGTTCTCATTTGAATCTCATAACCACTGTGGTGATCAATTTCAAAACCTTATTTGTTCTGCTGTTGTGAACTATTCAGGACATCAGATTGGTGTGCAGCACAAAATTATAGAGGCAATCTTTTTAAATTAACAATTTACAATTAATATTTCTGCCAGCATATATTTGTAATTTTTCCTTAATATAAAACACTATGTCAAAATTTTCAAATTAAAATATGGCAAATTATTTCATACGGCTGACAAACAGTGCAGTAAAATAGGCAGGAGCACTAAAAAACTGTCAGGCTATAAATCTCATGAAGAAATGAAACAAACAAAGGAGAAAATTCACACAATTTTTCTAAGTTAAAAAACTAATAGCTAAAGCATCATCAGTTCATTCTGTGTAGAATTGCTTTTCATTACTCCACTTCATGGAAAAATATTAAATGCAGAAAATGAACTTTGAAGAGATGACATTTTTTTGTATTCTTTACATATTGTCTAATCCCAAAAAAAAATGTTTTCTTTACATATGCTCTTATCCTTAAAAAATGTTTTAACCAGATTTTCATTTAGACCAAATTGGCCTATTTCTCTCAACATTAGCAGTGCTGAGAGTCATCATAGCAGCTGAGGCTCTGATGCTCTGAGTCTGCTCAGCGATCCCACACGGCAGTGTCGGTGCATTTTAAGAAGGTACCGTGCTTCAGCTGGAGTTGGTAAGCAGACATGTGGTCCCTGTCAGCTCATTGCAATGACAAGTACATGGTTTTAACTTAAGCTGCTTTCAGCAGTTCCAAAAGGGAGCCCAGGTGAAAGCATTGGAAATATGAGCATTAAGGAAGAACATTGGAGGCAAGCTTTGCTCTTTTTCTATATACGGCATCAAAAGTGATGCAGCTGTTGTTGTTTTCTTGCACGTGTGTGGAGATGGAAATTAGCTTTATCATTAGACTGGAGTAGTATCATGCATATGATCAGCTTAAATCAATCATGTGAGCAAGTAGTATCTCCAGTTCTGGGAAATGGAAGGCAGGAGGGAAGAGTGGGCTTGTGTGTCTGTGTGTAGCAAAGTAATGGGATCAAGAAAACCCTTTAAAAAACACCACCTCGGTCATTTGCAGTTACCTGACCATTACTCAATTCTAAATGAACAGAAAGTCTCCTTAAATCTTTCTTCAAAGGAGACAAAGAAATTCAGATGGAAACTTGCACACACCACCCCCCCCCCCCCCCCCCACCAAAAAAGCCATCATTTGTGACTCTGAAGCCAGAACAAGGATGCAGATAATAAAACAACCACATACTGAGACTATCTTGCAAGATGGTTTTCTACTCATTCTGGTATGTGGATACAACTCTTTCACAGTGTCACTGGCTGAGTTCAGCACACAAAATATATTCAAGTAAGATAGAAAGAGGACTTTTGCACTGCTTTAAAATGAAATAACCAGTAAGATTTATTTACGTTATTCAGAGCAGAGTATTTTGTTTCAGCATGTTTTTCCTCAAATTGCAAACATAAGAATATGTCTGGTTCTAATACTGCTTGAGTTAATAAAAATTGTAGCTTCAATTTACAGGAGGAAAGTGCATGAATTTCCAGGTTTTGAACCTGTTTGCCTTCCAGTACACCTAGAAAAATCTGTGCTGACAAATACATGAACTTATTGTTCATTTTCTGAGATGAGGAGCCCAGGGAGCTCAGTTAATATCTGTTCCACAAGCTTCTTATATAAGCATAAGCCTACAACATCTTTCATCCTGACTTTCTCATCTATAAAATGGGTTTAATACTCTTTCCTTCCTCCTACCCTCATCTTTGTTCTTGTCACAGTAAGCTTTTAATGCAATACACGTAGATGAGCACCAGAGTTGAAATGAAGCTAAGCTTATATTCACAAACTGCTTAACCAGACATCTAAACACTAAGAAGATGCACTTCTAAGCTGTTCAGAACAAAGAACATTTTTACTAAACACACCCTTTATTCTTATGTCTAAGTATGGATTTCAAGGCCGAATTTCAGATGATCAATGACATTTGTACCCATAGGTTGCAAAAAAAAAGTAATTTTTTAAAGTTGAAATGCATGATGGCATTTTATTAACTACTGGATTTTTAGTGTTAACGCATTTTAGTCTCTCACTGCTCACTTTTTGAAAATCTTTTTAAAGACAACCTATTGAGCTTCCCATTGGGATGATTCTAGTTGTATGAATGTCTTTTCTAACCATCTGATGCCTTGGCAGCAAATCAACTTTCAGTGAAACAGAAATCAAATGTGTTTCTTTAAAGAAAAATATCTATGAAAGACATGCTGTCTTAAATGAGATGACTACACTGCATTTTTTTAAGCTTACAACAGAGAAAACATTCATCTAAATGTGAAGTCATACATTTGAAAATTAGTATTTGCTGTCGAAGAATCATAGGATAGTTCAGGTTGCAGGATTCATCAGGAGGTCACAATCCAAACCCCTGCCAAAACCTGGGTGAGCTACGAGGTCCATTATTGAGGGCTTTATTCAGTCAGGCCTTGCACACCTCCAAGGATGGAGGGCACAGCTCTTGTGGCAATAGCCCCATTGCCTGACCATCCCCAAAGAGAAGGGGTTTTTAATCTGCTCTGAACTTCTATGGCCAGTGCACCACTAGGCTTATCTCTACCTTCTTGGCAACTTCCCCATGGATACTGAGGGCTTTCTGTTAGGTCACCCCAAAGCTGTCTCTTCTCCAGGCTGAACAAGCCCCATTGGGCCAACATCTCCTGGCAGGGCAACTGCTGCTGCCCATGCTGAGTTTGAGGGCATGGGGCCCTCTGCTGTACTTGTTATGTATTACTTTTGTCTTTCTGCCCCAAAATGCACACTGAAATCTATGTGTGGTCTAGGACACAATGGTATTTTTCTTTTCCTAAAACACTTGTGTGTATCACAGCCTTGGTCATAATGCCAAATTTCAGAAATCCAGCTTTTTGTACCTTTACTATTGGGCCTACAGATTGACAGAACCTTAAAAATTCCTAATGGATACAGAAAATCTTCATTGTGCATTTCTCAATTTATTTTTCTGGGTTAAAGATGCTGCACCAATATACATTCCCATCATTTGCATTTACAGAAATGGAGTCCAGTCATGCAAGGACTCTGTGTACGGAAATAGAATAAAAATCAATGGAAACTCTATTTAGGAGACTTGCAAGAATACAATCAATGATAAAGAGTCATAACAGAGCAGTATAGCTGAACCTAAAAGAAACCTTTCATTGGCTAAAAAAAAATCCCATCAGTACCTAACGGTAAGTACTACCAAATAAATTGCAGAGATATATAAACTGGTGACATATATATTCTGTGCACACAGAATAAGAATATTTTAGAGGATGAGGAGACTTTATCTAAGGTAATTTAACTGCTACTATGTCCTTTAGATACATAAAGAACCAAGACAGAACAATATGAAGAAGACAGTCAATATAAAAGATATTGCAAAATTTGTATGAGGACCTTGCTGTGTCTCTGTAGAGTACAACCTGTTCTCACTTCTGCTGATCTACCACTCCTGTCAATGTGGATCTGACCACTCATAGATTTATATTCACAACCCAAAGACAAAGCAGACTTTGACAAAGAGAATAGAACACAGCCATAAACATACCCTGTGTGTCATCATCTACTGTGATTTCTAGATTTTAATGTGTTTCACTGATAATCCATTTTCCTATTCTAACTACGAGCCATTGCAAGCAGTACCTTACCACATAAGCAGTACCCCAGAATAGTTACCAGGGGCCTATGTGCTGGGGGCAGTAAGCAAAGAGGGAACAAATAGAGTCTTGCTACAGCACTAGTGAACATAAATTGCTTCTGTATGATTAAATAGCAAAGGTTTGTGTGTAATTCCTGCCAGGTGATTGCCCTGAAGATGTTATGTACAGAGACATTCTTGGGTTCCAACACTGGCAAAGTCTGAGTTTTTCTTAAGGCTGCTCTGCTTTCTAGAGGCAGGCACAGATTTTTTGGTAACATCTAATACAAGCTGTTTTCCAGGAGTATGGTCTCTGTGTGAAGACAGCTATTTTGTGGGAAAATCATCCCTGGACCTCAGTGGAAAAAAAAAGGCAGCCAAATATCTGACAAAATTGAGTTGATTCAGTAAAACAAAAAAGCCCCAAAACAATTAAAAAACCCTTCATGATTGTCTTTTTCACACTAAAGGGATACTGGATGCTTCTGACACCAACTTTCTGAGAATAAAAAAAACCAACCAAACACCCACATGGTGTAATGAGTTTCAAGCTGAAAGCTTTCTCCAATAAGTGGACAGAATGATGAAATTTTGCTTTTAATTTAAGGAAGTATGGGATATTTGACTGGAAAAAATATAACAGCCTGCATGAACTTGACAACAGAGTACATAAAGTTAATAAAAGTGATTGCTGCATTTAATAGCTACTGATGGATGGGGTTTATTTCTATTAATTCTCTACCCTTTTTCAAATCCCATTATACCTCTTTCCTTCCTAACTTTCTGTGGCAGTAGTTTCTACAAGTTAATAATAAACCTTGTAATAAAAGTTGAAAAGTTTTTGTTGAAAAGTTGGTTTAGACCTATGGTTTAATAATGCAATGATCTATGTCTGCATTGTCATGCTTACACAAACAAGGACTATTTCCTTTTTCACATATTCAGAGCAATTTTGCAAGTTGCAACATGTAAACACACACAACATTTTCCTGAAGCATTCAGCTCAGAACACTAACTCCTGAAGAGCCGAACAATATTGCCAGACATAACCTTTTTTTAAAAGAATTACTCTTCCTAGAGGCTCACTAATCATTCTTAACTCAGGTACAGTATTAAGAAGCAAACAAATAGATGGAAAGAACATAACAGGCACACCAAGCTCTTGCAGACCTGTGGAACTGTGACAGACAGGAGCAAAACAAATTAGTTCAGCAAGGTACTGAATAGACTTAATTTCAGATTTTACTAGCTTAACACCAATTTTGATTTCCTTCGCATTAACCATCATTTATTTTTGTTGCTGAAAACATACCATAACTCATCTGTGAAAGATTACTATAGATTTTTGAATTACCAGTAATGCATTTAAGATAAATAAGTTTAATTTCAAGTTATTCCAAGTGTTTTATAATACCAACATTCATTTTTAACAAATTAGATTATATTGACTTTTAAAATAAGGCCTCCTTTGGAAGACTTATCATTTAAACAATTTTCAGGAACCGATTTTCTACTTAAAGTTAATTCTCCTGTGAGTCCATGGAAAACAAAACAAATTCTGATCTATGGGAGCTACACTTTGCAATATTGTCTGTATAGAAGCTGACCTATAGACTCATTCGCAAGAACTAACTGGGGATTTTTTTTGTCCATTCTTTGAATTCTTTTGAAGAGGAAGAAGCTGTACCAGCTTATCTAAATTAAATTATCTTTTACAGGTTTTTGGCATGTACTGTATGCTTCTAGTGATTTACAAGACACTACCAAACTCACTTCACCTGCACTAGCAACTAGATTGGAAACAAGAATAGAAAACTGTAATGACAGTGTTTTTATTTCAGTCCATTTGTAGCATTTTGAAATGCCTCAAATTATATTTCAAAAGGTAAATTATTATGTAGTATAATGTCTGACTACCTGAAAAATAGAAAATAAAAGGTGAAAATGGACCTATTATAGATTTTTCACCTACGCAGCTTTTCAAAAACTCTAAGTCAGTCATTGTTACTTTTAAAATGTCACAATTTTAATTTCATAAAATACTTTTAGAATTAGGATTTGAAAAACAGGATTTTTCTGCTGTGGAGTCAACTCCTGAAGTCAAGTCAAAATATAAGAGACCTTTCCTATGGCACTAATGGCTCTGCATGTTTGATCTTTCATCACTTTCAGTAATTAAGAAACAGTAAAATGCTAATTAACTTACTTTAATTGATAACATGAGAAAACACAGCTTTCTAGTATTATCCCTAATCATGCTCCAAATGGATCAAATAAAGATAATTCATTCAGCTATGAAAGCACAACTACAGAATCACAGAACATATTGCCTATCACTCTTCTTATCTCAAACCACGGCAATACTACTTGTCTGATTTAATTGCAGCTGGAAAGGAAATACCACACAGCCACTTGTTCACTCCAGCCTTGCTGCCAGGGGCAGGGAGGGGAATTGGAAAGAAAAGGTAAACTTCATGGGCTGAGAAAGAGCAGCTTAATAATGGAGAGGAAATAAAATATAATGCTAATAACGATAACAGAAATTAATACAGTAATATTCACTCTACTATCTTCGTTATTGTTATTGTTGTTATTACTGAAAAGAGAAAGAGAGGAATAAAATTACAGAATGGCAAGTGATGCACAATAAAATTGCTCACCACCCATCCCCAAGCAGTGATCAGTGCCCTCCAGCCAATTCCCTGCAGTTTACACACTGAGTATGACATTCTGTGGCATGGAATATCCCTTTGGCCAGTTGGGTCAGCTGTCCTGGCCATGCTCCTTCCTGGATTGTTGTGCTCCTTCTCACTGGCAAAGCATGGGAAAGTCCTTGACATAGGGTAAGCGCTACTCAGCAAAAACTGAAGCATCACTTTGTTATCAACATAATTCTCATTCTAAAGCAAAAAAACACAGCACTGTACCAGCTACAGGAAGGAAATTAACTCTATCCCAGCCAAGACCAAGACAGACAGAAAAAAGCTCTGGGACGACTGTCACATCTTCAAATAAAAAAAAAAAAGCACATCTGAATTTCTGAGATTTCTATCAGTATTTCTATCAATAAAGTAATCTAACCAGGTTTGCCACAGACAACTGAGGATCATTGTACAGTCTTCTGTGTCCATGAGTGATTCACTAACCTGCAGGCTCATCAGTATTCTGAATGCACTTGAGCCACACACCTTTGTCCATTTGGCCAGGAACACCCACTAATGTTAATGAAAAGTTCCAAGTCTTAAAGAGTTTGAATGTATAGCAGAGTTAATTTCCTAAAGCTAGAATTTAGGATATTAAATTTCCTTTTTTTATCAAAATCTACACTCTGTTTCAAAAATTAAGGCAAACGTGTCAATAACATAGAACAATGTAAAGTAACCCTTGAAGTTACCTTTTATTGCAATCTCTTTCTGATATTGCCACAGAAATGAATGAGGAATACTGAAACATGAATAACATTCTTATCACTTATATGACCTACAGCACTAATACCAGCAATATAAGTACCTTCTTAAGGACACAGGTCAATAAAAGACAGTACACACACTACTCCTCTGTCTTTAGCACTTGAAAGCGATAGCTGATTTTAGCTGTAGATGTCTACAGTTTTTGGACATCAAATTTTCTCCTTTGTTCTAGATATTTTGCTTCAACAGAGAGGCAAAAATTTATTGTGGTTTCTCAAACTGACATAATTCAGATTTTTTCAATCTGAACTATATTGACTGCAAGAGGAAAAAAAAAAGACATATTTCACAGTGCCCATGCTATTAACTAGGGTGCACTGAGATAAAATTCAAACCCTTGATTTGAATTGCAGCTGTCAAATACTTCTCAAGCAGTCACTACACCAGAGCAAGAATCATTATCTAAATGAATTGAGTCACAGTCTGCCATATTGTCTGAGATCTCCCAGGGTCATTCACATCTTAGAATGGGAAACCAGGGATTTACCCTCCCACCTGTATGCCTATTCCACTCTGTACCTGGGAAAAAGAAACCTTTTCAAGCAAGCATTTTCTTCAAAGTAATACTGTTCCCACAAAAACTTTGTATTTACACCTAGTGGTAATTTATTTCCACCCAGACCCAGTAGGAAGCTCTATCTGTCAGAGTAAACCAAGTCTTGAAGTACTCTAGAGTCTACTCTTGCTACAATGGGTTTTTATCCTGATAGAATAATTTACTCAAAATCAGTTGCACTATATTCCCTAAAGATGCCTACAAACTACAATGAAGACAGTAATCTATGAGGGTTCTTTTTGCTATAAAATAAAATAAAATAAAATAAAATAAAATAAAATAAAATAAAATAAAATAAAATAAAATATCAAAGATGAGATCCTGAAACAAACAAACAAATAAACAAAAGCCTAAAAAACAACCTACTTGCCCACCCCAGTGCAAAACAGCAGCTGGAGTTTCTAAATGAAAAATCATAGCCCTATAAACTCATTGAAAACTGCTGTACAATTACCTGCCTTGATTTGTGGCAGAGATATTCTCAGAAAAAAAGCATTATTTGTATCCATGTACATTTCACAAGGGAGTGAGTAGTTTTGTGTAACATTTCTCCTCTCATTAAAAAACAGACAGGTACAAAGCTGACATCCTTGTTTATAACAGACAGAAAATGCTAGAAATTACTCGTTGTCTAGGACACTGATTTAAAATACATTAAAAAAGCTGCACCATTCTTACAAAGACTCTAAGACTAGGGCTTAAAATACTTACTTAATAATGTCTCCTTCTAGAGCAATCACTCGTTTAATGATCTTCTGTTCAGGATTTCTAGGAGACCTGAGACAGGAGATAAGGTTACACAATCAGTACCATTCCCATTCTTTTAAGAAGATGAAAGAAATAGACACTATGGAAGTCATTAGAAGATTCCATATTCTCCTTGAGTTAGCATCATCAAAATGCTTCCACGGGGAAGTGAAGCTACTGCAATCCTTGTCACTGCAAACCATCACTGAAAGCAGTTGATGACCTCCTTACAAACAGCACAATAATCAACACACCTTTGATCATGAAAAATACACTCCACAACACTAAAAGTAAAGCATCCCATGAACCAATGAGGAAAGTACCTTTGCACATAGATTAATGTATTAAAACCTGAATCCCCCACCATTTGCTGGGAAAATGTGTTAAACATTTATGCCTTTCAATCAATTTTAGAGAAAAAAATCTTCCTATGTTATATTAATATCTATCACTAATTTAGGTAAGCCTTGCCTAGGAAATTGTGGAAGTTTAAAAATAAAAGTTGTAAAATTCTCTGAAAGTTGCAGCTTCTGAATGCATTGTTTTTCACTTAAAGTTATTTTCCCATAGCATCTTTAATTGAGTAGATTCTGATCATACATTACATAATAATATGAGAAAGCAAAGATGTACTTGCATGTACAGCCTGAATATCCCAACTTCCTGGATGCATATTATTAGATAGACTATTAAAAGTGTTATTCTACTGTAGTTTTGACAGGTTAATGTAGATATATATTCACAATAAATTTTCATTTTCTTTATACTTTACATTTTTTCTTACTTTTCACTTTAAATTATCTAACTATGCAAACTTAGAAGAATATCTTCATGTTATTAAAAAATAATTCTTTTTATTTGCTGCTTACGTACATAGAAAAGTCAGGGAAGGAACAAACTTTTTATTTTCTGTTGATGCTTGGGTTCTCCCTATTAAGGTTTCAAGTACAATCTGCTAGACATACCACTTACAGAGGTGTATATTACAGTTTTCATGGCTAAAACCATCTTTGAGCTCATCTCTGGTCAAATGGTAGGATTACACTTCTTTAAAAAGCAAAGCTGAGCTATGTCTGGATGAAAAGCTTGCCCACACTGCTGCATGACTAAAGGCATTTGAGGTTCACTTCCAGTTCCAATAGTTAAAACAAAAAATGGGTTCAGATTTATTTGTTCATTTTTTTAATATTATTCTAAAAAAAATCCAAATATTTTAAATTTAATTTGAGGTTTTAATATTTTTTCTTGTGTGTGCATGTCAATGCATTTGAAATAAATTTCTCTTACAAAGTAATGAAATAAAATTCAAGAAGCCTAATTTTGAATTTCAAAATGTCAAATAGCTTCCCTTTACATTTTACCAAGCCTGGAAACCTATTTTCAACAAGCAATGAGAAACACTGAACATGACTAAAGGCCATATATTTATTCCCTAGTCATCACTCAAATTTTCAAATCATTATGTAATTTACAGTAATATTTTATTTAGCATCAATTTTACATGAATAGTTGCATATTCCAGCTCAGCCTTGCATTTCATGTTCCTTCTTAAGGCAGGAGCACACAATTTCATCATATTTTATATGTCAGTCTTGGGAGGAATTAATCAAGTTTTAGATGTTCGTATGATTTAAATATATGGAATATCCACAGCACTTTCTGATGCTGCTCCTTGCAAGCAACATTTACTTCGTTGAGCACTCATTTGAGCATTGACCATGTCCTATTCTCAACCAAAGCATAGTCTATGAAAAGACAACACACCTTTAAGCTCTTATAAACGTAAAATATTTTTTTAATTACTTTACTGCTAACTGATTTAAACTTCAATCTATTTAAGCTCAAGCTGTAATATTTCCCATGTAAAATTTAAGTAATGGAAATGATAATACATAATGTATGTGATGAAATGTGCATTTCTTAAAGATTGAATGAAAACAGATTTTATGTTTTCTCTTTCAAAATTCTGTTCTGTTTTGACACCTCACTTTCAAAAAAAGGTTCTCAGCAACTTCCCAGAAGGCATCTCCACATGATTAGAATATATATATTGTAATACAATTATTGATCTCCCTTAATTTTCTATCCTTGTGCAAAAATTTCTACTGACCTTGGAAAAACATCTCTCCAAATCTGAGGTATGGGTAATTATTCTAAGAGTAGTTACTTGGTTACATGGCTAGCAATGACATATTTAAATCAAATATAATTCATCAGAAAAACTTCAAGGAATTTCTTGCAGATATTATTATGAAAGAGCAATATTTTTAATACTAGAACCAAAATATTTTTTAAATAAATTTCATACTAACATTCTGATTATAATTAATTAAAATGGCAAAGGACTGGTAAAAGACAGATGAGCAGGCTCAAAGTGGCCAATAATACAGGCACTTTTAGACCAAGGATTTTCAGGAGCTGAGCAGAATGGTTTTTTTCCAAGAGCCAGTGTGCAGCCAGGAGGTAAGAGAGACTGGTTCTGAAGTGATGGATGTAGATGCCTTCCTGAATGGTGTATAGCATAACCCTGGGATTTCACTGATTATTGAAATCACAAAAACATACAGGCCATTTCTGTCTTCTACGTTCAATCCTGCAAGAGAACAGTGCAGGATCACACTGCCACAAAGCACATTTCCCAGGAAAAACAGGAAATTATATAGCCAGCAGAAAAATCCACTTTTTAGCGAGTGATTGTCAGATAGAAATTGTGACAATTCCCTGAAAGATTTCTCTTTACATATTTAGCAACTGAGTATTTCAGTCAATATTACTCCTAAACCTCTCCCTTTCAACCACTTGGATTATTTATTTATTCTAGTGGATACTGCCCAATTTTAAATAATTGCTCCATGAGCTAATTAACATTTGATCAAACAAAAAATTTTCATAACATTTCTTGGTGTTGTATGTGTCATTTGAGTCTTCTTTCGTTCTTTGAATTTTCTACATACATTCTTCTCAAGAACCTCCACAGCAAATCATCCTAGACTTCCATGTCTACTGGCTTTTCTAGAGAGAAAATTTTTAGAAAATGTCCTAAGATCCTAGCAAAATAACAGAAGCACTGTCTAAATAAATAAATACTACAACACAAAATAATACTTTTTTCCATGAATAAACACTCAGAGGTTTTTTGGTACCTGCATTAGAAAGAGACCTGATTCTGTGAAATCAATGAAAAAGCAGACAATATATTTCAAAGGGATAGCTTCAATTGATACTTTAATGATCTACATGTGTTTAATGTTACACATCCATTATCACAGACAACTTGGAAAAATTCTGTGCTCACTCTTTGAAAATTGTTGGAATTTTTATACCAATTTAAGATCTTCTAGAACAGAACTAATAGCAGGCATTTATTAAAAAAGTTGCAGAGAAAAGTGCCTAAAGTTTTCAATTTTTATATGAATATATCTATATTCATATAAAGAATAAGTATGTATATGAATAAGTATGTATATTACTGTTAGAAAATTGTTTAACTTTTTATGAGATAGAAGCAAGACGTTTAGGCAGAAGCCTCAAAGTTTGTCTTCATATTATTCTCAGTTTACTTCAGATTGAGTTTCATGTGACTTGATCATCATTTACATGGTGGCAATGGAAGAAATTAGGACTGTTTTGTTGTAGTATAAACAGACTGAAATAATGAAGACCATCTTCTTCAAAATTAAAATTTCTGCTTCTATTTATGCTTTTAATGCCAGATACATAAATGGATTTAACTCCATAAAACAGGATAAGAGAGAATTTTTGAGATCTCAGCCTAACATTGTGATCCAAAGCCATTCACTCAGTGAGTTCTTCATTTCTCAAAACTAATTCCTCTCTCATCAAAAATTCTAGCATAGCTGGAGTGTACACTTCTGGGAATTTCCAGGATTAATGCCAGAGGGAAAATATGCTGTTTGTCTCTTTCTCAACCCATTTGGGGATCCAATAAATAGCTAGAGGAGTAACTAAAATGTAGATGGAGTCCAGAATAAGCGGCATTGATATATCTAAAGAACTGAGAACCTCAGTATGGTTTTGCTGGCTTTACCTAAAAAATATGCTTGAAGGAAGAGGAAAGAGAAGCAGTGAGCTAACTCATTTTTATTTTCTGTTGTTTATCCTTGCTTCCTGTTGCCAGTATAGTAGCTGATGCTCAAACTCTCTACAGAAGTAAATATGTAGCAATATCCACTCTTTCATTCCTTCTAGCTCCATAGCTTTGATAGAACAGATCCAACATAGACAATTCTAAATACTGTATAAGAATGTAAATTTACTTAATATATGCACATATTTTCTAAACCAAAATATTTTTAATCTGCTTAACTTTTTTCTCAGTCCCTAACTTTCATCTAAATTCCATGCTTCTTTATGCAGATACAGAATCTCATAATAAATGTAATATCCAATTACATCATAGGTTATGACACAATTTCTATATTGTGGCAACTAGCATGCAATTTAACAGTGAAGAAAACCTCCAAGGTTATGACACAATTTCTATATAGTGGCAGATAACACGCAATTTAACAGTGAAGGAAAAAAATTTATACATTTTATTCTTGCTTTTTTTTTCATTCTTATTATCAATTCCTCTTGTACAGAATTACTGCAATAAATGTATCCAGTACCTGGTTTAGTATTTGTGTTCAGTTTGGACCCACCAGTACAAGAAAGACATTCACAACTGGAAAAAGTGGCACCAAAATAATAGTAACAGAAGAGCAATGTAACAGCAGTGGCTAAAGAAATCGGGTTTGTGTGGATTAGAGATTAGGCAAAGGGTTCAATTGCTATTGTCATCCATCTAAGTGTTGATTAGGAATTCAGAAATTTTGGAAAGGTATGCAGCAAAAGCGATTAGCAAACAACATGAGCAGCAGCAAGGGAAATTCCAGTCGTGCAGTTTGACCTGAGAGGCTGAAAACCACAGACATACTTAGAGCTCAATGGGACACAGGTCTGGGCAGTCTGACCCAAATTCAGTCTAACCTGCCTTGAGTGGGTGGTAAGATTAGATAAGACATAAATTACTTTTCACTTCTACAGCCTTTAGTCTTATTCAAGTGTATGAAGAATCAGGATGTAATATCTTAAATTACAAAATATTTTGTCACACATGCAAGCTCTAATGCTAGAAGAGACCACACTGATCACTGAATTTATCTGCTGCAGCCCACAGATAATTTTTTTGTGTTTTTCTTACAGTATCTAATTCTATTAGAAAGCATTTTTAAAGAACGTTATGATATCATGTCTCAACATTCTGAGCTGCAATGAGACTAACATCCAGAGAAATTACTCCACAGTTTAATTATCCTTGCTATTAGGAAATTGCATCTTCATTCAAAATTGAATTTATCCTAGTTCAATTTCAATTTCATGCCTTCTCCTCCAAGGCAGAAAACCCCTCAACATCTTATTTCTTCTTCATGAAGAAAGATTTGGGTACATTACTTCTTAAATTTCTCTTGGATTCATCAGCCAGAATTGCCTAAAATTCTTAGCACATAATTTTCCAATTCTGGGACCCCTTTTTGTTACTATTTTTCAAACTCCTCCAAGGTTTTAATTTTCTTCTTAGCATATATAGTAATCTAGCATTATTCATCTTGGATTATTAGTATGCTTAGTATTCAACTAAGTAGAGCAACATGCCCTTATTTGCTGGCTTAATCAAAAAATTTATTTCCTGTTTCTTAACATTCCATTTATTTTTGTATAGTCAGGCATAAAGCTCATCCTTTTCATCCTAGGACCTGGTGTTGAAAAGACACCAAAAGTGGCAATTAAGCCTTCTCTGAGTAAACTGCTTGCTAAAACAATGAAACAATAAATTTTAGATCACTACTTGCACTTCATATTCAATAGAGCATGTTTGTGAACACCAACCATGTGATTCACATCATGCTACCCTGTCTTTCCTTGCACTGCTTGCACACTTGGCCAATGATTTACGAAGACAATTGACAAAACCAGCCCCTGACTTTGGATGACACAGCAGTCTGCTGGAAATATTACTGTTCACAAATGTGCCTCCAACCATATCTACACCTTCACGGCCGAACAGAGCCTGTTTGTTATCTGTCTAATGTCCCCCATTAACTCCACAAAAGGAAAATTTCTTGATCAAAATATAATGTGGAACTAAAAAGAACATTTGAAGAAAATAAATACCTATATTATAGCCTGTATCAAAATTATATTTACTTAGCAGTTTCGTAATTTTGAATTTAAAACACACCAGGTTTGCTTGACAAAACCTACTCCTGAATTAATGCCTTTAAGGGTATTTTAGCTTCTACAAATAGAATAAGAAATAAACCATGTGATTATTTTTCTCAGATAAGACATTCCTAAGGGCCTTCTCTTTGTTTGAATGCTGGAAATTTATTGCAGGTCATGAAGTCATTTGCATTTTCTCCTTTATCTTTCAGCCTCTTCATTTTTCAAATGGTATTCCCTACTACAAAAACTGTTTGAGACCATTCTTGCCTGTCAGAATCAATGTTTGAACCCCTTTCTGGTCTAAAACTCTGTTATACTTTTAGAGGAAGTGAAATAGATTAGATTAGCGATTTTTTCAAACAGAAATATTATGCAGAACTTATATATGAAATTTTGAGAATGTTAGCAGATAACAAGAGCATCAAAAACAGTTCCTCAGATTCTCCTAGACTTCCTTTGGGCTAAATTTGAGCAAGCAGGCCCAGACTTAATAAATACTAGTTTAGTGAAACACTTTGAATATTCACAATTTTTCACTCATAATTTACAAAGTACATAAAAAACAGCCGTCGCACCAACTGGTTAGGCATAAGTTCTAGTAATGCTTGATTTGCTCAGCATCTCCAATGCAGAACATGTATAAAAACATCATTAAAAATATGAGAAAAACTGCTTCTAGGAACATCCTGTAATTCCTAACTCCATACTATATTAACACTTCTTAGTCAAACCTCTGTTAGAGCAAAACCATTCACTGCCAAAAAAGCCCCATTTTGTTTTTACTGAAAGTAGTTACTTATAATAATTATAGATTCTAAGCATGCACTGGTGGAGAAGTAGTGTTTTATTTTTCTTACATTTCAAACTATTTATGTATAACCTAGAACAATGCTTACCTGAAATTTCTTGGTGAATTCTGAGCAACCTCTAAACAAAAATAACAATCTGAATAGAACACCTGCATGAAGCCTCAGAAAAGGAGTCATACACTTTGTTGCCATAGTTAGAGCAAGTAAACAATTCTCTCAAGCTCTGCACTTAGAAGGGTTCAAGAAACAAGTGGATGTGGCACTTAGTGCTATGGCCTAGTCAGTAAAGTGGTGTTCAGTCAAGGATTGGACTCAATCATCTTGGAGGTCTTTTCCAATCATGAAGTTTCTCTGTTTCTTGCATGCTTGTTGCTCCTTTCCCTTTCTAATGGGCTTCCATTCCTTTCCTTCTCTCTGCAATCTGGTTTAGTCTTGAGCTTTCAAACAGAGCAGGGAGTAACTCTCTAAAGTGAAAAAGTAGCTTCCATGGAAATAAACATCCACAATGTTATCTCCCGGTACCAGACATTATTTACCACAGATCTCCCACACTAAGGATGGAGTTGGAGGGAAATTAATAAAGATCTGCATAATTTCAAAACTGAGTTATCCCTGGTAAATCTACAGCATGCTATAGAACTGCAGCCTGGCTGTATGATGAGACATCAGCAGCATCAGCTTTTCAGTGTTTTTCAAAGGTGTTGGAAGGATATTGCAAATAATTTAGTCCTCAGCAGCAGATAACTATGGATTCTCCCCAGTATTAACTAGATGTATGATTCCCACATGACAAAATTAAGCAATCTTTTCTACACTTTGGATCAGGCAATTAAAATTGTGCATCTGAAAAACTTTCAGAATTATTAAAAAGAGAAAGTAAAAAATTAATAATAAAAAATTAAATACATCTCCATTAGAAATTACTATTTTTAAATTACATCTCTTTAGCTACAGTAAGGCAAGGAAAAAAAAGGAGGACAATTAAAAACTCTAAATAAAATGCTTCACAGCAATTAAACTAATTGGTACTGCAAAACAACATGACAAGGGAGTCTGAAAAAAACCTCAAAATACTACAGTAACTTGGAAGTATAGCTGCTAATTTGAAGTAAAATCATATTTAATTGTTTCTCAGCTTTCCAATCTAACCACTTTAAGGTTAAATGACTCAGCTGCTTGTAATGCAGGCTGTGTAATCACAATAGTTATGTGCACTTGACCTTCTTCCTGTTAACAGAGAGACTCAATTAATTACTTGCTGTTTTAACCAGCCATTTCACCTTATCTTCACCTTTTTCAAAAGGGTTGAGTAACTCTAACTTAACCTTTGACTTTGGAAGCATACAGAAATATTTATCTACAAAATAGGAAGTTAGCCTGATCTAGGAAGGAGAATACCTGGGTTTCTATGCTTAAGAAAAAACAGTAATATATGCACTGTTTCATTAACCACTATGCTATAATGTAGGAGCCACATTTTATCTTTACTACAGCTGCCCAAACATTCCACTCTGTACTGGAAATAAAATATTACTTACTTCTATTGTAACAGACAACAGAGGGAAATGCACAGAACACTGCAAAATGTAATCAATTGCTTGTAAATAGTTCTTACATTGCCATATGGGATATTAGATAGAAATAACCTAAATAATCTACACATTACCTATTGAAATGATCAAAAAAATTATGCTGTAATATGCATTTCTATACCTTCTTCCATTCTGGCTTTAGACCTCTTCCAAGCATACTAAATCAAGTAATCAGTTGCTCACCCTAAAATGGCAATTGTATCTACACACCACACATTGTGCAGCAATTTTCAATCATTATTCCTTTCTAATGGGGTGCCAGAAAACTTGTCTAGTTATAGAACACCACCACAACTATTAAAAAAAGTACTAGATGCACATTTAGGTGTTACAAACATCAGTGACCTAGGAATCAAAACATTATTTATTTTGAGATAATAAACATTAAGAAGTCTGGTTCTTATATTGTCTCTCCTGGAGACTAATTTTACCGCGTCAGATAGGATTAACATTATATTTAGTTAAAAAGAAATATGACTCTAAAGAAGCCAAAGTTTTTATCTATTTTGAAATCACCTAAACTCCATCAGCACACTGCTTTTTAAATTTTTCTAGTGCTGTTTCAAGCACCTGTTGTGAAAATCTCTTTCTTGATAATTCTAAGTAGCTGGATATATTTTCTCAAATGTAATCTCAGCGACAGCCAGGAAACTAAGCCTTTCAGATGAGTTGAGTCTGTTATAGTCAGTACAAAGAGTGTAACAATTAAAGTGGGATGAATCAGTCTTTGGAGGAGTATCTCTCTCCTCAATGACTACAAAAGAAGACAGACATCAGCTCAGTCTAGCCATCTTGACAGTAAATGATTAAAGATAAACTGCTTAAAAATATTGTTGCATCTACCTTATAAATATCTATAGCAGATTTTGTTTTTCAAATAACACAAGAAAGCAAGTATTAACAGAGAGGTAAAGACTAATAACAATATAATGTATACTTTTTATATAGTTGTAATATACCTTCTTAGTAAAAAAAAGTTTAAGAGTAAAGACATGTCAATGTCAATTCACAGAAAACCAAAAAAACCCACCAATTTAAAGTTCCCTACAGAGGTTGATAGAAGTCCTGACTTCAGGATCATTTATCTTTTTTTTTTTATTTAATAATGCTGCATGCAATACTAATACTTTTTTGTATATTTATGACAAATAAAATGAAAATCAATTATCTTCCAACTAGTAAAGCATAAAGATGGAAGTTTAACTAAGAAAAAATTTTGTATCTCTAATCATGGTCATTAAAAAAAACTGCCCATAAGATAGAATACTAAATATCTCTATGTTCTCACTAAGCACATGAATACATAAATTATTTTCAGAGTGTGCAACATTAACTTCACTGGAACTTGTATACAATTATATCATAAAATAACATTTCAGAAATAGAGAGTGCTGCTAAAGAATAACTGGTTTATATAGCTGAAAATTTAGTATTTTTTTTTTTGTAATAGAATACAGAAAAAAGTGAGAACCAGCATTAGCAAAACACAGCCACAGTTACCAAATGTCATTTGCAGAAGTTACAAGACATGCTTTAAAAAAAGAACAGTCATAAGATTACTGGACACAGGTAAAACCTCTGACAATAAAAAGAAACCAACCTAAAGTTGGATTTTTTTTTGCTTCACAGCTTCCACTTTTATATTAGATACAGAATTAACTGCAGGTGGCCATGCTGCAGATGACATCAAGCTGAATTAACCTTAGATTGGCTGCTGTGACAGAAATCCCTGTAGTACTAGAATTTATGACCTGCTTATGAGGATTTAGCAAAAAGAGGCAATGGCAAATTGAATAGGGAGTGTTTTTCCACATTATATTCTGTCCCAAAACATGATCTTCTGTGTCAGCAGGTCATCAAGCATTTTGCTCCATTTGGTAATAATTGCATTATCCTCTACATATGTGCTTCCAGAGAAAGAAGAAGGGACCCTTCACAATAACTAAGGGTATTGTTTTAAGAGACTTTGATCACTTGAGCATGCATAAAGAAATTTGAGGCGTTTGTCAAGAATAAAACAGTGCCCCATGTTGGTTTTCGCCATGAGATTTTTAAGATTCTGAGCTGTAAGACATTTCTTCTCTTGTACGATGGCAAATGTATTTATATAAAATAATAAGAAAGGAAGATTAAAGAGATAAGAACTATCATCAACAGTGAACAGCATAAATGAGTAAAATATTTCTATCTACAGATGCTTTTTTCCCTTCATCCATAGGAGTTTACAAGCTTTTTAGACAGTGCTCCCCTTTGCTGGGAAGGCCATCTGCTCTCTCTCTGCCCCAGCTGTGCACACAGCCCCAGGGTTTGGTCTGCACACTTGTTTCCCAGCTCTTCCCACGCTTCAGTCCGCTCTGGTTATTCCACCCAAAACAAATTCTTCAGTCTCAGGCAGCAGCAAACCCCATCCTAACCCCATCCAGCCTGTCAAACTCAAACCTAGGTGACAGTTTCCCACAGAAGGTCCCTGTCACCATTTTCTCTAAGGAAGTGACATGCTGCTCAGAATATTGCTAGATAAGGGAGAGACTGGCAGAAGAGATAAGAAGGGAGAGGGAAAGAATAGTTTCTACAATAAATTTTGTAGAAACTTCTTTCACATTCTGAGGACTAATTCCTCTTCACCTCTATCCATGGGTGGATAGAAATACATCCATATTTCAAACAAATAGTTTGTATTTTTATCTTCACCTTTTTTAACTGGATCCATGAAGAACAAGGTTAATTCCAGTATTACTAAAATTTGAAAATTTTGGGCCAGGCTTAAGTTTCTTTTAACCCATTGATTCATGTGTTTGGGGTTTTTAAAAGAAAAATTCTTATTTCTGAAAGTTTTATAGAACAAAAACAAAAGGAGAAAGTCTTCTCACCGGAAACAGTCAGAAAGATAGCAAAGTAAAATGCAAGGCAGAAGGACTAATGACACAAGCTTGAATGAGCCATTAGTGTGGAAGAATAATTATTTACTTTTTAGTGACTGGAAGTATTGGCAGTATTAGCAATTGGGAGAAAAAACCACAAGATATGGTCTGGGATTAACAAAACTTTTCAGAAATTCTATTGGCTCTACTGCAGAATATTTTAATAATGTAGTTTACATATTATTCTGTATATTTCAGACAGTCTTGACAAATTCTTAAATGCGTTAACTGTCTCTGTTGACAGAGAATATCAATTCAAAACACAAAAAGGTTAATTCAGCCAATTCAAACTAGGCATTGTTGCCTTTATGATTTTAATTTTAAGCCTTTACCTTTTCATTAAAGATGAATATCTGCAACAAGTTTGGAACACAGACTTTCATGCATCTGGCGTTGCTTTCTTATTGTAAGAAAGCAAGAACATCAATACAAATTATTTGGGTTACAAACAGCCAAAAAGTAAGAGTACAAATTGGGAAATCATAGTTCTTTCCAACACTGGTGACTACTGCATCATAAAATTAATTACTTAGAACAGCCTAACCTTATAATTTTGATTCTCCAAATGTTATTCTACTACACATTCCTGTTCAGTATTTACTGCAGTCAAAAAGCATAAAATATATATACTGGAATATATTTAAGCTGTATGATGTAGTGTTTTGAGGCACTAGCTGTATACTTCTGGCTCAAAATCTAAAGATAGCTTTTGCATATGTGCTTCAAATGACGCATCACTACAGAAATGGTTACTAACACAGTTGCTTAAAATTCAAGCTGGCAATACGTTTAGAAAGTAGGGTAATGGTAAGGCTGTCAGAGCCATAATGGTAGAAGTATAACCTTACTTCTCTGAAAGAAGCTGTGCAAGAGTATAAAAAGCATCTGTGAGATTTGTCTGAAGGATTTATATAATTCAAAACCAGTTAGATTAGGTTAAGTTTCTTTTTAGATTAGGTTAAGTTTCTTTTTAACTGAATAGCAATACTAAAGCTTCCTACTTATGTAACTCTCTGTACATTCAAAGCAGTGACTGACATTCATGATTTATGGTGTTTGATAAAAAGCTACCAGGGTACTCATCTGTGCTATTCAAGTCTGCTGTGCAGACAGTATGCAATGGAAGTAAGCTTTACAAATGATTAATTGGAACATAATCAAAATGTTATTAAAAATAGTTGTCACATTTCAAACACTAGATGTTTCTATGCTTTGTGATCAGTTCAAGTTGTCAAGATGAGTCACCAGCAGCAAAACAACTAGTGGCAGGCAAGGAGCTCTCAGCAGGTAAGGATGTTTGTGGTACAAATCTGTCATATAAAACATAATGGGAATCCCTCAAATTCCTGACTGTTTATCAGCTTGGAGGAGGAAAAACAATGAAATCTGTTCTTCCATTAGATGTTCACAAGCATGTCTGTGCTAGGATTAGACAGCATTAATTCTTTGAATGTAGTGAGGAGCCCTTGATCTCCCACAAAGACAAGGCAATTCATTCATGAGGGTGGGGGATTCTGTACCGCTGGTACACTCACACGAGTTTCCACAAAGGGCAACACTCACAGAGGGGTCACTCCAGTCAATGCAGTCACGAAATAATAAATATTTGTTTGAACTAACTTTATTACACTTCTGTTTCATAAAGAAAGTATGGGGTATTACAGATAAAAGAAATAGTTGAAATACCTCCCCATCATCATTATATGTTGTCTTTAATTGAGAGAGGAATCTACATTACACAACATTCTACACAGTCCTCTTTACCTATTTATAATTAGATAACAGATTAACTGTGACTAACAAAATCACTGTTGGATGAAAAAATATGGAGAATGATGTGGCTAACTTGTGCTCTTTTTCAGTTCCTATGCTTTAGAAAGAAAACTCTGCATCATTTCAGGATTTTCATGTGGCATCCGCAATGATACAAAATATAGCATGAATACCTGTCCTGAATCTGAAGGCAAGATCTAAAGTATATTTAAGGAGAGGCATCTCAAAGAAACCTGACACAGCCTGGGCTGAACTTCTGTAATGCAAGCAAGCTGTTAGTGGCTAAGCTTCAACATTATGATAATACATATGGCATCATCTTGGCTCAAAGGGATGGCCTTCATAGCTAATTCACCAGAGTTCATTCTTTCTTTGTTCTATATACTTTAGGGTCAATAAGGAAGGGGAAAAACCTTGAGCCTGACTTCTTAATGTGCAAGGTTAGTATGTACATGCTAGCAATGCCCCCATCACATGAAGCTTCTTCTTACATCCCTACAAAAATGGGATATGTACAAAAGTCTGTTATCTGGGAGATGGCAATTATCCTTAGAATTCCTACTAATCAGCACCAACTATAAGACAAAGTTGCTCTAACTTCCAGTAAAAGAAGGATCAAATTATTTTTTCTCTGACAGGAGCTAAAAAGTAAAATATGGGTAGCAGCCATGAAACAATCATGTTGATAACATATATGTAGGTCTGAGACTTCAGGTCATGAGATTTCACTCACATAACTTGATATCGAGCCTAATAACTTGTGATTGGTGAAAACACAATTTGGCATTCTACTTTCATTTGAAGATTCTGGTAAATGGTCACTTTCTATTGCATTTTTGTTTCTCTGCATCTTTGTTTCTCTGAATGTTAATAATATTTTCACATTTGAAGTTGTCCAACACCCTTTAAATTTTTTCCCAAATTTAAGTTTGATGTACAGAATAGGGTCAAACAGAAAAACTTCCAATGCCCATTTTTATGCATGACAAATTCTGTGCAATTTTAGAAGAGCTTCTCTCTCTCAAGACACAGATAAGAAACATTTAAAACTATTTTACATCCTGAGAGTTGTTAGCCAATTCAAAGACAGATGCAAGATCTTTTTTCTTTTATAAACTTACTCTGCTTTCACCATTACTTCTTTATGAATAATTTAATGCTGCCTGTTTGAAAACAATTAAACAGGGGAAAATAAGCCTTGCAGTCCCCTCACATTATTTCCTGTAGTCATTCATCTTCATTTCTTTAAACATTGTCCCCACTTCTGTTCCACTGGCTTCCATTAGCTGGTGCAAACTTTGGATGAACTAGAAGGAATGGAGCCAAAGAAAAATCTCATTTAAAAAATAAATTTTTTAAAAAGTGCAAAAAAAAAATCACAGTGTAACCTAAAAGAATGGTGTAGCTTCTGTTTGTGTTAGTGAGAGTGGGAAATTGAGGAATAAGTAACAGATTTCTCTCTTCTTGACTTTAATGTTTTGGTGCATTGAAATGGTTCACTTGTTTGAATTAAGAACATAGACATCTAAGTAGAAAAATTTTAAAAGGTCAGATAGAATAATAGGAAGCCTGACTAACAGCATATGACCCAAAAAAACAATAAACAAGTGTAAAGTAAAAGCTATTTGTCTCATTCGAAGAGTCACATGAAAGGAGATACATAAAAATAGTTTTTAGACCCCTAACAGTTGAGTTCTGGTTCATCCAGCAGATAGCTGGTTGAGTAAATAAATATCTGCAACGTTCTTGTTTGCCAGATCTGAGATCACATTGAGTCTTTTAAACACATTCTCAACTTTGGTTGGATGATCTGTAGTTCAGTGTTTGCAAAAGTCAATAGAATTGTAACTATACTCAAACAGATAAAAAAATATTTCAAATCTTATGGAAAGTCAAAATCTATCTTCAAAAAACTCTAAATATAAATAAGCAGAAAGTTTATGGATTACATTCAACAGTTCATTCAAGAACAATTTTGTAAACTACAGTAACATCTCCTGATCGTATTCTGAACAAAAAATGCATTATTTCTTTTCTTAAAAAATTAATGATATCAAGACGTTGGTTTTGGAGATAAGGTGAAAAGAGAGAATAAGAACTTGTGTAAACTAGAATTTTTAACACAAAGTTCTTTTGTGAATGTGTTATATATTGCTTGCAGCAGTTCAATGAGATTGCGTACATTCCAGAAGAATTTCAGACTGTAAGTATCTTAATGAAACAGATGCAGTCTTCTTCCCAACTGTTGAATAACAATTTCATCACTCATGCAGTGGAGCAGAAAATGTACGAATAAAATTAGAAAAACCTTCTCCATTTGAATATAACAAGCCCTAAAATGCATAATAAATTTTGGAAAGAAAATTAGCCATATATAAACACTAATGTGCACTGTGTATTTAATGGTTTTTATCATGTGTGGAAATGCAGTGCTCTACTCAATTGATCAGGTTATAATCATACAAAAATTAGAAAGTACTAGCATAGTTCAAGTGAAATGTTATAAAATGAGCAGTGGTACTAGATGCCCAACTTAAGATGCCTGAGGGCCTTGTTATTTTTTTGGTTTAGAGCTCATTTTACTTACTTTAAAGTGGGTCCAAAAATCATAAGATATATAGAAAAAAAATTTATTTTGTCAACTGGTCCCTATCTGAAGGATCACTAACGGTGAGTTATACATAACTTGTAGGAGCCTATATCACTCAGTCTTGCATTGGTGGCATGATCTGTGAATTTGTGCATTCAACATCAAAACAGGATGAGATAATTATTAGACCTCCAATTACCCAGAGATATCATCACTTTTGCCCTCTACAAAAGGTAGAACCTTCTTGTAACACTTAACCAACAAATACATTATTTTCTTATAGGATGTTGCTAGTCCTGATCCACAAATTTGACTCCCTGGGTTGACCTTATAGGACCTTCAGGCTTCATGCCTTAAGACTTGTCTGGCAGGCTGGACACCCAGCTTCTCCAACCACATCTCTGGCCTTGTCCCACACTGCTTTTCATAGAATCTCAAGTTGGAAGGGACCCATAAGGATCATCTAGTCCAAATCCCTGCTCCTTGCAGGAGTATCTAAAACTAAGTTATATGACTAAGAGTCCTACCCTGATGCTCCTTGAACTCTCTCAGGCTTGGTGCTATGACTACTTCCTCAGGGAGCTTGTTCCAGTGCCCAAGCACCCTCTGAGTGAAAAAACTTTTCCTAATTAATCAATCAGTTCAATCTGAACTTCCCCTGATACAGCTTCATTCCATGTCCTTGTGTCCTATCACAAGGTGATCAGAGAGATCAGCACCAGCCCTTCTGCTGCCCATCTTGAGGAAGTTGTCGACTGCAATGACTCCCCTCTGCCTCCCCTGTTCCCTTCTCCAGGCTGAACAGCCCAAGTGACCTCAGCCATTCCTCACACAGCTTCCCCTCAAGGCCCTTCACCATCTTGGTTGCCCTCCTTTGGACACTCTCCTATCTTTATATCTCTCTTAAATTGTGGTAGCCAAAACTGCCCCCAGCACTGGAGGTGAGGCTGCCCCAGTGCAGAGCAGAGCAGGACAATCCCCTCCCTTGCCTGGCTGGTGATGCTGTGCCTGATGCCCCCCAGGACAGGGGTGGCTCTCCTGGCTGCCAGGGCTCTGCTGACTCATAGCCAACTTGCCAGGACCCACAGATCTCTTTCTGTGTGTTTCTCTCCAGCTTCTTGTTTGTACAAATACCAGGATTACCCTGTCCCAGGTGGCAAATCTGGCAGTGAGTTACCACCTTGCCCCCTGGCTATCCAGATGTCTCTGTAAGGCCTCCTCACCCCAGAGAGAGCCCCCTGGAGAGATCCTCCAGGTTGCAGCACTACATATTTCTGTACAAGAAATTTATACATTTGTTTGAGGGGACAGAGAAGGATCTTACATACCCTTTTAAAAGGAGCAGCTGTAACATACAATATTTTTTGTAGGGGCTGCAGGCCTGTCCCCAGGGTCTGAGAGACTGCACTGCCACCCCGCTGTCCACTGCTCCCTGTGCCCCTTCTGTTCTTGCCAGTTCCTATTTCCCTGAGGGTTTGCAGTTCCAGCTCTATGCTGTCAGGCCACCCACTAAGCCAGAATGCCTTTGTCTTAATTCATATATCTCTAAAGCACTACGAGGACCTGATTAGCAATGACAAAGTGGCTGCAACATAACAGAAATAAATTTTTAATTACTTTAATTAAACAAATGCAAATTCCCCAATGCAGATGAGTTTAAACCAGTTTAACAAAGATCTAGTTCATTTCCATGCATGTTCTCAATTCTTCTTCTTCTTTGCCATCCCTTGAGGATGGCAAAAAAATGAAAGCTTTCATGTGTTGAGCAAAACAATTGGTTCCGTAATATCATTCCAAAAACTAGATGTGCAGCTCAGGGCAAGAAAGAAAATTGCTACTTTGAGCAGAAAAGAGGAAGTTTCACAGGTTTTGACATCTCTTCAGGGCAATGAGCAACCACATGCTAAAATCTAGACTGTTAGTGAGCAGGAGAGTAAGCTTCACAAAACAGTGGGATGGAATGGATGGATGATGAGCAGGACTGAAGGGCAGAAACTGGCAATGGCACGGCTAGACAATTAAAACAGGGGTGGCTTATGAAGTCACCAAACTTCTGGGAGAATTTACAAGCTTAGGCTGGAAATCAGTAACTAACAGCATTCACAAAACCAGAACAAAGAGTAACAAAGATTTTGGGGGGGTAGGGGTGGGTTGTGTTTTGTTTTGAGCATTAGTGTTTTGTTTTGTCTTTAAGTCATGCTGAGAGCAGCAACTACTGTAGAGCAATAGTAATTCTTTTAATTGCTAGAACTAAAATCCTTGTATCTTTCTGATTACTCTGAGACAGACACAGTCTTTGGTTAAATCATTTTAAGCAATTCTGAGGTTTGGTTTACTTTAGTTGGTGAGCAAAGTTAAAAGTGAACAACTTTACTAGAACCATGAGCCTGAAATTACACACCAGGTGTAATTTCCTACATGGTCATCACAAGGCATGGTAATTTTGGTAACAGCAGGGGAAGGAATGGGTCCTGATAGCCTCCTGCACCAATGCCTCTGAGTTCATTGTCATATGGGTAGAGCTTAACAACACTCTGCCTCAGATCACCAACCCACTCACTCCCTCAGCTACATACCTGCTATTTTCAAGTACTCTGCTTCATTAAACCTTGAAAGGACTCTGATTGCACGCCACAGTTGGGAAGTGGTTACACTCTTTTTTTCCCCCTCTGTAATTAATACAAGTCTACAGAATCTTACTCTCACGTTTCCAAAGTAGTTCCATTTCGATTTACTTTTTTTCTAAGAGGAAGAGCAATTAATGGCTTCTTTAACTTGAGCAGACATTCAGATTGGGTTCCATCTGCCCTTATAAGTGGGAGTGGGAATATTTTTACAGCATTTACTGCACCACTAAATGGCTAGTGCGGCCACAATGGCTAGTGCGGTGATTTAGCAGATTACAGAAGGCAACGAGACACTTCTAAATGCATTTTCTCACTTTGAATTATAGTTGCTGAAATAAAATCCTGCAGGAACAAACAGTTTTGACAGATAACATATATACAATATCTTACTGCACAAACCTGTTGTTTACACAAGTAACTTCACAATGGATTTTTTGAAAGTTGAAAAATCACATAAAGATATTTACTGTCTTCAAGTTCTTGTAAAATACAGGCTATCAAGCTATATTTAAATACTTAAAGAAAGTAATCACCTCATTTAAAAAAATTATGTATCATTGAAATGGAAATGTCAGACATGTCAGCAATTAATCACTGTTTACACAGGAGCTCACTTGTCAAAGTGACTTGCCAGGTATTATAGACACTTTTCACAATGTGTTCAACTGTGCAAGTGTCAATAACTCTGTCTCTCTTCCAGAAAAGGTACAATCATGTAAATAGGCCCACTGACATCTAAGGCTGAGGAATGATCTCCCTATTCAAGAACAGATTATATCATGTCCTGCCAATTGTCTTTGTGGAATTACCTATGTGATCCCCAAAGCAAGCGTGAAGCTAGGAGTACCAGCACACCAACCCATTCCTACTCTGGAGGGAGGAAAATACTGAATTCTAACCAAGTCTTTAAAGGAAAAGGGTGAAGTAATATTGCAAAAGAAGTCATATCACCTCTCCTTTCTCAATCAGGCTTATTACAATGCTTCTGGCGAAATATTTTTCTTTTTCAATGTAATTTTTTGTTTCTCTAGTTTCACTGCAGTAGGTCTATTTCTTTTTACATACTGGCAACTAGCTGTATTTTTCCTCTTCATAAAGATGCCATTTACTGAGAACCTACATTCAATTTAGCTTTTTTTTTAATTTTGAGGTACAATGAGAATCTGTTAGGTAGAATGGGAAACAAAAGGACACACTAGAAATTAACAGACACCAAAAAATTATTTTGTAATACTGAAAATATTCAAAACTGAATTTTCAACTTCAAAATATTTTCAACAGCATATATAATTACCAGAATGCACAGAAAAACATAATTAGCAATAATAAAAAGAAAAATTAATATCTTCTGTTTTGTTAATTATAAAGGGATCAAGAAGAATGACAATGGGAATTTTGCTTCTATTCCTGAAAAATCAGCTACTCTTAAAAAACCCAAAAGTCAAACAGCATGAAATTATAGACTCCTTACCTATTGTGAACTTTGGCTACTCAATTCCAAATAAGCAGGTTTTTACTGTTAATGCTACGTATCAAGGACAATTTGCTTGCTTTTACAAAAAATCAAACTCAGATGGTATTCTTTTATTGGACAGAGCAAGATAATACAAAATAAGTTACAGTAGTTGGTTTAGCTCCCACAGAAATAAATGCTGGAAAAACTTCCACTCATTAAGCCAAGCCAAAACTAAGCCTGTAGTCCTCATTTGAAATCATTACTATAACAAGAAAAACTGTAAATAACTATTGAACTATAACCTATAGCCTTGTCTTCAAATGTGGCTCAAGATTTGAAGTTTAACCAACCAACTCATGAATTGTAAAGATTATGGTATAGGGATTTTTTTTTTCCTAGGATGTTTACCTTTGTATTCAGAAACTGAAAGGCATCTTTCAAGACAAATTTTGAGAAAAATAAATCTTATCAGTCCTGATGCAGACTTCCATGAAAGGACTTAGAGATATTTTTAAATGCTGTCTGTTCCAAAGAAGAGAGTTTTAGACCTCATGGGGATCTACCTGAAAAATCCATGGACATGGAAATGACAACTGATAAATTTTTGAAACATAATTGAAATACAGCAATATATTATAGCATTTGAAACCACAGACTTGCATGTCAGTAATAAGTAGAGGGATTATTTCTTCACTATTACAGTAAGTGTGGTGGGGTGGATGTTTTATTGCCATCCAACAAAATATCAAATAAATTATCTTAAAAAAACCTGTTTTCACCAATGCCTTTAAGAATAAGTTTGAATAAAACAAATATATTCTTCCTCTGCAAAATAACTTCTGTCATTACACCTTTCTATTAGTTAATTGAATTTCTAAATGTCTTGGCAAGAATTTCATAGTATACAGCAGATTCATTAGGCAGCTCTAATAAGATCAGTCATGCATTTATTTATATGAAAAGTTCATTCAAAAGCATCAAAATTCTAAGACAATATCAAGAGACTTATGATTAAGTCAAACATTCAGGTTTACTACTACTTTTTATATTTATCAGATTACCAATTTCACAGTGAATATATTGGTATTGTCCTTGTATGTCACTTGCATACAATACTCAGAGTTAAACTAATTTGGCTAACATCCAGCTACATATTACATAGTTTAAATTAGCACTCTCTTGGTGAATATTCAACAGATCAGAAAGGAAATAAAAAATGAAAGATAATTATAAGACACTTGTTGCTACTTGAGCTTTAACCTAACCTTGCTTATCCAAAAATTACTTCTCTTTTTCTATTCATGGGTCATAATCACTGCACTAATATCAATTAATACATTACAAAATGACAAAAAACAAATCAATCATAGATTGCAGGCCATGCCCACTGAAAGCTGTAAGTGAATTTTTAAGATTAAATCAATGAAAAATCATTGAAGTAATTTTTAAAACAATCAAAAAACAAGGTGAAAACACTGACCAGGAAGAAGAAAGTGAGAACAAAGAAACAGTCTCTCTGTTTTTTGAGGAAAGATATAAACTCTGAGGAAAACCAAAAAGGTTTTCAATAAATACCTTGTAAGTTAAATGCGTAATATATATAATAGTGACCAAGGAACACAACAATAAACTCTGTTAGCCAGCTCTGTTCTTAAATCAAGTCTTTGAAATGTATTAATGTGTGAATTTACTAAAAAGAACAAATATTAGTGACATTCAGACAGAGAAGTAAAGGAAATGTAACTTCTTATTTGTTCTTTGGATACCCTAGAGACTGGGTACATTGCAGGGGCTAGAATTTTGAATACAAGAATGCCAAATACAGTGTCTGTTTCAGATAAAATCATATTAAAGGGTCTGATGGAATACCATCACCACTATGGTAAGACATTTGATTTCAGCAACATATTAAATGTGAGTTGCTTTGGGTTCAGGCCTAGGGCCATCTCCTAAAAAACACAACCCAAGAAAGAGAATGCCATCAATTTTTCCTATATTTAAGCCTCTTAAACAAAGAGTTCAAAAACAATTTTTATCCTGAATATCTCTGGTTACTTTTACATGCAGTACTATTCTGGTGAAAGAAATGTAAGGACTGCTACAACTAAGAAACATCACTGGTGTTTTCAACATTTCACCAACTTTAAAATATCACCTTTATAAGACTAAAACTCCACACATATTCCTTTATTGTTTATAGCTTGTATTTGTGCATTTTTCATTGTGTTGGTTATTTTTTTATTATTCTAATAACAGTGTATATTGCTGAAGGATTGAGGAAAACATATGGCTTCTTCAATTTACTCATCTAATTTATGATAATGAATTTAATGTAAGTCTCTATTAATCACACTGGTGATTAGGGAATAAACACTTAAATGTTGCAAATAAAGAAAAATATTTCTAATTTTTTACCACGGCATATAATATTTCTGGATGTTTTCAAAGGCTTGTATTTTTTATAGTAAAAATAAGTGTAAAACCTAAAAGTGGTATCTATGCACAGAACCAACATCTTTAGCAAAACAAGACAGTGATGACTTGAGGATTACCTCCTACACAATTTAAATTAATTTTCTTGAGTAATTACATCTAAGTAATATTCTTCCCTTTCTCAGCATCTTGATCTCTTTGCCTTGTAAAAGAAGAGAAAAGGATTAAGTCCTAAATACCAAAACAGTAACATTTTAATCAGAAAACCCACACTTGTGATACTGTGATGATCAAGGGAACAAATGAGTTGGCTTTTGATGATTCTTGTGGGTCCCTTCTGACTCAGGATATTCTAAGATGCCATAAAAGATTAGTCTGTCATAAACATTTCTAACAAAAATCTGCTTGGCTTGAGACTCAGCATTTATCATTATTATAGGTTTGTAAAGGGAGTATTATTGTATTTTTATCTAATTTGCTTAATTTACTACTTTTTCTTCCACTTGTGATGCTTTAGGAATATTCAGCATTAATACCATATTAGCTATTACAATGCCATTTATTACCTGAACTGCTCATCACATTTAGTAAGTACATCAGTTCACAAGCAGCATTTACCTGTTCCAATTCTGATAGATATCATCTAATACTACATATTTCATATAATAGAACTGTCAAATTAGTGGGCACTCAGAAGTCGAGATCATACAGTTTATGATCTAGTGATTCCAGTAGTGCTATTTCAAATGTAGCCTTCATAAGAGGAGTCCAAATGCATTAAATATATCTATTTATAACAATTTCCTGGTTTTAACATTTTCTAAGTATAACTCTGATTGTCATTTATAGATGATTACAGGTTTAAATATATTTTTTGTTAAATTCTCTGATGGTCAATCAAGGAAAGTGAGTTGGCCGCATTTAATTTGTGTTCATTCAGTTTGGCTTCATATGTTACTGATTCATCGGTCTCTTTATCTACATAGGAACTCCATTTTATTCCAGTATCTAAAATCCTTTTGTCTCAGTCTTCATTCTGACTTCTTATGTGAATGAAGAGGTATCTTTTGTGGCTACAGATAACCAACTTTCCTATGTCATTTGCCAGGCTATGAGATAGCCTGAGTGCCTTTTGGAATCTCTCTCAGAGGGGGGCCAGAAGTTAGAATACACAAACCTACAACACATAAGCCCCCACATTTATGTATATAGCTCAATGGAAACCCCACATTCTAATAAAACATCTATTTTTCTGTTGATAAGAACTAAAAAATTCTGTTTGTCTTACTAACACAGGGAGGAAAATGTTATATCCTTTTTTCTACCATACCCTGATTGCTACATATCTCTCAGGATATGGGGTTTTTTTAATAGGATGAAAATTGAAAGCTGGTAGCATTCACAAATATTTTGACACATAAATATGTTAAAGGTCTTGTTCTTGCAGGATTTTGCAAAGGTAACATGAATGAATGAATGAATGAATAATGAACAAATGCAAAAGACGAACACATAATACTGACCAAAGGTAATAATGCAATTATACAATCAGAAATACTGTAATTAGGTTTGCTTAAAATAAAGTAAACAATATGTTTTATTTTCAATTTTGTAAAACTGAACTGACTTCTTAATCAATGTTCCCGAACAAGTTTGAATATTTTTTTTAGTAAAAAACCTACTCTGAGGGCACAAAATAAAGGGAGCATATATCAAATTTCACATTTTCATAGGGCAGAAGACAAGGCTGACATCATTAAAACCAATCGATGCATAGTGCTCACTTTATATATTGTTTTATACCTTACATTATTATTTTAAATCATGCATGCAAATATGATGGAATGTCACTGTTTTCTGGAAACTTCAAAGTATCTACAAGTTTCTTGCTAAACAGAACATATAACCACTCAGAAAAAAAGGACAAATCACATGCCTTTACAGAGACTCACTCTATATTCTCCTTTCTAGTCCCTTATATTCTCCTTTCTACCCACTGACCTTCTATTTCCCTAAAGTACCCTAACATGTCCACAGTTTCCACCACTTTCCGCCATGGCACTGTGATCCATTCTCTTAATCTTCCTTCAGAACACATCTAGATCTCTCATTCTCCTTCAAGCTCCAGGAATACCTCCTCTAAACATGCCTTTCTTCACCCAACTTATTCCTGATATGATAATACCTCTGAATAACACCTCTGCTGCAGTTGTGCTACCGAGCAGCTATCCAGAGCATTTACTTTTTTTTTTTTCCCAAATCTTTACCAATCATAAAGACAGGAACCTTACAGTGAGATATAACTTCTTTACTTGCCTTACCACTGCCAGAACAGATGGTGAGGAAGATATGTTGATCTTCTCCTTCTCTAAATGACTTCTTATACCCATTCTCTCTTCTTCTGGAATGGCAGAGCAGTAACTTCCTTTCTCTTTCCTGTCTCTTCCATGTACTTACGCCCATGTACTTATGTTCAAGTGGTCACTATCAGCTCCCTTTCAGTTCTTATTTCTATGTTCTCTTCTTCTATTGCCTTAGCTTTAATTTCTATGTTAATTGAATAATCTTCTTCCTAACCTCCTCACATATTTGTCATTTCCTTGCTGACCCACACTGCAGCTCCTCTTCAAATCCATCACTTTCTCAAAAATGTTCAACAGACTTGATCTTCTCAAGACACCCTTGCTTCTCCAGTTATGCTGCTGTGCCCTGTTTGCTTGTTTCAACACAAGACCGTACAGCCCTTGTCTATTACCTCCTTCTCCCTCAAGTGGGATAAAGTTTCGGTATTTTCTTCAAAACAACTTCTCCTTTTGAGATATTCTGTTCTCTACTTCTGTTATCTCTGGAAATTCACACATTTTAAACTCCCAACTGCACACTCAGCATCACATGTCTCATTTGCTGCAGCATCAGTTTCTCTGCCCTGAGCAAATGCAATCTTGTTCCTCTCATACCCACTCAGAATGTTGCTCCAAAAATGATTGTCCTACTTTGTCACTTTGATCATGTCAATGCTGTCCTTTCTATATTGCAGCAAGCAGACTACTTCTCTACATTTTATAGCTCCTCAAAATAGATACAAGAACCATCAGGTTAGCATGTTCATAGTATTAAAGAGGTATAGGCTGAACAGCAGGGAAAAACCTTCTGATTTTTGTGACCTGGGAGGCTGCATGCTGACTCAGTTTGAATTCTCTGAAACTCAAAGATTTCTCCCCCCCAAAAACAACTGATATACCAGGAAGAGAAACTTCTGGAATCCTGAATGGGGTCCTTCCTACAGCCACTCTCTCTAACACACAGACCTCAGATATGAACAATAAGAAATGAAAATTTTAAAGACACAGAGGGCACATGCAAGTCACTTATGAAACCTTGGGGCTCAGCTGAGACAGCAACAGGGGTGCAGGAACTGAGAGGGAGAGGAGTTAGGGCTGCAGGTTACTTTGAGGAGCCTGCACAAGGTGATGGTGAAATGCAAGACTATTTTCAATAGACTGAGAGCACTATTCCAGCATCTGCATGCCATCAGAAAATTGTAAAAGGCTTTCGCATTTTTAGAAAGCAGGAAGTTACTGAGCTAACCAATTCTAAGATGAGTCATGAGTTTCAGTCCACGTGCGACATCTAAGTGTTCCGGTTACAGTTGACAGGGTCCAAGCAAGCATTAGAAGGAAAATAGCATTGTTCAGTCAAACTTCAAAAATAACTTCAGGAAAATCTGTTCTACATACATATAGCACTCTCAGTGCAAACTGAAAATTATGTTGTGTGCAAGTCAACCGGCACTGAAGAGATATTAAAAATAAATTCTGGACTACAATTGTGTACTGTGCTACTGCTTTAAGGCAATACTTATTTTTTTAAAATATTCTTTTACTTGTGTAGAAAATTAAGAAATAAATCTCTGTATTATCATGCCCTTTATTAAGCCAGTTAGCCATAGACTGACTGGCAATTTATTTCTAATTGGTCAGTTATAGATTTAACCACATTGTCATGGCTCTAGCTTCTGTAGATGAGTATTCAAGACATCTTCCAAAGATGTGAGCAGCAAAGAGAAAAACTATATGTACTTTTTGAGGAAGACTAAATCCAGTACAATATAGAATAATTCATATAAAAACAAGAGTCTATCATAAGAGTCTCTTTCAATAAAGAAAAAAAGGTACACATGTGCCCTTAAGAATTTTTCAATAGAAAAATGACTGCTGTTAAAAGTCCACATTACTAAAATAGATGTCCTTAAAAATATTATACAAATTATTAAAATTGTTTGGTTTAAAACTTCATCAGTAATCATCAGCTTGTTTGTACTTGAAGATGAACCAGGCTTTTTTATTACAGTTTATAAACTACACGTTTTCAGTCTTGTCCTAAAAAACACAGTAAAAAATTAAATTCTTTCTTTCACACCTACACAAGATGAACATACATCCCAAAAGAACAAAAAAGCAGCAGAATGAAATGTGGCATAATTGTCTGTCAAGGTGACTACAAGTCATCACCATGTTGCAGCTGTGAAAGACACCTGTGTAACCTATTTGCAGTAAAGAACAGAAACCACTTTGATACCACATACACATCCATTGCCTCCATTCTGAGGCAGTTCAAAACACATGGCAAGGAAAGGTAATAGTGAGACTGAAAGTTACACTAATTTCACAAAAAACAACTAACGGAATTCGGTTTGTCTGACAAAGCAAAACCTGAAGACTATATGACATTATATACACTAGGGGGCAGAAATTGAAGCAAAAAGTGGAAAGTGTTTATTGCTTTATTTTAGCACTGTTAGCATAGAAGATGTTAGAAATGATAGAAAACATATTTAGCCTAGGATTAGATAAACATTGCATAAATTTCCAAAGAAGAGTCCTCATATACAACAAGACAAAAACCCCCCAAAAACCTAACCTGTTACAGGAGAAAACTTGAGAATTTTTTAAAGCATATGATGTTGATCCTAGACATAGCCAGACACAGATTTTTGTGAAGCAAAGGGTTTATTTAGCTTCCTTTTCCTACATGTGTGGGGAGCAAACTTCGTACTATTGCCCTAGAAATGCCAGAACATTACTGATCAACACACTTTGTGATAGTACCAAATTGTATTCATTCTCATCACTTCCTCAGAAATGCAGATAGTGTTATTTGATGAGCACAGTTTCAGCTTCTCTAAATGCTCTATTCAGACAGGAACTTAAGGAAGAATGTCTGGTTATTTTTCATCAAATAGTAGTTCATCTGCTAGATTCTCAGATAAGAGAAAATCAGCTGAAATATTCTCCATTTTGAGAAGTGGAAGCGAGTTTTATACAGCTGGCATCTCATGTAGCAAACACACAAATAATGAACTAGATACCACTGTCACTCTTGAGTCACCACTGTACACTTCCTATGTATTTTTAGACACTTACATACTGCAAGTCACAGAGGTAGCTGTAGTATCTTCCTGTAATCTAATCACATTGGCAAACTGCAAAACCTTTATCATCACTGATGAGCAGTTATATTTGTCTGCCCAGTGAAATCAATCTCTGGGAGAATGAGCACTCACCAGCAGTATAAACACTGTACATCTGAACATGATCCTGCAAAAGCAGCACTAACCTGTCCTGTGCTTTCAAGCAAACAAATAAACAGCAATATAATAATAGCTTTCACTCAACCTCTAATGTTTTTGCCTTTTTTTTTAATTTTAATTAACACCAACTGAAGAAAAAATAATATGGTGCGTGACAGCAGGGGTGCTCTTCTGGTCCTGATTTTGAACTTAGACTTGTAGGAAAAAAAAAAGTATTTAGTCATATATCTACTGAGAAAACAGATCGTTAACCCATTACTTTCATTAGTGACCATTTCCTCTTGCAATCAGTCATTTTTAAATCAGTGAGGAGTTAAATCCCTTTGGAGTTTGTCAAGGAAAGTCACTATTTCTGCTTATTTCTTGACAAGTAAGCATTTATGATTATGACTCTTCTAAAGGAAACCGGTAACATTACTTAAAATAATGTTTTTAGTGACCTAGCAGAGATAATTTCTAAAATGACATTGATTTAAACAGTTTCCTTTTTGATACTATCTTCAGTGTGATTTGACTGGATATTGAAGATTCTAATGTTCAATAATTATGTTGAAATGTCCATATTTCACCATGTGCCATTTCAGTTTTCAACCTGAAGGAAATGGAGAAGAATTATACAAATGTAATATATGCAGACATCAATCTCACAGTGCACATTGTTTATTCTAATCAACATCACATACTGATATGCTCACACTTGTCAGTGTAGATATTTTTACCATCTTTAACCCTACTCCAGTTATCTCTTTATTATATCCCTCTTCTTTTTCTACAGTGTATACCCCAATTAATATAATTTTATTTCCAGGATTAGGAAAATGTAGTATATATTGTAAGGAGTCATACATGTGCTACCATGGGTCAGCTATTTTAATTCAGTCTATCACAAATTAATGTCACATGCAAGACTGAGAACAATTTTATTCCTTGGTCAGCACCACACAAGGGTTACAAAAGCTTAAATCTCACAATAACAGTGGGATGACACTTAGACACACAAACACAACCTCTGCCATTATGTTCTCTTTGGCAAGTTATTACTAACTGAAAGATGCCCACTGATTGCATAAGGGAATAAAGTTGTTATTAATGCATATGATTCCTCATCAAGGTCAGGCAATATTTGGGCTCTTTGCTCTATCAGAAAGGCTACTAATACAGCACTTGCAAAAATTAAACCACCCTCAAGGATGTACCCAATGGATCAAGGCAAACATACACACAATCTAACACTGGTGATGCTGTGAATAAATAAATACAATCTCCAGTGACACCAGTATTCCTTTACAAATATTACATTTACATACACACAGAAATGATGAAAAAAAGCATTTATAAATAGTTAAAGGGTAAAATATGAGTTGCACCTTTCAGCTAGGTTAATACAACAAATTGAAAGCGTAGCCAACCTCAACATACAAAAGTGGTTTTCACTGTCCCACTGTACTCTCCTGTGGTGCGGCCCCCACCTTGGATGCTGTTTGCAGTTCTGGGAGCCACAAGATATTAAGCTAATAGAGAGTCCAAAGGAGGGCTACAAAGATAGTGAAGGGCCCTGAGGGTAAGCTGTAGGAGGAGCTGCTGAGGTCACTGTTTAGTCTGGAGAAGAGCAGACTGAGGGGAGATCTCATTGCAGTTACAACTTCCCCATGAGGGGAACAGGAGGGGCAGGCACTGAACCCTTCTCTGTGGTGGTGATTTACAGGACCCAAGGGAATGGCCTGAAGTTGTGTCAGGGAAGGCTCAAGTTGGATATTAAGAAAATGATTTTCACCCAGAGGGTGTTTGGGCACTGGAACAGGCTCCCCAGGGAAGTGGTTACAGCAGCAGCCTGACAGAGCTCAAGAAAAGCTTGGGCAAGGCCCTCAGGCACAGGGTGTGACTCTTGAGGTGCCTTGTGCAGAACCAGCAGTTGGATTTGATGATACTTGTGGGTCCCTTCCAGCTCAGGATATTCTACACTTCTACAGTTCTAAGTGACTGCAATTATTACAGGACCACTTTGCATCCACATATAAAAATAACAACCATTCCTACTTATAGACTTAATTTAGTTTTACGCTTTGTCAGATCCAACTTTGATCACAATAGCTGCAAATAAAAGACTAGTAAATCCATGGTGCATTGGACAGTTATTGAAATGTCATTTTTTCACTTGCTTAGTTCTATTAATTATATTCATGTACCAATAAGGAATACTAAGTGCTTTTCTTGAGATAACTTGTTATGTATTTCTAAGTGAATGTATGTGTAAGATAAAAAAACCTCATTGAAATTTATTTAATTTTTGCTAGATTTTAAATAAAGGGCAATAAAGAACTTGACTCTTCTATCTGCATGTTAACTATTCTTCCCAAAGCTTTGGAAAATAATGATAGAGCATATTACCCCACTGCATCATTATAGCACTACAACAATTATAGTAGCTTGAAGTGCTGAGGTAAATATAACATATTCCAGTAGCGACAGCATTTGAGTGGTTTAGAGAATCATTCCTCCATTTATAAACAGATCTTGTAGATGACTTACAGGATACTTTATTTAACTTGATAGACTCAATACCTATCTATACCTAAATCAATGGCTCTCTGTCACATTCTCCTTTTCTCTAAACATTCAGGAAGTCATGGATTCAACTACCTCACCAAGAGGTCAACCCATCTGCTTTTATAACCCACAGAGATTTTTAAGTGGGTCTTTAGATTAGCAAAAAACCCAGCATGTTGGTACTCTCTAGTCAGCTCTTAAGAGACACCCTTTGCTAAGGGAAAGGGAATAATGATACTGGCCTCATCTCTCTGGAAAAGATCCCTGACCCAGGCAAAATCTGAGCTGTTCTTTTTGGGCAGCTGTAGGCTGCACTGTGCAAAACCACACGGTGACCTGAGAGATATACCCCATTATTCCGAGAAATGTTCAGCAAAAGTGTGAATTCCATATCACATTACATATACGTATATATGTACCCATTACATTAGTTTAATAAATATATAGATACAGATATAAAGACAATTGTATTTCAGTTTCTGTTTGAATTCCTTTTGAGATGGCAAACTTGTATAGAAAAGTAGAACCTTCTCAGAATCATATAAAGCTCCTATTAAATTTCTGGCTAAACTGAATAGTCTTCATGTAAAAGAAAATAAGCTTAAAGATGGTTTGTCATCTCATGTGACAAGGAAAGGATAAGGGCAAGGGCAAGGAAGAGAAAAAGGAAACAAGGAAAAAAAAGGCAAAAAGAAAAATCAGGAATTTGCTGCAGCCATGCAAACAGACTAAAAAGCTGATGATTCATGAAGGCCAGCTCATGGAACTGTTCATCCAAACAAATTACAATTCCTTTCAAATCACAAGACCAAAACTGGTTGGCATTCTTCCTCTCATCATCACTATGAATAAGAGTTAGGTATTAAACTCCTAGTAATGATATATAATAAGAGTCAGATAGTGACTGAATGTTTTGTTCAGCTGTAATTGCAGGGTTCCCAAGATATATTAAAGACTTCATAGGACTAAAATAGACAAAATATTATTCACCAAAGAACTTAAAAATAAATTATTAAGATTTAGTTTCTATCATTTCTGTGGTTTATCACTTTATAATCTTTAAGCTACATATATATTTTATCTTCTTTCATATTATTCTAAAGAGAAAATAACTTCACTGTTTTTATTCCGACATACCTTTTATACATTTTCTCAATTAAACTGACTTACACCCAGTTAGCCACTTCTGTATTGCCCATGTAAAATTAAATTATCGCAAAAATCCATTTGCTTTTATAGTGTACTTATTTATTCCTTATTTGCAATATTTGCCAACACTGTATAAACCATTCAACACAGAAAGCAAAGGCTTTTACCTGCTTGAAGGGCTTATAGTCTCTGACTAGAGTGACTTGACTGTGCAGAACACGAAAAGAAAATTGAACAATGATTAACACCACCAGCACACCAACACAGACACACACATTTCTTATGAATACTACAAAACCAATTTTTTTTTTTGCAAGAAACACAGAAAAAGGACAGGATGCTTTTTACTTAAAGAAACCGCTCGGATGGGAAAAATGCTTTCTGCCTCAAGTAGAGCTATGCCTACAACAATATAGAATTCCAGACAATGCTGGAAGAAGGAATTGAGGGCATCTTTGAGTTTAATAATGTGCTTTTTTTCCTGAGATCAGGTAGGGAAACAATCTTCTCAGCCTACACTGCAGATGTAGATCCACGTGTATCCTATTTCTAGTCAGTATTTGAAGAGTTTATTACTAACTGGTTTATTATCAGACACAGAGACATATTTGGTGTGCTCATTATGCCTTTTTATATTCTGATTAAGACTGACATAACCTGACCACCACATCTAGAACAGAAGAGGTGGCCTCTGCAATGGTCCTGAAGTTCTGCTCTCCTGACCATCTACAGTTGGTGACATGTAGATGTCTTCTCTGGCACAGGCACCCAGATTTCATTTCTGGGGCAGTTAGGACTAGAATAGAATGGGGATGGGGCTGGAGTGTGTCTCTCTATGTTCCACAGTGGGAGACAGTCCCCGTAACTCTAGTCAAAGAACAAGGCTGGACTAGGAGCACAGCAGCTTTGGAAAGTAGGACACTTTGTGACTACACAAATAGTGAGCTGTTGAGTCTACAACAAGAAATTGATTTTGAAATATGATTTTGGCCCTGAGAAAAATTGGGCTGTTTGGCATTAAGAGTAGCATAGGACAGAAACTGTAGCAAATAAAAGGATAAAAATATTTCTCTAGGAAGAAGAAAATATTTACTTGCAGTGAAGACTTCTAACAATAGTTTTATGGGTTTGCTTACCTTCAAGGCACCAAATGCATTTATTTTAAGGAAGTAATGAAAACATTTATTTCAGTGCACTGAAAGAGCAATCTCATACTATTACTATACTGTAGTGAAGTTTAATCCATACTGACCTCAGCTGTGGCAGTTCTGATAATACATGGAAGTGTATTATCAATGCCCAGAAAGCAGCAGGGAAGCAGCTGGTCAAAATAAACCGTGTCAGTTCTGCAGTTTACATACAAATATGATTGAATTTCTTTTCCTGTGTTATTATAACTGCTCTGCTACAGCAATTGCTTGGGTCTGACAATGACAACATGGGCAAGCAAAATGAAAGGAAATGAAATAAAGGCAAGATGACCTAGTAACAAGAAACAAGAAACATTCCTTTCCCCCATAATGAAAAGATTATATTAATCAGCAACTGTGTGCTTTGAATTTGATTCAAACTACCTCAAAAGACCCTTGACCAAAGACATTTACAGTCAGTGAACAGTAGGTATTTTATGCAATTTTGTATTTTTGAATTTGAATCACTTTTCTATTCATCCAGAGTCCAACAATTCTCCATTAAAATAAAGTGTTAATAACATCATGCTAAGTAAAGGCTTAAGGACAGAGCAGTTCAAGAGTAAGAAATGTTCCTGCTTTCCTATTTACCTATCACTTAAGTTTAAAGCTCTGCACTGTGCGTGCTATTCAGTTCAGAAAACACATTACCACTGCACGCTAAGCTAACAGTTCTGTTCTTAGTTTCCATTAAAATTCTCTACTATGAAGAGGTTCAAAATTCACCCATGAAAATATATTCCTAGGAGGCATTTGATCTCATGTCAAGAATGGATATTTTGATTTTTTTTCACAGCAAGTATCTGAGGATAAATTTTTAAAAAATCACTTTCTGAAAACACAGAGTGAGCTAAACATCGATTTGAAGAAGGTCAGTCTGACAAAGGAGCCCTGAAGGGGCTGCAGAAGCCTCACTCCCTCCAAGCCCCCGCTGGGAGGAGGCTGGAGCCCCTGACAGCAGCAGCAGCAGCAGCAGCCTTGGCTCGTGCCCAGTGCAGTCACAGAGCCCTGATAACACGTCTGCACAGAGTACAGATGGATCCCCTTCAAGCATATGTCCCTAATGTGAAAGGCTCAGTCTACTTACACTCTACCATAAGCTTTCCACATCCTGTTCCGTTCTACAAAGAGGAACCAGATTTATTTTGCTTCCTTCTGCCATATGTGCATCTATAGAGAAAAGAGGATTTGTCCTAGTAAATGAGCGCATCATACAAAATGAAAAATATTAGTTCCATTTCTCTCTGTCTCTGTCACGCACAGACTTGACAAAAAAAACCAAAGTCATTTAATATCAAGTGTTTAATGCAGAATCCTGGTTCTGATATTTTAAAATACATATTTATGCTTAAATGTCCCAAACATTTAACATAATCTATAGAATTCTGTAAGCTTTGTTTGTCCACTTTCTAGCCATCTTAAGCAACACAGTGAAGGAAAACAAAAGATTTCTGATCCATGCTCGTAAGACATGTTCTAGCAAGTTTTTCTTCAAGGTACCATTTGAAACCATGTTGTCATTTCTCTTTAAGGTTTATCAAGCATTGCAAGTCTCTCTTTGAAACTTAAACATCATTGCAGGAGAAATAATTACAGAAAATGTCTCCAACTGCCACTATAATGAACCAAATTTTCCAAGTCAGAATAATGTTTTCAAGTTTGTTTTGGCAAATAGTTGCATGTGAACTGCTGCTATAATGACACATCTTTGAGACAAGTGATTTTGATAGATCCTTATAATAATAATAATACTGCAATAACCTGTATATAAGCTCAGTTTTCATTTAATTTCTTATGGAAAGGGTAAGCTAAAATGTGAGAAAATTAAAATGCAGAAAATTAGCTTTGCATTCTCTTCATCAGCCCATGCAGCTTGAATTTATTTTATACAACAAAATTATCTGAAGTTGAAAAATAGTGTCAAAGAGCATTTTCTACTCTTCTTGATGCCATTACTTTCTTATTAAACAAAAAATGATTTGACTTTATACCATGAGAAAATCACTTCTTGACCTAAAAGAGATCTTTTTAGACTGATTAACTAGCTTTAGGGCCCCGCTGTACAGGTGTTTGGCACAAAACAGTTACTCCACAGGATTTAGCTAAGAAGGCTTCTTTAGGAAAAAGAACAGAAGATAATTACCAGATTGATGACAGAAAAGAAAAATTTCCCATGAATGAGTCTAAAGAAATTTTGACTGTGCATTATTCAGAGTGGAGCATGCATGTTTGTGCATTGCAAACATAAAATATCCTATCCAGCCTCCAGAACTGTCTCCTGTGCAAGTCTCTCTGACTGCCAAATCTTAAACAATTTGTTTCACAAGTATGGGAGCTAGAATGTACAAATTGCCAGAAGAGGAAGATACCTTTGGGAGCAGTTATTAAATATGCATGTATATTCATGAATACTTCTCACTTCTCCACTGACCACACTACATGAACATTCACTAAAATATGTAAGAGTTGATGAAAGAGTTCATCAAAATTTCATGAATGACAATGAACATCAGATGAGACATTGTGTATCACTTTTTGATATGTGCCATCTAGACCTTCAGAGATACTATCTCACTGTCAGATTCTTCAATATCTACCTTCGAAGTTCTGAATCACCCTCTGCAGTAAACTGTATTGTGTCTTAACAGGATGGAAAGTCAACATGCAATATCAAAGTTACAAGCTCATAATAGGCTAACCTCAACACAGTGCATCTACATGCACTGGTACTGGGTATCATCCTTCTATTTAACCTTCAGGCAATCATTCTTCAAAAACTCCCATTCTCTCCCATGCTTTTTTGTTGAAGAACATTTCAGTATTCTGTGAAAAATTCAACTTTCCCACATTTCAAAATGTAACTAAGGCTCCACTATTAGGAATTACATGCTAGTCCCACCCTGTTATAGCATATACATAGAATCACAGAATGGTTAAGGTTGGAAAAGACCTCTAAAATCATCAAGTCCAACCATCAATGCAGTATCACCATCACATTCAACATTAACCCATGTCCTCAAGTGCCCTATTCACATGATTTTTCAATACTTCCAGGCATGGTGTGTTGAATACCACTTCTCTAAACAACCTGTTCTAATGCTTGAAAATCTGTTAAATAAAGAAATTTTTCCCAGTATCTAAGCTAAAGTTCCCTGATGCAACTTGAGGGCATTTCCTCTTGTCCTGTCACTTACTAACTGGGGAAGAGACTGACCCCCACCTCACTACAGCCTCCCTTCAGGTAGTTGTAGAGAGCAATCAGATTTCCTCCTTTACCCCAGGCTAAACAATCCCAGTTCACTCAGTCTTCGTAAGACTTGTGCTCCCTCCACCTCAGCCTCTTCCTTGCTGCTGATTTTTGCAGAATGCTCTCAGGGCTGCTCCCTCAATCCAGCACTCCCTCCTCTTAGGACACTGAAAAAACCCAGATCCACTAGCACTTCTAAGTGAGAGTTGTTAGACATGACCAATAAGACAACTTGAATCTACCCTCCGAAAATTATTTTTCATGCCTCCTACACCCTCTTCCTAGAGGAATATAATAGACTTGTCTATCACTTCCTCACTGTACATAGAAAACCACATTGTGGTGTCTATAAATAAATGACATGAAATAGGCAAGTGACCACATTGTAAACTTATTTCCTTTAGAACAGTTGCAATAGATTCAAATGTATACATGGAGAAACTTGCACCAATCAAAATAAATTGATTTAAATATCAATGTAATTTGAATTTGATCAGTATCTCTTTTTCAGGAAGAGTCTTAAATAGGCATTTCTTTCCATTCAATATAGGAATTCTCTGGATGGAACATATGACTTTCCTGTTGGTAGCAGCACAGATAACCTTAGGTTTTGTTTAACTTGTTCAAAGTGGTTGAAACTGTCCACTCACTCTGAACAGTACTGAATTAATTCTGTGGTGGAAGGTATGCCTTTAAGAATTAAATAGAAAATATTACATTCTGAAGTTACTTATCTGTCCAATGTACACTCCCCTGTTGTTGGTCTCTCAGCTCAAATAAATTCCACTTATCTTTCTTTCCACTTCCCATGCCTATTTGAAGAAAACTATTTCAAGCCTCTTTTTTACCTTTGCACTTATTATTTTCTGCTCCTGGTTCAGTTGTTGTGGCATGTCTAACACTGCATGCTTTTAAAAAATAGCTGTGTCTAGTCCTCAAAACAAAGTTTCTTTTCTAATCTATAATTATATAAAAAAGTAATGTTGACAGGTGTATCAAACTGTTCACCCAGAAATGCCATTATGAGTGGATCATGTAAAAAAAAAAAAGTTGCAACCTAGACTAGATTACAGGGCTGAAAGCAAACTATTACAGTGGCAATCACAGAAAAGTTACTTACTTGTTTAAAAATAGCCAAGAAATTTCAAAATAAGATCTACCTTAAGACATAAAATTAGAAGTTCAGTAAAACAAGGCTTAGGTGCAGCTCAGTGCTTAGTAAAGTGATTACCAGAGCCATACATGTGAGAAACAAAAGACAGATAGAAAGTCATTATAAAGTGAAGAGAAAGAACCACAGATTTTTTTAAAAAGTTACTCCTACAATAATCAGAGCTCTACTACCATGAACAACTGACTTTCGATTCAATTGGTTTTTTTAAAAAACTTCAGTTCTAATGTCAGACAATCATTCTTATATAGAGAACAATACTGAGAACATAGGTTGAACACACTGCATCTCTCCTTCTGCCTAGGAGTACTTTAATTATAGCCCAGGGCTCAGTCAGCTGGATACCTCAGTTAAGTCAGTAGTCCCTAACTTTTTGTATATTCTCTTGAGAAAGATGGCAATAATCTGAACCTCACCAGGATCAGCTTATTTCCTTTTTGTTGACAGTTCCTGCTGCTGCCTTGGTTCCTCTTGATCCCAGCACAAGGAGTACCGTGCACAGGGTAGATCCAGCAGTATTTATATATGTGGAATCCACACTGTCCTATGGATTTATTCCATGCCATTAAGATGAACCCACCACCAATTATGAACTACTGAGCACACAGATACTGTATGTAAATGCTAAATATATTTAACAGTGCTATGTGAGAAAGGGCTAAGATATGATACCTTGCTTTACATATGAAAAATGACTCAAAGATACTCATCTCAATCCAAAATGAAACACTAATGCTGCCATTATGATATTGCTGTTTCTGTATTTTCATTTAATTTTATTAAAACTGGACTAATTTTTCAAGATACAAATAGTGGTTTTCATTTTGTCTACTGAGTTCTGAGACTTGCAGTTTAAGAAATAATACTTCTTTCCTATAAAAAATAGCCCTGAGACTCGGAAAAAAGCATTTTGGGCATATGTTTTATGAACAATCAGATTGAACATTTCCCCACAAAGCCAGGAAGAAAAATGTTTTCAAAGTGAGTGAATTTGGATTAAAAAAAAAAAATCCGTATCCTGCTCTCCAGTTTCATATAGTTTCATGCTTTTAGTCAAACAGCATCACTTCATAGTTTTCCTGAAGCCATTGTGGTTGAAATAGGGGGGGGAAAGGATCTTGAAACATCCTGCTATATCTAGATTCCTTTAACCAATTTGGAATGGAATGCATAAAATAGCAATAATTCTTATGGACATGTTTTTATCAGTGACTTCCTACTGCCAAAGAAAATTAGTCCTACTGGCAATAGTGATTAATGGGATTAAAAATGCTGTCATTTGGCAACAAGAGTTTGATCCACAGCTGACTCTGCCCCATGATTCTCTCACTCACTGATCAAGACCACTGAGCTGGCAGAGACAACCCTAACTTCAGACATGACCAGATGCCAGCTCATAACTGTTGTTCAACTACTTTGAACAAGAGTCTCTAAGGATGCTGAATTCTGTCATTAGGAAGAGGGTGACCTCCCTTTGGAAGGCATAAATACATTCATAGTGACTTGATACAACAATTTGAAAAAGAATAACAACAGAAAAGGTCACAAATGCAAATGAGTGGAATATAAGGAAGAAAAAGAAAGGCTGAGTCTCTTGAAAGGAAAGATTTCTGCAATTAAGCTGCCTTAAAAAAAAGTCTGAGAAGAATAAGAAAAAATGGTTTTCTATAAATGTAAAGTATTTTTACTCATTGTAACAAAACTCTAGGGAGACCTATCGAGATGAACTTTGGAGAGTGTCAGGCTACATATGCTATGCAAAACATTTCTTCTAATCTTGAGCAGCTTCTGTGCTTTTAATAAATCCTGGTTTTAATTAGACCACTTGAGTCTCAGACTTTTTAGGGAAAATTTCATCCAGGTTGTCCCACAGATACAAAACTTTCAATCACAGAAAGGTAGTGTAAGAAAAGTGCCTAACGGGGATTCCCAGACAAAGAGGGCAATTTTGCACTTCTTTTACAGAGCTATATTACTACAGCAAGACTAAGGTCATAGGCATTCTTCCACTGACCAAGTACAAGAAGCAAATTCAATAGAAATAGCAAAGAACAGAACATCTCTGCTCTTTTTTCCTTCCCCTAACTTCAAATACCTAGTCAGATAAAAGGATTGGTAAGTACTTGCACTATTACCAAATGAAAAAAACTGCAAATACAAGATGGTAATTTCAGAGACCAAAATTGCAAAAAGATTTTAAAATGCAGTTTCTGATTTTATCAGCCTTTTCTTTTGTCCCAATATGAAATGAATTAAATGTATCATCTTTTTTGAAAGCTTTGAGAATGCTTATTTAGATTACATTAACTGTCAGTTCACATAGCAGACCTGTAACAAATAGATAAAGTACAGAGAGTTCTTCAGTCAATGGAATGCTTAAAGACATCTTCTTTAATAGTTAATGAAATTTAAATTGAGAAAAAATTGCAAGATCAGGAATTTGAAAACTTTGACTAATCATATGACAAAAACCAAATAGCTACTAGTATGAAATAGCAAATACCTGACAAAGTATTCTGTTCAGCTACTCTCTAATCTCCTATAATCTTCTTTCATTCATGATTGGACAAAGGGAAAAAATAATGTTGAATATCGTTGGATAATAAATTTCTGAATATGACTCTTGAAGTACAATTATACGCATTAAAAAATGCTTTGCTAGCCAGAATACATGTGGTATTTCTACTATTATAATAGTTGCTTTCTAGTCACTCCCTACATTGCCTACAGTTCCAATAACAAATACTAGCAGCAAGTTATATTGCAGCAAGCAAACAATATTTTCAGGACATATTTGGTCTGCAAATTTCACAAACTAGGTGTTGCAATCAGCAGAGAGGCAATGCACCTGTCACCACCTTTGAATCTGCTTAATAATTATCCTCTAAAGAATACACAAACCAACACAAGAAATTAACCATAAAATCCACATAGAAAGGGAGCATTGCAATATGAAGCTAGCATGTTCTGCAAGAATGGCTGTAACTACTGACTGAACAGAGGTTCTTCCAAAAAGAAAACAGCATTAAAAAATTATCTCAAATTTCCTACATGCATCTTATTCTCTTAGAAAATTTTCTTCAGGTTTTTTCCCTTTTAAGGGAAAGACTGCAAAATTATATATATATATCAGTAATATAATTTTTTCCTTTTCTCAATTTAGAAATATTTCTTTTTCTTTAGTTTTGAACTGCACCTGTTATATGACACACTGCTGGGGCAAAAGCTGTGCATACAAAGGTTGTAAAAGGAATGTCCAACATGAAAGACAAAGAATGGTCTAAAATGGGATGTCAGTGACAATAGCCTGACTCAGTGAAAAGTAATTTTGGGTTGAGGTGGGGAAGGAGGGAGAAAAATCAAAGCTTTTCATGTATTTTTCTCTTGACCTGAGAAAGAACATGTGGGACACTTAAAAAAATCTCATGATAGATAATGAAGACCTTCATGAAGAATCCCAGATTCTACTGAAATAGCAACCTGCTCAAAAGGAAGAAACACTTGTATCCCTTTTTCCCCATTCTGTATGTACTCTATGGATTTAAAGACTGTTTCTGCTGTATATGTTTCACCAGGAAAGAATTATATGTAAATATATTCAACAGGTGATAATGAAACAGCTAAAAATAGAAAGCAGGGTATGATGTTATGGAGATACCATATCACAACTGAGAATTCCATGGTCTAGCCCATTTATTTTTTTTTTTAATTCAGTAAGATGTGAGACAGAGTCCATGTGCAATGAATGTATGGTTTTAAAAACCACTGATATAGTAAATGTCAATATTCAAATTATAATGTCTCCAGCTACTTGGGCATTACAATTCTAAAACAAAAGTGTTAATCATACTGTGAAAATGCCTTAATTCACAGGTGAGACTACTGTTTTGAAGCTATGATTTTGCACCCATATAAACATTATTTATCAAGGAAATAAACCAAATTGCAGTGTCTTTATTTTTAACACTTGAACACCTACAATAGTTGTGGAGTTTATATATTTATAATGGTTTTTATTTTTTTCTTTGATACTACAAGACTTACCATACCATATAATCCCACTGAAGACTTACACTGTATTAAATCAGCTACTTCATTACTTTTTGAGACCAAAACCATTTTATTTTTCTATTTGTACTGCGACATCAATCATTTAAAGTATATTTTCAATTGTGTTTATATTATGAGATATATAAAGCACATGAGGAAATATATTGTAAATAAATTATTTTTACATTACTAGATAGCAATAAAGGTTGAAAGCAAAGAAGAAAAAAAAAACAAAGCACATTACTTTCTGATAGTGAGACTGCAGCAAACTGCAAACTGCTTAATCTATAGAGACAGGACAAATGTCAGAGTAAATTCCTGAGCAGGACTACATAGCTCCAGGGGAAGATAATGGCATACTGTGCTCTTCAGCTTTAGGTCAGAGCCTGGCACCAGGCTCAGATCATTCCTCTTTTATGCAATGATCCACTGCTTGCATACCCAGACATCAGAGATGCTGGCTAAAGGCTCATGAGGGACGTTGGTGATAAAACTCACCACTTTCATTTCTCACAGCATCGCCAGGAAATCACAGCTCAGGCCAACCGGTTTCCATCATGTTCGAAAACCAACCACTAGCTAAGAGTACAGGGACCATCTATAAATGTTAGAGCAGGTATGAAACAGCTGCTGAAAGGAGTAATGGCGATTCTCCCAGGCCATCTGATGGCTGTCTGGTGCCCCATGTGAAATGAGCGCTTGACTCACTTTTCCCTGGTTCCCAGAGGACCGATAAGAAGCAATACCCAAAGAAATCAGTGACCTTGGTAGTAGAGCCAAAACAAATGAAAAATTCTGTCTTTCTCACAGCACCTAAGAGTTGAGAGATGTTACTGGAATACAGAATAGACACTTGAACTGTCACCAAAGACAACACTGTTGTGATATCTCTGTGTCAATGCCAGTCACTGGATGCAATTACAAACAACCTTCACATTCCAATTACAGGAGAAAGCAACTCATTTTCATACATAAGAATTTTCACAAAATTGTCTACTGATCTTGACACTAAAATATGTCCCTGAGAGGTACTAGAAAGACCTCTATAAAATATGTTATATAAACCACAGAAAATAACTTTTCCACTACTATCAAAATTCTTGAAGGAGCATTTCTGGTGGTTTCTAAACAAGTTATACTGGCCAGAGTTTCATAAAACAGGATTCATGATCCAGCACCACCTGACAGCTGTTGTTACCACCATTGCTACTAAGACTGTTAACTGCTGTAATGTTCAATGGCCCTATATCCCTCATTAAGAGAATCCTTGACAGGCAAATGTATTGCCCTGCTCTCAGTATACAGCAGAACAATTTTGACAGGTCCTGATAATAAACATTTAAAAAATAAATGAATCTTAGCAATGGTGAGATGAAGTTCATGAATATTTTTGCCAGACAGCCACTAGCCAAACCAAGCAAAGCACAAGTTTTGGTGGGAAAATGGAATCCTAACTAAAAAGAAAGACGTTGGAAAAGAAATACAGGAAAAGGCATAATGGCCAGCAGTTTTCAAAAATGCTGATCAGTTTTAAAAAACACTGTAATTTTTTTAAAAGGTTATACAGTTTCACATATATTTTATATTTCCAGTTGAACAAGAGCTAGAAAGAAAAAATGAAGGAATGGCTGCTCTAGAGGTGGATATTAACCCCAAGGAATGAGCTGGTTGAGAACATCATAGTAGGTGGAAGGCAACTTGGGTGACATTGATGAATAATTTACAGAGTTCATATTCCTTTAAAAGGGAAGAAATAAACAGCAAAATAAAACAACTGACTTCAAGAAGGCAAACAAATTCAGATGAATCAGTGAAAAGTTAAAAGAGTAATTTTTTCCAATAGGGACAAAGGCGGGAATTGCATAAAATCAGATATTTCACAGGTCTTCAACAAGCATAAAGTATGACAAGCACAAAAACACACAGTGAAAAATAAGAAAATCCAACACACATTATGGAATATTAATAAGAATGGAACAAGATTAATATGAAACAAACCCCTATAAATACACTGGCAGTGACAGAACAAAAAATAAAATATTTACCTGCCATTCAAAAGAGAGGCAAGGATACGGACAGAGTGCAGAGAAGGGGCCAAAGGATTTAACAATCTTTTCCACCAATTGTCACTAAACCACTCATTTGCAAGCAAATGGCCAACCTGTTTTCTACCAAGCGGAGCTCAATTCTTAGCTCTGATTAAGTTGACCTGAAGATATGGGCTAGAATCATGACTGTCATGCCAATCTTTGCAATCAATCACCTGCCTAAAAAAGGAAGGTTAGGGACATAAAACCCATTAGCAAATTTGAATGAAAGCATTGAATGGGCAGTGCAGTTGGGATTCAAGGATGAGTACTTGGGGAGAAGTATTTTTTGTTCTATGTAGTAATTAATAACAGACTAGTGTCCAAACCAAAAATAGGGCATTGAAGCAGAGTTGAGCCATTCTAAAACTTCAGTGACAAGCAGCAGTTCACAAGAAACACTTTTTTGCCAGTACAGAAACTGTCAGTTGAGCTAAATTGGATTCATCTAACTCATAATTGAAATAAAATGATTATGTTTCTTCTCACTAAAAGCCAGCAGATGCTACAGTGTAAGAAAAAATATTATTTATCTAACTCAAATAGTGTAAGCAGAAAAACTCTGTATGGAACAATTATTTGGTTTCACCATTCAATTTTTACCATGATTTCTTTTTCTTGTTTCTTCCTGGTTCTTTATTGCAGGATGTCCATATATATATTATAACACAACTGACATAGTCTAGACAAAATGAAATCAATCTGAAGATACCCAGGATCATGGGATCCAATGAATACACAATACTTGTAGCAGTGGTCTAAATCTCCATTCACTTTACTCTTCGCAGCAAGAAGACATGAGGGAAAATACTTTAGAGGTAAATACACCCAACTAAACACAAGAGTTAGATCTGACTTTGAAATCTGACAGAACAATCAAGCATAAATACTCTAACTTCAAGATGAGCTCAGTCTCCTCAGGAAGGAGCTGTGAATATGAACATTGCACAAACAAGTTTTGCAGGGAATTCTTAAATATAAAAGGATTTTCTGTTACAAGACCGTAATCAGAAATTTATCATGTTGCAACTGCAGACTTTGTGTTTGTTTAGTGAAAGAAATTACACTATAAATATTGTCCTCATTTTTTTTTAATTAATAAAAGCAGCAAGTTTTACATTAGGAGAAATAGAACATATTTTCATAAATTTTATAAAGAATAAAGGTCAAAAAGAAACTCATTATTAATTTACAATATGTAGAAACAAACAGTCTGCATTATGCATTAGTTACATTTTAGTAAGAAATACAAGTGTAGGGTTTGCAGCTAGAAAGAAATACCTTTTTTTAAATCTTATTTGTATGGCAGTGGTCTTGCAGAGGAAAAAGTACACATGTAGACTAGTAAGAGGTACCATTAATGACTTCTTACAGGTAGGAAGATATTTAGCTTCCATATATGAACACTGTTGTCAGGTTAATCAGACTCAAAATGCAGGGAGTTAACAGTGGAAAAATTAATTAATATTTTACAATCATTATGCTGTTCTGCTGTTGGTTCTCTCGATCAAGCTGTTAGTTGAGTTAAAAGACCAAGATCCCCACAGAACACTAATCATATTCCTGGTATTTTCAAATCTGGGGAGAAGAGAGAAGAGAAGAGAAGAAGAGAAGAGAAGAGAAGAGAAGAGAAGAGAAGAGAAGAGAAGAGAAGAGAAGAGAAGAGAAGAGAAGAGAAGAGAAGAGAAGAGAAGAGAAGAGAAGAGAAGAGAAGAGAAGAGAAGAGAAGAGAAGAGAAGAGAAGAGAAGAGAAGAGAAGAGAAGAGAAGAGAAGAGAAGAGAAGAGAAGAGAAGAGAAGAGAAGAGAAGAGAAGAGAAGAGAAGAGAAGAGAAGAGAAGAGAAGAGAAGAGAAGAGAAGAGAAGAGAAGAGAAGAGAAGAGAAGAGAAGAGGAGAAAAGAAAAGAGAAAAGAAAAGAAAAGAAAAGAAAAGAAAAGAAAAGAAAAGAAAAGAAAAGAAAAGAAAAGAATCCATAAGAAAGTGGAGAATTATAAGATGAAATCGAGGCAAGAAGCAAAAGCCATTAATTTCACAAGAGAGATTTGGATGGTATAACAACCCACTTCAGATGCATTAGTTGGATATCATTTTCCGTTTCAGTAAGAGTAAGATCAAATCAAGGCAGCCTTATAGTAAAATCCTACAGTTACACTCTGAAAAGAGGGGTCATTTTAATTTCAGGGTCTTTTATTACACAGCAAGATAACTGATTGAACTGTGAAATAGCTTTAACAGCATAAATATATTCTGATGTCCTCTCTTTAATGCATTTAGAAATTACAGAGATATTTTTACTTGCAGGAATTATGATGAATCTCAATTCCTTTTCTTAGCTACAAAATATTTATATGAAGACTGTACTGTTGGTAAATCTCCTGCCACTGCTAAATTTTGCCCTAATTATGAAATGAACTTCTTTAAGGGCTGTGATGATGTAATAGTTTCAGGGGTTCAAAGCTCTTGACCAAAAGTGAAATTTTTTCCTATAAACCTATTAAATTTTTTCTTATTTTTGGATGCCTTTTTCAAGAGCAAAATATTGTTGTAATTCAAAGCAAGAAAAGTGGAAAGCGGTGGGTGTTTCTATTACAGTGCAAATGACTCAAAAAGGAATTTATACTTCTTACAGCCGTCAGAGGATCTACTGTCAACAGAAAAACAGCCTGGTACCTGCAGAAGAGTAGTGTTTCCAAAATTCAGGCAAGTATCTTCAACTTAACACATAACTTGCACTAAGTAATTCACAAAGAGGGTTTTGGTAAGCATAGATGCTTTAGTGTTTAAAACAAGCAATGATCTGGAAGAACTCAAAGATACTAAGTTCAACTAAACCAGCATTCATTCAGAAGAAGTCTGAAGTGTGTGTTGATGTTACTCTCATTCTGACTAGATTGTGCATTACACTCAGAGCTTTTTATGAAATTGAGTAGATGATACGATATTTACTCACACTAAAAGGAAAATTAAACAGTCACTTGTATGCTAAGACTCTCAAGTTCCTGCCTGTAAATTTACAATTCACCTGGAGACAATACAAAGATTTTTGGAAAATCTCCCAAGTTTGTCATATTACAACAATGACAGAAATCAGTGTGTACTGTAATGGCTTAGAATCAGTGAGGCTCCATCCCCCTCCAGCTACAACCCCATTAGCCTGACCCAGGATACTGATCCCAGGTATTTCAGACAGCTATTCCACTTTATGGAAACTTTGATGAAAACCTCAATGCATAAAACACACTCTATTGTTTTTATTTTAAGGTCTTAGGCAAGTATGTGCAACACCTCTCTCAAAAGATTATCTATTAATGCATGAATACGTGCTGGGACACAACGCTTTACACCAGCACCTTCACAGTTCTGAACGTGCTTAGCAAGAAACAACCTAACACTTTTATTTACATGCTACCAAAAATACCCTCAGGAAAATACATAAACATGAAATGAAATGTAAAGTTGCAGCTGTCAGTTCAAACTTACCCATTGCAACTTTGAGTAATGTGAGTTGGCTGAACTGAATATTCTGAATCCAAGTAACCTCATCTTTACTCATAGATTCGTTCACACCTCACCCTCAGTGTCAAACCTCCACTGACTAAGGAATAGATTTGTCTACTGTAAGAATAGCAGATTGTAGGAATGAGGTTAAATACATTTTACTGTTACCATAAGTACTTACAACTAATGGAACAAGGAATACCTTTATTTTACAGTTGAGAGACAGCTACTATCAAGTGAGAAAAGTAAAAATAAAATACTGAGAACACAAGACTTAGTTGATATATTACTATTAGTATGGTAAAGAAGAACAAAGATGCAGCTCAAAGTTTTCAGTGTAGGCATAACACTGCAGTATGTAGATCAGCTATTGTGTTTCAATCACAAGACTAGCAATAATGGTAAATATGTCTAGATTTTAATTAAATTTCCCATAGACTTGAGTATCTGTGACTAACAGTGTTTAAATTTCTTCAATCACATAATATTTATACAACTTCACAATTGTTCTTTAAGATATAAAGAACTATACATAATCAGTTTTTTCACCCAAGGAAAGAATTCTTATAAACAACTCTGATTATATTCCACATATAATCACTGCCTACACTTCAAGAGTATTGTGGCTAATCTGGATCACATTATTAGCATACTATTGGTCTGAAATCTTTATTATCTTCAAACATAATGCCAAACTTTGAAATAATAATTCCTGTTTCCTGCTTTTCTGTATGTGTCCATAGACGTGCTTATGTCTTCCTTTAAAATAGTCCTCATATATTTTAATGCCATTCTAAAGACTCTTCAATCTGTTTAGTTCTCTTTCTGGTGATTTACTACATTGCTGTCTTGTAATATTTTTCCAATGCTTTCATGCAGATTTTTAAATTAAATTTCTACTCTAATCCAGTTTTAATTTGTATGTAGAAATAACCACTCCATCATAAATACCTAAATAATAGAAAGAACTTTTCATAGTTTAAATTATACTTTTAATAGAATTCATCCATTATCTTTAAAAAAAATCCCTGTTATCAGGAGCACTACATTCCTATTTTTTAATGTTTTGATCTCAAGATCACCTTGCTATGCATGCATGGAAATTAATCTTGATTTATGCTCTGGAATTCTTTAAGTCATTTCACTTGACTATAGAAAAACACATGCAATTTCCAGTAAAGTTTTCCCTACAAGTTTTCCCTGTAAGCCTAGGGAACAATTCAAAGACAGCACCGGCATGAATAGTCATGTGTGCTAATGTGGAATTGATGCTAATCAAATAAATTTTTGAACCAGGATATGAACAAGGATAGCTGCATTTACAATTCTTAACATTCAAGGGCTCAGATGTGCTATTCACTTGTTAAACTACTTATGCTTAAGAATAACATAAGCCCAATGTAAAAGGAAAAGCAACTCATCAGTGACAGAACAGACACTAAACAGAAAAGAATATACTAATCTCCTCTGTCTTTCTATTTATGTAAAAGAAAGGTGTTACCCTTAGTTTGAGTTCCTAGTCTACCGTTGATTACTAATTATGTTAATTCAGCTGTAGTTGTTTTCTGGGTAATATAAAACAATTTTAAAAAACAGATGAATTCTTAAACCTAGAGTTCCACTTTTAACAGTGCCTTTGTGATTTCTCAATGCAGATTTGATTAATTATTGTTGAATTAACGTGGACCACCTGCCAAACAAACCCAATTTTTATAAGTGTTATTCTACTTGAAACTCTGCAGTAGACACAGAATCAGCTCCATTGACCAGCTTAAAGAAACACCCTCTGAGGTTCAGAAGCTGAACCTAACAGAGTTACTCTCATGGAATTCTATTAGGAGCAACAGACAGCTAAAATTTCCCAGTGTGATTCTTATTCCATTTTCCAAGGCAGTTCTCACTGACCAGACATTCTAAAATGCGTCATGAAATCATTCTCTACAGAGATTGAATTATTGGATCAAATGGTTCAATCAAATTATGCAGCAAGCATAAGTGGACTATACTTTTTTTTCAGACTACCTGTACTCTGACTTCAAGCTTTATTTTTTCCTCTTATTTATAATGTACCAGATAGTACAGCTGGGTACTTAAGATCTAAAAAGAAAATTGAAAGGCAAAGGTTCAATTGATTTGTCAGGGTAAATGCAACAAAGAGGAATACTTCTCCTCTTACAAAGAACTATGAAGACAGTCTTCTGACAAAGATGAGATTCCTGCTGCAAACACATTTTTGCATTTTTCCCAAATATAAAGGTACCAGTAGTGTGTTAAGCTGTTAGGTAAACATCTTACTTGATCTCAACAAAAGCCAGTGGGCCATTGTAATATACCCAATTACTTGCCTTACATCAACAATTTATTGACCTACTGAAGTCAATTTAAATGGTCATGTGCTTAAGGGTAGATAAATTGGTTTAATCTTTTAAAAAATCAAAATTTCAAACACGATATTTTTTATACACCTCCTTTAGTCTCTTTTATTTTTATCTGCAGTCCTGGTGGCTTCCATTAGCTCATATTAAAATAGCTGTATAAAACCTACATGAAATTTCTTCCTAAGCATCTCACTCCATTTAAAGCAAAGCAATGTATTCTGTACATAAATCATTTTCTTCCTATTCCCAATTTTATAACCTCTGCCTCTGTGTAGGGAGGCAGCAGTGTTTTTCATTGTTGGGAAAGTACTGGCATACTGGGTGCATATTTGATTAATGCACATGAAATGAGTGCTGTCTTTTTTCTACACATCTTGCTTTCCCCAGTATACCCTTTCAGAATAGTGCCTACAGAACAGGCACTTTTGAAAAGAGGTGCTTAAAATGTGAACAGAAAAAATAGAATCATATGTATTAGAGATAAAATTGCCTAGTAGGCCACCTATGCTCTCTCTGCACTAGAGCAAGATTGTTCTCCATGGTACATTTTCGAGTATTCCACTGGTGAAATTTTTAATGTGCTAAACAACATGACTTTTATCATTCATCTTGGAGATAATTTCCACTTAATATATATTCCTAAAGATGTTTTCTTCAACATTCCATCCATATTTTCTCTTTTAATTTTACCATACAATATCCTGTGTGGGGGCACCCTACATATTCCTTCCTGTCTTTGGTCTTAATACCTACAATCCTCTTCTAATCTGTTAGTTTATATGTAAACATTTATTTTTTAAAAACCCAATGAACTATAACTTGGCCATAGGTATAATCTGAACACATAACTTAAACTATATATATGTATATAGAAGCAATACATAAACACACATAGAGAAGCGTATATATGTATAATATAAATATGTATTTAAAGTTTCCCTCTTAAAGGAAAACTTCCATTATCCTCAATTTTGCTCATCACAGAATCATCTTCAACATTTTGGGATACTGATTTATGTATGTTTGGATGGCATTGCATCTACAGTCTGGTAAGGAATGTCTTTGTTTCTACCACACAACAGTGAAAATTTGTGTCTAATAGATCTATATAACAATGAACCATCTAAAAAATACTAAGTTATAAACTATCTCCCTTATATAGTAGTCTGTAATCATAACAGGTTTTGTAGGAAATTTTTTTTCTTTTTTTCTTTAAGTCTTATTGCCAAAAAAAGTGCAATCTTACTCCTAAATGTCAGTAGCATAGTTTGAAAAGAGATAGCGTGGTTACAAAAAAAAAGTAAAAAAAATTTCCACAACCTAATGACATTAGACTTTTGCTACTGACTCCTGTGCTATCACAGAAGTTAATCCAGGAAATATGTTCTAGCTTAAACCACTCAGTAACTGAATGCTATTAAGTCTGGGTTAGGCAGAAAACTGTCAGATATAATTTAGATAAAGCTGATTCTTCATTGATGAGAGGTAGCTACATTAGAAGCAACTCAGGCGTCAGGCAGTCCTGTTTTCTATGGTTCATTTAATGAAATTATAACAACTGTAGCAATTAATCCTGAATCATTAAAAAGTTGATGACTTAGTTTTGTTATATATTAGGAAGTATATACATGCTAATTTAAAGAATAAATATAGAATTACTAGACATACAACTGCAGAAATGAAGATCTACCTTTCTCTTCTATACATACAAATAGACATCTGATATTACACAGGAATATTTGCCTTGGAAATAACACAAGGACAAACCTTTTATACAGTTTCTATATATTTTTACTACTTATCTAAGGAAACTCAAATTAAGTGAATTCATACAAAATAAGGAGATGAGAATTCTTAGACACAATTAATAATTTAACTACTATTTTTTCCTCCTAAAGAATATATTGTTGGACACATAAGGCCAAATTAGCATATCTTTTTCATTTAAATATTTTGTCAATCTTCTTTGTCAACTGAAGTCTTAAAATTGCCATTTCACTGTTCTATGTAATAGCTCAAGCTGCTAAAATTATCAGAAACATTTCTAATCTTGTGTGGAATTCTAGAGGTCTCTCATAGCACATAGGAATGAAAAATTGCACAACAGCAATTACCTATGGGCCACACCCTGTACAGCAGATAAATTGCAAATTATCTGTTACAAAGCCAGGTCTAAGCAATACAGTCTAGCAGATAGAAAACACATGGTTTACTCAAATATGACAATTACCACACATTGATTCACTATGTGACAGAATACCTAGTTAAAGAATTTTGGATTTCAAGCAATAAGAAAAGTGAATTATAAAAATCTAAAGACATTTAAAACCCTTAAATTCTACTTTATAATGTCACATTTAGTATCCAAAACTTATCTTTACAGCTTCTGATGTAAAGTGATCTAAAGGCATTTCAATTTTAGAGTGAAATGAGATGTCATCTATAGATCTTTAGTATCAGCAAGAATCAATGAAGTGGTAATTTGCAGTAATAGGCAAAACCTAAATATGGCACACCTGGGAAAGGAGCAGCTCTGAGGACTAGAGCAGACTCATCCTAACTGTCTTTATTCCAACAAAGGCTGCATTAAGCCAAGCTCTCTCACTCCTTTAAAGTTTTAGCATGCAATAAAATTAATGTTCCTCTACATATTGATTTTTCACTTCATAAAAATGTAACACTCTGCAAAAGAAAATTTCATCTCTTTGCAAGTTTTCGTATTTGTTTCTTTCTTTGGCCTAATTTCAACTGGCAACCAAAGTGCTTCACACCCAATGTCCCTGATCATTGGCTGTCCCAATGTCACTGATCCCTCTGTCCAGAAAACATAAGGCATTGCAGCTGCCACTTCACTGTCACAGGAAAAACCCTACATCAAAACTCCTACTTGTAGCAACACAAAGTGAGCCTAAATGCACATTTAACTATATACAGTGGATAGCTTCACTGGCCTCCAGTAAAACATCTTTAAATCAGGGGTTCTCCACACCAGTTTAATAGCAAAGCTTTTCAATTTTCAAGGAAAAAATCCTAATTCATCCAGATGGAAAAGCTGGTTCTTGTCTTAAACAATACTCAATTATTCTATCTGTTTTGAAGAATTTTGGAATGTAAAATAGGATAAGAAAGTAAAAATAGGATATTAAGTCTGAAGTATTTGCAAAGAAACCAAATAACTGCAATAAATTCAGATATCATCTCATGCCTTGAGATGAAAGACATCCCACAACTAAATATAAGTAGTTGAGATCATTCTCAGAAAGATTTCTTAAGTGGAGAGTACATCTAGGAACAAAGTAAGACCTAGTGATCTCCACCTCTATTGTAAGATACATGGTGAGGCACTGATCTCACTTTGGTATCTTCAAAGACAAGCTGCTTTGCAATGAAATTTAGCCATTAGAAAAACATTAAAAATATTTAATTGGTTTGAATTTTATCATACTTGCCCCAAACGATGTGTATTAAAATTATTGCCTCTCTCTTAATCTTTTATATATTTATTTTTATGGTATAAATATTCTGTCAAGAAATCCTTAATATAATTTCTCTTACTATCTTTGAGAAACTCCATTTTTTTGAGCATTTGCTTGCCTTTACTGAGTTTCTGTGGAAAAAACCCCTTTTTTCCATTTGAATTCTAGTACAAGGTGAACCTACCTAGATTTCATATTTTAGATTTCATATTAGATTTCACATCAGATTTCATCTTTTTCTTCCACTGTATAACTCCTTATGACAAAGAATTTGGCATTGATTTTTATGAAAGCTAGACCAGTAATAATATAATTAGGAATGCTTAAAATTATAGGCATCTTAGAACCAATTTGCAGAGCAAACTGGAAGAAATTATTATTTCTGTGTTACAGATTCAAAATTTAAAGGTAAAAATTAATTAAGACATGAACAATAGCTGGCACATCACACAATGAGTACAAAGAACTTTGACTAATGCTCTAAGTCTGCTGAGCATGGTACCAATAATTCAGGTGGTCACTGAGTTCTTATTCCCCCTGGCTCAGCTTCTGTTACTACCTCTGCTACAAATATGAAATCAAAATACTATGGTAAGACCTTTGAAAAAGCAGACAAGGCTTTTCACCTCTTCCATAAAGCAAAGTATGTTTCTCAGTGGCACATTTGTATTTATCAGAGTTATCAAACTTAAGAACAAACAAAAGAATTTTGTTCAGTTACCATAGAACAACATTTATTGTTTTATGGTCATAAATAATGTGGCACTGTGTTCTGCAATTCAATTACTTAGTACCATCTGAACAGAAATTTCTCATTCTTTGTTTAGTATAAAATTATTTTGTCCAAAGCTTCTTCTCATTGGTCTCTTGTTTAATTGCTTTTGTCTTTAACAACCACAGCATTCAGTTTTTTAATTATATGTTTGGGTAGGCCCTAAATCATTGCAACAGACATGGACAGGACAACCATCGTTTGCTTCCATGGTAAAGAACTGGCTGTGGCTAAACACTGTCATCTGTAGAATTTACATAAACACATTAATTAGCCTTCCTTTGTTTCTCTTCAAAACCATATTAAAATACCAGACACAGCTGTCTCTACAAAAGATTAAATTCATGTCCTTTCTAATTCATGATGTCACCCCAATCACAAGCAATTTTCAGTAGCTTTACTTTCAAAGGAAATACAACTAATGAAAACACCACTATAAAATTTTACATGGGGAGGTTGTGCAGACATTCTACAAAAAAATTAGCATTCATTTGAGACCTCTTTCCCATAGCAATGAACACAGATATATAGGCCAGCATTCCTAAAGCTAAATCAAACTTCACTTCCAATAAAATAAGCAGTTATTATGACACAAGCTGAGAGCTTGTCCTTCTATTAGAATATTGCTTTCTCAAATACTCTGCTGGTTTTCCCTGGTATAGAGTTAACTTCCTCCACAGTAGCTGGTATGGAGCTGTGTTCTGGATTTATGCTGGAAACAGTGCTGATAACACAGGGATGCTCCAGCTGTTGGTGAGCAGAGCTTGCCTCTTGGTGAGAGTCAAGGCTTTTTCTGCCTCTCACCCCACCCCACCAGTGAGGAGGCTGGGGGTGCACATGGAGGGGACACAGCCAGGACAGCTGACCCCAAATGACCACAGGGATATCCCAGACCATGCAGTGTTGTGCTTGGCATGTAGAGCTGGGGGGAGAAGAAGGAAGGTGGGAACATTCAGAGTGATGGTGTTTGTCTTCCCCAGTCACTGTCATGTATGTTGGAGCTGTGCTTTCCTGTGGATGCCTGAACACCTGCCCACCAATGAGTAGTGGTGATGGGATCCCTTGATTTTTTTGCTTGCATGCATGGTTTTCCCTTTACCTGTAAAACTGCCTTCATCTCACCTCATGAGTTTTCTCACCTTTACCCATCTGATTCTCTCCCTCATCCCACTGCAAGGCAAGTGAGCAAGCAGTTGTGTGGGGCTGAGCTGGCCTCTGGGGTTATAATGACACAAACACATAGCCAAATTAATTTACAGTGTAACACTTAAGGATGAGCCAAATCACAGGGGCTTTACCTTTTCTAAAAGGGATGATCAGTACTAGCAGAACACTTCATGGAAGTGTATCATATTCAAAGCATCACATGAATTTATGGAATAAAGTAAATGAGCCTTTCAGAGACTGAGAATGAAAATTTCTCAATCTGAAGAGCAATATAAATACTAGAAGGGGAAAAATTAGTAAAATTATAAGATCTTATATTAGAAAATAATGAAAAAATTTAATTATTTTATTGCTACAGTCACAGTAAATACACCTATGTCTACAGTGTTGCAACAGATGAGGACAGAAAGGAAAAGGACAAAGAGTATGGCAAGCCCATTGTCAAGAGACTGAACCCACTTGCTCTAATAAAGCCTATATATCTTTCACTGTATTGAAATCCATATTTTGAAGAATTTTGCCTTTATTCCTTTCTTAACATTAATGAAAATACTACAGCTACCATTAAATGCCACTTAGACATCATAGAACATTTGTGACCACAGACAGAAAGTTTAAAAATAACCACTGTGAACACTCATTTTCTCACCCATTTCAGCATAATACTCTTTATAAGAGAAACAAGCAAGAGAATGTTCACAAGTGAAAAACAGGATTAAAACAAAATGTTAATATCAAACTTTTAATAGCATTTGTGGCATAACATAGTTTTACCTTTTTAATCTAATGAACTAAAATTTCTTCCACAATCAATAGTAAGAGGCACAGCACTGGCAACACTCACAAAACAAAGGCTCAACACTACACAAATACTACTCAGGTTAAACTTTTCCCAAGACCAGGCCTCAAGTCTCTGTCCACAGAGAGTTATATTATTCACTTCTTTGCTTATAAAAAACCCCTTAAAATACCTACAAAGGGTTTATTATACTGTACACAAACATTCTAATCAATATTATTTTTTATCCTCACTATGGAATTGAGAGTTAAGACCTCCCTCTGGAATAGACCCACCTCTCTGTCTAACCTCCAGAGACTCAATATTGGCCAGCATTAATGTTTAATTAAACTATTAGCTCAAAGGTTTTGAATGCTTAACATAAACTAATGCTCATCATAAACTAACTTCACTGTGCTGCCAAGATCTATTTTGAATACAGAAAGACAGCTTTACTGAAATACTAGTTTTACAAATTTAAATGCACTAAATTAGCAAGAGGAAAAAAATTAAAACAGCCTTGGTCACCCAGCTCCATTATACCTACACACTCTTACTTTGAATTACTACCTAGTAATGGATGGTTATTACTCTGTAACCATGAGGTCCAGAATGAAAACTGGGGCCCCTGAATCAAGAACCTTTCAAGCATGAAAGGCTATGAGATAAAGGATGTACTTTGCAAAAGTCTCCTAAATGCATCTAGATTTGTAGCAGTAACTGAATTAAGCAAGCCCATCAGCTGCAGAGAAAGCAGATGAGTGTGAGAGTCAGCTATTGCCCATGACAGGAAATGTTAGCAAGTTGCTCTAACTGGCCATGCTTCAGGAAAGCATTTAAGGATGGTGCTAAAGGGCTCTCTTGGCTAGAAAACCTTCTTGAATTGAGCCTAAGGGCCTTGTGGAGTTAGGGCCAGATAAAAACATGCATTATTCCTTTCTTGCACATGAAACTATTCAATTAGAGAGTGCTCAGAGAACTGATGCATTCAACTCCCTTGATATTTGACAGAAATAAAACAGGATGTGATTATCAACTATGGAAATATATAATTTTCATGTGTATTGTCAGTCATATCTGAAGTTCACTATAAACCTATTTTATACACTTTTCTCTGCAAAGCTGGAGTGATAAAGACAGAATGAGTTTTATTGGAATGAGTGTATGGTTACAAAAATGAGTGTGAGAAGCATATTTTTATTATAAAGAAAACATTAGAGAATGTATGCTTTGGCTGAAAATTTGAAATTTAGAAAAGCATGGAAAGGATCTTTATTTTTTAAGGAAATTTTTAGAGGAGTTTATGTATTTCAGATATATATATTCTTTAAGCTGATAATTTCTCTGAAAGTAACAGTCCACATGTCTATGGGAGGAGGCCATTTAGTGAACAGTACTATGTCATCTTTCTTCTAAAAGAAAAATGCCAATATCTCTATCACCAATTGTAAAAAATATTTATGGAAAAATATCTATAGAAAATACTTATTTTTGTGTATAGAGGTGTAACCAAATCAAAAAAGCAGAAGATATCTAAAGGAATATGCTCTCCCATCTATTTCCAGCATAATTCATTACTTAGTGTTATTAATTATTAAACACATGTATTGTTTGTGTTATAAGTTGCATAAATGCTATGAACTACTGAACAAATTGAATCTTTTTATTTTACAGCCCTTAAAGCAAACTGCATTTCTTATTATAGAGATATCCTCTCAGCCTGACTTTTGGGGCTTTGAAGGCTTCAGGAATTACTGCAATACACAACTTTCACTCAGAACATCTGTCCTTTATGTCTTAGGAAATAAACCTCAGCCTCACTTAACATTAGCAATTATATCCAATTTCTTTCCTCCATGGAAGAGGCATGTTCCTAGCTCCTCCCAATTCACCTCTATCCTCTAACATTTCTAGTATAGAGTGGGTGGAGATTAAAATTTTGTTAAGTCAGAAAGAGCCTTTATTTTCTAATTCCCCGCTTTTTTAGAATTGTGTATTTTATATATTCTACATTATAAAAATATCAAGCTGTTTCACAGTACTAGGAGAAAGAAGCTACCCAGCACTTACTGATCAATGCAGAATTTTACTCCCAGATGGTTATTGTCCCTCATTTCTACGAAACAAGACATCATTGCCAGAAAATACACATTTGCTCTTCTGGTAACATTGTTCCACAGCTTAAACACATTCTTGCTTCGCCAGTGCATTTCTCTTTGAGTAGAATAAAAAGAGTGCATTTTTTCATTCTACAAGGGGACATAATTCCTAATAATACCCAAGACAGAATCTCTATTTCCTCAACTCTAGCTACCCATCTTGAACTTCTTGCTTTCAGAATTCATTTCGATCATATGTGACCCAAACTACAAACAGAATTTCAGATGAAATCCCACCAGTACCATGTACATTGCCTTTAATATTTTCTTTCCACTTCTAAAAATGCTGTAATACATCTTGATGTCTTTACACTTATCTTTTTTCATTGCAAAGTCACACTTACGGCTTTAGTCACCCTGAGACTTATAAAGCCAGATTTCTCTCTTCCTCTGACACTTTCAATTATAACTCCCAGCTTAAAACAGAAAAATCATATTATTTCCTAATTAGACTTTGTACTATACATTTTTTGTTTCACTCACCCTTCCTTATCTCACTTTTTAATCTGACTGACACTTCATTTTCTATCAGCCCATTTTCCAGCCTTAATTTTGCACTCAGAGAAATATTTCCTATTGCCTCCAAGTTAGGCCACAGTTCAATATGAGTTTCAGTAGCACTTATCTGAATTAAACTAATCTAAGAGTGGAAAAAATGTGGCTCTATATTGGCTCCCTTATCCAGTTTATCATACAATTTCTGCTAACGGTGAACATGAGGGCAAAAAGAAGCCCAGAAGGGAGGATGTGCTTCTTTCAACACACAGACACATCAGCCTGCTCCAGAGGCATTACCCAGTAGTCTTTTACTAGCCTCAGCCTAGCAGCTGCCTGCCATAATCTTCTCTTTGCTATTAGCCTTTATCTTCTCCTGGCTGCAGCACTTGTTCGATCCATCATTCATTGCACTGCTTCAGGATGCTGAGAACGTAGATCATCATTCACCTGTTGCCATGATCCTGACAGGGCTAAGCAAAGGGTCAGACAGGAGAGCCTGTGGAGGGGGTGGGAACGCAGCTGACAATGCCAAAAGGTTGGAAAAACTGCAACCAGGAAGTTAATCTGCAAAGGTTGTTTTACAGCTCTGTACCAGACTGGTAAGAGCTTGCTGCTCTCAAAGGACCAGATCATTTTCATCACTTTTTCTTTTCTGCTTGTTACTGCTCCTCCTCCCTGCTTCCAGCAGTGCACTCCTGCTCTGGGCATTGCTCAGTCCCTTTGTGAACTGCCACCTGCACCCACCTCAGAGCCAAGGACTGCCTGAGACACTGGGAGTGACTGCAGGCATGTATGCAGTCCGACAGGAACACTCAGCAGGGAGAGAGAGATGGAGGCAGAAGCATGCAGCTCTTTTCTTTTCCATCTCTTCTCCTTTCAGTTGTTTTATCAATGGATTGTCATACAAACTAAGAATATGTAATATCAACAATGAACAACTAAGCAACAAACTTGAGCTGCTTTTCATATACCAAGTTACTGCTACTCAGTGTTAAAAACAATATACCAATTTAATTGTCCAAAAGGTATTTAGGAGTTGGGAAGATCTAAATTATTCACTCAGCCAGACTCCACAATATGAGCTTATGGTAATTGTGATTGCCCAGTGGGTCAATTAGGAATGTTCAGGGAAAAAATATTTCTTTCCTTCAGCAGAAGAGAAGAAATATACTGCAGCATCACTCTGCAGCACTGAAATAGGCATTGACCATCTTGTCGCATTAGAGTGTAGGCATACTTGCTCATATAGAAATATATCATTCAATAAATCTCTTGTCCAAATATTTATGACTTAATTAGTTACTCGTATAAAGAAAAACTTCTGCTTTAAAAAATCATGAAAGTTTAATGAGGACAGAAGGCAGTAGAGTGAGACTTGTGAAACAAACTCCATCTCCAAGGTGGCAGCTGAGAAACCGTCCCACCGTTATTACATGACTTGAGAACGGAAAACAGGTTCTGACACAATTAACCTTTTGGCAATACAGAAAAGTTATTAAAAAGACTAAGTGGTGTTTTCTTGAAGGCCAAAATTTGTACAACTTGCAAACTCACTCAAACTCAGCACTACTTCAAAACTGATAAACGCACAAGGAGCAGTTACAATTAACTTCTGTTTTCAAAAGAAGTATTAGAGGTACCAGAACATATTCTTACTCTGGATGTCAATTTTCTTTGTTTGGAATAAATGAAAACAAGAGGCAATACTGCCAAATACTAACATAGGAAACAAACAAATGAAACAGTAATAAAGGGGAAGGTAAAGGACACAACTTCTAAGCATAACAAGGTAACAGTACCCAGCAGATAAATTTATTGTGCTCCTAATCAAGTCTCCTTTTACATGTAAAATACTGTTGTGAATGTGGGAAATGGATTCCAGGATTAAGACTTAACAAATTTGTCTCTTCCTGAGCCACCTTATGTCCTTATGAAAACATATATTTTTATTTCTATTTTAATGGCATGCACCCTATTATTACTGTTGCAGGTAATTATACAAATAGTAATCAAGGGCAGTTTTACTGATCAAAATGTTGCTGTTCTTCCACTGCAGTTTAAAATATAATTTTCAGTGGTTTTGCTGATTTAACATTCTAGCTAAGTACTGGGATCATGTCATCTGCAGATACACTTATGTTATCTAAAACAAATTTCAGTAGAAATTCATATCACACACACAGGGATGCACACATACAACAAATAGCAGGACAGAAACAGGATTACAGTAAATTCCATTCAAGATATGCAGAAAATTAAGTGTTAATGAGTTGTAGATCTCAAAATAGCTAATTTCTCCTATTCCTCTTTCTAAAACACCTTTGTATAAATATTTCTTAAACTTACAAGTGAATTTCTGATCACACTAAAATCAGTAATTCACAACTTCTCTTCAACAAAACCAACAGTTTGCCTGGCTTTCTACTTATATATGCCCTCCAGTTTTATATGTACCTCACTTTTTTTTTTTTTTTTTTTTAAGCTTATGGGTAATTTGGTTTCCAAGCAATATAAATTGATTTTACAATAGGCCTTGGAAAAGTGACCACAGCATATGCAGTAATTGATATCCTGAAAGCCTGCATTTCAGATTTTTCATGGCTTCAAGTAAACCAGTAGTAAATTTTTCTTTCTACAATTTTAGTTCTGAACCCAATCATGTAAAACATTTTACTACAATGTCGGTCGCATTCCCTACAAGTATGTTTGGGAATGATTTGTCAATGAAAGTGAGAATGATTCTATGATTCCTTGAGATGTTATCAACAAATAACTGCAAATTAACTTCCTATTAAGCTTCATAATACTGATGCTAAATGTTTCATTTCCACAAGCTCTTCAGAGAGCCAGTGCATTATCCCACTGAACTACTGAAATACAGAATTACATAGTATTAAAGGTATGTGTTTATAGAGCCTATTGAATGCTTTCAAAAAAAAAAAAAAAGATCTATAGTATTTCATTGTTTAAAAGCAGTTTCTCTCCTTCTTTAAACACTTTAACACTTTTAAAAGGCTATGAAAATTTTAATATTTACAGGAATTACACACAGGTAAAATAATAGAAATATGGTTCTCAGAACAAAAATATTTTCCATGTATTGTAGAGCTCTGGAACACTAGAGCTCTTCTGAAAGGGTTGATGAATCATACTATTTAAAGGCTGTGACATATTTATGCCCAAACTAATGCAGGCAAAGCTAGTAATTCTCAGTTACGAACCTGTGCAAGAGACAGGTTATGTGTTGGGACACTTGGTTTTAATTCCAGACCCTGCCCATTTCTGGCACTGAACTCACTTAATTGGCATATCTTAACTTTCCTGCATATGAAGAGGGGGGAAAAATATTGTTGTTATTTGATTAGCTTTTAAAATCCTTTGCCACTAAGGTTGACACAGAAGAACCATAAAAACTAGAGATAATAATTCATATTCCTCCTTAGTCAAGATGATAAACTTTAGATCCACTTTTTTTAAAAAGCAAGCTGCAGAACATTTATTTAAAGCACAGAAATAGGTGACGATCATAAATATACTGAAGATGTCAGACCAGTTTTAAATAAATATTAAAATAGTTTTTAGTAAATTATGAAAATAGGCCTCCAAGCTCTGTGGAACAAAAATTTAGTCAAGGCAGAGACTTAGCCAAGGCTTCTCTAGAATGGCAATGAATATTTGGTGCCATCAGTACCCTAGAACCCTTGGAGTACAGTTTTGCTTATCATAGGCAAAGAAAAAGCCATGATATATGGTATATGGTACAGTAAAAGTTTTACTGGTATATGCCAAGTAAAAGTTCTCCTCATCTAAACCAGAACACAAACATTTCAATTTGCCTTACAAGCTTCCAAAACATTCACCCGTGAAAAATTTACATACCTTGCTTCAACTATTTTCCACCATGAAGAAGAATGGACTGCATCCATGCTTTTACCTTTCCATGATTGAAACTGAAGAAATGGGTGTGTAGCAGCTGACTCCAGGAGAGTGAGGGGCAGCTATTGCTTAGGCAGCACCTATCCATAAGTGCTTCTCATGCCTCCCATGCACATACTTTCTTTCAAAGGGAAATCCACAGAAACAGAGACTATTAAGCGGGTCTTAGGCTGACAGCAATGTCCTAGGGTCAGACTGGCCATGTGTTGAGCCCTACTAAGCCAGACCACCTCAGACCAGTGTTTAAGCCAAGCTCACAGGAATCTTTCTGCCACAGCCAAAGGAAGGAATAGATTACACACAGATGTGCCTCTGACACCTTGAAAGTGTGCGATGCATAAGACACCTTGAAAGAGGAAGCAGAGGATTGAAATCTGCATCCCTCTGGACAGAAGCTAGCAAAGACAAAGACCAAAAGTGTCAGTAGGGAAGACTTCAGAGAAAAGAAGGGTGAACTGCTTTTTCTAAAAATTAGGGACAGGGTGTGAGAAAGCAATTGCATGTTCTTTGCACAATCACAAAGAGGAGGAAAAAACTGGGCACAGGAAAGATGAATCTGTGGAAAGTGTGATTCAAAGCCTAAGGTAGTTTATAATTAGTTCACTTAGGAATATTCAATTAAAGGCTTTTAAATGCAGTGTAGGCAGCAATGAAGTTTGGCTTCTCTCCAAAAGTAGTTGCACTCATACCCAGAACCAGGACAGTCTCAGGAGAGCTTAGTGAAATTAATGGAATTACTAGAATTTCCTCTCCTGGTCAAAAGTTAGTGCTCCTGCCTGATGTACAAAATTATTCCCCATTTAGGTTACTCCTGAGGCACATTTTTAAATAGCAATATTGAGTCACCTTTATGTTTAGTTCAATATTCTCCATGTGACATAACAGAAGCCACGACAGAACTATGTGTCCTGTGAGTACAGTTAGGAAATATGTATCAGCAGTTTGATTTCTCCCTCTTCAACCCATGCATTTTAACTCCTTGGGTTTCCAGTTTGAATGTTATTACTATTTCATTAAGGCCATAACTATCTGTGTTCTGGTTCCTGAAAGCCTATTTGGCATAACATTCGAATTAGCAGTAATGAGAGGAATACGCTCTTCCATCATCAAGTTTGTTACCTTGATGAATTTCTCTCTGTAGAAAAATATGAAATGAGTTAATGCACCTGCCTATTAAAGCCACTTCAGGAGATGGCTGAACATATGAATGGCCTATTAGCTAAAGAAAAATTCAACCTAAGGCCCAAGGAAGAAATACAGCTGTATCTAAAAAGTGGATTTATTACAGATATTTCTTACAGTACTCAAAGAAAAAGTAGATGTCAGCAAAATTAGGAGTGCTAAAAGATCACACTAAAAAAAGTTAGACAATTTTGGGGCTATAGGACTTTGCATACAAAATAGTCAGCCTTACACGATTTTTTTTGTGCATTTAACACTTTTTTGCTACTTCTTTGTAGCTGAACTAAGATTATCTGTCACAATAAAAAACCCAAATGAACAAACTTGGAGGAAGAAACTTACAAGAGTACTTGACCAGCTGAGTGACGCTTCTATTTAGTAATCAATGCGGCAGATTAGAACAAAATTTTGGATAATATGGATAACTAAAAGCCTGACAATTTGTTTTAGAGAGTATTATCAAAAGGATTATTGTTTCCAGAGCTATCTAGAAAAGTGGAAATAAAAGACTCAAATACGGATATTAGTTTCCTTTTTTCTTCTGAACTTTCTGTAGTGCCACTGAACTGTTTTCATGCAGAGACAGGTAACCCACTACTATATAATTGTAAGTAAATGTAAAATACTAAATTCATATTTGCTTTATTTATACTTACCTGAGTAAATACTGAGAAAAGCTGTTTTAACATTGAAAAATGAGTATTCCCACCAGTTGAGGAGTCAGAAATTCCCACTGTCACAAAAATCAAAATTATCAAAAAGAGTTTAATGGATTTTAGAACTCACAGGTAAGGACTGGATTTATATAGAAATCTGATAAGTAGGCTTAATATTTGATAAGCAAAAAAAGGACTGGAAAGATCTTCTGAAAATGTTAAATTTAGCTGCTTCTTCTGTAGGCATGAAGTCAGCTATTTGTAAACACACCTCTTTTATAACTATGCCAATCAGTATCTCTGAGGAGGTTTTTTTTTTTTTTTGCTAGTGATTTATTTCACCTGAGTCGTGGTTGATTTGGATTGCTCTTGTTTTGATTTTCTACCCAAACTATTTCCACTGGAAATTTATCCCAGGATGTGATGACTCACAGGGGAAAAAAAAAAAAAAAACAGACTTAAATTTAATCACAGTCACACACAAATTTTGTTCTTTTGCTACCTTTTTCTCATTATGTACCAGCAGGATGTATTTATCAGCAGGAATCTTATTTTCCCCTCACTCTCCTACACTACACAAGACAAGGTTTTATAAACCCCTCTGTAATGTGGGCTCTGCTGTCACCTGAATAGTATTTAATTGCATGTGTTCCACATTGAGTTCATGTGATTTTCAAGCACAAAAAAATCATAACTGAATTAATTATTCTAAGTGAAGTGGCCAGTTACTTCTCCTGGAACAACTCTGAACAACAATCCTGGTGCATCCTCAGACATATTTCCTTTTTTTCACAGCTGTGCTCAGAGCTGTGAGCTCCTACCTCTTGGTCAAACAGTAATACAGAGATATGTTCACCCTCTCAGTTATTTCTAATAAGCTCACAATTTAAAGCAGAATTCCATTTTATTGGTTCCAATTGACCTTCCATCATCAACTACTTAGAGTATAATCCCATTTCTAATATTAAAGTCCAAGCAGTCTTTCTGAATTATACTCCTATGTCCCTCTGAGCTGCTTACTGTGGGAAAACCACCCTCCTCCTCCCATTCAACCTGTCCTTTGCCTCCTCATCACAGTGATGTCATCAAAAGATATTCTTGGCACTAAACAATAAGTTATATGATCTACTGCATTTTATACTTTTACAAAATTATCAAATAGTTAAATGTCTACAAAATTTTAGCTCCTCCTCCGTGGTAAATCGAATTTCCAATTAAATTATTAACTCTTAATTATTTCTCAGTATCAAATGGTCCTGGTCCACACCAGGTAATTCTTGTAAGAAAGCAGATGTTAACTTTCTCTGAAAGTACCTATCCCTGTTATTTTATTTAAAAAATTCTTTATTTCATCTCTTTTATGATAATACTGATGAGAGTTAGAGGCTGAATGCACTCCCTTGGAAACACACCAGTTACACCATAAAGGAAATGATCAGTATAACTAAACACTGAAGATTTTATTTCTTGCTGCAGACATATACTAAAGGATAATGAATAGCAATGCTTTTAGTGTTCCTTGAGATGTGTTGAGAATTCTTACAATTCAATAGTAGAAAGTAAACATAGCTTCTACAGTATTGAAATAACACAAATATTCTGAAATATTAAAAATTGATATTTCTTAGCCAAGGCAAATGAGTCCTGATATATCTATGTAATCTAATTTATTTTGCTTCACCCAAAAGTATTCAACTAAGTCAAGACAAGGACTTGTCAGCTTTACCAAGCTGTCATTTTCCCATGCTTTTAACAGTCAAGGAGTTACTGCAAAAAATCTACAGGGACAGGATGATTATTAACTGTGCACACAAACACACACATAAATCCCTTTGAGGCATATTAGCTTTAAAAGTAAACTTTTGTCACCCAAAATAGCTCATGAAATATGCCACATATATTACAAATAATTATTCATCAGACATATCAGATAGTAATAACTGATGTCTTAAGTTTCTTAATTTCAAAATATGGCATTAACACACACACAAAACATAGGGGAAATTATTTTCTATAGCATGAGTTTTGTTGTCACATGACCCTACAGAGCCCAGGGCTTTGTAGCCCTTGAAAATGGGAATTTTCACCTTTGTCATCAATTTTCTATCCTGTTTGGCAAAAAAATTATATGATAAACTAATGATTATATGATAACCACATGATAAACTAATCTATACAGTAGAACATGATGAATAAGAACACTTATTAGCCAGAAACCTAATTTCCATACTCATCTCTGGTAATCTTCTGGATTTCTACATTTCTCTGACACTTTGAACTTATTTGTGAACAATTCTGAACTTCAAGGACACTTTGAAATCAGTTCCAAGTTATTTAAATACTTATACTTTAAACATATCAAACCAGATTCATCTGGCTATACTAAGGCAACATTTTTGACTCTGAGCATATCAACTGAGCATACATAATTGGTAATAGAGGGGTAATTAATTCAATTGTTGCTTAATACAAGTGTTTGGTCAGCACAGAACATATGTGCTATTCATGTAGGGAAAATATGCTGCCCCAACTATAATATATATATAAATATGGCTTGGTGTGTATTTGCAGTCAGGTCTTGCATTTCATCGAGAATTTTGCCAAAACAGACTCACTTTCCAAGCAAAGGTTTGATCAGCTGTTGAATGCAGAGCCATCCTTGCAGCCTTTTTTTATCCAAAACCATAGATAGGGATTTCTTTCTACTTTGACCTCACACCATGTTTTGTTTTAGGAATTGAAAATCAGGACTCGTATTTGTGGCTACCAAAATGGTGCACCAGATTTTTCAACTGTCCTTACAATAGAGGCATACAAAGAACAGGAAGTAACAAGTTCTGCTTTCCCTGCCTAATTTATTAATATTTTCACATTGCTTTATGTAGGAACAAAACAATCGAAATGCATACATATATAGACAGATCTGTCAAATAGATAGAGATATCTACACTTTCATAAGCATATATAGATATCTACATTTTCATAAGCATGTAATACAATATACTATATTCCTTAAAGATGCAGTGGTTTTATGCCTCTTTTGTTTCCTTTACCTCTTTCTCAGTGCTATAATGCAATCCTGTGTCTGAGCACCAGACTTCAAATGAGAGATCTATTCAAAACATGCACAGACAAAATAAGTGGTTTCCTTAGTAATGGAAACTATGTGAAAGCCTCTGAAACAACTCCTCCTCCAGTAAGTTGTGGTGTACATGATCCTTTCTACCCCAGCTTATTGATTTAAAGATAGCTTTACATTTAAATAAAAATATTTAATATGTACAGTTTTTAGAAGTGAAACTAGAGATGAGAGGGAAGACATTTACTGCATTCCTAGTTACATTGTTTGAGTTTTTATCAGTATGGATGTTCTATGTTAGAATGACCATTTAATTAATTTTCTAGATCTGCAAGTTGAAAAAAAAATGAAATTTTCTAACTAAACTCTAAGGCCTTCACTTAGGTACCCATTACACTCCCACAGTTTAGTGTACTTTATTCAAATTAACATTAGGTAACCATATTCTAAGCACACACTGCACTTCATTGTGCTCTTTCTTGTCATCACCACGACAAATCATGCTGTTAATGGCATGGGAAAATAACTGATACCTCTCTCAGTCTCAGAGTAAAAGTAACTAAAAGCAAAATGACATTTTAGTTCTAATATTTAGCTTAGTGACTCTAAAGTTTTCTAAATCACCCATACAGCTCATGTGCAAATAGTTATGAAAAGTAGATCATTTAGAATTTCTATTATTATCCACCCATTTTAATATTAAACCACAATAAAATGCAACAAGAATAGTTTGTTTAGTTTCATCAAAAAAGTTAAGAAATTCAAGTCTGAAGATCTGCCCTTGAGAAACACACACTATATATATCACATTTATCGCCACAAATGTGGCATTATCAGGGAAGGTGGTTAAATTTAAAATAATTTTACTGGGAGAAGGAGGTTCCCTTTCACTGATCACATACTATTTGCCACACCACACAGTGTCAACACAAAAAGTACAAATATGTTTCAGATAAAATAACAGTTTATGTTTCACAGAAAGGCAAAAAGATATGAGCAAAGAAAAGGAAAATGGCTTCTCTATAAAGAGAGAAATTTCCAGACCTATCACCATCCAATCACAATAAATTGACAGCAAGATGGAAATTTTAGGCCTTACATTCAAATCATTACTGCCATTATTTTCTTCCTCAGCCTGAGATACAGATTAGCTCCAAGAGCTATGACACTAACTGCTATATTCTATGCACATTCTGGGTCCCACAAACGAGGATCACAAACAATCAGATCCTTCAGAAATCTACAAGGGTATCTCAGTCCTAAAGATCCACCACAGAGAAGATGGCAGTAAGTTATAAACAATTAATGAAGGCTACAAAACCTGAGATGTCACCACAAGACATAAATTTTGTGAGATGAAATCAATTTTTAAACATATACACTGAGCTTGAAAATTGCTTTACAGATATTTCATCAGCCTTATCCAGCTGCATATAAAGATTCTCTAGCTGCTTTTTACTACTGTGTCTTCATTAAGAATCCCATGTGACGCAGCAAGGTTGTGGTTGCTATGCATGACTCACTTCCAGCCTTCTGCAGATACTGGTATGCCAGGGATTCTTGCCTATTAGAATAGGGTCAAGGATGAAAATTAGAACTCAGATATCCCCCTGTGTTGGACCCAGTAGGGATAAAACTTGTTAAGATTTTTCAGACCTCAAGCCACTCCTGCAGAAAGCTGACTATGGCTCTGGGACCTATAATGAGGAAAGAGACTATAGCTTTTGCCTGGGATCTCATACTTCTTGTTTCATAGAAAACAGTTGCTACATGAACAGGAAAGTTTTCTGGAATAGGAAATATCTTCCTGATCACCAAGATCAGCTCCTCACCCCTGCTTTCATTCAACCCCATCACACATGACTGAATTTGCCTGTAGTATAAGGCTCTTTACTATGCAGTTCCAGATTTTGCCCAGTCATATAGCATCTACTACCTACATGGCATTTAAAGAAGTACCTGGGGCTTTGTGCATAAGTGAATTTTTCCTTATGTGAAATTCTTTACAGATTTGTTTCCATCCACTTTTGGTCTATCGTATCAACACGGACTCTCAGATCTGATAAAAGAAATTTCATAGTAGGTTAAGTAATCTGATACAGCATTTTTCATTACGAAGTGCAACTCTAGAAATTTGAATTCATTGTTGGCAACAAGCCTTTCATCTTCAAAAAAGACAAAGAACAAGAGCCAGAAATGTTTCTTCTGTTTATCACTGAAAAAAATGATTCCATTTTGGAGAGATACATATTAATAAAAATTAGTCTGTATGGGAGCATAGCCCTTTTAGGAAAACATCAATAGTCTTGCCATGGCAATGCAAGGTTGTCAAATGCACATGACAATGTCAGATTGATAACATTGGACTGAAAACCCTGGCAGAACAGGGTTACATGAAGTGGTGGTCTTCCAGGCAAATCATACAATGACAACCTATAAATGGCTATAATTTGTAAGTCAATTAATAAATTAACTGATGACACAACAACACAGATTTCTTTGAAAGTGACCTTCACTCAGAAAAAAATACTCCACAACCTACATGGAAGATATAAAAAGGCGTGCTTTGCAGAACTTGTGAGAATTAATCTGTCAAACAAAACCCCACCTGCTCACCTCTTTTTTACTCAATGGGCTACAAGAAGAAAGTGATAAAAGCCACAACTGAGCCTCTTCCTTGTAGTCATGGTGCCTCAGAAACCAGGATAGGAGCATATGTAGTCAGTCATAAGCAACAAAGCTATTCCAAAAGCGTTGTCTCTTTTAGACATGGCCATAATCTGTATGAATACACACTTAAAAAAATAATTTCCAATTTCTGATATAAAGCATGTCATCTTAGAATTTAAATCAAATAGTTGTGGTATTTTTACTGTAACTGCATAGTATTTATGACAGTTTTTAACTACACTTGCTGTATTCTAAACAGAGCTGTGTTCTCACAGACTGAAAACACTAGAAATGGTCATGGGTAATCCTGAACCAGAAAAAAAGGATATGGAAGCCCAAGGATGCTCTGCCTTTCTACATAATGAAAAAGGGGAAAAAGTTTTGAAATCATTTTCCAATTTTGAGAAAAATGCAGACACAGAATCATTGTATTTAAATAACTAAGGAATTTATGGATTGTGTTTATTGTCCATTAAAAACAAATAATTACTTAGTTTATTTAACGTGAACTCAGTAATCAGATAAAATGTATGCTAAATAAATTGCTGGAGTTAGTCTGCATTAATTTCATTGTCTCTCTATCAGTCTGAGAGAATTTTTTTCTACCCTGTAACGTACTAAGCTATATATATGATTTTCATAAAATTGATTACATTGCTATTTTAAAACCATCAAGCATCACAGTGAAATCAGCAGAAAAATAACTTAATGAACTTTAATAAACATAATTGTTTTGGTTATAAAAGATACTTTTCTCCTGCAGATAGTTTTAAAAAAATATCCTTTAGCATTACCTAAATAATAAAATTCAATTACTTCACTTTTTTTTCCAAACAGAATTTTAGTATGATTTAATAACATTTTAACTAATATGTAAATGTATGCCTATCAAGGAAGTACTTTAATTGCACATATAGTCTATCATAAGAACTCACTTTCTTTATGCAAGTATACTTTAGTTGATTTAATTATCTAGCCCTCTAATTACACAGTCCATACCAATCAACCAAAATGAAGCACTTCTCTAATCTTAATTTCTTAATTTCACATGTCAAATCACTGAATATGTTTTTGCATGATTCTCATGTTAATTAGAAAGCCAAATTTTGAATGAATGACAGCAAGTTCATGAGGAGGCCAGGGGCAAAACCCAAGAAATATTTCACATAGGGCAATGCTAGTCCCTATCTATTTACCTTTCTCCAGATCATCTGTTTCTCCACTGGATGAGATATGAAATCTAGCAGTTTTTAGTCATCTTTAAAGGAACATTTTCAACTTTGTCCAAACTTTTTGAAATATTCTTGTCTCTTACTGCCCCCACAATCCCACCCCTCTATCACAGGTTAATATCTTTTGCGGGGGCGAGGTAGGAGAGGGCTGAGATCAAGACTGATTTCCATTTTTTTTGTGGGAGTTACCGTGGCAAGAGGTCTTACTCTTCTGGCTTTGGGTTGTGCTTACTTAAAACATCCTGAGCATTATCCCATCCAACACAGGACATTATGTTGTGCAGCAGGGAAAGCTTACAGGCTGACTTGGAAGTTTAAAATGGCTTGAATTTGCAGCTCATGGTGGTGAACATCACATACATCAGAGGCTCCTAGAGCCACCTCGTGGGGGCAAAGGAAAAACAAGGATTCACCAGTGAGCCCTGAGGCTATGGAAAAATGATGTGACACCTTTCTGATCTTAATTTTCCCTGTCCCAACCTCAGGCAACAAGACATGAGAGGTAACCAAAGATGGATTTCCCCAACATTTTCGTTACCTCTTTAACTCACATTAGAAAAAATTTGAATAGCCATAAAAAAGAATGAGAGAAAATAAAAAGACCACTTGGCCTAGAGTATCTCACTTATTTGCAGCTAATCAGTCACAAAAATGCTATTATTTCATCTATGAAACAGTCCCACTCTGTTGGATGAGTGAAAAACAAACAGCACACATCTTTAGAAAAATTTAACTCTTTGTTCACTGTAGCTAGCTTAAGTGCAGTAATCAAAAATTTGAGGCAGAAGGAAAAGACTGCCCTAATATAGCCACAGTGTAAGTACTAGTGAGCCTAACAGGAGTAGTTTTGTAAAATTTGCCCTAACCAATTGTAACAACCTGAAATTTATTCAGAATTGTGGCATTCATTTAATTCAATTTTCATAAAAGGTGATTTTATGAAGAATAAAATTATTTTCTTACTAAATAAAAACAAAAATAACGAAGTCCAAGATCTGATCCAAAGTGAATTGAGATGAAACTCAGTATTCATAAAATAGCAACTATTTTATTGTAAAATTTTGGTGCTATTGCTGTAGCAAAAATTACACTAATTCACACCATTTACTAATCTTCAGAAAATATTCATACTGTTATTAGACAAGATCGTGAGCCTTTCTTCAAAGCAGATGAGTGTGAAATGAGAACCGCATCTCACTTCAGTCCACTAGAGGGTGGCCTGACTTGCTCAGGGCTGGGGGACTGAATTCATGCAAGAGATCCAACATTTTCTTCTTTTTGACCTGTTGATAACCAATTCTTTGTGCTTCATTATTAATCATATCCTATTATAAAGTAATTTCTTTTATATTAACAGTATATATGATAAAAAACCTTTTCCTAACAACATCTATCTCATTTATTGTTCTATATACTTAGGAGAAGGGGTGATGATAATCAGAAATTATTCTACAGTTTTTAAAACCTTCATAGTTTGTATACCCTTTGGTCATAGACACAGAATAAACAGGGGAAAAATAAATCATTCATCAAAGAGGATAGCATAAAGGGAGAAAGAAGAAAGAAAGGGAAGGAAAGATATGGGCATCCTATTGTTTATATAATTGGATGGCCACAAAAGACAGACTCAAGCAGAGACAGATTGAGAAAAACTGACTTCTTATTTAACCAACCCCTTTCAGAGTTCATTTAGAAATTTTATTTCTCAGGAGGATGTATTACTGCTCTTACTTTCTACTGATAAGCCCAGGTAGTAAAATGTAATATTAAAAATTTGGAAGAGGAAGAATATGTTAAATCTTTTCCTATCCTAAGCTTAAAAAAAAAAAAAAGGCACCAAAACTGGGGGCAAGGCACAGCACATTTTTCCTGAATGGTTTCATCATACAGTATCCTCTGAACTAGAGCAGCCTTTGCAGAACTTCACTGATCTCTAATAAGTTCTTCTGAGTACAGATAACAGCCCTTAAAGGAAAAAAAAAAAAATTAAATAAAAAAAGGGGGTGGGGGTAGAAAACGTGGCCCTCCCAATCTGTTGTGTAGACAGAAAGCATGCCCCGCAGCTCCCGGAGATCGGAAGAGCTCTCAGGGCGCGTTCACAGGCCGGTGTGGTGCTCCCGTCCCCGAGCAGCAGCGGTGTCACGTACCAGGCATCTTCCCACGGCCACGCAGCCGCGCACTGCGCGCATCTGGGCGCGCCAGCACCGCTCTCTCCGGGGAGCCCGCGGCTCCGCTATTAATGACCGCCCAGCAGCAGCACCGTGTCAGTGTGACAGCCCAGCGCCTCAGCCATGCACCGCTAACCACCATGGAAACAAGGAGAAATAAGAGCAGCTAGCGAGCTGCTCTCTCCCCCGCCTTCCTCTCTCCGCTGGATTGCGAGCCTCAGCCAGCCAGGCAGCAACAGCGCCTGGCAAACGCAAGGGATCTCAGCTGGCAGCACGGAGAGTCTCTCATGTTGTAGGATATCAATAGATACATCTCTGTATTATAGACTGTTAGACACACGCGTGCACACCGACTCACACCCACACGTACATGTGTGCTCGTCTATACAGACTCCGGCTTTAATACAAGTATGTCGCTACCTGAACTAAGGATTCAAAATTACTGAGATGCAAGAACTCCTCCAGCCCTGAAACAACTCTTATTATAGGGTAAGTTCCTCTTTATTTTCAATTTTATCCTGACTTTTATCTAAGTTCTAGACTCTTTCCCCTTTCCTCTTTTTGTAAAGTTATTTTATTAGTATATTTTCACATATTACTTCCTGAACAGAAATGCAAACGCAATATGCTCTTTATGCCAGAGATAATCTAAACATGCTTGCAATACTATTAGATCTGTGCATTTGTTAGCTTGAAAGAACATCAAAGGATAAAAAAACATATAAAAGAAGAATGTTTCCACTGATGTTTCAGAGGCAATATTAAATTAAACGCTTGCTCTGTGTTTTGAAACCAATAAAACAAAATACAGGACAGCCTCCTTTCTTCTCTCCAGTGCTAGGATTAAGGGAAATGCTGTTTATGTCAAGACCTAAAAACCACTGAGCAATGAGGCTGAATGAGCATATCACAAACAGTTATTGAATTTCTGCCAGGCTACATCTTAAGGATTGTGGCAAATGACTTCGCTTAAAAACATCCCCTTTCCAGTCAGAAGGGACACCGTGAATGTCTGATTACTGATGCAGCTGGAACTGATGTTAGGTAAAAAGGATCACATTAAGCAGAGGAGTTCTAATCTTCTTTGGTAATTAACAGGATCTCAGCAGGGTGTCTCTATTTACATGGAAGGAGAGTGTTTAAATCCATCACTATAAAAGCTTTGCCTGTTTTAGTATAGCAAGGCTCAGAACTGTTTGCCTTTGCTTTCCATGTCTTTGTTTTCACATGTCTAGCTGGAGTTTTTGCCCAGCACTGCTGATGAGAAAGAAAACCCAGCACAGGGGGAAGGAGAAGGCAGCAAATGCAGGGGGCTAGAAAAATATCAGTGATTTTCTATTTAACCAATTTAATAAACTTAAAATTCCAGGCTAGCACTACAGTTGTCTAATGTGCTTGTTCTTATGCATGTGTATGTCATTTCTTCCATGCAGTAGCAGAGTACCTCAGTATCCTTTAGATGAAAACACATTTGGTAAAGTGCATCAGCATGGATCTGTGATTCATGCATCAGTGAAAGACAGAGATAGATTTTACTGTAAACCATGAAAAAGACAGGTTAGCCCTCTAATGCATGCTTCAAAGTGAAAAAAATGCAATCTGCATCTTCCCGTATGCTTTTGTTTGCTTTTTAGAGTACTACATCTGTATTAAAAACATCTCAGTATTTTGATTATTTCTCCTACCCCTTTTTCTCCCTTCAGCCCCCTCACTCCTGTGAACTCTGGAGAACATCATAAAGATTTTTTTCCTTTGCACCAATGTAATTATTTGCTTGTAATTTTAGAGCTACTGTGTTCTGAGAAACAAACTGTGAAAGAACCATCAACAGATAGCCACTGGCTTTAAGACTGTTACCTTTCCAAAAATGTCAGGAAATGGGTAGCTTAACAATACGTATGGTAAGAAGTCAATTAATTCAGGTGACCTTTGTAAATGGAGACAATAAAGCAGCTCTGACAATATGCCACGGCATTCGACATTCCCTCCGGAAAATGAATGAGCTTAAGAAGAGGTTTTCTTTTCAGAGTACAAAATGAAAGGTACTGAAGCATTAGCTCCTGCTATTGGCAAGCTTGCTTCCTCTATTTTAGGTGGTCTGTGAAACCTGTTTAAAGCAAGCTGACTTATTTTATTATATGAAACACAATCTCTGGTCTAATTAATTAAATATCCTGTTTTCATTCACACTGCATGTGCACAACAAGCATGTCCAGCTCTCGGTTTGGATTTTTACAAAATGTGCTATAAAATAAGCAGAGAAAACCTGATTCTGATCTCTTCATGCTATCTGCAAAGGACTACTCAGGAAACTTTTTCTACATGCCTCACTATCTTCTCAGCTATTCTGCATGTTTATCCTCAGTCATTTTTAAGGTAGAAAATAAGTAAATATGAGTAACTTTACAGAAATGCATCTTGGGTTTTGCCACATATACTCTAATGTGCTACTTCAAAATATTATACAGATATGCCAAAGAGCTTCAGAAAAATGTGGCCATTTAAATCATATAGATGTACAGAAATCATGCTGTAGATGAAGCTTCTCTACACAGCATAGACATTCTTAACCAGCAAAGCAGGCAAAATGTGTGGTGACTGCATGTTGGCTAATACTCCCTCAAAGCTCCTGCAATAATGTTGTAGTGTCAGCCAACGACTGGCTGATGTTGTTATGGTAACCCCAAAGTCCCGTCTTTTAGGGTGGCAGCTCTGAGCATGACATCAGAGCATGCCTGCTTGGAGTACCCTGAAGTGGGTGAGTACTTCATTTTTGCACCTGAATTAGACCAGATCAACTCAGCAACGTTGCTAGCTGGAATGCAGACCAAAAAGATAATGTATAATCTTTGTTAAATGATCAAGACTGAGCAGCTTATGAAAATATTCACATCCTGCTTTTCACTTGTAATCACTTGTCATTTGTCAATAGAAAACACAACTAAGTATTTGCAAGAGAGAGCAAACCATTTAGGAGTATTGGAGCCACTTTCTTTGACTCTCACCCATAACCTTTATTGTATTAACAATGAAAAGCTAGCCAAAAGCTTTGCTGCTTGCTGACAATCACTCTTAATTAAAGTTAGACTGGTATTTAATAGCCAAGTTTTAGAGTATTAAAACAATAGAAGAAGACAAGCAGTAGAAAACAAAAAGACTTTTTCAAGACCAGCTCTGTCTTCAATTCAAAGAAAAGTCACCATAGAGAGAAAAAGTATACCTTTTTGAACTATATATAGATAGTTTTAGTGTTTCATGGTACGTTACTGGTTTAGTTAATTCATATGTCCTTTCTTTAGATAGTACCATTAAAAGCTGAAGGAAAACAAAACTCTTGAGAGAGACATTGTCAGAAACTACCTTAAAATACTCTTCCATGTCAAATTCCACAAACTCAACTTCATATCAAGAAGCAAAAACTGACAATGAAAAACCAATTTCACATGTAGCACTCAAGGAACAATTTTCTAAAGACAAAGGAATGGAGAGTTTCTAAAATTTTTCTGAAGATCAAAAATCAGACAGTCTCTAATTATTTTTTAACAGAATATGACTTCTACAAGCCTTCATACTACTTTAAAAGAATACTAATTCTCATTCTTACAACACAACAAGCAATTAAAATCATTTGCTTCACTGAAAGAAAATGCCAGTAGAATTTGAGAAGAAACAGTAGTGACAGATGTCATTAGAAAGGTCATTAAACACATTAGTATTAAGAGAAAAATCAATGCTTCTCATTAAAACTGTAATGTAACTGTAAAAAGGAATTACTGTGCCTTTTACTTATTCAACTGACCAGTCCACAAACTGTTAAAAGCCATTATTGTGAAATGGTGTAGTTCATAAAGAACTTATTTAAATCAACAGTATGACCTTCAGTGTTATACAAAAAATCCATAAATGATTTCATCAATTTTTCCTCAATAAAGTCATATCCTCAACTGAACTGAACTGATAAATGTTTATTAGCACAGCACATGGAGCTATATTCATCTGCACCAGAGAAAGATCCAATATGGATGTCAATAAGATTATTTTACATTGGGTTCTTCATGGAGTAGCTCAATATGGCACCTTGTGAAAAAGAGTATTTTCATGAGGGCCAAATACGAACTACATTCACAATTTTCCTCGATCTAATTCTCTGCCAACAGGATTTCATATTCTTTATGCATGGAACATCAACTATAATACAAGCTACAGACATGCTCTCACCCCTAGCATTTACCAAACTGCTTACTTTTCTTCAAAGCAAAAACAAATGCAGACTTAAAACAAAGAGGAAGTTTCATTTTATAAACACAAATTTATACAGCATATCCTCAAAACCATTATCCTTCATTTAGAAATACTTCTTTTTCACAAAAGATTTTTATCTCAAGTCTCTTTCAGCTTGGCCACAAGCAGCAGTGGTCAAATTGAAAGGAAATAAGAATAAGATCTCTGTATTCACATTATTTCTATTCAGTTGTTGTATTTCTGGAAATCATTAAAATATCTGCCCGAAATTTAATGGTAGTTTAACTCTACTGACCTCTGTAGTAGAGTAGAAAAGAATTTTGCCTCTTTTGTGCTCCCAGCTCCCACAGTCTCAGTCAAACTGGGAAATGCTTTTTGACAATACTGGCACAAAGGAAATCATTTAGCTTTTCTCTTTCCTGAATAAGCATCTGTACTTAGAGGTAAACACTGCAAAGAAAAATAAAATGGTACAGGGAATATTTTTTCAAAATGTCGGCTGATTATTAATATTACCCCAAGAGTCTTTTAATAGACATTTCTTGATATGCAAATAGCAACCAGTCTGCCAGGAAATGCTTTAAATTCTCTATAACATTTTGCATAAAAAAGGTACAAGTCATAAGTTTAGCTGCACCAAAAACCCCTGGGCATCCAGCTACTAGTATGAAAAAAACAAGAAAAAAAACTTTTTATACAATTATATGTCTAGGGATCAGACAATTTCAGAAATTACCTATTTAATAAATTATGGAATAACCAAAAAAAAAAAAAAGAACCACCTGGGCTGTAATAGAACACACAATGAAGAGCAAAGTTGTGCATTGAGACATTTTTTTAAATTGCCATAGTCCTATGCTACTATACCATCATCCTGGATAAGAAAAGATGATTCTCAAATTGTCTCTAAAAATGCAACATGATGGCAGACATTACTAGTGCTCTTCTAGTGTGGTGTTGAGAGGTTAAAGGAAACTGGGTTGGTTCATTTTGTCATGGTGCTAAAATAAAAAGTAATTCTTATTTGAAATAGAATGAGCAAAATATACCAGATTTGGGAGGTATTTAAATAAGTACAATTATGGGCCTCATTCCCTGAATAAGGATCAATACAAATGTCTCCTACTTCAAAATAGTAGCGTATCTCTGCTGAAAACAGATATATATGTGTCATTATTTATATCATATTTATGTGATTTATTCAGTACCTAAAGACCTAATAAAATTTTCCATCTTGACAGGAATAATTTTTATGTGAAGGCAGAAACTTTTCTCAAAGATTTTAGCTAGTGTCACAGTAGCTATAAATAGAAAGACTAGAGAGACACATTTGTTTCTTCACCCCAAGCTCATTCCTGTTGCCAAGTTCTCTCAAGTCACTGAACTTCCTCTCCCCTCTGGAAAGCAGCTTTATCTAGAGGTCATGTCAAGCATCAGCAGTTTTTGCAGATGACACTTATCAGTAAGCTAATTCACCCCAGTGCAGTGCAGTGCAGCATTTCCACCAGAGTGCAGAATTACCTGCTGAGCTCCCCACCCCAGCTGGCTCCATGTTCCGTGCCATGGAAGGAGCTGAGAGCCAGGAGAGACCACACTGGTCAAGGCTCACATGGGAGCTGAGTCTTCCAGAAAAATCTCTTTTCTGTGTAACAGCTCCAAACCCACTACATAACACTAAACTGCTCTCTTTTGTGTGTTTCATACAGAAATCAAGCAGTGCTGTAAAAAAGTCTTCCTCCCTCTGCACTGCAAAAGGATGTTCTGAAACAATTCAATCAATTTATGAAGTACAGTATTTTCTCTTCTCAAATTCTAAACAAATAAAAAAAAGCCTTTCAGTATGAAAACTCTAATTACAGCCAAGTGGTGCTTCATTACCACTGTAGCTTGAGGGACATTACCTGTACAACTCCTATTTCATATCATTTTATAACAAAGCAAAGTTACTTAGGTTATCCTCCTAAATATAACACTCTAAGATTTTCCTAGATTTTGTATGTATTACAACATTTTGAATATATATTTCTTTTTTACACAAGATGCACCATGTTAACTTTCTGAAATGACAGCTGAGACTGTAGAGCCACTATTTCATCACACTCTCACAATGCAGTAATTTTACTTTTTGATTTTGGCCAGTTACTCGTTGGCAAGCCCAATACAAGGCTAAAATTCAACAGCACTCATGAGAAATTGAATGATTAATAATGATTATACCAGTTTATAGAGGTATCCTTATGAGGTGAGAGAAGACAAAATGAGGTAATTGCAAATATAATGATCTGTTAAGCTAGAAATGTTTGTCTGAATAGCAATTTCACCCAGCATGTATAATTCACATAACATATTCTTCTGAATGTTCCTTTGATATAGATTATCCAGTCATCAATATTTTGTCAGACAAACACACTTTCACTCATTTTATTTTTATTGTAAAATAAGAGACAAAAAGGATATTCAGCATCCTATTCCAGGGTTAGACTCCAAACTCTAAGCTCCAGAAAATAAGTACCCTGTCCTCCAACAGCAGCAGCCAAACTGCTGAGATCTTTCCTGGGCAGAAAGAAGAGCCAGTCAATCTGAGGAACTGCCCAGAAATATTTCTGCATTTCTCACTTCCTCCCAAGGATAATATGCATGTTTGAACATGCATTATACAAACCCCACTCTCCCTCTGATAGGAAGCAATCACCTTGGATATTAGTGCACAGAGTCATTTTAATGAGGCTACTCAAGGCAATGCAGATGCAAGTGCATTCATTAGGCATTTAAATATTGCCTTCAGCAGGTATCATTTAACAGTAAACTGTAACTAGAATAGATAACTAAAATTATATACGATTTCAAAGATTTAAATGCTGAAATATTAAATTACCTATAAATTGTCAAAATTGTTAAGAACATATAGGATCTTTGGTCATTTCAGTTCAAGCAAAGTATACAGATTCACATATCTGGAATTTGCATATTGGAGGTCCTGGCCTTCTGCTCCATACAGAAATACCCTTTGCTCTTTTAAGGGTTGGAAAATCCATAAACTTGCTGATTTTCAAATGTTATTCTCATTACTGCTCTGACAGCTTCTGAGGTTTACTAAAAATTCACAAAAAGGAACAAAAAAATCCCCATTTATCTTAGGTGAATGTGGATTAAGTATTTGTAATCTTTACTTTGTTTTAAATTTGGTTTATATATCAATTCTTCAAAAATCATCTTGTGCTGGTATGCCATTATGTCAATCCTAGCAACAAGTATAGAAAACAATAAAAATTAAGAAAATATTATAAAAAGTTTAAAAAAACACATAAGATCTATGCCTGACACAAATATGTCAGGAAAACTATAACCAACTATAATGGTTATGTTGAGATTGTAGACTACCCATTTACAACTACTATAGTTGTAGTAAATGGATTTAATGTTACTATAAGCACATTAAATGTTGTGGCATAAATCCACTATACTACTATTTAATCTTTCACATAGAGGTTAGCCAAACTTTCAGAAAGTCTGAAAAAATTCTGTTAAACCATCTACTCCATCATTAATTACAATGGAGATATTTATTTTTTCAATAAAGAGTAATCAATGCTCAGGGCTGAGGAAAATGTTCAATTCCATAAAAATTAAATTTGCATTAGCATTGCTTTGAAATACATTTTTTTTGGCATGTCAAAGTACAATATTGAATCCACCATGATCTGTTTGCAATGGAAGGGTCAAAGAACAAGATTTGCAAGAAGTAAGAAGCTCCAGTTTGATTTTTACCTTCCATGAGTTTGTCTGGCATAAGAGCAGACTTTACTTTGAGTGGGAGGATGGACTAAACAGCTCCTGAGGTCCCTTCCACTTGACTCTGCCATGATGATGCTCTCAACAGAAAGCCTTGCTTCTGTGCCATCTCTGCCTTGGGTAACGATGCACAGCACCGCTGTCACCGGAGCCTGCTCAGATGTCTTGGTGTGACTGCATCACATGAGAGCAATTTAGATGTTACTAGAGGTGAAGGGCACTATTCAATCTGTCTCTGAGCTAGTTGTATGGAGCTGAAAATTCTGAAAAGGCAGACAGTCTGCTGGACTGCTAAAGGAAATAAAACCCCATTTGGACATGAGGCAATATTTGCTTTGCTGTTACCTACAAGAGTAGGTAACAGCAAAGAGCAATTCAATGAAATCCCAGCAGAACACTAAAAATGCTTTAAATGTCCTACTAGCTTGCTTAAAAAATTTAAAATAACACACTATATTTATTCAGTTAACAGAAAGCAACTATTTTCTAGGAAGAGAGAAGAATGATTCCCTGAAACATTACCATCTTAATTTGTAATCTCTGTATTTCTGCTCAGCCAGGTGTTCAGTGTTTTCCACAGATCTGGGGCTGAATACACTACAGTGTTATACACAGCTTCAAAAATACAGCTTTAGCAATCATGAATTAAGAGTTAGCATAATAACCACTTGATATTAAGTACTAAACTTTGGCTTTAACTTCCTAGCGTGGTATTTTACCTCATGTAGTAAATTTTAAACTCTTTCACTCTTTACATGTTATAAACCTGTAATGAGTTTCATTAGAAATGGTTCTGCTGAGAAAACTTGTCAGTTTGAAGGTGTTATTTATGCTGAGTTTCCGTAGTTATCGCCAATATCAAGATTACTTACTCCAATATCAAGATTATCAAGATACTCTACCAGAAAAATTTAAAACCACAAATTGTTCAATAAAATTTGCCTAAAATTTAGAGCACCCTTTTACATTAATAATGGACTTACATTGTCCATTATTAAATGGACACCATGTAAGTCTTAACTTTGAAAAAAGCAATGTGGAAAGGACAACAAACTAGAACCACATAATTCTAATACCTGTAACCTTATGGAAGCCATGGAGTGTAAAGCAGGACAGAAATAAGCTGCAGCACTAAATTCCAGCCTTTGCTCTGATCTTATCAGTAGATAACATTAGACAGTCCTTTCTGTTCTTAGTTCCGCATGCACATAAAATCATTGGCATGAGATTCACTTAGTACTAAGTTTAAAGGGAGGGTTGGAAGGCCTTTAAAGCATTTTTCTCATATTAGAATCATCCCATGCAGACAGACTGCATTTCTATTCTTTAGGATGGGTAAAATTTATAATTTGATAATATTTTTAAAGAAAAATGTTTCTGAAAAAAAGTAAATTATATTGCTGATATTTATCACTGGTATTGTAGGAACTCCCTAAGTAAATATTCTAGCACTGGAATACTCTGAACTCAAAAGTATGAAGAATAAAAAAGTTTTAGAAGAAGAATTTCAACAAAACAATAGGCTATATAATCTATGTTTACCTATGACCATTACATCTTCCAGGCAAAGTCTGCTTGTTGGCATTCACTAGGGTTAAGTATTTGAATGTAACTCAAATCAAAATGTTAATGATTCATTATAAAATAATTTCTTCTTGTAACAAGGATGCATTTCTCATTATGCAGTAATTTGCAGAATTTATTAACAAACATTTTCCAAAACAAGCACAGAAAGGTTTGCTTTAAAAGGAATTCCAGTTCAGTCCTAAATAGGACTCTTGTGAGAACAAGAAAATCTTGTCTTTCTAAATGCCTGCTGGCTTTTAACTCAGACCCTCATAGTCAAGATAGACGTTCAATGGAATTTGAATAATTTGAACAATTTCAAGAAATTGTATTTAAGTGCAAAGGACAACTTTTAAAATTCAATTTAATATCTGTTTACATGCCCTGATAATCACACACACCAAACATGATCAGCACTTACAGCAACCACAGCTATATCTTATTGACAGTAAATCTAGCTACTTTGACAGGGCAAAAACCAGTTAAGCTTGGCAGTTGAAAGCTTAAATGCCTTTCATAGCCATGCAAAATACGAGTGTATGGAAGATTCAAAGTAAAAGATGAAGGAGATCTAATTCATTGTTATGTAAATAGTATAGAGGAAAACCATAAGGAAGAAATTGAGACTATGAGACTGTATATGATACTGCTTTCCACACTGCCAATTTACATGTGTTTTATTCTTGGACTTTTTCTGCAAAATGCAAAAAACTGGTTACCCTAGCAACTGCCACATGTTACTCAGTTTATTTCTGAGGTACAGAGCAGCCTATAAAAGAATAATATTGTGCACTTCTATTAGGATCACTCAGCACCACAGAGAATTCAGAACTTCATGTGCCAGCATGTCCATGTATTTTCTGAAAGTTTAAAGAAAGCATATTAAAGAAAGATTATTGTATGATTTTGTAAACTCATTTTCTTTATGGTTTATGTGTGAATTAAAAACAAAGATTAGGAGCTGTATGGAGAAAAATGTATACTCTGTCCAACCTGATACTTGTTTTCTGCATTCTTTTTTAGTACAGTTCTAGTAGACATCTATAACAAATAAGCAAAGACTTCAAAAGTTCTTAAATGATTTTTAGGATATCATCTTCCAAAGTGTAATAGGGACCTGAGCAACCTGGTATAGTGGAAGGTGTCTCTGCCCATCGTGGGAGGGGTTGGAAATAAGATGATATTTAATGTCCCTTTAAACCCAAATAATTCTATGATTCTGTAATAATTCTATGGCAATCATTATGAAGATCTCAAATTCTCATAATCTGTTAAAGGTTAAGATTTAGTTCAAAGTAAGAATTAAAGGATTTTGCAGTTGCTCATTAAATGCAAATCTCCCCAAAATGCAAAACTCTTTGTTACATGTCTAGGCCCTATATAATTTATGAGGAGATGTCTTGCAATGTAATACAAAATAACCAGAATAATAAAAAGGGAGTCAACTGAAGTTAGCCATTAATGAACATATCTTAAGGAAAACTCTGTCACTCACTTTTGAAGCCTGGAAAGGAATCTCTCTGTCCATGGGAGATCCACAGCCCCCAGTCCTAGAGACAGGCCTTTATCCAAGAAGTCTGCTCAGGAACCAAGCCACAACTCATAATTTATAGTTTACAGGTCAATGTTAAGCATTTTTTCCCACATTCCAGTGATTTTTTTTCTGGTTTCCACACAAAAATATTTTTTACTAGAATAGAGGAAAACACTTGGTTACATCCTCACTTCTCATTCCAAATACACAACTTTGCCCATAAAGATAGTAAAAATATTTCTAAATTTGTACTTGAAACAGAATAATCAAAAATTAAAAAGTCTTTGGATTTACATAAGCATTTGTATGTTTGAATATTCTTCCTGCTAGCTATTTTCACAAGCTCTAACCAGTAAATGTTGCTCCGCCTGCTTTACTTATCTCTGCTGACTTCTATATCATCACATACCTGAAAAGAAGGCAAAAGCTAAGGAACATCTTAGCAGAAGAAAATAAGCCCAGATAGATTTTTCCTATGGTTATCAGGGATGAGGATTTTGGCATGTAGCTAAAACTACAAATTATAGCCTTAGATTGACAAGCGAAACAAGAGCACAAGCATAACTCCTGAACAGGTTAGAAGTTTTGAACAGATCTGGCAGCATTATCTTGGATTGGAAGGGTAAACTAATAGAGGCTAATTCTGTATTTAGGCTTTGGGAAGCATTCAAACTAAAAAGTGCCTCAGATATTACTGCTAGGAGCATATGCTTCCCTTTGGATTCTTGTGATGTTTGGTTTAATCAAACTACAGAAACACAATAGCAGGGAACATATAAACAGAGCTTTTTTGCATTCCCTTGGGACATACTATAGAGTAATCAATTGTAAATTAATTGGAGAAAATTTGTTTTGCATAGCATAGAGAGGCAAAACATTAATTTGGAATCATTTGCTTAATGGCAATTCTAATATGCTATGCATGTATTCAACCTTGTTTTTTATAGTGAGATGCAAAACAATTATCAAGGATGTAAATACCAATAAACTGTAATCTATACCTCTATTACAAGTAAAAGTAGAGTTAAATACTACATAAAATTTAATTTCTACCAAGAAATATTCAGATTAGTTATTTGAGTGCATCAAGTCTTCCATCAACTTATGAGAATTTACAAACACTTCATTACATTTATGCACACTGGGTAGAGAATTGCAAAGCCACTCAACATCACAGAGGTTTCATGTTGTACAATCTATCTGCATGTAAGCATTTGAGTCACTGCTAGCTCTCCATCTGTTACTTTAGGTCTTATATAAACAATACTGGCTCTAAGGACACTTTCAAGAGAAACCAATACTAAGCTATTATTGGTATAAGTCTAAAAATAATTCTCTTTATTTTTAAACAAAATTCTGCATTTGGTTTGTCTTATATTGGTCTAGGTAGATAAACAGATAAAATAAGTATATTAAATATACCTGATAAAGGGACAGAAAGAAATTTTTTTAAAGTCACTCTACGGTTAAAGTCCCAAAGCACACCTTCATGTGAAAGCACAAGCACAGAAACTAATAAAAGAAAAATATGTTAAAAAAATAGTATTTTGCAGTTTATTTGCCTTAATAATTAAGTCACCTTAATCTGAGACTCAGTGAATGTGAGATTCAATAACTGCCATTCTTGCTCTGATTAAATGTCAGGGCCACAGGCTTGTTGTTTCAAGATGAGAGAGCAACAATTTTGTGTCTATAATGAATCCTCCTGATGATTTGTCTATGCAATACTTTTCTTATCAATGAAACATCGCAGAGTAGGTTCTGTATTATGATATGCTTTGGTTTACAGAAATTCATTTTTATTTTTAACACTAGAAACAAACTGATGCAAATTTGACCTGGTTGTTGACTAGATCTCTGACAGAAGGCAGAGAGGAAAGAGCAGTCAGAAATCTTATGGTATATATAGATGTGATGATTGTGATGATTTTTGCTTTCCATACCATTAATGAGATTTGAGACCTCCTTTTTGAAGTTCCTGTCCTCAAATCCACCATTTCCACAGCCAGAGGCATTGTAGGTCAATGTGGTTATCTCAGAAAGATAAGGTTTTTGTGACTGTACAAGCCTAAGCCCCAGAGGCACTCTATGTCCATGTGGTTATCTTAGAAAATGAAGCTCATCACCACACAATTCTACAATCTCTGCCTAACCAGACACAATTGAGCCCTCAGGAATTAATGGAGTTTCCTAAGTGGCATAAAAAGCATCCCACAGCAGAAAGAAAACACTGCACTGGATAATTCTGTTCAAATTCTTTGCACCTAAGAAGACAGTAAATAGTTTGCAAGTAGTTCTAGAAGTATTCCTGGTATATTTAGAATTTATGTCTATTACATAGAAATAAAAAGTCTAAAAAATTGCTAAGCATTTTTGCAAAAGTTACATTGCATTCAGAATCCAGACATTCTGAATCGTATTTGCTTTTTTTTTCTGCTTTTCAAATTTGTTTGCAGGAATAAATCTGTGTTCACACAAAAAGCTGTGCAAAATGAATTCTGAGTCTATTACTTGAAATTGTTCAGCTGTAAAGCATATTCTGGCTTGGATTCAACAAAGTTCATAAGCAACAGTTTATGAAAAGTGAGTCATTTGCTTTTAAAGTACCTCTAACATAAATTATTACACAGAGGTAACAGCAAACTCAGCATATCAAATAAAAAATATGAATTATTGTGTATTTTTCAGACTGGTTACATGGAAAAAAGAAAAAGTGTTAAAAAAACATACAGTTAACTACTGTAACCAAGAAGTGGTAAATGGAATCTAGTACACATGACAGCACTCTGCAGAAAGTAGGAAACATCAATAACCCAAAGAGACATGGAGCTTGGCTTAGAATTTGAGACTGTTCAGATTATGCATGGTAAACACTGAGCTCTCGTAACAGGTGATGGCATTGTGAATGCTGGTTTCATTCATCTCTTTTAGGCCTAAAAGATTGAGAAGTCTAATTCTTACCACATGGGTCCCCAAACAGCCATTAGGAAGAGAGCCTTAGTCTGAGTGGAAAAAAAGCCCTCAAAGGACAAAGCAATGAATGTTTAATTTTTTTTCTTTTTATGAGAAGTGCTGGAAATCACTGCATGGAGCAGAATTAGAATTAACATCAATTTGGTTTAACTTCCAACTCCGTTAACTTCCAAGGATGGTGACTAAGAGAATGGAAAGTATGAAAAAAAACCCAACCCTTCTCATTGCCCTCATCTTACTCTCCCATCTGCCTCTAGCAGACAAAACCTGTTGGTACCTAATCCTTTCAGCATAAATCAACAATTAAATGTAATTACAAACATAAGGTGCAACTGAGAAGATCAAATTAAAAAAATATCTATTAAAGAAAATCATAGTCATTCTGAATACTTAGACAATTTTTTTTAGCCAAATATATTTCTTTTAAACTCTGAACCTGGCTGGCAGGAAGACTATGAATATAAAGAATGGTACATAACAGCATCCCCCAAATCAGGATGTGAAAGGCATGGAACTACTTTAAGTTGATTTCCAGTCAATAAGTACAATACAATTACAAATATTTTGCAGGCACAAAATTAAATGAGACCACACTTAACCTCAGCTGGATTCTGACACATGCCCATACTGCTGAATGCTCTGTCTGTATCCTCCTTTCCGGCAGCCAGACATTGAAATTTTATTTTTAACTCTACCGACAATGCTTACTTTATGAAGGAATAGATGCAGTTTTGCAGCAAATGTCAGTGCCCCCATGAAGACTGTCACATCAGACAGAAGTCACTGAAATCTGATGCTAATAATTTTGAATATTCAAATAAAAAAAGATATATAATAAAGACTATTGGAACTGTTGCATTAGGTGTATGTTGCCTGATAGACCCAAAGAATTGCCTGTATCTGTCCAGTATGGTTTTGTAACCCCAGGAAGTTCTATCTCTGACATGCAGAATGGAAGCCTAACACTTGTAAACATTAAAATATCAAACTAGCACGGGTAGCCTCTGGAAGTAAGGATTTTTCTTCCAGTGAAACAAATTCTGTTTCATGCTGCTTAGCTATTATTATTTTTAAAAGAGAAAGCAATTAAAACCATGGTGAAAAATTCACCGAGAGCGACTTTCATAACAAAAGTATTACAGACTCAATAGCAGTAAGATAGGAATGAGCCTGTTCCAAAACAATCTGCCTAAACTAATTACCAAACTAATGAAGGCTAATCATTTCAAACCTTAATAACAGCTTGAAAAATATGCTATTTCACAATTAAGCAAATGAACCAGAAAGATTTTTTTTCATTGGAATGTGCTGATTTATCTTTCCATTGGATTTCAAGGATCACATTTGCGTATAATCTACTACTTTATAGAGTAAAACAAAATAAATCAAAACAAACCTTCCCATTCATCAAAAATAGTTTGCTGTAAGTTTCTTTTACATTCTATTACAAATTCAGTGGAGAGAAATGCTGCCTCCTTCCCCTTAACAGTTCTAGAAATTGATTTTATATAAGGGAAGTATTTGGGGACATTAATAGCAGCATTTCTGCTTTAACAGAATAGAATTCTTACTTCTCTGACATAGGGGAAGTCTAATAGCAATTCCTGAAAGAATTAAAACCCTGAAAATAATTTGGAAAACCAGAAAGAAAAGAAAGCTTATCAAGACATCTTCATTTTACCATTTCCTTAGTTGTTAGTTTGGTAGCTACACAGCATTAAAATGAGATCATTCAGCCTAAGAAAAAAACAACTATGAATGCTTATCAATTAAGCATAGCTAATAATTAGCCTTTAATTCACAAACATTGAGCATTAGCTATAACCAGAACATCCTTGGTACCATCTTATTAGGTTATCGTCCTGGACAGTCATGATAAGGAAAAGGATATCTAATCCTGGAGAAACATTCAGATGTTTTGCTAACTGTCAACAGAACAAAAATTTACTTCAAAGTATGAGTTCCCTTGATAAAAAAGGGTTTGGTAACAGATCAAGCTACTAAGAACATAACCTGCTAAAAATTTTTGGACTGGTGCAGATCACTACACAACAATGTTCAAAGGCATATCAAGCCCTGCCTTACCTTTGTCAACATGTAATTGTAATTTTCCATTTTTATTTCTTTCAAGCTAATTATAGTGGTTTGTTACTGAGTATCTATGTCTCCACCTGCAGTGGAAAAGCCATCTTTCATTAAAACATTAGGCTAGTGAATATCAGTTTTCTGCGTCCAGATGATATAAATTTCAAGGATATTAAAAAGGATTGAGACAGCCTGACTTTGGAGAGAACTTATCTCAATAAATCTTAAGTATTTTTGTTCCAATAAAAAAATATTTTAAATGTTTTTAAAATTGAGGCTTGAAAAATAAGTACTTGTAGAAAAAAGGCAACTAAGTAGCAAAATTCTTTATATCTTATCAATTTACATTCAATTCTAATTTTTAACAGCAATCTGGGAATTATAATGAAACTAAAACCCGATTTTCAAGCCAAAAACATTTTTATGGCCTTCAGGGTATTTTCCTTACTGCTTGAAATGCAAGTCCTAAAAGCCTGCTCCTGAAGGACTGCCAAACAAAGCTATTCCACCTCATAACTGCTCGACTTTCTACTCATTACTTCTATAAGTTTCAAATGCTATTTCATCTTCCCTGGATGTTACTCACATAATTGCTCATGAATATCAAGAGACAGAAAAAAACATGCTTCACCTTCAAGGGAATGTTTTCAGGACTTTTCAAGTTCTCAGCCATTCATATGTGATACTTTGCCTATTCATTTAATCACAGGATAATCTCAACCTTTAACCAGCTGCAGATTACTGGATTACCAGAGATTCAGAACTGAAATTTCAGAAATACATCAGAATCATTCTCCACAACCAGTAATGGAAAGTGAACCTGATTGGTCAAGGTTTGAAAATATAGGAATTAGAAAAGCCAGTGTTCTGCATTCCATTTTCCAAATCTGGATTTACTTTCAAAATTTGCATTTCCCACATGCAACAGGATAGGATGATAAGGACAGTTTAAAGCATACTTAAACAAACCTAAGGACTGCTATGGATTTTGATCTTCAAATCCTTTCCATGTTTTATTTTCTTTGTACTAGGAATGTTAAAGCAACTTGAGGTGACATTTCCTAGCTCATTAACAGAGGACACAAAGTCATTTTCAAGGAGACAGACAGGTGGTTTATATATCATTATAATATCAAACAAGGAGACAACTATTGCCTGAAGGAAGGATAATTATACTACAAGAGAACTAAACTATATATTTAGTTCACATGTATAAGCACTGGCAGAACAAAGTCACACACCAAAGCTGGATTATCCTCATTTACCTGTTTATATTATGATTAACTATATTAATCCTCAATTCTTTTTAATTGGTATTGGTTTGTGTGCTGCATCAGCTAACTCCATCAAGTGAATTATTTTCAAAGTATGTGCACTACCTGTTATCACTGCTGCAACACGAAGACCCATTAATATTTTTAGAGAAACACCTCCACATCTTAATCTTTTTTGTCCAGACAGTCAGTCAAACACTATAGGGATGCAGTCTGCCTGGTTTTACCATACTAGCTAAGGAAAGACAAGTTAAGTCAATACACCCTTCCAAATATCTGTATCCACTGCTTTAAACTCTTCCATGGTATATGTGTATTTTTCTTCTCAACTATAGCAGCATATATAGTTTTAAATACTGCATATTGCATGTAGGATTCAAAAACGATACCTAAGTCATCACCTTCAGCATGCATCTAGAGAGAGATTTCCTATGTATTTTCTATGCCTCCAAACAATTTACCTAGGACACTAAGTACTCTTTCATTATGTTTGCCCACACTGTTTTCTCTATATATACTTTTAATTATTTTCCATACGTGACAGTATGTACTTTCAATTAGTTCCAGTTAGTTTCCATACATACTCCTAGTTAACTGGGGAGAACTATTTATTAATTCAACAAAGACCACCAGCAATTAATCTTCATAAGGCCCCTCATAGCTGACGTACTTTTCTAGAATTATAATGCACATACAGGAAGAAAAACTACTCCATGTTTATTCAATAAATATAACTACTCGTCATCTAGCTGTAAATGATTTGTCACTGTACTAAATATTTGTACAAAGAACTAACAGCTCTTTCTCCTCTGTGGTCAGCAAATCTAAAACTGTTTTACAGAGGAAGCACCTTCATCCTCTTTCAGAATATTTATTATCATTTTCCTCATACCAACTGATTCTGCCCTAATTTCAATTTGTTGTATTGACCTCAGTGATCAGCCATATACAGCATTTCATGAGGGTTCTTACCTGTAGCCAATAAGCTAACATGATTTTTGGCATCTGCTGGGGTCATAATTTTTGTTTCGCAGGCATTCTGGCGCCAGTGGTCCCTCTATGAGTAATCAAGCATACTATGTCTTTCTCCTTACTTCTGATAATCACTCGGATGATTTCCACCTTTGAATCAGAAATTACAACTAGACTCCGAAAGCATAACCTGTCATTTTACATCGTTGAAATATCACACTATTGTAAGATCCATCTTTACTTATTCAAGTTGTTTTACAGCTGAAAAAGACAACCATGCCATTATCTGAAAGCACAAAAGCTGATGTCAGGCTTAAAAAAATGCCTTAGAATAAAGATGTGGGTTGACTTGGCATAACATCATTACAAAATTATGCCTTCTTTGGAATCCAATCCAATCTTTAAGAGGATAGTTTGAAATGGTTTATCTGTCCCACTTTAATATGCATGGTAAAGAAAGCTGTTCCATAATCCCCACTAATAGCATCTTTTCAGTACCTTAATTCAAACTTGCCTTTTCTTGAGCCTGAAGAGCAATTTTCCATAGCAAGAGGCATTTTATTGCACAAATATATCTATGCATCTCCATCGTTCTGATCATAAGGTGTGAGGTAGTGTTCCTACATGCCTCTATATAAGCACTCTCTATACAGCAGATATGTGTATCCAAAGTCTTGGAATCATAAGCAGGAATCACAAAAAAAATGCAAGAGAAAGGATGCATGGAAAATCTAATGCAAACTTTTGATTACAGTGATTGCAATCTGGTTGATTGGTATGAATTCTTGAACAATAAACACTGGTCAAAATTCTTTGGAAGATCAGAGTGTCAGATTTTCTGTTGATGTCAAATTTGGCATCCAAAATTCAGAAAGGGAATGCAAAGATAATAGATTCTGGAAAGCTAAGAAAGAAATACAAAATCAAGATGTGGCTAGATAATGTAAGTTTCATAGCTGAAGTAATCCTGTTCAATGCTAATGAGCCAAATCATCTAACATTAAGGAATTGAGTCAATCTTTCACTTCAGACAAAATTTAAAAGAATATTTTAAAATAACAGCAAAGCACCAGAAGAGTTATACATTGGGAAATAATGGAGTGAGATCGATGGGTTTAAATAAACTTCCAATTCTGAAAGGAAACAAAAACACTTGAAAGAGGATTCAGTTAATGTTCCAGGAACTATAAGATTATTTTGCTGTAGTGACAAACACTAGGAAGCAGAAGGAATATTATTCTTAAATGTAAGTATTGCTGTTTATCTCTTTCTTCTGGTCTTATTTTAAAAAGAAAATCTTGAGAAGATTATATCATCATTTTTATGTATGTATTTCTGGGAAAATAAAAAGTGAACCATGGTAAACACATAGTGTGGATTAGAGCAAACAAATAGGTTATAAAAGCCAAAAAACCCCATAATTTGAGGTCTAAATATAACATTAGTTTTGAGAATCACATGAAAAAAAACATAACATGTAGTATTATTAATTACATGCTCAGTTGAGCAAAAACTGTAATTAAAGCTAAATAAAAATCCTAATACTTTCTGCAATCAAAACAGTACATGACAGTATCTCTGTGAGTTATGAGTATGCCTAGATTACTCCAACTGTTATAAAACACAGCAGAAAAGAGAACTTTTATTTCCTGATCTTTACAATAATATTCTGGTTTATACATGGTCAGTTCTTGCATCCTGAAGTATTATTTCTTAGTTATCCATTTCTATACACTGTCTCAAGCAAAAAAAAAATACAAAAAATTACCAAAAAATTACAAAAAAATATTAAAAAATTACAAAAGCACTACAAAAATTACCAAAAAAATTCAAAAAATATTATTTCTTATTGAAAATATATTGTGAACCTGGTTCCCCAGGTGGCTCTGAATGAAAGTAATCACCCAATGTAGTCACAATTATAAAAAAGCAAGTCAGCCTAATTTGGAAGGAATATTCATAATAGATATCTCATCCACTACTGGCTGCTAAAAAAATAAACCATTTTTTGGTTTTTAATTTTTGTTTACTATAATTATAAGCAATAAATGCTTTTCTGTCATGTATCTCAAAGCAAAATTCATGTAATATGTTCTAAATATACATCAATTACTGGATGTGATTGTAGCAGAATGTTGCTGATATAGGTACATTCATTAAACCCATTTAAATTTTTGGATTATTACAGTTGATATTCAATACAATGCACAGTGGACATTTTTTAATATTATTATTATAAGATGATTTACCTTGACGTGACTATGTCCCAGACAAACCATAAATTTACCAATAAAATAAAAGGTAAATTCACTAAATATTCAGAGGCTGCCATTAAAGACTGACAATTTAAAGTAATTTAGGTCTTCCAAGCCTAAATTTCTGTTATTGACAAATTATAGAATAGAAATTATAACTCCTAAAGTTACCATGTTTATAATTATGCTAATTTATTACAGTGAACTTTTTCCCCATGATAGAAAAAGGAAAAAAAAGGAAAAAAAGAAAAAAAAAAAGATAAATCAATTCCCAAGGAAAATAGCATGTGCTAAGTATAGCCACTACCTGCTTCTGACTTTATTCTGCCTTTATTACAGATATCTGAACACACCTATTTCTATGGTTTAGGCATTTTTAATATTTACATTTTGAGAGACCCAGAGGAAAAACATATGCAGATTTTGCCAGTAGCTTTGCTGGATTTTGGCTCAGCTTTTTTACTAGTCAAATGTACTACAGACTTGCAGAATCTGTATGGTAGCTTTCTAGAAAATCAAGCCAAAACTGGTCTGAAATCTTTAGTTCTGGCCATCTGCTAGAAGCATCTGGTAGCTGGGTACATGCACCCACATCCAGAACGTGACTGCTCTCTTGCCAAGTATGTGCCTAGGTAACTGCCAATATGTGCTTCTCCACTGCTAACATGACAACTGTCAAAAGGAAGCTGAACATGTACGAATAAATCTAAATTAAACTAACATATTACTTTCCTAAGTTACAGCCATCATTTTTGTACAAAATTGCTCAATAATGGCAATGATAAATAAGTCACACAGTGAAATCTGTCGAAGGCTAAGATCTACAACAAGGATACCAAGGATCTAAGTATTTTGAAGAGTTATGGTAACATTTTAGTCTGTTTTCTCTGACAACTAGAAAATATATATGTAATACTCGCAATGTGATACATCTCTATATAAAAACATCAGAATTATACATGCAATATCTGATTGAGGAAGAAGAAATAAAATTAAAATCAGTTCAGGTTCTTTTTAGTTGTTTTTTCTTGATCCAAGTAAATAAAATTATGCATAGTTTAATGGACAAGCATTGAATATATTGCAAGAGGATTTGTAAAGCCATATTACAAATTAGAACATTTGTAAAGCCATATTAAAAATCTCATGTAAATGTAGATGACCATAATGTTTTTCTGACCCTACCTGTATTTGTAGATTAAAGTCACCTCAAATCGCAAATGACAAGTTAAAATACAAATGGTAAAAAATGTGTGGCTCTCATTGAAATTCATTCTCATCATATAAATATAATTTTCTAAAACCTCCACTCACCAAAAAAAAAATTATTTTGTGCACTTTAAATTAAGAGAAGTAAAAAAATAGGTGTTAACTGTAATTACTGAAATGATTAATTCCTTTGTGAGATCAAAGTAACTTTTCATCACCTTTTGCTGTGACATTTGTGGAAACAAGAGACGTATTCAATGGCTAGGTAGTGTATGATTAAAAGTTAAAAGCACATGAGAGACAGAACAATAGAAGGAAAATCTAAAATTAAAGACTAGAAAAGTAATGCAGGATCGTGATAGTAAACTAGTAGACTACTGCTAAAGGAGAAGAATAAACCCAAGGATATTCAGAAATTGCCACACTGACTTTTTTCTCTTATCCATCTGTATTATCAGTTGTTCCTTATCTTGCATTTCATTTTTAAGCTCCATGGAGTAAAGATCAGGGTTTTGTTTAGCAGCAAGTGAACACACAAGGTGATGGTCCTGATCCACTGCTTTAGCTCCAATGTAAAATGATGGTGCTGACACCAATTTAACAATGGTAACAAAAATACAATTTCTATTAAGCTTTTTGAATTGGATTGACAAACATCTTACTGTACACACAGGTACTCCCAAAGTTGACTGCCATCCCATGGTCAGTGATGGTAATCCCATTTAAAACAGGCTAGTAAACATACTAATATTTTTCTATCCTCCATTTTTTAAAAAATATTTTAGTGAATTTTCATTTATATCCATTGAAAAGTTATTCTAGAATGGCATATACAATAAATTTATATATATACACCTATTCCTTTGGATTTCATTTAACCTTCTGCTTTCATCACATCTACTTTGAATACTGTGTTTTCTAAGCTGTAAGATTCAATATATTGCAATATTTTTCAAAATACCGGAATGTAATTTTTGATTGATACAGGAATGAGAACTATAGTAAGATCTGAATGAATTCTGTGTGGTGATAATTCCTCTTATATCTGCTAAACTCCACTAAGAGACTATAAACAAGAACAATGAATAGGAAGCCAGACTCAGTTAGTGAGAGACAAAGGTTAAAGCTCATGTAAATGTAGCTGTTCATAATGTTTTTCTGACCCTATCAGTATTTGCAATTAAAGTCACCTCAAATTATGATATAAAAAAAAAAAAAATCATTATTTACAAAACCTTGTCATTCTTGTAACGGTCTAAGGTATGAGAAGATGTCCTGTTTCACAGGCATACTAAACATTCCAAGACTGTGGCTTTCCCTCAAGCAAATTTATTCCACTTAAGGAGAAAAATTAAAAGGAGTTGTAACAAGTTCACAAAATAAATATAAACAGATACGCTGAAATAGTTATTCAGACAGTTCAATTGCTTCTAGGGTTGAATACCAGCTTTACCATTTCTTTTACATCTTGCATGTAATGCTTTTCAGGGCCAGTCTGAAGTTCTAAAAATCAAACATTAGAAAAAAAGTAAAGAGGGTTTCTAAAATTAGTCAAGGTCCCTACCCAAATTTTTCACACATGTCCAGATATTTCAGGTGCTCACTTTTGAGATTTTCAACTTAAGACATTTGACACTCTCAAGAACACCTCAGAAACACAAAATTTCTAGAAAATCCTCATTTGTCTTTCAATGTGAGGCTATATCTTAGCTACACATAGGAATATAAAATATTAAGAGCATATTACAGTGAGCATATTCTCTTTTGTAAAGAGAAACAGAATGAAACACCAGAGAGTGCTCCAGAGAGTGGAATGAAAGCAAGTCTGCACAGGCTAGCAGAAATGTTTTCCATTTTTACACTGCCTATATAATTTTCAGGAATCCTCTCAGATCAGCTAGTATAGCTTACTTCCATAAATATCATTTCAACACCAATTCTGTTATGAAAATCTATTATACCTACAATACTAACTTTTTGTGCCTTAATGAAATATGTCAAATATATAAGATGTTGCATCTTTTTATTAATTGTAGTGTAATAAGAAAATCCCCAAGGAAGCATTTTTTGTTTGTTTTGGCCATGAAACAAACAAAGAAAAAAAGCTTTATAAAATCATCAGAAAGATATTAAATGTTCGAACTTCAGTCTATATATATTCATAACCAACATTTAGAAAACCCAAAAAACCTCTGTGTGCCATAACTAAAACCAAGTTATGGAATGTCTCACACCCAATTTTTGGTTAGTGACATTTCCAGATTTCTGTCCATAGAACTGCTCAAAGTGGTTATAATGACAAGAACTGAGAAGTGCTCTCTGAGTTGATGTGTTTGAAAGGTAGCTTTGTATGAACAGCTGTGTTTTCAAAATGCTTGCCACCCCTAAATTGGTCCTTGTGAAGTGCACTGTTTGCCTTATTGCCAGCAGGGCACATTGCACTGTAACTGCTGCATTTTTAGGTTTTATCACTGTCTCTCTAACTGCTGAAGTGGAAAAGAATGATTGCCAAAATCTGACGTGTTTCTTTTCCTTTCTGCTCACTCTGACTCGGTTCTTAGCTGTCTGTTGCTCCAGTGATGACAAATGTAGCTCAGTTTATTCATTTTCACTGAATGTCTTTTCCAGCTCAAATAACGGTGATACCCTCTTGTAAATCAAGTCTCCAGCTGTCAATAGCGGTAAATCAGAGAAACCTAATTAAGACATAATCATTGTTTCCACAAGGAATAATTAGACTGCAAAAAGTCACACACATCAAAGTACATTTTTCTAAAAGCAAGAGATAATACCTTAAAAGGAAGAGACACGTCATGTTTAGTAAGACACCAAGTAGGGATGGCAACAGGGATGGACATCCAGAAAAAAACAGATAATCTGTTCACATAGATTTAAGCAGTTTTAGTACATAAGTTCTAGTGCACAAAACAATAACGAAAATCCTGAAGCACTAATGAGGAATACTAATTTGTTAGATATAAAATATTTAGCCTTTTTATTTGCAGACATTAGGAAGCAAACCGTACTATTTCATCTGGATGAGGAAATACAAGTACAATCAGAGTACCCACAAAGATTTATAAGTGCAGCTGGGTAAAGAATTACATCAAAGACTCCAAAACTATGATGCACAGTTCTTCTTGCTGCTTGTGTGGAAACATCCATCCTGCACCTCAGCTTACTGGTGGTAATCTGCTGTGGAGCCTTACCTGTACAAGCTTCTCTACTCTGAGAAAGTCCTAAGAATAGTACAAGTTTTAAGAATTGCTTAGAACATCACATCAATAATCTTTAGAGGTCACCAAAATCCACTAACTAAGAGTTAATGCTGACATACTTGCATTATTTGAAAAAACTTCTTTTTTAAAACGAGAAAGAAAATTAATTCTTGGCACAGAAACTTTTATGTGTAAACCTCAGTTACTTTAAACACTACTCAAACAAACAGAAAAATAACTTTCAGCTTCTCTGTGCCCTTCTTATAAAACTGGACATTCAAATTACTGAACTTTCACATAAAACTCTAGATGGTACAAAGCACTCAACTTTAAAGCACCAGAACACATTAAAAAAAACTCTGAAAATCACTGCTAATTAGAGCACTTACATTCAATTTTATTCAGTATTTACTATTACTAGTACATTAATGAAGAAAAGGAATCAATGCGTTCCAGAAGTTGAAAGTAACATGAAGTGCTTTTTTTTCCAATACAAACACTTATCTCTGTGACACCAGATTCTTCAAGGAAACTGAACTTCAGATACAGTTTATGCTGCTGAGTGCAATTTATATGAGGTTATTTTGTTACAGTGAATGACAGCTCACTTTTCACTTCAAAATGAAAAGGCATCTTGAGGTTGGAAATTAGTTACGTACATACAGACACACATAATCACTGCAACCAGTTAAGCAGTTATGCTTAACTTGATTCTGGGCTTTGATCACTGGGAATCACTGTAAGTTTTCCAGTGGGACTGGAAAACTTACACCAGCAATCCATTTTTTCTTCTATTGTTAGTCAAGATGCATATTGGAGTTACATTATAATATTGCTATAAACAAAAGACCAAAAAAAAAATTTTGCCACTCCAAGCATTATATACAATTTTTGCTGTTGTAATGTATCACTTTTTTATGTACTCTGTCATGTGAAGAGTACTACTGTCATAGGATTTAGTTTCAGGTTGTCCTGACAGAAGCAGATGATCCTTATGGGTCCCTTCCAACTTGACACATCCTATTCTATGATTGTATGATGTCATAAACCACCATGGATGCCCATTCTAATAGAAACATTATTTTATACCACACCTTGAATGACAGTTAAAAACAAATAATTTTTTATATAAAAAGTACACAGATATGCCACTATTTAAACAAAAAAAATCTTTTTCCATTGAAACAGTGTATTTTGGAATGATGGCTGCAGGCTGGAAATGTCAAAATTATTCTACAATCTGTTATTCAAGCCACTCAGCCTCAGTGAATATTTTACACAAGACAGAAGCACTTTAACCAAAGAAATAAGAAAGATTTATGCTAGAACACCATATGAGCTTGAGCTGGTGACTTATTACCTAAAGCATTCACCAGAAAGAGAAAGGACATCAGATTAAATCATAACAAAGCAGAATTTCAACCTGGATCTCAGCTCTTCTTTTTTCTGCTGCCTTTTGCAGAAACCCTATCTGATATATACGACGTAGAAATATCCACTGGTGTCCTTACTTTTGGTTTGAGAATCCCACAGAAACTAGAACATAAAATCAGGTGTATAAATGCAAATACAGGAGCATATTGGCTCAAAAGTATACAAAAATATAGTTTATGTACTTTAAATGGTACAGCCTCTCCGGTGTCTGGGACACCCATGAAAACTCCATGTTGATCCATATTTTATGTTTCATAGTGACCAATAGCAAATTTCCAGGGAGGGATAGAAAATCAGGTCAGCTGTATTGCTATGCTTCCCCAGAATGCTTTCACAAGTATCTCTACTGAGCAGAAGTCCCTGAGCATCACATTGGGATCAAAAGGCTGAGATAAGACATCTGCAGTAGTAGTCTTTTGAATCTTAATTTACAATTCAGGTAAGATTTTCAATGATCTTTCAATCATTTGAAACATACATTTTGTATTTTTCATGCTAGAAATACATTTTTAATATCTAATCCATTTGAAAATAAAATAATCAGCACAAAATGTGCTTCGAGAGTATGTAGGAAGAACATGACCAAAAAATTCTCCGCCACGTGGCCATCCCCTTACACAGGAAATTACATCTATGCATTTGGCATACAAGGATTTCTACTAAGATTTTATTAAACGTGACAGTATTCCACTTAGGTGTATCACCTTGCTTCCTGGTGGCAAAATTAAGAGCAAGTTGCAGGCATTAACTTTTCAACACAAACCTTTATTTTTCTGCAAGCCTCAAGCTCACCTCATTTCCCAGAACAAAGGAACAGATTATATTTTTACTATTTCAGTAAGTATGTCTTAGTATTTTGGTATAAACTGGGCCATGTGCATAAAAACATACTCTTGATCCTCTAAACAGCAGAATGTTTTCTGTATGTTTATCTCACACATTGTCTGTTCACTCTATTAATAAACTTACATGTTGAAATAAAATATTAAATGTCCTTAAATGCACATAACACAAAGAACCACCTCAAAGATTTGCCAAATGTACTTCAAGTTGCCCCAATGCTCATATTACTTTACACAGTCCAACACCTTTCCCCTACACTGTTATGGAATGCATGGGTGGTCACTATGCCAAATCCTCCTGGGCTTGGAAAGGACACATAAATCCAAATGCTTGACACTTAACTTTTGCAATTCTGTCTATCTACACCAGCAACCCCTTCAGAGTTATTTATCAATGTCAATTAAGCATTGATCTTAAGGTTTGTAAACAATGTCAATGTGAATTTTAGCACTAAAGGCAGGGGGAGAAAGGGCATAAATGTGTATTGCACAACAGTCTTCAGAAACAAAGTCTGAGTAAAGTGTAAAGTCTATATTCTGAAATAAATTAAGCAGTGAATGTGTACTACTTTATATAAGAAAACACAGAAGCTTTTGTATTACATGCATTGGAACAAAACGTACACTCAAAGTTAAATTTGTTTTACTTCACAAAAAGAAAGTACATAGCAAAAATCTGGAAAGCACACATTTGATGCCACAAGTGGCATTGGATGCCACAAGGTTTCAGTCCTTACTATCATTTGCAACCTGAAGACAGTCTACAGACTTCAGATTCTTGCAGAGCTACAGGGAAAAGAAGCAATCGCTAGTGTAATTTTTTCTTCCCTTATCACTCTGAAGACACTTTTTTGCTAATACTCCTTGCAATTGAGGTTATTCAAGTCAAAATAAGAAAGTCAGTGATTAGCCTGAATTTGCCAAGAATGACAAGCTATTAATTATAGGGTACATATTTCCTTCTAAATAACACTTTAAAGAAAAGAAAAAAAGTTTTCTTTCTAGACAGCAGCTACAAAAAGTATTAAAAATTATAAAACCTGGGGATTTTCAGTTTCATATATTTCTGTATAAATATCTCACAGGCTTGCCTAAGAATGTCATTAGGAATATGCATTAATCTAACCATTCCATTTCCCTTCCATTATAGATAAATTACATTCTTTATAGTTACAAACTTTTTGTAAAAAAGTTAAGTATTCATGCTCTGTAGGATTTTTCTGTGTTTACATTTTCAAAGCCAACAGAAATTAGTCTGCTTCTAGAGATAACTGAAAGAGAAAAGAGAATATTTTAAAGGAGGATAAAATATGTAGCAAAAATCACACTGATATGTTTTACTTTGTACTCTGTGGATCTTCAGGTTTCTGTAGAACAATACTCTCCTGGCTGTATAACAAGCTAAAAGTCTAAAGACATATTACTATATTAACTTAATTTATGCTATCTGGATACCACTATAATACTCCAGACACCACAATCATTTTCCTTTCTTACTTGCAATAATTAACAGTAGAGAGCAAAAGATGGCTAAATTAATTTATAACTTTATAGCTTTTTATACTAATTATTTCCTCTTCTTGTATTTTAGGTCATCTTGTCGTTCCTGCAAACACTAATCAATCATGGGATTTGAAGTTAATACTGCTAAATAAATGAATTGTTTAATCTCCTATGACCATCTATACATACTTCATCTTCACAAAGCTCATCAATTTTATGTCATCAAGGACAAAGTGACCTTCATTTCTACAAAATGCTTCTTACTACTGGACAAGTTGGTTACAAATTTATCACATCCTCAGGAAGGAAGTCCTTCACGATCGTCATTTGATAAATGCAAGATTGTGCTGTATTAATTGACCAGGTCATACTGAATTCTAAGACTATAATTGCGGAGCACTAAAGGGTCTGTTACCTTCCTGAACATTTGGGCTAAGATGAAGGACCTGCAACTCAAAATTAATTTACTGCTTGGTCTAGTTACCAGTGCTCTACTACAAGCCGCAGGAAGAAAAGCAGACTGCCCGGAGTCATGTATATGTGAAATCAGACCATGGTTCACCCCCAGGTCTGTCTACATGGAAGCTCCAACAGTGGACTGTAATGATTTAGGCCTTTTTCATTTTCCAGCCATACTGCCTGCTGACACACAAGTTCTACTTCTACAAACTAATAATATTGCAAAAATTGAACACTCAGTAGACTTCCCAGTGAATTTAACTGGCCTAGATTTATCTCAGAACAATTTATCCTCAGTGACCAGTATTAATCTTAGAAAGATACCACAGTTACTGTCAGTGTACCTTGAAGAAAACAAACTTACTGAGCTCCCTGAAGAATGTCTCTCTGGACTCAACAATTTACAAGAGCTTTATATTAATCATAATCTGCTTTCTGTGATTGCACCAGGAGCTTTCATAGGCCTCAATAATCTTCTCAGACTTCATCTCAATTCAAATGGTCTGCAAGTGATCAACAGAAAGTGGTTTGAAGCTACTCCTAATCTTGAAATTCTCATGATTGGAGAAAATCCAATAATCAGAATTGAAGACATGAACTTCAAGCCTCTTAGCAATCTGCGCAGCCTAGTTTTAGCAGGTATAAATCTCACTGAAATACCAGATAATGCTTTGGCTGGCCTTGACAACTTAGAAAGCATTTCCTTTTATGACAACAGATTTGTTAGAGTGCCCCACATTGCTCTTCAAAAGGCTACAAATCTTAAATTTCTGGATCTAAATAAGAATCCCATTAACAGAATACGACGAGGAGATTTTAGCAATATGTTGCACCTAAAAGAGTTAGGAATTAATAACATGCCTGAACTGATTTCTATAGATAGTCTTGCTGTTGACAATTTGCCAGATTTAAGAAAAATAGAAGCAACCAATAACCCCAGATTATCATACATTCACCCCAATGCATTCTACAGACTTCCCAAGCTGGAATCGCTGATGCTCAACAGCAACGCACTGAGCGCGCTGTACCGCAGTACAGTGGAATCCCTGCCTAACCTCAAAGAAGTCAGCATCCACAGCAATCCCATTAGGTGTGACTGTGTCATCCGCTGGATTAACATGAACAAAACAAACATTCGGTTCATGGAGCCAGAGTCCCTGTTTTGTGTAGACCCTCCTGAATTCCAAGGTCAGAATGTGAGACAGGTACACTTTCGGGAAATGATGGAAATCTGTCTTCCTCTGATAGCTCCTGAAAGTTTTCCATCTACATTGGATTTAAAAGCTGGCAGCCATATTTCTTTGCATTGCAGAGCAACAGCAGAACCAGAACCTGAAATCTACTGGATAACACCATCAGGACATAAACTTTTGCCTAATACTATCTCTGATAAATACTACATTCATTCCGAAGGAACATTAGACATAAGTGATGTAACACAAAGAGAAAGCGGCTTATACACATGTATAGCAACAAATTTAGTTGGAGCAGACCTAAAGTCAGTCATGATTAAAGTGGACGGCTCTTTCCCTCAGGAACACAATGGATCTGTAAATATTAAAATAAAAGACATAAAATCTAATTCTGTTTTGGTTTCATGGAAAGCAAGTTCTAAAATTCTCAAGTCCAGTGTCAGATGGACAGCCTTTCCGAAAGCTGAAGACTCCCGGGCTGCACAGAGTGCTCGAATACCATCTGATATAAAGGTATATAATCTTACACATCTAAATCCATCAACTGAATACAAAATTTGTATAGACATCCCCACTATCTATTCTCAGAATAGGAAACAATGCGTCAATGTAACCACAAAAGGACTGGACTTAGAAGTGAAAGGCTATGAAAAGAACAACATAATAGGATTCCTTGCCGCCCTCGGTGCTCTTTTGGGAATCATATCTGTGATATATCTCTACAGCTGCATCTCTCAAGATATGAACTGTGGCATTGGACACAGCTATCTAAGGAATTACCTGAAGAAACAATCCTTTTCACTCAATGAGCTTTATCCTCCTCTAATCACTCTTTGGGACATGGGCAAAGAAAAAAGCACAGCAATGGAAGTAAAAGCAACTGTAATAGGTGTACCAACAAATATGTCATAAATGTGTCAGTATAACACTTACTTTCTGAAATAAAAAGCACATGACTGTATTTGTGCTGAATAAAAAGGCAACAAGAAAAACATATTTCTCTTAGGAACTAGATGGCCAGACTTTGTTGCTGCCAACAAATGGAATATATATGATTCAGTATGAGAGAAGAATTTTAATTAACTGGCTTCTAAGGGTATTCTACCAACCAAATAAAATTAACTTCATATTCTAGAACTTTCATGGGACTTTTAAGTCTGGAATACAGTGGAAGTAGCCAAGAACATTTTCTGTATTTTTTTTAAATTATTATATAAAAGTAGTGGAACTGAGCAATACCTCCTCCTGTGCTGTATTACACAAAATAGCCACGAGTTTTTGCAGTGAACAGATATACTAGGATTGACATATGGTGTAATGAAATGGACAAATTCTGTAGAGTAGACACAGTGAGTATGTGAATTTTTTTTAATGAGAAAATACATTTTTGATTAAAATCAAAATACTTTTTGTCTTGTTTGTTTCTATAGAAAACACCTCACCTTTCTGGGAGTTCTTGTCTGACAATAACAAACACAACCCAAAGTCTGATAAAATATCTCTTTACATATTCTCCTCTCTCCTGAAAATGCTAATCTGAGCACAAATGATATTTTTGCTGATTTTAGGCTGTACAATGTTTCTAACAGAAATGTAAGTTTAGCGATAGTTTTTTATCAAATTTTATTTACTCTACGAGCATTATAAAGGCAAAAGGGATGTTGGAGATGAGGCCACTAAAACCCACTTAAATTGTATTTCAGCATGGATATTGGTTAATGAATAGTTCTTTGATCCTTTTATTTTATACACTTTTATGTATCTGTGTGAAATACTTCTGTTCTCTTTGTGAGCCTGCAGATCTTTATTTCATTATATCTGTATTACATAATTTTATTACTAGACAAAAGTAGTCTCTTCTAGAATACATGGCAATGCTTTCCATGGTAGTACTGTGAACCACCATCCAGATAAACATAACATCTTTGATCTCTTCACAGAAACATCTCCATGGTATTAGCCATTTTCCATGACCAAAGACATTTTTTATGTTAAAATCCCCACAAAAGCAACAGATGAGCAGTGGAATTCTTGTGCAGCTGTACATAAAAATGGACAGCTATTCCTTCTACAGATATCCTACATAGGCCTGAAGTCCCTAGGAAGTAATAAATCCACCTTGTAGCTTTAATAGCATAATGTGTATTAACTTGAATTTTTGCACAAACATGCAAAAAAAAAAAAAAAAGTAACAGCAGTTAACAGCAGTTTTTTCAGCAAAGTAAAATCTCTTAAAAGTCATAGAAATAACTCAGTTGTGTTGAAGTATGCTTTTTCATAATCTCATTTATACGAAGGTGATTTTTTCTACACAAGGCATAGGGCTAAAATGTTCATGTATTTCATTAATTGGGATGTTCACTCTCTTAATGGAGGAAGAAATTGATAAGGAATTATATTTAATTTCCTCAGAAACAGAAAAGTATTGTTACACACTTGTGCTTCCATTTATTTCATAGTTTTCTCTAAGGAATGCATTAAAATGCCTTAATGCATTAAAAGCCGTAGTTACTGGTTATTCAAACCAGAAGAGTAGAAATAGATTAATTTTTCTTTGGCATTTGACAGCAAACCTCATTCTGAAATGTACCACTAATAAAAGAGAGAAGGCAAACATAAGTATTTAAAATATCTGGCTAGGAAATACCCACAATATAATACTGAGAAAAAAATTAATTTATATTATTTTTTTCTATCAGTTACTAGACTGAAAGATAATGTTTTATTAATAAAAAGATAAAGCATTTACTTTTTGGTAAAAAAATTTGCTGCCATTTTAAAATATAAATTGCAATATTTCATCAGCTAAAAAAGTCAAATGCTATCTTACATAGGAACATTTCAGTTTCTAGTTTAGCTAAAATGCTGTGAAATCATAACTCCAAAAAGTACCCATAAAACCAAGATAAGAGATTCGAGAAAAATATGTTGATTTATATCATAAAAGGAAATTTCCACTTCCAAAATTCTCTAATAATCTTATTCTGCTTGTGTATCCTGAAGTAATGTCCTCAAGATAACTTAAAATAGAAATTGGGATTCTTCCCTTAATGTTGTGCTGGCCAGTAAGACACAACGGTCAACAATAATCTTATAAGATATCCCTTTTTATCTGAAGCCAGAAGAGACTCTTCTGAAAAATGTTGCTACTACAGAAAATAAGTTCACATACCAGACCATTCTAGAAGAGTTGAGAGAAAAAAAAATTGAAAAGCAACACTGTGTCAGACATAAGGAAAAAAATAATTCTTATATTGAACTGAATAGGGTGGATGTGTGGCACTGACAAAACAAGAAATTTTACATGGAAGAAAGTATACAGTAAGTATGAAAAGTTCATTATTAAAACTTCAGAAGACATTTTGAAGGAAATAGCTAAATGGAATAGAGGAGACAGCCCTTGAACACAACCCAAAAGAGCCAAAAAGACTGAAAGTTCATCTCATGCTAAAGATTTCAAAACATACTTTAAAAAATAATAACAATTGCATGCAGCTTTTGTAGAAGTTAGAAAACAGATGACTAGAAACATATCCAGAGTAAAAAAATCTGGTATTACCTGCTAGGTAGGAAAAAAACCCAACATCTTTCTGAAATACAGGTTGACCTTCCAAACTAGTGTTTTGGTAGGTCAGTTGACTGAGGTTCTAAATGTGTAATTTGAATAGGTTTTCCTTTAATACCATTGGAAATAATTGGAACCAATTTTCTCAGGAAAAGACTACATAGATACTCAGGAAAAATGCTAAACAGCAACAACAAAAAAGAGAAGGATTATCTAAACAAGAGAAGGATAATCTAAACACTCAGTAAACACAAAATCAAGACAGAGAACAAAAATGAAGATAGATGACAAAGTTTGTGAAAATTAAAGGAAAAAAACACCAAACTTCATTTCTGCATAGGACAACTATATAAGTTAGATATCTAACAAGAGAATTGAATTACTCATTTATATGGATAAATTCAATATATTACTGAAACTTGGCAAGCTTTGCATGATTGGAATGTTAAAATACACAATCATAACCTGTCTAGTCAGAACTGTGCTTTGAAACTGAGACTTGAGCTATTCACTTCACCTTCAATAAAAATTCTAAAGGAGTTACGTCTTCAATGTTTCCATTATAGGGCAGTGTGAAAAGAAGTACCAAACTATATTCTGTCCATGTTTAGCTGCACCTCAGTATTCTGAGACAAAATACAAGCAGCCTTTGTAAATAACATAGGCATACAGTAAAACTAGTAATGAATAATGAAAACAGACCCTATGGTGTGCAACTGACTATAGTTATATTATTTTTTTGGCTACATTAAGTAGTATTTCATTTCTGCAGCTGGTGTGACCAAAAAGAGATAGAAGGCTAAACCAATTGGACATCATGTTTAAAAGACTTGTTCTTTTGAACAATCAAGAAAAACTTTAAATAAACATGTTGTACATCTACCTACTCAACTACAATATTCTCAGAGAGATAAAGCTGCAGATACATTGAAGTACCTTCAAAGCAACCAAATCTTTTATTAAGTCATTCCTTCCTTCCTTCAGAAAAAGCTGAAAACTACAAATTAAATTCCTCTTTCAGCTAAAAAAAAAACCTTTTTACAAATGTCTCTCGCTTATCTTTCTATCTCTCAGCTTCAATTATTTTTAAACCCTTTTTCCCATAGCCCTTTTCTTTGCCTTGATACAAATTCTCTGTTCCCTTCCATGCTCCCTGTGGGTTCTTTGCTTATTTCCTGCTACTATTGTTGCCAGACTGTCACATCATTTCCAACATCTCCCAGTAAGGACAGATGTTATCTGAGTTACTAAAAAAAATTATCAGTGAAACATAATACTTGGAGGCAAAATATTTGAATAGATAAATACAATTATTAAAAAAAGACCTGGCATTTTTTGAGAAAAACCTAGTTGTAAAGCTGATCAGGTAACGAAATTAAGCGTCTCTCAAGGAAACAAAAAGCAGAAATAATATAACAACATTCCAATGAAAATAATAATATGGGAGTTAGATAAAGCTGGAAGGGCATGTAATTTGGGCAGATGGCCTATTCCTGATGCTAAAATAGCTGATGTTCTTTTAAACATTACAGTTTAGATAAGTAGAAAACAACCCCATCTGCCTCACCCTTATGTACACATTGTTTGTTATCCACATTAATGACAATTTCACACTGTTCTCCAAACAGCCATAATGCTTTTATCAGAAAAGTACATCAAAATCAGTCCTGGTGTCTTCATCTATACACATTTCTTACAGAGCAGACCTAGACTCTATAAAGAAAGCCTTTCAGCATTCATATACTACACTTTACAGGTCAAAGAGTTTACAGTTTTGTCATTTAGCAAGTGAGCACAACTCAGAGTCCATCAGATGGCTGTTGAGAATAACTTTTGAGGGCAGAATCTTGTCATACATTCTTATTTTTTTCTATGAAATTTTACTGTGTGCTGTTAATGTCTATAACTTCTTTTTGGTATTGTCTCTAGTGTGAATGTCAGCTAAACTTAAAAAGATACAGCTGAATACTTTACAATACCAGAGAAAGTCAGTTACTGTCTGAAGTCTACTAAAGACAGCTAAAACACACCTTAGGCATAATGGTGGAATGATTTCATAGGACACAGAAACTGGTTATGGAAATCATCTATTCCTAAATATCCAACACTTAAATGGAATATAAATTGGCTAAAAATAAAGTCAGAATTATCACTTTCAATTAAATGCAAAGTGCCCAATAACCATGCCAAATAAAAAACCTGAACCATTTAGAGTTAGTCTCACTATAGTAAAGCAACAAACATAATTAAATTAGAAGTAATCAGCTATGTTTTTCTCTATGTACCAGGTAATAAAAGGATTAAGTTAAATTGTTACTATTAATTATAGTCTCTTAATCTTACCTTAACAATTAATATAAAATGGGATGTTAAATTCTCACATAATTTATTTCATATATGCTCTGAAGGTATTCATGATAAGTGTATGCCCATTTTTAGCAAACTAAGTGCTATACTAAATATTCATGTGTTATACCACGTATTTCAAAATATGAAATTATGCTTTCTACTAAAACACCCTCTTGCACAATTTAAACTATCAATACCTAAAATATACTGCATGTGCACACCACTATCTCAATTCCATTTATTCTGTAGGAATGTAAAAGGATTTCTTTACTCAAGCTAGGATGAACTGTACCCCCAGGACTTCCAGACTTTTCATTTGACAAGTTCACAATAGTACAGACCAATGTCACAACACTTATAAATCTATCATGTCCAATTCAGCCTTTCAGGCTGTTGAAGTCCAATTTAAAATTACTTCCTTTTCTACCTTCCAAGAAATTCAACCTCTCTTGTGCCCTTCACATTTCATGCCTTCACTCAGCAATCATCTACTGTTTGCTTACACAAAATTACACCAGCAGCAGCCCTGCTTTGTAACCATTTTCTACTTCATTAATACTTCACATTTTTCCCAGCCTCCTATGAACTAGACTACTTCCAGAGTATCCTACTTCCTACACTACTTCCAGAGTATTCTTCTCTATGACATTTGTTATCATTTTGTAATTATCAATGACATGGGAGGAAAAAATATCCCAAAAAACAACAATAAGAAAAAAGCTGAATTGCTCTATGGATTTGAAGGCAAATTTCAAGTGTAGCCAGAGGAAAAATGTAACCCTGAAAACTCTGCAGTCTACTTCCCAACCTTCTTCAGCAGCCAGCTCTGGTTTAATAGTATTATGCTGGCTAAAGCTCCCTTTCTTCCCCTTAGGTCTTAGGAAAGCTGACTAAAATGGAGGATGTCAACTACAGGTAGAGTAATTTGAAGTTATTTGTAACTTTTGCCATATCTGGATTATTAAAAAAAAGAAAACAGAAAGAGAATAATCTTATTATTCATCCAGCCTTTCAAAAGCATACAACAATTTATAAGTATACACCAATAAACACATCACACCAAAGCACATACACCAAGGATTAAACACCTCTGCAATTAACTAAAGGTTTAGAACAAAAGAAATAGAAATGTATTGTCAAAGGGTTGTAAATCTTTTCTCTACTATGCTGAGAGGTAGGAAACTACCCACCAGTATTTCCTCATCTATTGAAAGCATTTAGGTGTGTAATTTCCACTGAATTTAACAGATACTAGTCTCCAACCTGTTAAGGTAGTTTGGACATTACCAAGTATGCCCCTGGATGACCAAAAGCCTGGCCATATCAACCTGTCCACCTGACAGAGCCATCAAGAATTTTCATCTGCACAGCTCTACTAAAGACAGTATAAATGCAATATACATCATTCATTTAATTGAAAGCATTACATATATTTTTAATTAAGACAAAATGGGAAAAGAATATTATATTATTTATTTAAAATGCTTAGAATAGAATATTTTGTGGAGAGCATCTGTTGTAGGATTAAATAATTCAATATCCATCAAAGAAATTCTGGAGAGTGAAGAAAATTAAACACCAGCAAAGAAATTCTGTATAGGTTCAGATATTATCTAGCTACAAACAAAATAATATGCCATACAATATATTCTAAATGACTGCATTTTAATATATCACAAACAATATATAGGTTTACCTCAGATTCTTACTCCTCTTGACCTAAAAGGTTTTCAAGGGTCTACTCCTGCTATTTATCTCTAACTATAAATTTTATTCCTACTGAATTTCTTAGGCGTCAACTTGTCTTCTTCTTCCTTTTTTCTTCTTCATTTGAAATTTTTTTTGTCTTCAATTATCTTACACATGAAAATTGTCTATTCTTGTATGTCATGCAACATTGTAATCCCACTATCAGCATTTCTTTTTTATCATTCTACTTTTCTCTTGCCAAAATTTATATTCCACCACCCTGGTTGTGTATAAATAATCTAAATGCTTCTTGCTGGAACACTTATATGAGTATGACAAATTTTATGAATAATGTGATGACTTTATGGTTAGTAGGTGTTTACCTTAAACAAGAACTGAAAACTTTCTCAAAAATGTTTAGAAAATTGAAAAAATATAAGAAAGAAAAAAATACTTTAAAAAACGGTAAATGAGAAACCTTCATATGTTGTTAAAAAATAAAGTGCAGACCATGTAAGTATTACAGTTAAAAGTGAGGGAAAATGAGAAACTTTAGATACGCAAAGGGAGATAAGTGAATGGCTAAAACCAATTGTAACATAGGATGGAAAAAATACTTTAGAATAAACCAGAAAAGAGCTGTAGAAATGCGGCCAAAGGGGCCAAAACTGATGAAAGAACAAGTTTGCAACATGATCAAATCAATAAATAAGAGAAAAATTAAGTTGAATGAACAAAGAAGCACTACAAGTAGGTTTAAAGACAGTGAAGGAGAAAAATAGGATGAACAAAAGGTATAAGAAAGAAAAGGAACAAGTGAAGGCACTGTGCCTAACAGCCCATCCTGGAAACACAATAGCAACAGACTCATAGTGTCATTTGGGAGGTTTCATTCAGAAGACAACTGAAAGCTGATAACCCTGCATTATTAAGCAAAATACTTTCATAAGGAAATCTCAAAGGGAAGGAGACACTTCTGCCTCTAATTAAGAGAGAGCTCAAGGTCCAGGGGCTGCTTAACAGTATCAATTATAATGTCACTAATAACCAATTAAGGTTTGTGATTTTTCTAAATATTACCAGAACCAAAGCAATATCAAATATTGCTTTTAAGAAGCCTCAAAGTTCTTTAAAAATAATTAATTCTGATGGATTAACTACAAAATCCATTTAAAGGCAACAATGAAAGACACTAGAAGGTATTTCAGTTTGTTTTAAATGCTGTAGAAATCAAGTGTATTCCAGCAAAAAGAAGCCAATCAGTTACATATAATAAAAGCTTGAAGAAAAATAAAAGGGAAGACCAAGAGCAGGGGGGAAAACAAAGATAACAAAATCAATTAAATTAAGAGGAGAAAAGAGGGAAGACAAGAATGATCCTGTTTAAAATTAAGTTATAAAAGTCAAGTTAATATATTTAAGTTACATACTAAAATAATGACTGATGCAAAAGAGTCGGTCAGAATACAGTAACAAAAACCTAGATTTTTAAAAATAATTTTTTAAGACTCCTTTTAAAACTCATAGCAAAGTAACTGAAAAATCAGTGAAATTGTGGAAGTAAGAGAGACTGAATAAGCCAACTAGGTGTCTGTATCTAAAACAGAGCTGGTGTGCTGAATATCTGATGATATATTTACAAGTAAATCTGCCTCTCCAGTGCACTATGGAGAGATCTGAATTATGAAGTCCATACAGTGCTGTGAAGCCTTTCAAGGGTTTTCTAGCTCAGCTCCAAGTGCATTAGGAATTATTAGTTTGACAGAAAGGCACACTAATATCACTCCCATGTAGATTGTATACACAAAGGTGCTAAAATACATAGTACTAGCCATGGTAGTCTGGAGAACACCACTCCACACTCATAGGGGTAGAGGTCAATGATTTGTACTGGTTTGAGACCAGTTGGAAGTGTCTTCCTCAGGGTTTTACTCTGGGATTTAACTTGCTTATTAATGACCTGAAGGAGGAGACAAAATCCTTATCAATCTGACAATACTAATTTGGAGAATGCAGTCAATACATTTAACCACTGCTGATGGCAGCCTAGGGCTGCTGTTTAGAGGAATCTAAAATGCTGGAGAATTAGGCCAACAGGCTGATGTGAAATTCAGCAAAGACACATGTAAAGTCCTGCACCTAGGGTGGACTGACACCTGAATGAGCACCAATCTGTCACTGCCCCACTGGATAGCAACTCTCCTGAAAATTGGCTGGAGCTCCTAAGCACAGCTGGCTAACAGGATACTGGGCTGTATTAACATGAAACTAATAGAAGACTGAGGAAAAGAATGCCCCTTCATTCAGCACTTGTTAGACTACCACTGTAATACTGTGTCTAATTTTGGATCCCTAATTGCCCAGCCCCATATGAGACATTGATCAACTGTAGCAAGCTTAGCAGGAGGTTCTCAAGATGTCGAGAGCCAGAGCTCTACTCCCAAGAAGAAATTCTGAGGCAGCTGGGCTTGTTCAGCCTGGGAAAAAAGAAGGTTTAAGACGAATGAGGAGCAACCGTCCCGTATCTAAGAGGCGGCTACCGAGAAGACAGAATCAGGCTCATTACTGAGGTGCACAGCAGGAAAATGAGTGACAACCACCAAAAACGGAAGTTGGAGGGAATGGGATTTAACTAAATATAGGAAAAATAATTAATTATGAGGAAAAAAAAATCTTGGTAATAGGTTGCAGAGATACAGTACACAATTATAAGCAAAATTAACTGATTCACAATTGACCTGTTTTGAGCATGAGGTTGAATAGATGACTTATCTTCCAACCTGAATCATTGTGCAGAGTAACTTTATTCCAGAGACTATACATGCAATGTAACCTCTTCAGAGAAGCAAAAAAAAAAAATAGCTGAAATTACTCCAAAGTTTGCACAGGAATATCCTCTCAGTGTTTTTTAAAATTATTCCAAGAGTTCTTAAAGAGATGCAACAATTTCAGTACGTGTTTAGGATTCTTAAATGTCCAGATTTTAAAATACATTCTTAATGCAGACAGCTATTTCCATACTCATTTAACATGTGGCCATACTTTATTTCAAATATATTTACTCTATTTTTTTGAACAAAATCCTTAGGAATTTCTTACATACCTTTTCTCATGCTCTACCATTTTCATTATGATGCTCTTTGACATATCTAAATGGTATGATTTTGCATAAACGGAGAGCAGCAGACGGTGAAACTGAATATATAAGTTTTTCCTTCTTTTTTTACCAACACAGACATGAGTAACCAGCTTTAACTAGCATATATTTTTCTGAAATATAGAAAATTTTGAATAAATCCATGAAAATGAGAAAAATATTCAAATTCACAAAGCCAAAAAATATTCAGAGTTGGATGGGACCCACAAGGATCACCAAGTCCAACTGAAATGAATGTTGTGTGCAGGAATTGAACCCGTGACCTTACCATTCCGAGAACCATGCTCTAACCAACCAGCCTAATGTCTCATTCAAAAAAGCATGAAACCATGAAACAGAAACTCTTTCCTCATGTACTGTCAATTATTAAATTTCATTTCTTTGGAGTATGGTTTTGTTCCATACCATCATATCATTTGTGGCTTTGCAACTACATCAGCCAATTCCCTCAGGACTCTGGGATGCATCTCATAAGGTCCTATAGACTTACGCACATTCAGGTTCTTCAGGTGGACATGGACCTGATCTCTACTTAGAGAGGGACTCCAGAAGCATGGGAAGAGAGGCTGTTATTGAAGACAGAGGCAAAAAAGTTGTTGAGTACCTCAGCCTTCTCTTGCTCTGTTGTTACCAGTTTATCAGCATTTTTTATAAGGGGGTTTACACCTTCTTGGACTTTCTTTTTCTGGTTAACATACCTGTAGGAACCCTTCCTGCTATTTTTAGTGTACCTTGTTCAGTTCCAGCTTCTCCTTGGCCTTCCTCATCCCATCCTTGCACAAACAACCTTCACCTCTGTGCTCTTCTCGGGTTACCTGTACTTGTTTCCACTCCCTGTGGATTTGTTTCTTTGCCTTTAGTTTGACAAGCAGGTCCCTACTCAGCCATGCCAGTGTTTTGCCTTTCTTGCCCTATTTCATGCTCCTGCGCATTTTTACCTCTTGTGCTCTATGGAACATTTTCTTAAAGACCTGCCAGCTCTGATCTGCCCCCTTGCCCCAGGGGTCAGAGTACCAGGGGATCCTATTGACTATCTTCTTGAAGAGCTGGAAGTTTGCTTTCCTAAAGTTCAGGGGCCAAACAGTACTGTATACCTGATCCATATCCCTCAGGACTACAAATTGACTACTACATCAATGCATGATCACTGTCACTCAGGCTGCCTCCAACCTTCATGTTCCACTTAGCTGGTGTATGTTGGTGACCATCAGATCCAGGAACACATTCCCTCTGCTAGGGCTGTCTCTTATCTGGCTCAAAAGTTATGTGGAACACGTTGCCTGGACAAGTTCTGTATCGTCCATATTTGGAAGCAAATGAGGTGAAATTGGATACTGCTTTGGACAGCCTAATCCAGTGAAACCCTGACCACAGGGATTGAACTAGGAGACCCCTAAATACCCTTCTGACTTGAACTACTTTATGATTCTAGGTAAGGAAAACAAAGAAAAGGGTGGCCACTCACATGTAAGGCAGTAGCTGGTCAGTACACTTGCCTGGCACAATGTTGTACCTGACTACCTGACCACCACAAACTGTCTGTTTTGCTAAACTCTAGTCTCAACTATTTTCTGTGTAAGTATGCTGTCTAATGTGTGTGTGTGTGCAAAATCTACTACAGAACACCAGGCTGAACTGAAGCCTCTGTTGGATGAGACATTCCAGAAGGACTGCAGGTCTGGGGGAACCGTAGCTCTTACTGACAGTAACTGTAAGGCACTGAGACACAATTCTGGGTAGAATAATTTGTATAAAACCCATATGTTGTGAATGAGTCTGAATGTGAGCAGTAACAAACTCTAGCCCTCATCAGCTGGCTATCCATGCTGTTCATGTTTCTGGGCTTATGCTGGTGCTGATACAGAAACTGCTTTCCCTCTGTGTTATCAGTTAAGTGTGTGTACTGCATGGTGTGTGCTTCTGCCTGTGCAGGATGTATGCTTAGCCTTAACCACTGGCTGGACCCTGGCAGACAGAACCACAGCAACTTATTTATGGCATCAGGACAAGAGCCTCCATGAGTCCAACATGCACCAAAGTTGGTACTAGTAGACTAAAGAAAAAAATCCTGCCAGCAACATGAAGTCCACAGGATCCAGCATCTCTAACACAATTTCTAAGGTTATCCTATCAATAAAACCATTATAAGCAGCAATATCTGAGGTGATGACTGGTTTAATCCAACAATCACTATAAATGCTTTTCTAGTTTAAAAGTAGCTTCTAGTTAAAAATATTTCATTAGAGAACTTTCCAAAACTTATTCACATTTTTTCCCCTGTACAGCACAAAATAAACTCTCACCGCAACATTGGATCTGATGTATGCTGACAAACACTTTGACTAGTTTTCTCTAGGACTTCAAACACTTCACCACTGAAATCATTTGCTTTTTGACCACAGGCAAAAGAACTGCCTATTACTAAAGTGAACAACCTGTGCTTCTACCGTTGAGATCCTAATAATCATTCAAATTGACAGCACCACCCAGGGTCAAAATGTCCTGAGGAACTAATTCAGGAGATCCACACCTTAATTAGCTTTTTTAAATAGCAGCTATTTTCATTTTACCTTCTGATATTAATATGCTCTTTCATTTGAAACTAATTAAACACATCAACTTCAGTTTGGCATCCTCCTCTCACAAAAAGCCAGTTTAGTAAGTTTGTTTGATTACTTCTGTAGCCTACATGTATATGTAAGCTACAGAAGTAATCAGATGTCATGATGCCCATGATCTTGACATCTTTTCCTAAAGCACTTGCCAAATTTTAAACAGTCACAGACAGTCTAAACTCTACCTTCATCTCTACTGCTGGTATTTTCTTAGCATCCCTCAGAAACTGAATGGAAAATATGAGAGGCAATGACTTAATTATATTTAAAGCATCTGTTTCTTAAAATCGTGAGTCATATAGGTCTCCACTACTCCTTGTTCCTCAAACTAACAAATGAATCATGTTACAGTAGCAATAATTCCTTCCTTTTGTCAAATTGCTAATGATGGAAGAACTTATAATATTTAAGTCCATGTTTATTCAAAACTTTTGACTTGTGTATTCTCCTCCACAGAATCTACTTTTTAATTCCAAAATAAAGTATCAGATAGGTAAGTGAAGAGGAAATCTCCTCTCTCTTGCAGATTCAGGTTCTTCCTGGTCTGTACTAGTCAGACCAGTAAATTCAACTTATTTAATGTAATTTCATAGCTCTGAGCAGCCTAATCTAGTTGAAGATGGCCCTGCTCATTGCAGAGGGGTTAAACTAAATGTTCTTGAAATCTCCCTTCAAATCAAAACTCTTCTAAAATTCTTTTTTTTTAACACTATGATACCTTGAGACTTTGATATTATGTCAAAATAATAACTATAAAGAGTACTTATTAAATGTTTCACATTTTTACTCCAGGAAATATCAAAGCTTTTAAAGATTTTTCATAGTTCTTAACAAATGATTTAAACACAGGAAGTCAAAATATTTGGTGATTTTTAAAAATTATTTTTCTATATACTTCACCCATACACTGATTTCACATTTCAACTAACTTGTAGGTACTGTTAATAGAACCTCTTCCCCACTTAAGATAGTCTAGTGTCACTTTGAAAATATTTTCCTAATAAAACAGCCACTTTAAATTGAACTTTATATACAAATCTTAATTGCATATAGTGCAATGAATGGCCAAGTTTCCAACCCAGTTTCTGTAAAATCAATTGTTCACTGAATGACTGCTCATATCCACTCAGCATGAATTACTGCTTTTTAAATTAGATGGATATTTTTCCCTTGTGTGCAACACAATATAGTGTATCTAGTTAAAAACAGGATGGAGAGATCCATATTTTCTACTGCTTATTCAAATTTTGTGTACTAGATGTGTCATTTCTTTAATTGCCTCAAGATGTTACACTGAACAGTTCTCCCAATTTTTATGAGCTACTAGTTAGCTCACACTTGTTTTTTTTCCTTTTATTTAAAGCCAAAGGATTGATTCCTGATCATTTCATAGGAGAATGAGTCATTCCTATTCCCTCTACCCTACTTATTACATATGAAAAATTACACATGCATATTTCCTGTAGCATACATTATTGTTACTTACAATAAACAGTAACTACTGCAAACAATAGAACTTACAACTTTGATTCCCTCATTTAAAACAACAAAATCAACAAAGATCAGCATTTAAATTATGCTTTAAGTTAATACCTGTAAGGACATGTTCACACTTTTTAAATTTAGCAACCACTGACTTTAAGACTAGATTCTAGAATAAAGTTTAGCACATATTTAGGCATGTAAATGCCTATAAACTCAGAACTGGAGTGCTGTGGTGGCTGCATCATTTGCTCCATCAACTTCTGTTCAGAGTAGAAATCAAGCACCACTATATTCAACATGAAATAGTCTAGTGTTCAAAAGATTCTGAGTATATAAATGCACAAGCAGTGTTATCGATGGAAAACCTTACTAAATGAATTTCTTATTCCTAAAAACCTGGAAATGGTAAATTTCACACACACAAAAAAAACTGATGTACTTTGGCTAAAAGTGTCTTATGAACTATATGCAGCTTGGAAAAGAACTTTGGGCAATATGCAAGTATTTATTCCACATGGATCACTACATTCAATATTAGCACTGAAAAAATAATAGCTCTTAGATTTACAGTCAGGCTGCAATGCAACACTTTTTTTTCCCAAGATATTAATATCATAGCATGTCAGAAGATTTTTCTACAAGCAAGAGAAAAAGAGCAGAAAAGGTAAAAATGGCCATCTTAGAAATCAAATAACTGTAATTACATTGAAGAATAGAGTTGGGGTTTTTTGCATTACAGAGTCTGAAAAGGTTAGTAACATGGCTTACAGTAATAACTGCTTTAATTACTAGCCTAAAATTGATGCCTCAAAAAGCCTTACACTCTATACCACCTACAAGGATGCTAAAAAAAAGAAATTAGCCTATGAAAACTATTTCACTGAAATTTCACTCCATAAAGGTATGAATTCAGTGGTATCAGTTTAGCTATCAATATGCAAGCTAAGCAACACAGACACATTAAAAAAATGAAAAAGAAATTTCATGAAAATTTTTCAGACTATGAATCAAAATTAACTGATCCAGAGGAAGACACTACTTCAAAAAGAATGAGACTCAAGCCCAGCAGTGTTTTACAAATCTCTCTCAATCTTTTCTCTCTTATTCTGATAAAGTGACATCCTACATAAGACAACAGAGGGAAAACTTTAAAAAACCCTGGTGTCCACTATTATCAAAGTGACATAAAAAGATGGTAATACTTGGTTGTTATCTTGGGACTGGGTCTTAATTATCCCTCTGCATCTTTAGCTATGTTTAATTTATTGCTATTCACAAAATGACTACTTTAGTGCAGAATGACTACATAAACACTACTCTTAACCATTAAATCAAATTACTACCTTTTGTACAAGGAAAATTAATTTAATTTCTAGCTAATCAAACCAAAATCTTTCATTTTAAAACACTTTCAAAAAAAGAAAAGCTATTGCTTAGTAGTTTATTAATAAACACCACATGCTAAACACTCCCATATTGACCACCTAGTATACATTTTATTTGTTCTTCCTTTCCTGTAAGGAATGGCATTTATGGTGCATTAAATGTGTATTTATCAATTCCTCCTATGTATGGTTAAGCACACACAGACTCAGATACAACTTCAAATTGACCAGGGAGCCACACAGCAACAACATGTCTGCTAAAGGCCACTTATTTACAGCTGCCAGTCTATCTGCACCTGACAGAATTTGTCCTGGAACAGAAGGCAGGTAGAATAAGCAAATAAAGACAGTATTTTACATCTGAGTAATTCTCCTCAGTATCAGTGATGCCTTGTATTCCAGAAGTTAAGAACACATGTGAAAAGACAAACTTAATTAATTAATTATGGAGTGTAGAATTTTGTGGCTTTTGAATTTCTCAAAGTTGTCTTTCCTCTTGTGTTTCCAGAAGCAGCAACCAGCACAATTCCATTACCTTCTGTGTAACAATCATTATTTTTAACACTTCTCCAGAGAATATTTTTATTCATCTACTGACCAAATGAAATAGTTGCAGTTTTTTAATCTCTATTCCCAAGAAAATATCTCTCTGTATTCATCATTCTACCTGACTATATGGCAATAATAAATTTTTTAATTTAATTAATTCACTTCGGAAGTCTTAGAGTAACTCAGCTTACTACTTCTTAATTCATCTGTTACTAATGAATTTTTACATTCCATTAGTCTGCCTATTCAGCTTGGCTGTTTTTCTGGAGTTCTTCCATCTTCCATGACACTTTCTCATTAAAATAATTTTATATCACATATAAATGTTTTCTCTTCTTCAATAGTATCATTCCTACACAGCCCAAACATTATAATAAGTTACTAATTTACGTACTGAATTTCTATACTAAGTAAAAGATCTCTCACCTTATTCATTCATTTATCTGATCTCTCCAGTCTAATCTTAGAATTACTATCCCAGTATATGAGTAACATCTGTACAAAACCAATAGCAATAAGGCAATTTTAATGGAGCCTGTCACATTTCCTTGGGAATAATTAAGGTGTCACTTGATCTTGAGAAAGTCTTACTGTAGCAATGAGTATGGATTTTTTTTCTTACATAATGTAAAAATTTAGATCTACTCTAACTCTTCTGAGATAATAAAATCTGCATTATTTATTTTATCTTCATTTGAATTGTTCTCATAATCTTCAAAATTTCATCATTTTATATATTTGAAATGTTTGTATTCGTACAATTTGTGCTGGTCTCCTAGCTGCATCTAGCAAAAGGCCAAATCTTGCTTTTCTGCTCCAACAACAACTGCAGTTATCCAAAGAACCTGTCTGTCCTTTTAACAAGGAAGTAGATTTAGAATATCAAAAGAAGAAAAGCTTATGAAAAAGAAACAAGAAATTATGACAAAAACTATTCTGCAACAGTAACATGAAATCAGTGCCATAATTATAAACTAAGGGCATCACTACTGTTCTATTCTGTAACTCCTGGGCACAGCAATTTATAATACAAAATAAGATGCAGTATTGTCATACACCAGTGTCATGATTAGAGCAATAAATTTTAGAATTGTAATTTATTTATATTATCTCTTGTACTATTTAAAACAGCTAAATGAGAAAAGGCATCTGATGAAGGAAATAAATCACAGGTGAAATTCTTGTGAGAAACAATCTGTTTCCATTAAGTATTTTATTACTAAGCAGACTGACCAACTACAGATGCAAAAGGTGACCCCAGTTTACAGCTGTCCCATTTTGATTAAGCCAAAATATGCAAAAAAAACTTTCGGTATGCTACTAAATTTCAACTCTTTAAGAAATTTTCTAGCCTAATTTCCTGCAAATTTTTCATGAATGACCTATTTTTCTTACGGGATTATGTATGGGCAAATTAACCTAAATACAAATAAATTCAACCGCTAAAATGGACGCTGCATTAGAGAAACAAAATCCATCTTTTTTTAATATAAATTTACTGGAAATTAATCACAGGATAATTTTGATTTGCTTCTCCTGGCTTTCCCTAGAACAATTCTAAAAAAATTTATTAACTTATTGTATTACATGTCTTCTTTGAATTCTTTATGTCCATTTTTAAATTCTTCAGACTACCTTGGACCATCAATCATGGCACTTTTCTTTGTACCAGCCTACCAGCCACTTTCTATTGTACCAGCCTAAAAATTGATTCTTTAATATATATTGTTCTGAAGAAAACAATTGCAGACACAATAAACTGTCAGTCAGTCACAATAATACATTTTTCTGTATATGGATATGAAACCTCTTTCTGTTTGAAAATACCAGAAAATTCAGAATTCAGTGTACACTTCTCCAAAGTATAATGCTAGTTGCCAATGTTTACAGAAAACAAAAAAAGATTTTTCTCCATGATGGTGAGAATATAAAAATATTAGAAAGCATTGACTAACTTTTCAAAAGAGCAGAGGAAATATTTATTAATTTATTTAGGTCATCAAGTGCTGCAAACTAGCATGGGTATTTTTATAATGAATCTCACAACACTACCTTTATCAGTGATCTGGACAACGGGATCAAGTGCACCTTCAGTGAGTTTGCAGGTGACACCAAGCTGGGTGGGGGTTGATCTGCTGGAGGGCAGGAAGGCCCTGCAGAGGGATCTGGACAGGCTGGATCGATGGACCAAGGCCAATTGCATGAGGTTCAATAAGGAGAAGTGCTGGGTCCTGCCCCTGGGACATAACAACCCCGTGCAACCCCACAGGCTGGGGGCAGATGGCTGGAAAGCTGCCCAGTGGAAAAGGATCTGGGAGTACAGTTGGACAGCCAGCACGAGCCAGCAGCTGAACATGAGCCAGCAGTGCCCAGGTGGCCAAGAAGGCCAGTGGCACCCGGCCTGTGTCAGCAACAGTGTGGCCAGCAGCACCAGGGCAGAGATTGTCCCCCTGTACTCAGCACGGGTGAGGCCACACCTCCAGTGCTGTGCCCTGTTCTGGGCCCCTCACTACAAGAAGGACATTGAGGTGCTGGAGTGTGTCCAGAGAAGAGCAGCAAAGTGGTGAAGGGTCTCAAGCTCAAGTCTTATGAGAACAGCTGAAGGTTGTTTAGCATGCAAAAATGGAGGCTCAGAACAGACTTTATGGCTCTGAGAGGAGGTTGCAGCAATGTGGGTGTTGGTCTCTTCTACCAAACAACAAGTAATAGGACAGGAAGCGATCTCAAGTAGCACCAGGAAAGGTTTAAATTGGGTATTAGGAAAAAATTTCTTTACTGAAAGGATTGTCAAGCATTGGAACCCAGGATAGTGGGTGAGTCACCATCCCTGAGGGTATGCAGAAGACACATTGCACTTAGAGTCATGGTTTAGTGGTGAACTTGTCAGTGCTGGGTTAATGGCTAGACTCCATAATCTGAAAGGTCATTTCCTACTTATATGATTGCATGATTCTACTATTTCAGGGAACGTTTTTCATCTAGAAAGATATTTTAGATAAATAGATTTAACAGTAGGTGTATTCTTAATACCAAATTAGGTAACCCTTCTCAGATAATAGTAATTAAAATAATAAAACCAACAGAATGTTTATGTGCTCCACTTTAGTTTCACGTGAAGACAAATCAATAAAAACAAACCCAACAAACTTTTGGAGAGAGGGTGCAGGGGGGCAAATAAAACAAGCCAAATCTATGGGATAACTTCCACATTTATGATAGCCAGGATCCAAAAGTGCTGGGAATAACTCTTGAGGGACAAACCTTTCTCAGTCATAGTCAGTTTCTCAACTATACATTAAAAAATAACCAAAAAACCAAATAACAACAACCCCCCCCCCAAAAAAAAAAAAATCAAAAAAAACAAATTGGAAAATCCATAATCTAATCTGGATAATCTGTTCAAATTCCCCACTTATTCATTCCAGCTTCCTCACAAGAAAATGTAGGCATTAAAAAGGTGAGCAGAACCTGCAGAGAGGACACTAAGATACAAAAGGGGTAGGCATTTTTGCCTTTTGACTCCATGCCTAATGAAAGCATCCCATTTTCAAATCCAAGCAAAACTTTGAAGGACTACATTCATGTGTTTTCAGCACTGCATGTAAAATAATATTGCCCTGTAACTGAGTTGTTTCTGCATGGAATGAGTTTGATGATTATCTTACAACAGTACTAATAGATTTTCAAAGTGATGCTAAGTTACTGCCATAATCTAGTCTCACATCCTACAAATAACACAGCTTCAGTCCCTGAGCTCAAATTACTGTTGAACTATAGCATATAGTTCAAACAGTACAGCGTTTTTTAATTAAAAAATAAAATATGGAGAACCTTTTGTTTCAATGTTCTAATGCAGTGTCAAAAGGTCACAATAAAATAGGTGTTGTATTTTTAGCTTTACTGATTAATATAATTTATAAAAAATACAACAATGAAAGTGACCTCCAAACAACATCTGCCACTATCTGTCACTTGAAACTGCAAACCCTCTCATTAAATAAGTTTGCAAAAAAAATTAGAGATCATGCCTTTTGAAAAACAAACTGAGATTTGTATCTAGGAGGGAGATTTAGAGAAAAGATTAACTAAAACTTAATTTAGATTTCAGCTGTCTAAAAGGACTACCTCCCCATATAAATAATTGCTTTCCATTTTGATTTGTATCTAAGACATCACCTAAGACACCACATAAAACATTTAAAGACATTTTTCTTCCTTTTTAATTTAGTGGTCAGGCTCATAGAAAACTTTATTAGATGGCAGTTTTCTTGAAAGACTGACAAACAGAATCAAGGACATCCATTATCAACAGAAATACCCTTGCTTATTTCTGCCAGGCTTTTTTAATCTTTTTTGTCTCACTCATTTTACTTTCAAATGTTCTTTTCATCCAATATTTCATTAAATTTTAGAGGATAAGGGGGGATAAAAAGTAAAATATTAGAAAAATAAGATAAAGACTTTAGGATAATAAAATTAAGAGATGCTTACCTTCCTACCTTTATAGTAAAAACTTTTTATTATATATCTAGAAAGCAATTGAAAGGAGATGTTTCTGTACCAAATGACTCAGTTTTAGGACTCTATCAGACAAAATGCTTTCTTCTCTTCCTTTTTCCTATACCTAAACTATTGGTCTTTCTCTTCAGCATTCTACACTCATTTAGCTGTAAGTCTAAATTCCCTACGGGTCCATTAAGTATGTCGCCAGGCAAACAGTCCAGTAGCAACTCTGAAACAGGAGGTTTGGAGGGGAGCCAGTTTTATAGGTCACTACACTGTAAACCTTCACATCATTAGAGTGAAACTAGTCTTGCAAACTGCATCCATTACTACTGATATTCTTTCTTTTCTCTGAGAAGGCAGTCATTCATACTACATCTTTTCAATAATGGGTATTTCCAAATCAAAGACATTGACAAGGATAGTACTTTTCCATATACTAGAAGGGTAAATTCTCCACTTATTCAATGTTTTAATGCTATCTTATCCTGTGTTTAGAAATAATAGTAATAGCCATGTTAGAGATGTACAATTACCATGGGACAAACCTTTATCTTACAAATTCAAAGAGTACATATACATAAAAGAGGACTTAACTTTAAGGAAGCAGTATTTTTTTTCCTTTCTTTGTTGTAACAACTATAAGAAAAACTAGACTATTCACACAAAACTACCCAGCCATCATATTATCTGATTCAGGAAGGCTCCTTCTCTTTGACTAAAGTATTGTATCTTTGCTGTAATGTAGCATTATCTCGAAAATGAGCATATAAACCCTTCAGTGTGATCTTTACATTAATTCAATCAGAACTCTAGCTGCGAATAGCAAACTGCACAGTCCTGCTGCTGTGACCACACTGCATTACCCAGTGGAAGACCTGCTGCTACAGTTAATAAGTTGAGAAATAAATGGAAGTGGAAGGTTCCCTGCCTATGGTGGGGCAGTTGGAATTTGATGATCTTTAAAGACCCTTCCAACCCAAACCATTCTATGAATCTATGATTCTATGAAATAAATATGACCTCAGAAACAAGAACATTTTCATATCATTGTTTTTACAGGCTGGAAACACAGCAGTGAAATCAGCACAATGAATTTGCAAAATGAATGAAGATACACAAGAAAAATGCATAGCTTGGGCATAAACATGTTTGTGTTTCTTTAGTTAGTAGTTAGACATCGGTGGACTTCTCAGCTGAAGAAAGAAAGTGAAGCAGAGCAAAATAAAAACATTTCCTCTGTGAATTTTATATAACATAGGGACTGTTTTAAAATATATATTATTGGAATTAATAATAGTGATAAAAATTCATTGAGAAAGCAAAGCACTCATTATATCAATCAGCTCTTGAACTTCTGTGTCCTTATTTGTTCATTATCTGCAAAATTTTAACTTTTATGGTAATAGAACTACATAAATAATCCCTAACCTTTATGCTTCCATGTACAAGAAAATGAAAAATGGATTTAAGTATAAGAAATGGAAATGCACAAGCTGAAAGATCGCCACTGCCAAAGGTACAGAGATCTAAGTAGCGACAGTAATGCCAGAGATTTCTCATCACTATCAGGTGAAAGGAAAAGAGTGACATTTTTCCAATTAAGCCCTAGATAATCTTCTGTACTGCCTAATTTGATGGTCCTTGTACAAATTTTTCAGTCTTAACACAATTCTTCATATATATTTACTTCTCCAGAAGTGCAAAAAATTTGAAGCAAGAAATTGATTGTTATAACATGACTATAATCTTGAAAGAAGGTTTAGAATCTATCTACTTATCTTGTCAACTCCTGAACAAAAATGTCATCAGACAAATCTATCAGCATTATTTAAAATCTCTGGTGTATATCTGTTTTGACTTGAATAAGTAAGATGGTAACGTATGTTTCTAGTTTTACAATTTCTGTGTGTTATTTGGGCTATTTTGGAAACAAGAGCAGCAGAATAGCTCATGACTTCTCTCTGATTCTACTCAAGCAAATTCTTAAATCCATCTAATCTATGTACATAAACAAAGATGCCAGAAGGGCTCATTAAAAAAAACCCCTTTTACAAAACCCTGAGTGCTTAAAAAAAGCCTGCTGGGAATAACAACCTGTTTTTCCACTGCTTTTAAAAACTTGGCATTATAATTTGTGTTCAAAAGACAAAGATTAGGTACCAGATACTACTAAATTCTGTATATATGCCTCAGAATGACTAGCAAATTGTTAAACTGAAGGGCAAAAACTGGTACCTCACATTTGCTAGTTTTATGGGAATCTTGTTAAGAAACCTAATTTACATGTTGAGATAAAAAAGCAAGATGCCATTTGGCTCTAAATGTACACTTAAAAGATACAACCATCAGACTGTTAGTGGTGCATTGACTTTTTTTGTAGACAAATGTCTGGGCCCTGAGCGCACACAACAGTCTGAGTTTCCCTGCTTGACATCCCAGGTTTTCCCATTGCTCAGCCCCAGCCTCATTTTACCGCAGTCCCTGCCCCAGCCATGCCGGGGACACTTGTCCCAAGCCCTCTCAAAGCACAGACTGTGGACACTCCCACTGTAGCATGTCTCAACCTGTCTCTGGTCCCATCAGCTTTTGCTGCTGATGGGAGGACTCTGTGATGGGCCCTGGCCCTGGCTCATCCCTTGCTGTGCTGGTGCTGTCAATAGACCATGATCCCTGATCTTGGCTCTGCCCCCATGTTTGCACCTCCCAATGAGGGCACAGGATGCTCTTAGCTTGTCCCCCTCAAAAATCTGCTCTGTTCTTGCTTCTCCCTGACTGCAGATACAGGAACATGCTTGTGTTAGTTCATTGCCTTAGAGGAATGATGAAGGCTTTGCTCTGAAGCCTAGACATGGAGTAAGTCATCCCTGGACACAGTGGAACCAGAGAAAGTTCATATGCAAACAGCAAACAGGTGCCTGTCTAGAACTGAACCACATGTTGCTTTCCCATTCATGCATTTAGGCACAGAAATATCTTCTTAAACCTAGCCATCAATGTTTTGCCAATTCATATTTTTAACTATCTAAATTATATTAAACAATCAATTTGGCTGTCTTCTTCACAAATTTTTTAAGTTCGCAGAGATACTTTCTTGTTTCATTAATATTCTTGTCTCTACTTTTCCTGAATTAAGAAAACCAGACAAACAAAAACAAAACAAAAATTCATAATCATGAATTCATGAACAGAAGTTTGAAGTTGTACTGAGGCAGTCCATTTAATTAGAACATGAATAGCCTGAGAAATATATGAATTGTTGAAAACAATAGCAATGAATAAGTAATTAACTTCTTTCTGTAGATACAGTTTACTTTTTTTGGTACATATTTAATATGGATAAATGAAACCTGCAACATTAATTTTCTGCAAGTAATTTTCTTCTGACAGTGCCTAAAATAGTTCTAAATGTGCTCAGTTGCTGAGATAGCATAGTCATGTTAGCACAGGCACTGCATAATGTACTTCAGACCACTAGCTGTAACATATTTTTGAAGATAGTGGTATATTTAGAAATTATTTTTGATAAGCTATATGAACCTAAAGAAACTAGGTTGCCTCAAAGAGGCAGTCCCATTTCAGAACCCAAGAAGACAGGAAGGAATATGATTTGGACTCATATTTAAAAAAAAAACAACCACAACATTTTTTCTAGACAAAAAGGTTAGTAAGTAAAATAAAATTTAATAAAACATAATACACGAAAATCTTTACATGTTGCAGTAATTGAATTACCATGTAGCTCAGATTCCTAAAATGGTCTTTGTTAAAATTTAAAATCATTATATGCTTTAAATCAAACCACAATTTATTATTTAAAAAAACAGATGGGAAGACTGAAAATGCATTCAAACAAAAACAACACACTCAAAATATTTGAATTAAATACAAGTTTTATGCAACACAATTACATCAATGGCATTTAATGGAAATTTAAAGACAAGGAATCTATACTACACATTCTTTTGTTGGAAAATATGAACTACATGAACACTGCGCTTCATGTTCTAAAGAATATAACAGCCTCTCTTCCATAATTGCATTTTTTGACATTTCCTCCATCACAATTAAATCAAGAAAAAACAATTATTTGATTACTGTGTCTGCCCAACAAAGTAGCAAACTTCACTACATAAACACCACTCACTGCTGACTGAACAGTTAAATTTTATCTTGCTCTTCTTCATAACAGGCCAGATTAAAATCTTAACCTAACAAATGTTGGCCATGCATCCATGAAAGGATAAACCCACCCCAGAGTGCTCTTGCTTACAGATGCAGCTCTAAAAAACAGAGAAATTAAGCTGAGTTAGCAGTTGGAGACTTGCAACCATGTTTTATAAGCATAGATTCGATTTTTAAAAAATTATATATGCTACATGATATTATAAAGATGGCGTATCAGACAGAGGTTATTTTTAATCTGTGGTTGTTTTCATTTCAGGGCATATTTGGTGTTTTAGTTTTTAGAAGACTATTTTTATGTTTATCAATTCCCATACTTAGTAAAGTGAAAACATAGCAAACATATTTATTCCTAAAGCCTTGAGGTCTTCCTGACTTTGCCAGCTGCAAGAGAAACTCACTCCAGGCAAAAAGCTGAAGTGCTTTTAAATGTAAAATGTGCTCGCTTTCACATGAGCAAGCAGCCTGCAGGTATAAAATGCTTGCCACAGATTCAAAAGATAATGGTGGTATTTCAAGCTCTCTTTACAGAATATTTGTAACTAAATTTGTTGATCAGAGGACCACTGAATATCATAACAAACAGTACTATAATATGCAATAGGCACAGATGTGAAATCTGACAACAGGATGCCATTTTCTTGCTCACATTTTTTTAAATTAAAAGATGTAACCTTTTCCTCTTATAGCTGAGCCTATGTTGGATAATTTATATTTAGTGGAAATGCAGAAAAAGGGGTGGGGGGATGAAAGAATAATGATATCACACAGCTTAAAGAACTCTTTTGGCCTGAAAGCATTGGGCTATTTTACAAGAGTTGCCACCCTCACCGAGCACTGCTGGCTTGGACTGAGTGGTTCTGAAAGCTGTTACCATGTAGATTTCAGCCGACATAAAAGCAGACTGAGTGGCACCATCACTGAGGAGACAGAGTAGATAAAAGCCTAAAAGGCTTCTAACTTAGTTAAGAATCTCTAAAAAGCATCTAATCTTTCTAGTAAACAAATGGAAGCAGAGGGGTAGTGCGGGGAGAATGTACAGCTATTAAATGCTGACAGATGCTCCTGGGTTTCTATGCTCAAGACCTCAACATCACATGATACTTCATTTCCAGTTCTTCATCACTGAAATACTTTAGTCTATAAAGATGGAAGTAAAACTTCTATGTCATTAAAAGCTCTTTTAACTTCTCAGTGGCACAGACATTTTTAATATACACATCCACTAGGTTTCACAGATTTCACCTACCTGAAGAGCTTGGTATTTATCTCAAGCTCCAGGAAGAAGGTAATCCAAGGTTTTCTCAGGCATTCATTATTCTTATCCAAACTTCAGACTTCTTCCTTTTTTAAGTTGTATTTTTAACATATATATAGTTAGTTGAAGGAAACAAGAGCCTTTGGTATTTATGGCATCGTATCATTTTTGTTCACTAATACTGGGAGAGACACCAGGAACTAGTAGCTATGGTTGCAGATCAGAATGTTCCAAGAATCAATTAATTTCATAAGTCCTGTTAAACGCAAATGCTAGAACTATTTCCCCCATAGTTTCTTGTCTTTTTTTATTTAGCAGATATTAAAATCAAGAAAGCCTACTCACTGCCTGAAAATTACCAAGTAATTAATGATTAATAAATTCAAGAATTGATATAGTTCCTTTAAAACTGTCTGGATAAAGAATGAAACACACATTCAAAAAAAAAAAAAAGTAGTCCACAAGTAAACTGCTAAAAATATTTAATGAAGTTCTAAATTTAATTAGCATTTTGAAATATATGCCTTCATTTCTGGATACCAAATATTCTCCTACCCATTTTTCAGACCTAATGCTGGGAAAGATCAATAAGTAAAGACTCTCCCAGGTAGAAATAGCTACATGGGTGAGTGTGTGGTTCACTACGCTAAAATCAGGGTTACTTACATATGACTGAAGCCTGAATTCCAAAGAAGATGAAATGTCTTTCACTATTGATGAAAAGGATAGCATGTAATTTGATTCAGGGTCCTCTCTATGCACTTTCACTATTCAAGCAGTATATTTAATCCTTGCATGGTTCAAGAAATCCAAGACACACAGCTGGAAACTAAGCAGCTAGACAGAAACAGTAAAATATCAAAGGTACTCTTAGGTTAGATCATAGTCTTCCATAGAAGATCTTTACAATATGTAAGGAAAAAAATTCTACTAGGTCAACATTTTTCACTGACTTCAGTGGGACAGCATTTCATCCTGAAAAATTAACATTAGAGGAATATACAGTTCACTGGTTATGTAGCCCAAGTTCTATCAAAGATCAATTCCCCTTTGGCTACCATTTCCTGTTAGAATGCCTCCTAGCCAAGCCACCAGTAAAATGTCTGAAATACTTTTACTTTGCTAAAACTTCTAAACTTTGTATCTCTACTCCCAAACCTGGCCAATTCTTCACACTCTCCAGCCTCATTCTTCCAAGCCCTAACTGGCATCATCTTCCTAAAGAGCCAATCCACACCACACCAAGTAAGTTTAAATTTGTATTTTAAAACTGATCTTGCACAAACCTTAGACCATTAAAAAAAATTAAACACACTGAGTATTTCTTCATTAGAGACCACAAAATTTATTCCAATCTAAATCTAAGTATGAAAGAAGTAAAATAGGAGCATGTCTACTAAGAGTGAAATTTGTCTAACTTAAGGTAGCAGTAAATTATCCACATAGCCATGAAAAAGCATTGTCCTGGCAAATGTAAAATTGAGGGATTTAAGTCATTCCAAATAAGTGTCCACAGTTGCTATGTTGTCAATAAATTCTAAGGGAATCAGAGTGGAGCTGTATATTTTCCCAGAGTTATTTTTAGCTATCATCAAAGAAGGCCATTACTTGGACTGTCAGGCTAGTAAAGGCAACAAAACGTGGAGGAGGAGAGCATGGAAACATCACCGTCCCTAACAAGAGCAGAGCTCTGTGTAATGAAATGGGCTGGCATATCATGGGGCACAGGCTTTTGGAGTTGTTTTCCTCTAGTCTATCCACAGTCCATGGAGAGAGATGCTGAGCAGACAGTGAGTTGCCTGGTGATCAGGGACAAAGTGAAGCACTACTTATATTCTTTTCTTATCAATGTCCTTACATTGTGCAAAGGTGTGGGGTACAAACATCTCACATTTGCAGAGGCTGGTATACTGGCAAGCACAGCTGGCTTGTTGCTGGGGCAGTGAGTTCACATAGAAGAGGCCATCATGCCAGTGGGTAGGGGAGGGAGGACAGGGAACAGCAGCTGTTCTGCTTCAGCAAAATTTTACAATTCATTAGATGAATGCAAAAAAAAAAAGCATTTTATCTTTGCTCTCAAGGGTGCAAAATTCAATTCTTCCAACACTGCTGAGTAGCTCTTAAGATGTGGCACACCTAAACTAATGCAGTCAACAAAACTGTTGCATTTTTTAAAAACCACATTATCTACACTTGGTTAGTGATACTTTGTATCACTGCATAATTGCAGACCCATAAAATCTCCAATAAATTCACAGCAGTAAACACTTCTTTGAACTGAGGGAAATAAAGCTTTTTGATGGATGGTATTCTCAGCATTTATCACAAATATTAGAAATATATTCAGCAAATTAGATTTCAAAAGAGTAGCAATTCCCCAAGAATCGAAGCAAGAGGGTGTTTAATTGCCTCAGACCAATAAAGGAAAAATGATGGCAGAATCAATTAAAAATACATTAAACAAATGTTTTTTAGGTATTTAGGGCAGCAACCCACCTTCATTTTAGTGTATATTGCCTTGAGCTTTATAAGCTTGCTAGTTTTCCATCAGATATAGCGAGATATAAAGAGAGAAACTACAGTCATTGCTCTATGGACACCAATACAGACTAGAAAATAAATCAAAAGCAAAAACCAAAAAACCCATAAAATATATGATACACTTTTTGGAGGGAATAGAATTTTTCCTTAGAATCGTTTTACACCTTTTTTCTAACCACAAAACACTGACTTTTCAAAATAAGAAGCACCAAAATGCCTGTTTCCTAAAGCAATGAATATTTAAAATGTTCCTGGAAGGTCCTGATCAATGACAGGGATCATTTGCAAGTGTCACATCTTTCCCAGTCTCTACTGCATTAGAGATCATGGAACCTTATCTTTTAATTGCTCTATGCTGAAAAAAGGCCTTATGACAAGCACAATGATCCATTTGGAGTGCTGCTAGCTGTAAAATAGTAAGAACAAAGAGGACTGGAAGACTTAGGAGACCTGTCTGAGTTGGGTTTTCTTTTTTTCCTTTTCTTTTTTTATTTTTGTGATTGGGGCACAGAAAACCTTTGGTTTTTTGCTTTTCTTGAACAGACAGAGACAGATGTTTTAATTTCCCAGAGGATGTTAAGTCCATGGACTCATCTTCATTGTACCACAGTCACAAGATCTGCCAGAATTTTTAAATTCTGTATCTTTCTCTGATATGCTCTCTCCCTTAAAATATTCAAGACATACAAGATGGAACATTAAGAGTTAGTGCAAAGGGAATACCTGGAATCAAAAGGCTCCTCACATACATTTTCATGGTATCAACAACAGATGGCAACATCTAGTTTCCAAATTCTCACTTATATGAAATTTGAGGAGTTATTTTACTTTTTTTTTTAAAGCAAAATAACACGACATTTAAAAATCAAAGCAAAAATCATAGGTAAAGATATTAATTGCAAATTTATCAAGATACGTCATTATTTACAGAAGCACACATGCATTCAATCAGTAAAGGTCCCGTGACTTTATCCGGTAACAATATATCTGCAAAATCATGATATTGAACACTGAATGCACAACTTTCACAAGGAAATATTCACAAACAATTTAGTTATGTTGTTTTATGAAATGCATGGAGGGAAAAGCAATCAGTTAAACAACTGGTATATTTCACAAGCTGGAAAAGGACGTATTTGAGAGAGACACAAGTATAAATGCAAATATTAGAATTTAAAACAGAAAATTCCAACACGAAAATAAAATAAGAAAGATTTAGGCTAGAGTCAACACAACACTTTCCAGCTTTCTTGAGAGGGGATATGACCATCTCCAAGGACATAGCTGCCTCCACCCTTCTTTCTTCCCCTTCTCTTACAAAAAAGTAAAGAAACTCCTACTCAAAAAGTCCCAATATGTTCAAGTAGTAAATCTTTACAAAAGATAAGGTTATAGTTGAAGTCAGTGTAGGTTGTGCCACAGAGCTTTTCAGCAGCCTAAAGAGCTGTGGCTGATGCAGTGGTGAGCCAGCCACAGGCTCAGCTGCCAGCTCCAGCTCCCCAGCTCACGAACGGATGCACTGGGAGTCGGTCACAGAACACCAATGCCTCCAGGGTAATGTGTGCCCAAACATTGCTGTACCACTGACCTGCCCATTTCACAGGGCAACAAAAGTTTCACTTCTAGCACAAGAAAACCATTTAGCTCTTCCAGCTAAACATCAAGGAGTGCAATTGCAAGACATAAAGGGGTAGACACTATCACAGATAACAATCCAAGGCACTATGATATGTACTGAAGAAAATAGTTCCCATGCCACTTAATGTATACACATTGAACCTCTGAATTGCAGGGTATATCCTGCTTCTTACTGATAGGAGAAGGAAATAAGCCCTTTTTGTAGTATAAAAATATTTTTCTTTCTTGTTCTAAAAAGGAATAATTTTTAATTAAAGTAAAATAGTTTAAATTTTAAAAATTGCCCTCAAATACTTCAAAAGAAGTAGCAGAATTAGATTTGGTTTAATAACTTCACAAGAACATGTATAAAACACGCTATAATTTAAAAAACAATTCTGCAATAAAAAATATATATACATTGCACATATATAATTCAGTTTCCCAAGTGCAAGTATTGCAACAAGATGTTTTATCACTGATTGCTGCTCTAATAATATACCAAATGCCAGCTTGGAAATTAAATATTCACAAGAATACAATTAAAATTAAACCCTCACTCCCAAAATAAATCATAAAAAACACCCCTGTGATAAATAGAAGAAAATAGTATTCCTGCTGCCTTTGTCCAGTTCTTCTTTTTCCCATATGGTATCTCATTTGTCATATGGAGGTTGCAAAAATATCCTTTAAGAGAATAAATTAGAAATGAAGCATAAACAATAAAGCCTGCTCAGCAGTCATGTTTTCCAGTGCTCTGTAGGGTAGCTGCAGGAATTTTCCATGCTGTGAGTGTTAATGAGACCCTTCATAGGCAGCATTAATACATAAAAGCAATCACCTATAACTCACCTTTTCAAATCTATACTTCTTGAATTCAGTAACTAGAAGCAAAAGAGGTAGAATAATGCAAATACTACCCCCATTTACTGATATACAGCCATTGGCCAGAAAGGGGTCGACAACAGAAAACTTATCACCAGACATAAATGCTTCAATAATCATGCCGAGGGTCCAGAAGCACTTGGAGAACACGTATAGTTTTCAAGACTACAAAACTGTCCCTAAACATATGGTTTTCCTGATAGAAGAAAACATACTTAAAGGAATTATTAATTAGCAAAAACTGTGTGGATTCAAGATACTTAGGCACTTAGAACAGAATGGGTATCTGACCAAAGTCTGTAATGAAAGCAATCTGGCATGAAGGAAACACAAAAATTTTATATAACCATGTTGCCACTTATCTTTTATAACATTTATTTAAATCATATTGTGCAAAAATTCAAATTTTCAACATGGATACCTGTAAAGTTCTGGTTAACAATTGCCAGCAGGAGGCAATTGTCACTAACCAGTATCTCACACAAGCAAGTTTCCAAGCCAGGCACTGGACTTTAGCCAAGGACAGCTTCACCAAACGGTGAAGGTCTTCAAGGTAGGAAGTCCCTCATCTCTATTTCATTTCTGAATGACCCATGGGTAAAGAATGAGTAGGATCTGTGAGCCCTTAATACTTGATAAATTTTCAAGTGAAAAATATTAATTCATTCTGCCAAATGCACTATTTTCTAAATTTAGTGACAGAAATACAAGGCAATAGCATACCTGATGCCTATCTTGCAGTCTGATCCCAGTTCAAAGTGATTTTTCTGTTCCAGGTACTGGGAAGTTTCTAATGCAATTTAAATAAATACCCAGAAATTAGATTAATTTCTTCAAAAAGGACCCAATTCTTCCACAAAATGAACACTGATTTTTGGTACAAGCTTGCTGTGGGTCATCCATTCTCAGTTGCATTTCTTCTTCTGATGAGGCAAATTAACTCTTGGGTTTCCCATTACCATCAACTGATTCAGTCAGGTCATCCCTTATCAATGAAATTTTTTTTTTTGAACAGTGCTATCCATTGCCAGGTAAAAATATTTCATGAATAGTACCACCTCCTGGATGAGGCCAAGATCTGCATTTTGGGTGCAGATCTAAACTGAACATAGCAAATACATATGAAAGATAAGCCACAAAGCCAGCTTTGCTGGAGGTTAGTTATGGCCCTTCCCTACACTTTTTCTGGTTTTGATGCCCGTCAGGCCCATTACTGAGAAATTTCAGCATGCTAAGTTATCAAAGGCACTTTTATTTCAGTGACCAGGTTAGCTTCCTGATGCCTTAGTGCAAAAGCTCATTCAGCATCTGATGTGAACTGAAGCATTTGAAAGGGAGTAGTAAGTGGAGTGGATAGGGTGAAAGAAGGGAGTGGCCAGCAGTTATAGGGGATAGACTGCTTCAACACTTATTTACACAATGAAATGCACTTCCTGGACACATTTCATTTTCATAGAAGTGAAAAATCCCTAGCTTGACATGAAATTTTCATCCTTAAATAAAATTACTTCAGAAACACTTATGCAAACACATAACGTAAAGAAAAAAGAAATGCACTTCATTAATAGCTCTTCCTGAAACCAAAAGATGATGATGGAAAAACTTGAGAATGGCAATTTATATGAGAGGAATGATTTATAAATGTGACTTGCTGGAAGGGAGTGGGACTGGGAGGAGCATAGTGGATTTCCATCTAAGACAAGAATCCATTTTGCTTCCAGTTTTACAGTGGAAAATCACAAGGAAGGAATCACATATTGACATTTGGTAGTTTCAGTGAGCAGTTCATATATCTGAAAGATCATTTCCTCTCATCTTAATTCCATCAAATAACTTATGAAAAAAGTAAATTCTATCACTGTTCATGTGCCCAAACAGTAGCTGAGCTACAGTTTTCAAAGGCAGAAGGCTTTATACACTATCCCAGTAGCATGTTACAACACTGCATCAATTAGTATTGTAATCTAGATCATCTACTACATCTTCCTCACTTACTTTTTTTTATATCTCTCTCTCCTTCTCTCTGTTTTTAATGAAAAAGTGAAATACTGCTAGTGCCTGCCAGACAGGAAATTAGCTCAACACTAAGAACAAGGAAAATTGCACTAACACTTACTAAAAAGAACATAGCTATTTTCTGAGTTTTGCTTATTGCTTTTCTACTCTGCTGCATAGACGTTTGACTAAACCAATAAATAAAATGTAAAAACACCTGATACAGAGGACAGAAAACACAAATACCCAGCAAAGTCAAGGGAAAAAAAATCTCACAATTTAAATTTAGACATGTCTGCTACAACACACTTCAAAACAACTTTGAACTACTGAAAACATCAGTAGTAGAACTGTTATTACCATGAGAAGCTCATTACCTCAGGATGTTTTATAGACCAAAAATCTCAAGAGGTAGTAAAGTGGTCACCAGAATTTTTGGAGGGTGGATAATGAATTATTTGGAGGTATTAAACAAAACAATACAAATGTAACTTGTGACTCAGTCCCTGAAAGTCTATTTCTTGGAAGTGAGATTCTCCAGGGGAAGAAACACATGATGCTTCTTCCATATGCTGCAGTTTGGGCAGATTGATGAGAATTTTTTTTGTTCTTAAATACTGTTTATTTTTTATTCTGTTAAAAAAGTTCTTTATTTCTTAAAATTCATTTACTTGAGGGGGAAAAAAAGTAAACCCCATAAAATGCAACATCTGCAATGCTTTCTGGTTATTTTATGTTGGGTTTTCATTGGTTGTTAGTGATATGGTACAAATCATGGAGCATTCTGCTAGCAGTAGACTTTTTTCCCTTCTAACAGATTCATTAAATAACATTCCACTTATTGTGACACCAAAAGCACTGGTGCTCTTCATCTGTTGTAACATTGTTTCAAAGAATTATACTCAAACATCAAAGGCTGTTGCTCTCAACCCAAATTTTGCAGAGATATAAACTGCTGTGGTAGATTAATCTCAATATGTCAAGTTATATACATGAATCATTAGGCCATATAATGGACGTTTCTGAATATCAACTTTCAGTGATGTATGTGCTGATAATTTTTTTCCTTGTAATTACCCCTGAATTTATTTGAATTCACTTATTGCTAATATGCCAAAATAAATAATTACACTAGAATCAGCAACTTTATGCTAAACTATATATCTATTTAATGTCTATGGAACTATATTTCTTGTGTTCCAAGAAAACATATTGGGATGAATTTCTCAGGACTTGACTCCTGATCTAGAATATAATTACTTTTAAATTACTTTTCATTTAAATTATGGCTTCTGTGATGGCCATGACCTAATATATTGTGTGTTCTTAATTGTCTACTTTGTCTCTTCAAGCAGAATGAGTCAGATAAAATTATATGGAGCTAGGAGAATAGTGTGCCATCATAGTGGCCAAGTGAGCATTAAGGGACGGAAGGTCCCAAGGCAGAGCACAGCATGTCAAGGGAACAGGGCACATGCAACCAGGCATCAGAGAAGAAAGAAAATTAGTAAGGATCAGAGACATTGATTCAAAAGTTTCTTAATCCCAGAAAGTCAAGGAGTATTGAAACCAACCATGAATGAAGGACCTACTTGCTGTACGTGGAAAGACTAATACTGAAACCTTGTTTATATTGTTTTGCCTAAGCCAGCTATGTGGTGCGTTTGGGTTATTTTTTCCTCTATCAGTAAAATAATTACCCAGTATATGCTGCATTTATGAGTTTAAAAACCTTTTGGTCTTTTTCAGGAGCACTTTATAAAGAGAAGGTCAAGGTAGATTCTCTTCAAAGCTCTTGCCTCTTCAGGGAAGCACAAGAGCTTACTATAATTCTGCATCAAGCCTCATTTCATTAATATTTCAATAATATATTTTTATACCTTTTGTAGATTTACAGTTACTAGATTTACACAATTTATGGAGATGCGCTTTATATAGTGATTTAGAAAAATATATAAAGATAATTTTATAGGTCTGTAAAAGTCCTGAGGTAGATGAGAAAAGACTTTCTAATTTATTTGATACCTAATATTTGTGCCAGCTACTTGCCAGGGAGCATGATTTTCAGTTTGTATTAAATTTTCTCCTTGTGCAGAATTTGTCCAGCAGAGATTATGTCTCTATCTGACTGATTGGATCATAGCTGAATGACAAGGAAAGATAACATATATTCATCCAAATCTCTATTATATTCAAATGAAGTATTATAAAAAAGTTATTACTATGAGTAAGATTATGATTACTCTTCCCAGACAAGACAGCATTCAGATGGAGAAGACATAATACAAATGTCACTTGAAAGCTAAAGAGAGGGGCGACAGCCACATACACATACCACTGAAAAAATATATAGCAAATGACAGCACCTCAAAATTACTATAAAGTATTCCTGTCTGGTGTTCACTACATACTAGTGATAACTAGAGCAAAGCAGGAGTACAGGTCAACTTTTTAGCTCTAAAGGAAGAGTTTATTCTAGGAATCTTCAAAGTGAATCTTCAAGGGTATAACCTGGGAAAATAGGTTAAGAACAGGTGATATTACTATATTTAGGCACAAAGGAAATCTAAGAATATGCACACATGTGAATCACAACAGAGACCAATGTCAAAAAATAAAATAAAGTGAATGAACACACAGAATAAATGGTTTTTGTCAGGTGAAACGACTGAGAACTAGAACGATAAAAAAGCTCTAAAAATTACTTCTCTAACAGAATACTCTACTCCATAAGTTAGAAGGAAAATAATCTTTTTTTTCCCCATCATTTCCATTAATGGTAGAAAGTGATGAAAAAGGGAACAATTTACCTATCACACCAAATTTTCGTGAACTGTTTATTGTTCACAAAATGCTCAAAATTGAAAAACAGCTGCCTATATATTTATAGGTATTAAAATGCTTTTAACAGACTTAAATAACAAAATAGTTTTGAAGGCTCTCTGGTCAGATGACCAGACCTTCTAGATTTGTGGGCAGCCTCATGCATTTATCTGTAGATTTTGGTTCTAGTCTTGATTTTTTTTTCATCCCTCTAATGCTTGTATTTTCCTAATAGGTGTTTAATTCACCTGATTTGGTATCCAGCTTTAACAAAGTTATCACACAATTGCATAGTTTTTCCTATCTGTCCACCAGTCCCCTATCCAATTTGTAAGGAAAAAAATTGCCCTACAAACTCCATTGTAGTTTAGCTTAAGCAAATAAGGATTGTTCACCTAAACTAGGTGAACAACAGCCAAAAATGTTTATTGAAAAGCATAACAGGGTAGCTGTGTATTCAAACTATCATTGAAATTGTTTGTACCTTTGGGCAATTTTCAGCCTGAAGAAATCTAAGCCAAAATGACATATCAATAGATACATAGATAGCATTTGATTATGAAGTAAAAAAGGAATCAACTCTTATATGATTGCATTGCCTACCTTCACAGATCTACCTGTCTGAAAATTTTCTTTTAATTTGTTGAACAATTTTCACCTAATTTAGCAGAGGAGTATATAATGTCATTGTACTAAGTTTCACAGTGTAAATCTTTTGCAATTGTAGGAAAATCAGCAGCAGGGGAGACACTGAAATTAAACAACACTGAAATTAAATACCCTCATGGGAGAAGACTATAGAATAACTAGAATCATTCTATGTTCCACATGGATTTTGCTGGGGCCAGAGGAGCCACGTCATAGCTCCTTCCCTTTGGTTGGAACTGCCAGCACTGTGGTGGGTATTATGCAACGTGTTAGATGGAAACTAGAAGTATTGTAGTGGTTACAAAGCAGTAGCAACCTGGGGAAGACATGGAGTTACTGCTGTGGGAGATTGCAGAGAAAAGAATTTAGAATTGCCCAGGAGAAGGATAATGTGGGAAAACAGGGAGGAAGCTGAGATGCCTAGAGGGGTACATTGTAACTTTGCAGGAAACCTGCTTCTAGCTCTGGACAACATCTGAGTGCAAAAAACCCCAAAGATCTTCCATTTAGTTCAAAGTGGAAAAGTTGAAGATATCAGTTTTGAAAGAAGAAGGGAAGGACAGCAAAATACAATGTAGCAATGGCAAAATGGAGAAGGCAAGTCTATACAGTAAGACAGTTTGAAAGACACATTCCTGTACTATTTGACCAAAAAGTCCACAAATTTAAGTAGATGTAAAAGTATTTAAAAGGCAAATTCTTCAAGTTTTAGCCCTACTTCCCAACAATTTTCAGAATAACCAAAGAAATCTCAAAAGCCTTAAATACCAGCTAATAGAACTATTTTTCCCCATATTATGTTGTTCAACAGCTTCCTGTCTTCCCCAGCATAAAACACATCTGTAGCCCTAACTGGTTCTTCTTCCCACTCCTGGAAACTGTGTGGCTCCAACATACTGCCAGAACATGCTAAGAACAGGCTAAGAAACAGACAATCAATTACGTGAAAAAGCACCTTGGAGGAAAGGATACTCATCCTGTCTTCTCAAGACACAAAGAATCAAACTTTGCTATCATTACCATAGGAAGTCCTGTCCCTTAGATGTGGGCAGAATTCCTGACAACATACAATATTTTCCAGCTCTACTAATGGCTAAATTTCTCCTCATATTATGCTGCACAACTGTAGGTATTATCCATAGCCCTCTCACTATTGTTGTCATATCTCCTTAGCCAACAACTGATTCCATGCCTTGTAGCCTAAACTGTTCCATATGATTTTTGCATTTTGACCATTGTTTTCAGCCTACTATTTCATTTCATGCCAACGTGTACTGATCTTTAAACTCATCAAGAAAATAAACAAAGTATTAAGCCATAAGTAACTGCACTATTCTTTTTAATACCTGATTTTTTGAATAACTTCAAACTGTGGTGGGATTCTACCATTAGCAGCATATATCCAAAAGCCAAGAAAGCCAGATTTTTGAGAGTATAATCTGACTCCCCTTCAAGGTGCCTAATTTTCAGAAAATGCTGCTTTCATAGTGAAGCACGCCCATAATCCTTCATATGATGAAAACATTATCTCAAATTTCTCACTTCATAAATAACATTCTGTACCTAATGAAGTACTTACTTTGCTTTTAACTAGTCATAAGTTATATTTTGACCTATTCATAGTGTTACATCTAGTTTACTAAAGGACTTTAGTGGCAATCAGAAAGCCATGTGTTCCAGTAAGAAGCAACTCAAATTCGGAACATCAGCTAATGAAAATGCTTGTGAATTTTACATAATAACATTAAATATTATCACAGATTTCATGATGACACATCTAATTATTCATATTAGGCAAAGAAATCTGGCAGAACACTTTAGCCACAAATTTTTGAGGTTCAATAGATACAGATGATAAATTTTAGATATCTTTGCTCCCTCTTTAATGAACCATGAGTTTTTTAAGTACTGAAATAATTTAAATATAAATTTTCTTTTATCAGAAAGGGGCTATTGTCCTAGCCATTACTTCTTAATACAAAAGAGTATTTAATATTTTTCATGGGTTAAAATATTTTTAAACACACAGAGTAAAGAATTCAAAACTTTAAACTTGCTATGTGTATCAAAGGTGCTTTTTTTACAACTGCCTGCATGAGCTTATTTACTGTGATTTTAAGTGATACAGACAGGAGGAACTGAAATCTCATTATTACCTATGGAATATCTGCTGCATTTTGGAACTCTGTCTCTTATCTGACAGCTCCTACTGCTCATCTTGTACAAACTGGGCTGACAGAAAACCAACTGATTCTAAATATTAATTTCATGACATCATGTTTTTACATGTTAAAAGACACAGAAGACAGTTTCTAAGATCTTCTGATAATACAAAATGAATCCTAATCAATGATAAGAGACTCAACAATTTACCAGATTTTTGATGAGATTTTTCTTCACCCTTATCCAAATAAAAAAGCACCTTTATATAATTCAAGCCATTACTTAGTTGGTTTTAAATGATACCTCTCTTTTGTATGCTTTCTTGTTGTATTAAAAGCAATTCTATTAAAAAAACAATATTACTATCATAGACAGTTATTTGCTGGATTTTATAATGAACAGCAAAGAAATTCAATATCGTGCAGAAACTTCCAGTTTCTGGGTAATTGCTGCACATTCAGAACAATTTTCTTTGAGTTTGTCTTCCTATATTGCTATTTACAGATAATAAGAGTTTTTAAAAGAAGGTACTTGTATGTTTTACCAAAGCCAAAGAATAAGGTCCCATTGAAGAAAAACTGGTGATGCAGTTCTATTAATTAGAAAAATAAACCCTTTCTGCTTTTCATGTTATGTGGTACACAAGCAGATCAAAAAGAATTTTGCAGGTTTCTTTTGGTCATTTTATATACACCAGAATATTTTATAATGTGTAGTTTTCAATGACATTTCTTGAATGCCTGAAAGAGAAGACTTCTGACTACTCAAGCAATTTTGTTGGGCTGACCCTGGCTGAGTTGCCAGGTAGGCACAAGAGCTACCCTATCACTCCCCTCCTCAGCTGAACAGGGGAGAGAAAATACAATGACAGGCTCAGGGGTTGAGATAAGGACAGGGAGAGATCACTCACCAAATACCATCACAGGCAAAATAGACTCAACATGGGGAAATTAGCTTAATTTGTTACCAATCAAATCAAAGTAGAATAATGAGAAGTAAAACCAAATCTTAAAACACCTTTCTCCTATCTCTCCCATCTTCCTAGACTTTCTCTATCAACTTCCTGGGCCCATATTCTCTATCAATTCCTCTCCAGTGGTGTAAGGGGAACACAAACAGAGGCTGCAGTCAGTTTATCAGACATTGTCTCTGACACTCCTTCCTCTTCAGGACTCCTCACACTCTTCCCCTGCACCATGTGTGTCCCTTCCATGGAGTGCAGTCCTTCAGGAACACACTGCTCCACTGTGGGTCCCCCACGGGGTCACAAGGCCTCCCACAACACCTGATCCAGCATGGGCTCCTCTCCATGGATCTAACCAGGAGCCTCCTCCAGCACAGGCTTCCCAGAGGGTCAGAGATTCCTTCAGGCATCCACCTGCTCCGGTGGGGGGTCCTGCATGGGCTGCAGGTAGATCACTGCTCCACCATGGCCCTCTGTAGGCTGCAGAGGGACAGCCTGACTCACCAGGGTCTGCACCATGAGCTGCAGGGGAACCTCTGCTCTGACACCCTGAGCACCTCCTCCTCCTTCTTCACTTACCGGGGTGTCTGCAGAGTTGCTTCTCTCACACAATCTTGCTACTTTCTCCAGCTGAAGTTTTTTCCCCTTAAACCTGTTATCCCAGAAGCACTATCACCACCATGGATGGGCTCAGCCTCAGCCAGCAGCAGGCCCATCCTGGGGGTCAGCTGGTATTGGCCCTGTAGGACATGGGGGGAGCTTCTTGCAACTTTTCTCAGAAGTTATCCCTGCAGCCCCCCGCTACCAAAACCTGGTCATGCAAACTCAATTCAGTGGTAGGTGTCTGATCACTGGTGTCAAAAAGAACCCTTACTGGTGTGAGATGACACATACTTTTATTCTTAACTTCCTGTGCTTTTCTCTCTTTCAAACCAAGAAAAACATTTGTCCTCTGGACCTCATTTTCCTCCCTTTCATACCAACAGTGGGCAGTTTGTACACAATGGTTGACTCTTTTCCATTATCTGTTCCATATAAGTCAGTGTCCACCTACACATCACTGCCCTGTTTCTTTCCTTGTCTGTCAACACATCTTCATTATAGCTCAGTTAAGGTATGTGGGTACTCAAGGAGTTAAAAATATTTAATAGATTAATTCAGCTAGTAGTATTAATGATTATATTAATTTCAGGAGACCTCACTTTAGACATAAACCCCTTGCAAGACAAAATGTCACTAATCTATCCTTTAAGTAACCCAGCTCCATCAGGAAAGAGGAATAGTAGTTTTAATAAAATGGGACTCATAAGTTTTTATTACTTTTACAGTGAATGCTTCTCAATTTTATTGGCTCTTCAAAGGAGTAATTTAGTTTTTCTACTTAAACATGAATTTTTATCCTTCACAACTTGCAGGTTTCAATGTTATATTTCTAACATTATAAATAATGCAAATACTAAGGTTTTAATAAAGATATTAAGTCCTTTTCACTGATATATACAATCTAGGATTGTGAAAATTACAGGAAAAGAAAAAAAAAACAATCACTTTTCTAGGCTGATACAGCTAACAGTATTTTTGAGAATGGATGAATGTAAGCACCATCAAAATGGTTATCAGTGATCACATTGAGTTAAGCAATCCATACTGTTACACATTGATTTCAGAGCTTCTCTCACTTCTTGAATTTGCATGGAAAAAGAATTCAAATATGTTCTCTACATATTAATACCATGGCCCTAACTGACATCAGTGAGAGTGTTATCATCAGATCACAGAATGGAAAGAAGGGACATGAACATTTTTCTGTAAGGTGAGCCAAGAGGCTGATACTGATTTCAAGGGGAAGAAAAAAATTAATCTTTTGCTCTATGTTTGTTTTTTTTCCTATCACCATGGCTTAAATAGTTAAGCATCAGAAATTTAAAAATATTATTCCTGAAATGCTGTCTAATTTTTTTCTACAGTTTTAGAGCACACAGGAAAGACATACTCTGATATCACAAAACTGTGGTTTGATCTTCTCTGATTTTATCTGTGACTGGGAAAACGAGAAGAGATAGGTGTTCATAGAACCATGAGAAATCTTTAATAAGTAATGAAATTCTGGCACCATCAACAAAAATTGACCAAACAAGATTGGCAACCTAAAATTCTACTTATTAATTTAGATGAGGTAAAGATGACAAAACTGTCCTGGTATAGAAACTATGAAAACTTTTTTTCTCTTGCACTTTCCTGTTTATCAGAGTGACCTGATATCAGGAAAGTGTTTATAATAAGATGAAGAAATGTTTACAAAGAGCTTAAGCTTTACCTGTAAAAAAATAAACAAAAACTTATTTTATTAATTTAGTTATAACTAGAGGGGTGATGTCACAAAGAAACATCAACTTGCAACAACTGCATGCATGCCACTCTTTCTGCAGCACTGACATGGCAATAGACTGGCTAGCTAAAGACAAAAATAAGAACTGCCCTCACAAATACACAAGTAATAACAGAGTTTGTCAATGGAAGCTGATACATCACTGCCTGTCACCTCTGAAATAACAGTGAGCAGCAGCTTGTGCAACTACCATACAATGCATCAAAATACTCTGGAAATCACATCTGGTACAAGAGCAGATAATCATTAAAAAAAATTCACAATATCTGGTTATGAGCTAAAAAGTACATAAAAAAGAAAATTATTAAGATCAAAATTCAGTAAAGTTTCCTTTTGGATATGACATAGAAATCTCAAATTTCATACTTACTTTTTTTTTTTAACTGTAGCTGGCTGCATCAAATTTGAGGTTGCTAACATGTTAGCATTACTAAAATAATTAAGCTTGGGAGCAATAGAGTTTTTTAAATTAGCTCTCTAAAAGAAAGTACCGTTATAATTACCTAATTACCCTTTGATGTAGTTCTATTCATAAATGCTGTAAACATTCATTGCCTTATTACTGGGGGCTATGCCTCAGTTTACACACTCTGCAAGAAAATAAAGTTACTCTTATGCACTGAAGAACATGTGTGAACAGAAAACGTCAGAATGCTGAATGCCAAAATTTTAAGTCCATGTTTTTCTTTCAAGACTTTATAAGGCAAGGCTTAAAGAAATAAACCAGCTTGTCCATTTAAATTAGATATTTTTAAAATAGCTCTTTTTTTAGTTTATGCAATTTATACCATCTACACCTGACTCTTACAGCCTAGCATAACACCACCTCTTAAGTAAATCATTAAGCTATAAAACTGTTAATGAGTGGATTTGTCTTTTGAGATTTGTCTTATATTTAATAAATCAGTCCTTCAGCAAAACCACTTCTTTAAAAGAGTTTTAGCAGTTTTTTAGAATTGTTGGTATATCTCCCCAGGCAAAAGAATGCTGGGCTGCAGTGTGAGACAGCACAGCCATCAAAGGGTATCAGCAGTGAAAATGCAGAACACATTAGCAGCAAGCCTGCTGCAGACTCAGTACCCAGCAAGGATGCTGACCAAAACCAAAATATGTGCCAGCATGTTTTCATTAATATTGCTACTTTCAGCAGATCCAGGAGAGCCTGAACAAAATCTTTTCATCAGTGCAGCAACCAGACGTTCATAGGATCTCATGTCCTAAGAGGGCAAGTTTTAAATAACCTCATTTGCCTTGATGGAGACGTAACATTTTAGGTACATCCACAGTTTTTTGTGGATTAACATGCAGCTGGCATATGTTTCAAACTAAGAAAACAAACAAATATATTGAAATAAGTAGCTTAGTAGTCCATTTCTCTTTCTAAAGAGAAAAAATAATATTTTTATGATCCTATAATTTTACACAGCATGATAATTTTTCTATATTAAATGTATTTCTGGGGGGCTTTTTCATAAATTTTAAATACTGCTGGAACTGAAATACTAATAGAGGCTAGAATAATTTAAATATTATGATTTAAGTTTAATAATTAGATTCACTATAACTATTTTTTATTGAAATGTCATCCAAATGAGAATTAGCTTTGGTTTAAGTACTTTCTTCTTAACTGGTAGATAAAACTAGGCAAATGTTCCTAACAGATATTTTAGGACAGACTTTTTTCTTCTTCTCAGATCACTCTCATTATATCAGACTTGAACTTTGCTCACAAAATACTTGTCTTTTTTTTTTCTTTCTTTAATTTCCATCAAAATCCTCCTAATGACCATTACTTCCCCATTCCTAAAATTTTGACAGACTTCATTCTTGATTCCGAAATCCCCATTATTTTTCAATAAAACTGCCTCATCTGCATTTCATATTTTATATCTGCACCACTCTTGTTAGCCTTGATGCTAACAGCCTATTTTAAGAACTGTAGTGAGTACCAGATAAACCTTACAACTCCAACATGCTGGTAATCAAAACCAGGTAGGTACTTTTTCTTTACTGGCTGTTCTAGTAGAAGGCCCACCCCAGGAAATATCTGGTTCAAAAGACATATCCTAAAAATCTCAGTACTATCAGGTTTGGAAGACCATAAGCAAAAACTTAATGCCTAATAATGTCTTATCTGCTATACTTCTGAAATTTAACTCTAAGGACAGAAAAATAATCCAAGTTTTATTAGCTGATGTGTAACAGCACTAGAAGGAAGAGACAGAATTGTGACTTGTGGACAGCTTATAATGTAGCTGATTTTAAAATTCCACTCAAATACATCTTTACTATAAATACCTTTTCTAACTAATTCAATTTTACTCATCGTATATATTCTACATGAAGGAAGGCAAACATTTCACTGAAATCAAAGAACATCTGACATTTTAAAAAGGCCTATCAGAAAAAAGTTATTCAGAGGACAAGATAATTCAACTTCAAAAGGCTTAACTGAAATGCCTGGTACCCAAATACTTAAAAAGGAAATCTGAAAATAGGTACGGAGTCCATGAAGTAATACGATTTTGTGTTTTGTTATTTTAATATAAACATATGTATTTTTACCTTAATAGGGTCCAATCTTCTGCCACTGTTATTTATATAAAACTCTTGTAATTTTGGTAAATGGCAACTGAGAACCAAGTAAAGCAAGTCAAAATGATGAAGGATACTTATGAAATATGATTCTTGTACGTTACTTATGCAATTTTATAATCAGTTAAAGCAATAAGATGGGCAAACATGCAGAGCATTTCAAAGTATTAGAACAACCAATAAAAACACTTCCTTACCAATTTATCATAATACCTGAAAATCTAATCTGGACCTATTCCATGAACACACAAGTCTTCTTGATTTGACAATATCTTCAAAAAGAGGTTGTTTGGATGTAGCAGGAACAAGTTGTTGACACATTCTGTCTCTGGATTTTCAAGCAGAATAGCAAAATAAAATCAATAATAAACTGCATTTTCTAAAGAACCCTGGCTGCAGGCAATATCACTAGCAAAAAAAAAATATATATATATTTAGTGATATTTACTCCTGATAAGGAAGCAAACCAAGTATTCCAAAAGTTTTGGTCTCCACAGTTTCATCTCTTACTGAAATCAAAAGCAATCAAAAGCAAAAATTTGTCAATGTTCTGTCACTTCTCTATTTTAATAAAGAATTTTAAAGAATCCAATATTCTGTCTTATGTTTTAATTGCCCAGCTGAGACAGAAGAGCTTATATGCACATCCATTTACATTCAATCTATCTACCTGTCAATGTGCTTCATGAAAATAAATGTATTCCTCATAAGAGGAATGCAGATCTGTTGAGACCATGTCTGTAAGGCTTATATGCTCTACTGTATTTCCTAAGGAACTTTCTATTTTCTGAGAAACAATGAGAGGTGATTCTTCCATCAACACATCAATAATTATCAGAAGTTGAAAAGTAACTCCCTTTTGAAAACAAAATTGAAAGCTTTTTTTTCAAAATCTTACAACAATTGACAAACCACTATATCTCTATTCAGCTAGACTTCCAATACACATTCCAACCCATGAATGAGGACAAAAACCTACACTTAAACAATTGCATTTGGAGTTAAAATCTTCTACACATAAATGCCTGAAAACTTTCAAATTTCACTGGTCAAGGTGCATCAAACAGAAAACAAAAATCCTTTCTTAGGTGTATGAGAGGTGAATGCAAGATGAGATGTGTTTATTTTAATTTTCTAAGTTGTGTTCATATAGAGAGAGACAGAAGATTGAAGATTAAGAAATGTCTTTTTTAATTCATACTTTTAAATGGACTGATGAGAATCTTGTGACTGAAAGCTAGCTCTTTTTACAGCTATGTGCGGTTTTCTTGACAAATTGAACTGGTAAAGGCAGTACATTGCAGAGGCTTTAAAACCAGCTATGTTAACTATCTATTCCAGATGAGGTAAATTGACTTTTGAGTGAGTCCCTCCTCTTTTTAAAGGATGGTTTTCCTAGACTACTTTGGTGACCAAAGTACATATTCAACTGGAAAAGGAATAGAGATGACAGAATTATTTGGTTACTGATAAAAGCAAGCTATTTTTGTTAAAATGCCAGACAAGCAACAAGGCACCCTGAGCAGACTCACAAGTTCTTGCTACTCCTGTCTCCTTCATATGGGTTTGACCTTCCAGCAGCATGTCCATGGAGTCTGTGTCACCACGGGTCCTGCCGAAGAGGGGGGTCCTCCCTTGTCTGCCCTTGTGCTGGCTGCAGCTCATTCATGGCTACCAACTTGCCCCACAGGGCTCTCTTTAGATGGCTAAGGTGGCCTACTTTGACCATTAACCAAAAGAATGTATTTGCTTTCAGTGGGATGCATCACATGTTTACATTTATGCATCAATATTGTTATACTGGATATGCACCCCCACAACCAAGTTCAAGCGATGTTTGAGGTTCCCGTATAACCTACAACTCATTAAACCACAAAACAAATGGTTGGAGTTGTTTAATATTTTTATCACTTTTTCTCCCCTTATCATTTTCAGTATTAAGTCTTTCATAAAAACTTGCCATTGAAATTCAGTCATTTGTTCCATTTTCTTTAAACCCACATGAAATATCCAATTATCCCACTCTCTCCTATTAGTCAAAGTAGTCACAAGTAATTGACAGCTTTTTTCCATGCTGTTTGTGCTTCTGTAACTTTATATCTAATGGAGATTGTCCTTATCTACCTCATTGAGGTTATCTGCAAGCTGTGAGCTATTTGTGTAACCAGTGCAAACAGACAGCCACCACAAACAGTCTCCTTATGGATTGTCCTGATGGATCATCTGGGACTGTACTGATGGATCATTTGGGACCTCCTTGAGAGAGCCAAGGGCAAGATGCTAGATAAAAATCAGCAGCAATTGATTTCCAACAGAATCTTGAAAATCAGAGACATACATCTCACTTGTCTCTCCAGATGCTCAACTACAGATTCTCCTACTGTCCACTGCAAAAGAAAACACTCATGAAGGACTGGTGGTTTCACTCAAAACTTCAAAGAAGCATGAACTACTATATTTTATCTTTGAAAACAATAGCATGCTGTGTTACTGTTGTTCCAACGCATCAGTATGTATTTTAATTGAAGGTGACAACATACTAAGGGTTTGACCTTTGGAAACTGAAAATTTCAAATTGGGATAATTCACACCACCTACTTTATATGCTTCGTTTGCATATGTATCCCAGGCTTCTTATATAGCCACTGAAGCACAGTTCCTTCTGTTTTAGGCAATACAGTCACATTTATTATCAAGCCAAATGCATTTGGCCTTTACATGGGTGTTGTGGGAGAACAGGAAGAACTCTAAAAGTGAAATGGTCAAATGGTATTGCCTTGGAGACACTAAAGTTACAGCAGAAGGCAGCAAACTTGCAGCAGCATCTCCTCACACAATGACAAGTAGCATGACAAGATAAAGAAATACTCAACAAAAATTAGTTTTTAGAAACCAAAATGCTAGAGAATGTTCCCAAATAAGATATTGCCTGGTACTACAGTAGAGTAGTCTGAATCTGCATAATTTAGGCTTAAAAATCATACTGTTCATTCTATCAAAACCAGAAAGACTGCAGACAAATGTTACGCTCTGCCTATGCAATTGCAACTTTTCTAAGTAATCTAGACATTTTTATGGCTTATTTCATAGCAATGTAGGAGTCTAACAAGCCCTGTTCTGTGGCATTAAAACAACTCTAGTAACTGTTGAGACTGTTAAAAATACTAATAACACCCACACACCAGAGAAGATTCAACCTGCTTGTAAAGCCTAGAAAGTAGTTCACTCCTGTTCTTAAAAACTAAAAATGACAATAACAGAAAAGAAAGAAGTTTCTTGGATTTTTTTTATCTTGAAATATATTCATGTTATGTTTCCTAAAATGCAAAAATGGAAACTAAATTATTAGATAGGAAAAGGTGTATGAAAAGTCAAGATAAATCTTTGAAATTGAAACTCTTAAAGGTTATACTATATAAAAGTGCTGTTCTTCCAAAATAATATAATATAGATAAAAAATGCTTCAAGATGTAGACATTTCATTATCTTTCTATCTGAGAATGTACTATTTTTGCAAAGGCTGTTCCAGCATGTGACATTATTATTTATTTTATTATTATATATGCTAAAGCTTATAAAAATGAAATCATGACAATAAATTCAGAAATCCATGCAACTACAGGCACAAGTAAAATATATTCTCTTCTTTTAAGCTGTTTTCTGTTTAACAATGGCTTTAATAATATCATCAAAAGAGATGAATTCAACTAATTGTGCATGTCTGACATTGACATGATATAGTACTTTCTATTATAAACAGAAACCACATGTGGTCAACTGTAAGAGCTCTAGATGAAAAAAAAGAAAAAGTCAAACTGGTACCCCACAGAGGACAGAAATCAGCACTAATTGAAGTTACACACAAGGAGGAACCATATGGGGATGCTCAGAAAGATGTACAGAGAGGTTCCTAACATATATCATTGTATTATTGGTGCAATATTTAAATATTATAAATATAGGATCCAAGAGATTACATTATCCAGGAAATGTAAGGTATCATGGGAATCAACCGAGATAAGAAATAGTCAACACGCTATTAAGAGTCCTCATGGATCAGTTTCTGCTGTGATTATAGAAGTCTAATAATTATGACCCTGAATAAATTTTCTCAATAACTAAGGGAATTAGGGAAAAGGTTCTTTAAAACATTCAAGCACATTTGCATAATGCAACCATGTACCTAATTCAGATATAGGCATGAGAGCCTAAGTGAGAGCCTAAGACATGCCCCAAGTTCAACATGCCACCGTGACAGGTCTGTGTGTTACACTTTGGAAGCCTCCAAACGGCTAAAAAGATGAAACATTTTCAGCATGGATGTTGAGTTTAGCTGATGATCACCAGTCAGTGTATAGAGAGGTTACTAGGGCAGTGAGAAGCATTAATAATGGTGATTTCTCAGTACAAATTTCCAGGCCTGACTGGTTTTGTAACTGGGCTTAGAAAATTAGACAGATGATGTAGTTTCCATAATTGTGGCCCCACTGTGGTTACCAAACAATTTCAAAAATCTGAGTTTAAATTTGTACTAAAGCAAAGAATACAGCTCCCTGTGTAAAGAACATAAACATGCCTCAAATATAATGGAATTATATGTAACATTACAGTTACATATTACAGTTACAGTTCTTGAATTGTCATACAATTCAAGAATGTATTTATGACAATAAATAAATATAAGAATGCTATTAGTGTCACCCTAAACCTATGCACTAACACAAGTTTTGTGTGAGATAGTCAAAGAATTATTGCTACTATTTCCATATTTCTTTACTTAACTGTACTAAGAAAAATCCTACCATTAAAACATCATTAATGCTTAAATAACCATGGGTCTCCACTGTTCACATTCTTACAAAATTATTAGAAGACTAAATCTACTTAAAAAAAAAATGTACACAATGTGAATTCTTCATCTGTCAATTTATATTAACTCCCTATAGGAGCCTAGCAAAAAACCAAGAAAAATTAAAATAATGGAAAAAGAACTGAGAATTTTGCAAATATGTTTGAACTTATCTTACATATAATTGCTGGAGAACTACAGAGCAGAAAGTTAGGGTGGCTGGACAACATGTAAGTCATATTCCATAGTACAAAGAAAATACAATCCTAAAAAATTCACTGTCAAAAACTTTGGAACCAAATTTTGTGATCTTCTCTCTAATTAAATTGGAGAAATTGACAGAAGTGATCCAAGGTAGGTTTTCTGATTTGTTTTTTTTTTTCTGTTGACAGGTACTTTCTAAAATAGGTATGTATGATAAAAGAGAGCAGTAATCACACCAAAGTTCCATATCACAGCAAGAGAAATGAGTATGCCCCTGTCCTTCTTTTTAACATCAGGAAATTTGAAAAAAGTATAATAATATAAACCTGAGAAAAAGTAGTAAACTTTTTCCATCAACAGATTCAAAGGCCTATTAAAATTAGGTTGCTCTTACTCAGTTGTCACTATCCATATTGCACAAAGAAACTGAAGAAGAATATGAGTTATGTATGAAGTTTCACAATGACATTAAGGAAGAAAGGAAAACCAACATTCAGAACTTGCTCATCTCAAACACTGCTCCACCAGATCATTCTGCCCATCTCATCTTACCATATAAGAGACAAATACCTTTACTGTTTATTAAAATACATTTTAAAATTATGCACATAAGAAGTCTGATACCTAAATACCATGGATATTTAATATCTATGATATTCAGTAGAAAGTAAATAATTGTTACCTCCAATGAGCACTATGCAAATCACAGACTACATGGATAAAATAGGAGTATATAATATTCAGAGTTAATTCCTATTTTGTTAATATACATAATGATTATTCATAACCTCATATAAATATTTTGCAAGGTATTAAAACTAATAAAATTAAAATAATATCTGCAATGTGTAATTTAAATAAAGAAAATCCCTTTTTTTACCATATAAAAGAGCAATTTAATTTAAAAAGTTCACAGTAGGTTTTTTAAAACCATCCTGCTTCTTTATTCACAATAATAGATTTTTCTCTGTTTAACATATTTGCTTAATTAATAAAAAGGAGCATGCTGTGAGTCTATGAAAAATCCATGACACAACTCCTCTGAAATCCTCGACATTGGATTCTGTGTTTTCTGTTTAAATTTTACATCCCACTGCCAGACAAGCTATAGCTGCTTGCTAATTTCTCTAAAGCACTCTGACTGGATCTCATCGTTACTCTAAGTCCACTTTTCAGGAAGGAATAATTCAATCATTTTGTATTTTGTAGAGCTCTGGATTCAGAGCATCTAATAAGAATTCAAAACATCTAATAAGAACAACTTTAAAAGGCATTCTTCCATCAATTAGGAAGAAAGAAACTTAATTTATAATATTTCTTATACTACCACTGAAGAAAGAGAGGTGTATGTGGGCTTAGACAAAAGAAATCCCCATCTGTTTCCTCTCATGCTTCAAACCAGAAGACACAAGCTTTAGTAAGGGAGCCATAAATACAGAAAAGTTATTGATACTCTGTTACAAAAAATATTTTTTCCTCTGATAGGATGATGATAAATTAGAGCCTGGTCCCTAAACTTTGCTCTTCTCACTTTGCAGTGACTGCAAACACTTTTCTCCACACAGAGCTTATAAAGTTATCTACTAATGACTCAAAAACCTACCTGTTGCACTGACTGATCTCCCATACCTGGTTAATATCTCTCCTTAGGCATGCCACTGTCACTTTAAACACAGGAGTCTCTCGTCTTCACTTTCAAATTTTCTGCCCTTTTCCCCATTACTATTACAACTATTATTATCTTAATTTTTAAAGACTATAGACTATAGTTTTTCCTCTCTCTCCCCTCATTAGTTATCCAAAAATATCTCTTGAGTACCTATCATTTTATTTCCATACCCATTTCAGCTAGCACTGACATTCACTAACTCATCACTTCTATTATTAAGGACTTGTCCTGGCCCTGAGCTATTCTCTCACCAATCCTTTCTGTCTTGGTGACAATTTTTATGCAAGGACATTGTTGTCAAACCACATGGCTTTGACTCTTTTTGGTGAGACTTTCTCTGTTGCCATTCCAAAATTTAGATTAGGAACACTGTCATAAAATTTTTGAAAACACTGTGTTTAGTCTGCTTTCTTGAGCCCAATTCCTCACCATCCAATCCACCATAGGTTGTCCACATATTCTTCAAATCCCTTTTGTTAAGGTCTTCCATCAAAGGCCTCTTTTTTTAACACCTACCTTCATCCTACATAAAACCAGCCAGGTGATTCCTTCTGACAATTATATGCATTTACATCCAGCTCTACTTACTCACACCCATGTGCAATCTGACATGGCTGCTGAGGTGCTTTACAGCAAGAATGCAACCTGAGCTATATGAAGTGCAATACAGGAGAAGAAAGAAAAAGAAACATATAGATACTGCTCTTTTTAGTTCATTTATGGTATATTGATAACTGTTTGTAGCGATTCTAGTATTTGTCCACTCTTGTACCTAAGTTCAACATGTTCATATATGATGCACGACAGAATTTCATTGCTTCTGAACTACTGAAATACTGTATTATAAGCTAGGTACATCTAATAAGTAATGTCTATGATCAGTGGGTAACATGGTTAAAGGACTGTATAGTCTGAGTAGATACTACTCTGTCTGCCACACCTGATACTCATCCTCAGCTTAACAAAATTAATGACTTTCTCAATTATTTTTCCTAAATGCTGTTCTGCAGTGAATTTGATATTGATATTGTCTGCAGTGAATTCGATATTGTCCCCACACTTGCATCTGTTCACCTGATCAGATTTGAGACAAGAACTGTGTCTCATTTGTTTTCTAAATGAGCCCCATACTCATTATATACATCAAACATTAGCTCATTCATCAATAGAGGGCTGTGCTATTCCATTACTCTAGAATTTTATATAAGAATTAGACTGCATACTATTGTTTGCTATCCTTCTATATATTGTTTGGAATTTTTTCCCAATGAAAAATAGATCAAATACAAAGCAACTCAAAATAGAAACATGTCATCTATCAAACACGCACAATTCCCTGCTTATATGAAAAGATTTAGAGCTTGCTACACTGTGGAAATAATTCAGTTCAATTTTTATCATTGGGATAGTTACATAATCCCATCTAAACAGAGCCTTGTTCTGACTGTTCAGTAGGATTTGCTGTGTACAGAAATGACACAGATTGGAAGTAGGTAGTTCTAGAACAGAGCTACCATACTTTTGCAGATGTTTCTCAACCCATTACACAACCTGCAGAAGGTAGCTTGGGAAAAGGCAGAAATTACATTATCATGCTCTCAGCACCTCAGCAATCGCCACCAAAGAACCACTGAGTTTCAATTTGTTTTTCAAAAAACAGTGAAAAGCCTACACTGAAATGAAGAGAGAATTACTATAACATAGCAAAAGAAATAACTGTAAAATTTATAAATGAAAATGTAAAGGACATTTCCTGTAGCTGGTACAGACACCACGTTAAATTTTAAAAGGCCTAGTGCTGAATGTGAAATATGAGTATTAGGTGACCGGAGCATGGAAAATGCCCTTAACCAATCTAGGAAATGGCTTTTCTCTCCAGATCATGAAGAAATATACACTGAAAGAGCTGTGTATCATGGAGTAGAATAAGAAAAAAATGGGACAAAGAACAAAAAAAATGGACTAGTAGTTTCTTTTACCATAAACCTTCCTGAATATGCTTTAGGGAAATAGAGACAGCTACAACACAGGAGAATAAGGACAAGTGTGGGCTCCTCAGTGGGTGTTCAACTGAGCAATAACTCAGTCCTTTTAAGAAGCTATGAGCTTAAAGTACAGCTGAAGTACCTTGGCAAGGAGAGGAATCCAATCTCTTCAGAGATTATTTATGACAAAGTGCAGCTAACTAAGGCCCAATTTGTTTGTGGAATTGTAGTCATTCCACTGCAACTAAACAACAAATGAATCTGCCTTGTAGAGGATTCATTCAGGGTATAAAAGAAAACAAAAGAGAGAAACAGATACCACACTTCATTTACACACCGATTTACAGGCTAACTTACAGAAATGATTGATAAAGCAATTTTTGAAAGCAGAGAACTCTCTGAGAGAGAAGACCTTTGAATCACATCTGTAAAGTGAGCACTTTTTATATCAGATTTATAAATGTATACTTGTTGGCTTAGAATCCATACTTTCTCTCATTATATTACTGTTCCCCAATTTACTTCAGATGCTTAAATTGCAAATTTTGTTGAACTCAGAGAACTAGCACAATTCTTGTTTTATATAAAAGTAAATCACACTCTAAGATTAAATTTTTTAAAGTACCAGAACACAGTGTGTCCTAGCAGCTTCCCGTGGGCAAGCATACCAGAAGCAGTGGGGGCTTCTACAGGGAAGCCAGGTACCCATCCTGGTAGCCAGGGTTTTTCCTACTATCTCTGGCCAGGGAGCATCCAGGGGCAGCTGAGGCAGCCCTTGTATCAAGGTACCTGCCTGGAAAGGTCCTTTTCTAATTATTCATATTTAACTTTTATTATGCGTGTTATGTTAAAGAAGTCCATCTGAAAGTGCTTACATTTTAAATTGGATTTACTGTGAAAACATTAAAATCATGTAACATTGTCTAACATATCAATCAATATTTTATCACTTGGCTTGATTTTACTCAAAATTAACATTAAGTACATTCACTGAAAATTAAAAACTGGAAAGGAATTTTGGTCACTAATTACAATTTTGGGTCAATTTCTGCTCCTTGTCTTGTCTGTTTATAGGGCAAGACTTTTCACTTCTCTATGCAAAGATGATATAAGCATGAACCCAGTCAACAAAAATGAGTGCATATCAAATAGTGAACAAAAATATTCAGGGGCAGACTGGACAAGATTACAAGAGAGGCATTGCTTTAGACTTGGAATTAGAGTAGGAAAAATCTGAAATTGTTCAAGCACATCAACCATAGATCCCAGAAAAATGCCACAGGTCCAAAGAAAATGAGGATAGAAAATAGCCATTGTCCACTAATTAAAAGCAAAGGTATAAATTCCAGTTCTTAAATACTTACAAAAATGGCAAAGCAATAATGCTTTTGAAAAGTGCCATTTGCTTTTCAGGTACTGAAAAATTAATTCTTAAATTAAAAAAACCCCCAAAACTACTGAGAATATAATTCAATAGATATTTCCAAGCAGAAGAGACAACAGCTATTGCAAATATTCAAACAGAAGGAAGGCAAAAGGCCAAGACTAGATTACAAAACAATTTAAAGAATGTGTATATGAAATAGGATAAATGAGCACCTACCGAAGTGCAGAATTATTTACAAAACAAACTCACCATAAACAAAACATAAAAAGGGAGTAACCAAACTGCTTGTCCAAAAGCTGAAGATAAAAAGAAGAGCCTCCATCAAGCATTAAAAAAAATTCTATAAAAGAATTACAAGAGGTGCATTGTATTTTTAATTGAGAGCTCCAAAAGTTTAAAAGATGTAAAAAGATAACCAAACTTTGCAAAAGGGAAGGAATTTTCCATGCTAATGAAACAACAATGAAAGCAGAAAATTGTGTGGAAAGAACGCAGTTAAATGAAGCCAAAGTAGAGAGATGGAACTCCTAAGACTGGCATAAGTTGCGTATGAGAAACATATATCTATGTTTGCAAGCAGCTACTTAGTATTTTATTTTGATGCTTTGAAAAATATCTACTTTATACACTATGCAAATAAAATCAGTAGTACTAACACCACTAAATTTAACTAAGGACAAAAGTATGTAAAATGGAGCAGCTAATGTCAGGAAAGGTAAAGAAGAAGAACCTGACAACAAATTTTAGCAACACTACGGAAGATGGTTTAAATTAAGAATTTGTTATTTCACCAATTATGCAAAATTTTTTGACTCTGAGATTATTGTAAGAAATTATGTATGAAATGGGGTTTCCTAGACACACTATAGACTGATAAGCAATACATATTAGCTGTAATGGAAATGTCAATAAATGTGTCAGGACAGTTTAAATGGAGGAATATATTTGCCAAAACAGTGTACATTTGCCTTTGGTTTATGTACACATGTCTAATTTGTAATGTGAGACTCACTGGAGGATTTCAGTAGAAGAATTAAAGTTGTCATACACTACACTAGAGTATATAATTTACATGAATACTGAAGAAATGAAACCTTCTTTAGGGTTTAAATTTAGCTATAACAGGACACTTTTTCAAAAAAGCTCTGTTTTAAAATATGTAGAAACTTAGTGTACATTGTTTTGAATCTTCCTACTATACATATTGATTAATAGATTAATATTTGGAAGAACTTGCTTCCTTCTGGAGAAAATGCCCAGGTCTCATCTGAATAACTGGGTGGGTGAGCAACTGGTTCATGTTTCAGGCACAAGGGGTTACAGTGAATGGGGTGACATCAGACTGGTGACCTGTCACTAGTGGGGATCCACAGGGCTCCATCCTTGGCCCTGTGCTCTTTCCAAAGCTTCATAAAAGATTTGTAAACAGGACAGGAAGGGATACTGAGCAAGTTTGCAGATGACACAAAATTGGAAGGAGCTGTTGACTCCTGTTGGCCCTGCAGAGACCCCAAGAAAGGAGAGAACAGGGCAATCACCAACCATATGAAATTCAATAGGGGGAAGTGCCAGAGTCTTCTCCTAGGATGGGGCAACCCTGGATGTTTGGACAGGTAGGGGAACAAGAAGCTGAAGAGCAGCACTGTGGAAAGGGACATTGGGTTCTGGTCTATGGCCAGTTGAATGTGAGTCAGCAGTGCCCACCCTGTCCTGGGGGGCATCAGGCACAGCATCACCAGCCAGGCAGGGGAGGGGATTGTCCTGCTCTGCTCTGCACTGGGGCAGCCTCACCTCGAGTGCTGGGGGCAGTTTTGGGTGCTGCAATATAACAAAGATATAAAGCCATGAGAGAGTGTCCACAGGAGGGCAATCAAGATGGTGAAGGGCCTTAGGGGAAGCCTTTTAAGGAGTGGCTGAGGTTACTTGCCTGTTCAGCCTGGAGAAAACTGAGAGGGAAACTCATTGCGGGCTACAACTTCCTCAAAGGTAAGTGGGAGGGAGGCAGGTACCAATCTTTTTACTCTCTTTACCGTTCACTGGTCACTTTTCCCGATCACTGCCAGGACCCAAGGAAATAGCATGAAGCTACAATCAAACAATTCTGGGTTTGATCCCTGTTCAGAAAAGCTTTTTACTCCAGTTTTCATTTACTTTTCACCAGGATTTATGACACACCTAATTGCATTTATGACACACTTAATTAACTGTCCTTGCTTTTTTCTTGGTGCACCAAATGTGTTGGTTCCGAGCTATTTCCCAAGAAAGTTCATTTCTAGCCATAATCTGTGCAGATTCAAGGCATTCTCTGGACTGCTAATCTCAGGATTTATTTTAGCTTTGGTAGCACTCATACAGCTGACATAATACAACAGAAGAATATAAATTATATCACAAATAAAAATTTGCAGTATGTAACATCTTTCAGCAGACTTAACTTAAAAAACATGTACATAAAAAAACCATAGCTTGAACAAAAGCCACAATTAGAAGTAATTAACAGATATGGAATCATTTACACGTATATGACTAAATACGTTTGCTTCCCAGGTTTTTATCTCCTGCCTCTACCTTTAAGGTAGAGGTTATATAAGGTTCTTTTCTTGTAGAACTGCTATTTCAGATCAACAACAAATATTTTAACCTGAAATAATACTTAAGAAAGCCTGGAGAAGGGGGGATTTAAAGGTTAGTCTAAATATTTTCCCTTTAGTTCATATTTGCATTCATTACTGCAGACCAAAAACATGTACAGATGAAACTTACTGCAGGACAGCATTGAACAGGATATTGTAGAATTAGTGTTTCACTGAACTTTCTGACAGACTGCTTTTAGCATCTTTTCAGGTTAAAACATTTAAAGGGCTCAGAACATTTAACTACAGTACAGAAAACATTCTTTTTGGAAACCACAACTTAAAAGACTTTGATTTTCTTCTTCACGTATATATTCTGTTTTTAATAGTCTTATTAATTGTATCTTCTATGCAGTTTGAATCAGGAAATATACAGCAAAAACTACATGAAAAAATGACTACACTACAAAATTCTCAGAAGTAACAGTTATGGAAACAACTTATTGTATCAAAGTAAAACAAATCTGTCTTTATGTCTTTGTGGAGGACTGTCAGAATACACAGTAACTTACTGGCTAAATAAGGGATGAGTCTCACATATTGACACTTTGTTGCAACCACGCAAATCACTCACTACGCTTCTCTAGAAATTGGCTAGTTCTGTATCAATGAGTTCTCATCTCTTCGGGTGTTTACTAAATTTGTTGTGTATTCTTCAAATAAGAAGATACATCTTCCATTCAATGAAAAGCAAAAATAAGTGACATTTTTTCCCAATAGCTTTGTAAAAGAAATATGCTTCGATTTTATATGAGTGTTCAAAATTAGTCAATATGTCTGTCTTTCCTACTACCAGTTACTTAAAGAGTTCTACTCTAGACAGCTCATCTTATTGACAAGAACAGACAAAAGTAGTCATAGTGTAAGAAAATGGCCTCATTATGGCCAAAACTGTAGCCCACACACAAAGAAGGCATCAATGAGTGAGGAAAGCTCAGGCTGATGTGAGTGTTCTCACATCAACAGTTGTTGTTAACTGTAAAGCACTTCGATTGCTATGCAGTAATCAGAAAAGTATCCAGAGACCACAGGAAGGTTTAAAAACTCTTCTCATGATTACACAAGCATGACCTAATAAATCAAACTAATACCCATTGAGATGTGCAGTTTTTTCACTGAACAAAATAAAGTGAAAGGAATCTGCTCACTATAAAAAGCATTAAATTCTTATAATGTAAAAAAAAAAAAAAAAAAAAAAAAGACTTGTCATTTTGCAAAATAGACTGATTTAAGTTATGTGTAAATTACACATTCCTCTTTCACGGTGTCTCGCTACATGTAATAATGCCAATTTAAATAAGCCAGTGCCTTACTGAACAATAGTTCAAGCAGCATGGATTTCAAAGGGTGAAGAAATACTCAATTTTAATATAATCACAATCTTTTGTCCAACAAAAGCTTGTTCATTTGGGGATTTTACTGAAGCAATTCTCAAGTTTTTTCTATAAGGCAAATTCTTTCAAGTTTTGTATCTCTTTTTCAGCCCAGTGATTAACCTCATTCTAAATTAAAACCTCTTTATGTCTTTTTATGCAAGTCTGTATGAAATATTTCCACTAAACACTGAATTAATACAGTAAGAAGAAAAAAAAGAAAAAAGCATGAATACTTGTTTTTTAAGATCATCTTCCTGTTATTAAAACTGCACTCTCAATTTTTCTAACATATTAAAAAACTTCCAGTATTTAAAATAACGTGAATAAACGGACTGCTTCAGCTGTAATATACATCAAATACAAAAAGGACTGAATATTCCTTTAAAAATATGGAACAGAAACTATTTCCCAGTTTTCAGTTCCTTCAAAATTCTTCATTTGCTTATACAGCTTTTTCTAAACATAAAAGGAAAGAAAATGAACAAAGAAACAAAACCAAAAAAAAATTAAAACCAACAACATGAAATAAAATAACACCTGAAAAGCAAAATAAACTCATTTGTGTTTTCTGTCAATTTGCATTACTTTTCTCCTCAGTTTTTCTCCTGGCACTTAAGAAGACTTTGAGATCTGCATGGCCTACTTTCATTGCCATTTCAGGAAGGATTCATGTCATCCATTTTGGAAGTGTCTGCATCTCAGCTAGTTCCCTTATGTTCTATAGAGAATAGAGAGCAACTGGACACTTTTAGTACCCAATTTATGTAACTTATTTTAGATGTCTCTTTCAAAATGAGATGGTTTACTCACCTGGGAATGCTCATTCATCTCCACTGACTGAAAGGGAGAGAAGTCTAAACAATGAACCTAAATTTAGACACCTTCATTTGGCCAGATGAAACCCAGGCTTATAGTCCTTCCAGATACAATCTCTATTTCACATGCCCAATGGGCCTTTTGCTTTTAAATCCTGTATAATAAAACTTTGTTTCCTGATAAAGTTCCACTGTGCTACTCCCTGAACCCAAAGTTCCCCTGAGCTACTCACTAGTAATTTGCTTGTAAACTCTGTAAAAGATAGCATTATTCCAACAGTGCCATGGTTCGCTTTCTCTTGTCTGTATGTTTTTGATTCTGCTATTACAGCATCATGTAGCTTAACTTCCATTAAAATTTGGGCAGATCTAGAGCTAGCTGTTTTGCCTCATTTTTTCAGCTTCCTAAATTTGTATGGAAGTTGGTGTTCCATTGATTCCATGCCTTGGTCTGGGGTTTTTTTGACACCCTTTTTAAAGGGCAACCATTAGGTTCTATTTCCTTTTTAATTACTTTCATTCTCTGAGCTATACTGTGCTTAGGATAATTTTAATCTTCAACTGTAAGGATGTCATCCCTAATCACATTGTCTTCTATACTTCACAGCTTTCTTACAGCTCCTCAATTTAAAAATTTTCTTGCAATCTTCTTGATGTTAAGTGTCAACAGTTTGGTTCTAGATGAGATTACTCTCTCTTACATAGGTGCATTCCTTCACATGATGTTTCCTCCATAAAATTTTAAAAACCTTTACATATGAGTTTCTGAGTTTTAAACATTGAGTTGATGAAGAGAGCTAATAGCCAAAAGCAAAAGCTTTGGATTTATTTCCATATTTCTAACATATTTTGGATTTTGGACAGGTTTCTTTTGGACTCATTTACACTAAAACTATTATTTTGTTCCCAGAATGGCATTGGCTAATCCCTTTGGAGGACACAGATTATCTACCATTCCTCAAAGGACTGACAGACTATTACTAGGAAGCATTTTTAATTAAAATTGCTGTTATGTTGCAATTAACAAACAGAAATAAGTCACTGATACAGCTAAATCTCAGTAACCCAAGATGAGGTTGTTCAAGTACACCACAGCTCTCATTTTCTTAACAGCTCTTCAAAAACACTGGAGTCAAAAAACAGTTTTAAAATAAACAAATATTTAATTCAAGGCCTAGGAACAAAACAGAAAGGTTTTTCTTTCTTGATTCCCAAGAGAACCACTACAGCCACTTATTGTATAAAGTATTAGTTCTTCAGAGACACATTAAAGACTCCATCAGTATATAAACCACTTGCACTGTATCATTTGTAGCTTTGCTTGACATTTAGTTTCATACACAAAAACTAACAGACAAAATTGTTCTTCCTGTGCGTTGATATTCTAAATTTGAGGTACATCAGATGTACCTCAGATTTACTAGCATTCTTCCAGTTTATTTGAATCTGGTCACACTAGGGAAAATATGCTCAGGTTTTAGCCTCCCAATAATTCTCACAAGAATCAAAGCTATCTCTCCAAATGATCTGTTAGCAACAAAATTCACTATCCAAGGTCAGAAAATATTTCTGACTGCATATGAAAAGTTTTTAAGGAAGCTCATGAACAAAGACATTGATATTTTTCATTTACATGCTTTGAAAAATCCCCTTTGGAAGATCAGACACTTAGTATTTACAATTACATTACTTGCACAGATATAATAAGCCAACTGCATTGATTTCAGCCATGTTATATGGAGCAAATCATCTGATAGTTTTTTCCATACTTGGAGCCTTGTATTTCAAGCCTAATTTATCTACATTAATTCTGCTGCTACCTTTCTTGACTACAAAGTGACAACAAGTGGAAGGAAGGGACTATATTACTTTCTTCCTGGCTAAGTTCCTATTATGAAGTTTATTAGAGACAACACTCAGATTTCCTGGAAAGAAAGCTCAGCTCCCCTGTAGAGACACTCAACAATACAGGTCCAGAAGGTGCATAAACCTTGCATGCAGAAGTAAGCCTGACAGAATGACTGTGATAACCTATTCACACCAGTATAATGTCAGCAGCTTTAACTACCATCATTACCAATCTATAATTGATATTCAATCAATAATATTGATTCATACTTACAAATTTTCAGACATATTCCAACATGAGGTTAGACAGAACTTGGTTATTTATACAATGATAGTTCATCTGTCATACACAATTTTGAAACAAGGTAAATAAAGCCCATAAGTAAGGGTGCTAGGTATGCTGGGATTGCAGGTGGACTTTGAGAGCTGTCTCAAACTTGTCTCTTTTGTAACCTAGGAATTTTTTTCCAATCCCATATCTCAATAACACTTGTGCAATATCACAGCGCTTCCCTGCCTGAAAAAGTTGTTTGGAAAAAATTCACAAATTTTAGTGAACTCAAACACATTTTACTTTAATGACATTGGCTTTAAGATGGCTATATGTGCATTAAGATGGCAAGTAAGGTGAAAGAGGCACATCCAAAATCAACCATGTTTGCAGGCAGGTGACAATGGAAATTATGAGACAGAAAAAGAGGATGCAAGCCCCACTACATCCATTAGCCAAACCCTTGGTAAATTACAGGCATAAAAATAAAGCAGGCATTAGAAGCTGTAACTGGCCACTTACCCACTGGCAGTCATGAGAAAGCATGTATGCAGCACTTCCCATTCTGCAATTCCTTCTTGAGAAACTAATGAAGGTGATTTGGCTTCCAAAACTGCCAGGTCTTTCAAAAACTCACAGTACATACGAAAGTATCATGGAGCATCACATTATCTCTTTATTTTCTAAGGAACAGACACTTGCATGTGGCTATACAGTCCTGTTAAGTGTCCTCTAAAAAGTAAATTTATGGTCCCACCTCTGAGAAGGCAGTACATTCAAAAAGCAGTTAAGCTCACATTTTTCTATGTAATGCAACTGTTCTGTGAGCAAAAAATGTAAGACTTTTGCTGGAGAACAATCTCTCTTCTAATATAACACTAAAAGATCCGAAGAACAGCAGTGCTACATGAACTGATGCCACTTGGTCTCAAAAATAGCTCATAACGTGTTATGATGGCTGGTTATGACTTGGACATGCATTTTGGGTTCATCTTCAATACCTAATGTAGACTTCATGAGTTAAAATATGATGTTCTACTCTCTAGTTTTCTAGAGAATTTCTTTATGTTTCTTTGTAATTTAGTTGCTTCTTATGCTATGGAAAATTCAACAAGATGGAAAAAACATTATCAATATTTCCAGGCTGCAGTGCAATGTGCCTAATGAGAAGCATAAACTTAATTTTCTTAAAACCCAGCATATGTGGTACTAAAAGTCCTTGTCAGTCTTTAGCTATAATTGTACTCTGCTAACTTATAAGTGTGTCTAATTAGTCTTTACTCACTGACAGAACACATCCCCTTATCCTTCAGAATCAAATATGACACAGCAAAATATTTTAGGCATGTGTTGTTAACTATGTATTTTTGACAAACTGCATATTCCAGGAATACAGCCATCAGAGACCAAGAGATTCTGGTCTCATTTGAAGTTGTTTGGCAAGATGGAAAAGGTTAGAATGCATCTTTTTATTGCCTTCCAGCAAGATCAACAGATAAAAACCTGCAGCAATGTTGAGCTCAGACTATTCACAATTAGAAATAGGATTTCTACCCATTATTTCTTTTCTTTGGAAAGCAAACAGAGTAATGAAGGAATTAGCATGAATGTTTATGTCTGGCATCTAGCAGAGCTGAGTAATTCGTAGAGTGCAGGAAAGTGAAGATTGGCTGATGGGTTTAATTTGGACTTGTTTTTACACTTAGAGTAATTTTAGCTAAATTGTTTGGACACAAAAATCTAAATGTTTCATTTTCCAAGTGTTTCATTTTTTCAGAACCTCTTATAGAAGCATTCACACATAGTATCATTTCCTTAAAAGATGCAATTCTAATGAAAAAACTATTTGTCTGTTAGTAAACATTGTTTTGAAGCAGTATAATTTACAGCCCAAGACTATGAAGTTTGGAATAACTTTTATATGTGACAGAAACTAAGTTTACAATAAAAGGTGGCCAAGAAATTCTCTGCTATGTTATCTAAATCATACTACTGCACTCACAGTAGTGTTGCCAGTACTGTCAAGTCTCACAAAGTACCATTGTCGCTGTTGGAGGAATTCCAGAGAAGGGCTACAAGGATGACCAGAGGTCTGGAGCAGCTCTCCTATGAAGACAGGCTGAGAGGTTGTTCAGCTTGGAGAAGACTTGGGGTAGACCTTGTGCTTTCCAGTACCCGGATTGGGCCTATAGAAAGCTGGAGAGAAACTTTTTTGATAGCATGTAGTGAGAGGACAAGGGTTAATCGCTTTAGGCTGAAAGATCAGAGCAGATATGAGGAGGAAGTCTGACTGTGAGGATGGTGAGACACTGGAACAAGTTGCCCAGGGAAATTGTGAATGCCTGGAAGTTTCAAGGCCAGGCTGGATGGGGTTTTGAGCAGCATGGTGCCCCTGCTCATTGCAGGGGGATTGGAACTAGAGTTTCCTTAAGGTCCCTTAAAATCCAAACCATTCTATGAGTCTGTGTACATTTGGATCTTTCATACAACTGTATTAGGCACAAGAGAGGTAAAAATCTTTGTAAAACATGCAGTCCCTGTAGTTTTTGTGGTCAAAAAAGACTGTCTTGCTCCCAAAATTTTCCCTTAATTTTCAACAGATTTCTACTAAAATCCTGTGACAGGCATTTACAATAAACTTTCACTCCCTTTAGACTGCCTGATTGGTACAATTTGCTAACAGCCTAAGCCTGAAGTATTCTTGGCAGATCTCACTCACTTCACATTGCTTGATTAGCACCAAAAAAGCATACATCTAGTTTCCCTAGGTGCTTACACAAAACTGTAAGAATAAGGGAAACACAACTCATGCCAATATGCTTTTGGCCACTAGTCTAACCCAATGTGAGCATTTTAGATATTTTACCACATCCTTTTGAATACAGTACCTAAGGCAACAGGCATTTATCAAAGTGTAGGAATATGGATATATACAATATCACATACTCTGATTTATACTGTTTTATTTTCTTGTGAATTCATACCAGCTGCTCTTTTTGTTTGCTAGTTAAAATCTAGTTTTCAAAGAATTGCATGTCATAATGTCATGTTTTCATTACCATATGATAACTGTCAACTGAAAGCCATCATTTGAGATACAGACCCAGGATTCCTTTTTTCTTCCATGTGCACCACCTTAAATTTAACCGTACTGATTTTCATTCTATTTGCCAAACACTCAATTGAATCAAATCCCCTGGCAAATTTTCATTGTTGGTGCTACCTTACCTACCCAGAGTAAGTAAGTCAACACCAAATTGAAACATATCACTGCTTACTGGGGTTTTTTTTCCATATTATTTATTAATATATTGAAAAGCCTATGTTCAATAAAGATATTGCAAACTTCATGGGAAACCATTCTCCACTGATCAAAGCAGCATACATTTTAATCAAGTATTTATCCTTGCAAACTTAAATACAGTAACTATTTCTTTTCTTTTACAACGTCTGGTAAAGTACCAGAGTTAATATATTTTATAAATTCTGGCCAAATGTATTAGTTAACAGGATGCACATAACAACCACTTGTCTCTAAGCAGCACCATATATTCAAAATGAAAAATTTCCTTTTACAACAGCCACGTTTGCTTGTCCAAAAGCATATGATATTTACCCATTCATTCATTAATTCTAATTCACTCAATAATCAAAAATAAAAAGGAAAAATCATGACTTCAAATGCATTCAGATGGTAGTAGGAAGAGGTTTTGTTTTGTAATGATCAATTACACAAAATCATGGAGGCAATTGAATGTTTTCCTTTGAATAACAGAAACACCACAGTTATATCAAAAAGTGCTTTATTTTTACACACAATTTCTTCTAAAGATTATGTTAGACATTTGTAACAACTGCATAAATGGCCTGCAATAATTAACAGACATTTCAGTCATTTATAAGACTGCTAATATTTTAGCCTATGAAATAATTACGTAAATTAAACTAATTTCCACCATAGCCATTCAACTTCAAACAGCTGCACAAACCAGGGTTTTTCTTTTTCTAAAGAAATCTGCATACTATTGTGTTTTGTATCACAGTTATACAGCTGCAGTATTGTCCTTTACTGGCACAAAAGAGACCTTGAAGCCATGGTCCATATTTTAGGTGCTTTCTGTGATGCTCACCTTACCATCTGTTCACATTAATCTCTCAAATGAATCCACTCAAAAGCATGCCAAATATAATCAGATTTATGGTAGAAAATATTTGTAATTAAAGGCAGAAAGGAGCACTTGGTCAGTAGAAGTAGTGGAGTTCTATGTACATCTTTAATTGTTCACCTTTAAGCTTGCACTACCATAACTGACAGGTTTTCTTCTTTTGAAAACACCCACTTGACAAAGTGGACAAGATAATCAGGCTACTATAGTAGCTCTGTAGCTTTTATGACCACGTGACTCTACAGGGAAAGAGCATGAGTTGGCCTCTCCATTTCTTTCTCCTTATCACCCACTACAGCAGACTACCAAAACAACCTATGTCTTTGGAAAGAGCAATAAAATGTTATTACTTAATGAATACTGTTGAAAACAACACAGGGAGTGTCACTGAGTCTCAACAGCAAAAAGATCATAGAATCATACAGTTGTTTGAGTTGGAAGGGACCAAAAACTCTTCTAGTCCTATTGCCCTGCAATGAGTAGGGACATCTTCAGCCAGATCAGGTTGCTCACAGCCGCACCCAAACTGACCTTGAATGTTTCCAGGGTTTAAGCATTTAGCACCTCTCCGGGCAAACTGGGCAAGTGTTTCATCAGTCTCATTGTCAGAAACTCCCTTCTTATATGTAGTCTAAATCAACCCTCCTTGAATTAAAAACTTACATCTTACCCTATTGTAACACACCCTGCTAAAAGGTTTTTTTCTCATCTTAAAAGATCCCCTCTTTAGGCATTAAAAGGCTGCAACAAGGTCTCCCTGGAGCTTTCTCCAAGCACTGACCCCAACTCTTTCAGATTGGCTTCATAGGAGAGGTGCTCCAGCCACCTGATCATCTTTGTAGCCCTCCTCAGAACTCACTCCAACATGTTCATCTCACACTGGGTGCACCAGAGATGGATGTGGCACTTCAGGTGAGGTCTCACCAGAGCAGAATAGAGGGACAAAATCACCTCCCTCAACCTGCTGGTCATGCTTCTTCTGATGCAGACCAGGAATGAAGACTGAGCAAGGCAAATTAATTTCAGCAGCAGGAAAGACAGGAAGCCAGAAAAAAATAGGGCTACTCCCAGTCCTTTAGAATCTACAGCCTCTCCTGTACCCTGAACCCCGTTAAATTAACCTTCCTAGCTCTCTCTCTCCTGTCCAAAATGCACTTGGTAATGATTACGAAACTGAAATTTCTTTCTCTCAAAAGTCTTGACTCACTTCTAATTATATAAATTCAAAGGTTATAAAAATTGTGGTTACAGATGCTAAAATTAGAAGAAACAGAAAATTTAATATAGAGAAGTTAGAAGATAAGCAGGAACTGAAAAGCTCAGGGAAAGTAGGTTCATTCGTCATGTAACTGTTATCAAAGTTTTAATCTATTAGCTGTTAAAAAAAAAACAAACTGGTAAAGTGCTTTTTCATTGAAGACTAGGACATATGGTAGAAAAATATGACTAAGCAGAGACCCACAGAAGGGCACAAACATGTGTTGAACATCAGCTATATTTGGTACAGCCATAAATTTCAGCACCTTACACCTAGCCAGGTGGGTGAACACAAGCAGGTGCAGATTAGAAAGCAGGACAGTATAATACCAAAGACATTTAGAGATCACACAAACACAAGTACATATCAGTATCTCTGACTTTAGTTCAAAAAACGAGTTTCTGTGTTTACTAAAATTGATAGTGATAGTTATTTGGTCTGATGAATTCTAAAACTTGGTATCACTAATTTTTCTAATTACAAGACAACATGAGTCACAATAGAAAGTAAGGGAATCAAAACCACCACATTTACATTCATCTATTTCTCTTTCTCAAATAGCAATACTAGTTTGTACTACAATCAACAGGTTAAAAATTTTATTTTTTATAAAACAAAGTCATATTTCATTACATAGCCATACAGCCATATCAAAAATTATGATCTCACTCCCTGACATATTTGAAGCGTCATACTGTTTTAAAGGCACCATACTGTCCTGAACAAAGCTCTCTAACCCACGCTCATGAAATGAATGTTGGATAACATATTTCTAAACTGGGCCTATACCTATTTCAGAGACATCAAATAGGTCAAAAAGCAAGGCCACAGTAAAACATCATCTTCCATATCATCTATCTTTAGCCATTTGGCCAGCAAATTCAAATGCAATTCTGAAGGATGATGACTTAAAATATTTCATTTAGAAATAGTACTCACTCCAAACCATTTTAGAAAATAATCTATTTAATAAAATAAAGGTCAGGTGCCAATTGGTATTTCATAGGATTTATAATGCTACATTTCCAGAGAAGGGAGCAAAGTAGATCTGAAGTATTTGTGATAGCTTTTCTCAATATATCAAATTGCATGAATAGGAGTAAAATGATAATGAGCAGGACCAGGTTCCAAATGGTTACTGTGCAAAACTCTAAACAATGGCAGATCTGTCTCTGCCCAGAGAGCTTACAATGCAAATTATATTATTCTTTGCAAATGAAATATAGAAAATAATAGAAACAAAGGAAGTATTTAGATTGATAAGAAGCACTCTCAATTAAAGGGGCTTTAAATATCCTGTGCTAGTTTCCTGAAATGCTGAACTCAAATTGATGCAATGTAGCACTTGCCAGGGAAAGTATTTCACCCCTGATTCTATAAAGCAAAATAATGTGAATCAAATATTTGTTTGAACTGTGTCCCAAACTCTGTCCAAATGTATGTGTGGTTGATACTCTTCAAGCCCATTAGGCAGCAGGCATGTGATTAACCACAGTTAATTCAACTTAGAATTGTCACTGTCTCAAATATCCTGCTCCAAACTAATGAGAGGAGTTATCTGCAGCACTACCACAGTAAAATTTGCTGCTGTGAAAGGACTATAATTAGCTGGGAAATTGTTTTAATTTGTTTGATTAGCCTCTACAAAAAACAGGTCATCTGAAGATATTTTTTCCCTGTTTTGATACCTAAATTACTTTTTCCTTGGGATCATTACAGACAGCATGTACAGTGACACCTTAGTTGTAAGTCAGCTTTTACAGTGCCTGCTATTCAGACTAGAATTTTCCCTGCTGAGCATCTATTAAAAGCTGATATTTTTTTCTTTAACTGTCCAATTAAAATTGCTCAACTATTATTGGAAACCAGGTAGAGGTAAAATACATTATTCTGCCAATACTATGAAGTTCTTACAATGATTTCACTAAGAAATTTAAATAACCTTTTCTTTAGAACCAGATCTTCAAATCTGTCCAGAGATTAAATTCCTATAAATTTATAATGTCTTCTGAGCTCACAAGACCCTATTTATATCCTGCAAAGTAGCAAACCTTTACAGACTGCTTTTTGCTTATACTCTGTTGAGGTCACCCACTTTAGCCTAAGACAACCTTGTATATAAAACACATTCAATCCCCATGTAAAGCCAGCATGGTTCATCTACTGCAAAGGAAAACTGGGCATGTTTACCAGCTTTAGTGGCTCTCCAAATTAAACTAATCATGCCAGAAACCAGTCCTTGATTCAGTATTTTCTGTAAATAATACACTGAAGACTATGTGCATCACGCTAGGTTATTAGCATCATCATGATCCACTTCAGGGCTATCAAGCATTCAATCTTGTTTGTGGAATTGCTCCCCATGCCTGGCATGTAATGATGCAGAGGTTCACCATGAAAACCAAAATCAAGGAGAATGTCTTTCCTGCCTTTGCTCTACCAAAGGCACCAAGGAATGACAGAGTAACAGTAGCTAGTCTTGCTGGAAGCTGGAAACAGAAGTAGACCAGAAAATAACCTGAGGCAAAGGTGGGGACACAAGAGAAAAACAGGATGGAAAGACACAGAAAATGGTCTTCACAAGTCCACATACTCCTTTTCAGGACACAAGTTGGGTGTGCCAAGTATGAAAACTAGTCCTATGGCAGTAATTACTAGCAAAAGCCACTACCAAAGTTAATGCCTCATCTTCCCATACTGTTGCTTATATAGCCCAACACTAGCTTGCAACTACTAAATAGTAGCTCAATATTCTTTCAACATAATAATAGACAGCAACTAAAACACAGGCTTGTATTTGCAAGTACCTCTTGTTTTTCCATATTTCTTTCATAAACAATAACTTTTTTTGGTGAAAAAAGTCAACTTCTTTAATTTCAATGGTTATTTTGCTCTTCTCAATATTTAACTGTGGTCTGAAAAGAAACAAAATATCACAGTATCTTCCTATTATTTCAAACACTAATGTCAATTTGATTGGCCTGCTTGTTTAGACAAGTATGATATTAACACAATTCTTTTACAAAAATGTATTGTTCATGTGTGTCTTAAATAATGAAAGTGTTGTTATTTTGAGTCTCTTTCTTAACCATATTCAGCTCATTTTAATCTTAGCACACAATTTTGCTGAAGTGTCAGTCTCTGGATCAGGATTTCTTTCTTTCTTCCCCAGATGAATTTGAAACTTATGTCTTTTCATAATATCTTATATCTCTCCATCAGTCTTTGGTTGCTGAAAAAAGCATTGCCCCAGAAGTTTCATTTTGTTCAAGTTCTCCACATCTCTAAGCATTTCCCTTTACATTTGTTCCTAGGCTGTTTTAGGACCTAAATTCTAAGGATGTATCTGTATAGGATGACGGCATGTCAAGATTAATCCGTGGCCATAAAACTAAGTACACATATCACCTGTAAAGGATTTTGCTATCTTGGAAAGATCACACTATCACACTTTCTAGCTTGCAGCTTTGATTGACAGGAAGTTGTTTCCTGATACAAGGAAAACAGTAATCAGATCTCAGAGTAGAAAAAACCACTGCTCATATCAGAGGCACTTCATTTGGTGGTGTTCCAGAAATTTCTGATGAAAATTAATTTATGTTGGCTAATACTGTAATGGTGGGATCAAATTGGAGCATTCCAGTGCTTCCACTGTTACAAGAACAAATTATTGAAATAGATCTACTTTTACAAATACCATATCATATTACAGTCATCAAAAAGCAAATACACTGCTCTGGGAGCCTACAGAGTCTCTATCACTGGAAGTTTTTAAGGATAGGTTAAATCAATCCTGACAGTGTGCTAATTTTACTTGGAGAAATATCTGAGGGACATGTGGGCAAGAGGTTATCACTGTAGATAGGAAGCCAAAATCCAGCACACATGCAGTAATGTGCATGTGTGGGTGTGTATGACTAACAGAAGTCCAGAAACACACAGTGAATAAGGAGTTTTGATTCGTCTCCTCATCAAACTGGACACAAAGCTGCAGATTGCTTGTCCTCCCTTCTGCAGGCAGCTATCTTGCACTGAGCACCCAATGGACAGTTTCATAGCTCAGAAAAAGGATTCGTTGATTCAAAATGGTGCTTAGAGCACTGGGGTGAACTACACAAAGCCACTTGGGTTAAAGTAGTTTGCCTCCAGGGCAACTATACAAATTAATACCCTGCTATGCTGAAGTAGAAATTACCTAATCCTCCAGCTACATATCACAGATTTAATGATACTTGCAAAATAAAGTTATACCATCCAATGATAACGATCTCCACATGAAGTAAACTTGCTCGATGTTTCCAATAATTCATCAGCTTTCTGTAATTTCCTGCCACTTTCTTTCCAAAGTCTCTGCCTTTGTTATGATAAGTTAATTTTTAATTTAATGTCAGTGTGGTGGTTCCAATTTTGATTTCCTCTAGTGTTCCTCATTGTTCAATATCAGTGAGTGTTATATCTTACATCTTCTTTAGGCTTTTTGTTTGTTTGTTTTTAGAACTGCAGATTGGGTCACAGAAGGGGAAAAAACCGCAACAACACGAATTCAGTTATTCAACATTGTGTAATTATAGCTAGCCAGTTTCATGTATTAGTACTCATTCCTGAGTGTGGTCTGATTCAAACATTTTGTTTGAGTGGTTGTAACTTTAGGACTTAGAGACATTTCTAATAATTGCCACTGATGTCTTACCCTGCAGTTATCTGGAAGAAATTCTATTGCAATCATGCCATGCAGCTCAACTCACTAGGTCAGTCTGCTAGAGAACTTAGCAATCTTCCCCATTTAGGTTGCTGAAATAGTGTTGTGTCTTCTGCAAAATTTGCTACTTCTCTGTTCTTCTTCCATTTTCTGGCTAATAATAGCACATTAAGTGCTAACATGAGTCCTAGGAAAGAACTGAAGTACACTGTACTATTAATATAAAACTTGAACATACAAACTGACTACTTTCCTTCTGTCAGACACTCCATTTGAGAAACCTTCCTTCTCCTTTAACATCTTTTGTTTTTCCTAGGCTTTTCCACAGAAAAGCTGGAAAAATACTAAATGAAAGTAACACATATCCTTCAGGTAAATTTCCTCATCTCCTTTCCAGTGCATTTTAGAACAGATTTAATGTTTTTCTTTCTGATATTTTTCCGCCTACTATAGCAGTAAATGTAAGAAATACTGTTGACAGCTTAATTATTACAGAACAGCTTGATTTTTCTTGGAATAGGGGTTAAGCCTTTCTCACCACTTGAACCTGCATACAGCAAAAAATTCTCCTGCTTAGACTGATTCCTACAATACTAAGATAGAGCATGCATGCTTAAAACTGGGAAAAAGTTCAAGAGAAGACCTGAAGATTTGGAATCTGCCTACAGTCCAGAATTTAAGGAGAGAGTGAATATTTTTAAGAACGCTTTGTAAACTTTTGAAATGTAAATGTAACACTCCCCAGGACAAGGACTAATCTCATCATGGATTTACATAAGCAGTATTATTCATTGCTAACATATTCTTTATTAGCACTCTCATGCAGAATCTTAATTTTTCATAGCTGAAAACAGAATTTAATAAATATCCTCACATGTGCTGCTGCCCATATGGGGTTGCTCTGTAGGCCAGATTAATGCCAGTAGGGTCAAAAGCTATAGTGCTGTTACAGCTGTGAGGATTTAAGGAGATAAGATTTGGAAAAAGTAGTACTGTCTTTTATTTAATTAGGTCCTACAGCTGGACTGCCTGCAATTAAGATCTTGTATTGGGCCTGTGTTCCAAAAACATGTGTGTGGTTTTTTTTCTGAACTGATAAAAATCACTATCATTCTCTGTAAATCTTGCCTTACTGATATGGAAAAAAGATCAAAACAAGAGAGCATAGTTCTGAAGAGGAGCTTAGTTTGGAAATTTTTACAAACTAGTGGCACACATCTGAACTCGTTTCCTGGCTGTTGCTTAGAAGGAGTGAAAAGTATTTGTTAAACAAAGATTGAAGATTAGGAAAAAGTGATCCCTTTGTTGCCTTTTTTAAAAATGGGTGTAGAAAATCTTCCACAAAGATAAGTCCACAAAGACTTATGAAATAGTTATTTCTTTAAATATTATTGGTATACCTGGTCTTTTACTGGCTGAAAAACACCTAAAACCTGCCAGCCTAATAACAGACAGTGTTCATAGTGAAGGAAAGAATACAAAGGCAGGTCAACTCAGACACGCAAATGGACCTAAAATTTATACCCACATGTGACAATTTAGTAAATTTTTTATGCGTCAGAAATTTTACAGAAAGGATTTGAAAGTACAGAAAGAAAAATGCTTTGCAGATAGACTGAGAAAGGTATGTACAATTGAGTAGGAGGTAACATGGGACATTAGGACTAATAAATAAATGCCAACCTTGAGAATGAATGCCTAGAAAATTATGGCATTCAGGAGAGCAAGCATTGAGGGCTGCTTGGTTTTGCTAAAAAGAAGTTACAAAACAAAATGGAAACTATGCAACTGAAATAAAGAAGCTAGTAGGAAGCATTTTGCAGACAGAGAAGAAAAAAAAGAGAATCAGTTAAAATTTGTCTGAGGCATTATGTTTTTCAGATACATTATACTCATGGCACTTTATCACTCAGTATAATTTACTGTTCCAAAAGCTTCACTTATGATATAATGATTTTATAATTTCATATATTTTGAATCCCTGAAGGTTTTCTCATTTATTATAAGAAAGCGTGTATTTAACTACAAAAAACATGATGGGTGCCTGGCTCTAGCACCAAGCAAGTAGATGAGTAAAATCTAACAGAACTATTTTGCAGACCTGGCTTCTGTAAGCAGTCATGTCCCTTTATAGCATGTAGAGTTGGAATGGGCTCTAGTGACATACAAAAGAAACTCTTACTTTGATTACGCCACTATTAATTATACAATACAATAGCTCCTCTGAGATGAATTGTTGTAGCTTGCGAAATATGTGCATAACTTTTACTACTGAGAAGCACTGCAGAAGTGTAATAATTAAATTAACAAATTAGAAGGTTTGCCAAGCACATAGCAGGATCTAGGTTTATGGATAAGAGTGAACAAAATGGTAAGATTAAAAAGTAATTTCAATTTTTAAACTGAGACCTTCTGTCATATATGGCCAAAAGCATCCTACTTTTGAGAATTTAATCCCACACTGAGCAAGTCAGGATACTGCAGTGTTTTCTGTTGTTGTAAAAGAGTAAGGAGAACATAATTACTACTTGCCAACTATCCCTACTTTTCTATTGTCTCTATCTTATTGCAGACATATCTTCTTTCATATTATTGTCAAAAGCTAAAATCACTTCTTCATAAGTATAAAATTATTGTAACTTGTTTTAAAATAGCAAGTGATCCTAGATGACTGTCCTTTAATAATTTTGAAAATAAATTCATTCTTGAAAATATAATGTGTTTGACTCAAGTTTTTTTTTTTTTTTTTTTTTTTGTGTAACTTCTTTTTGTAGTTAAATATTTGGTTTGGTTATATGTATGTGGTTCTTAACTTCTTTGTTTCATCTCCTGTTTCCATGAATGATTAAATGCAGCACTGGTGAACCAAATTCAATGTTACATTTAAGACTGCAGTAAATCAATAAATTTAAACTTTATTTATGTGCTCTAAAAGGACAAGATGCAAAGTGGTAACAGTTTTTTGACTTCTGTTCTGGTGGTTGTTTTATTGTTTGGTTTTTATCCAAATCAAATCAGAATCAAAATTTAAAAAATCCCTAAGAACTCAAAAATATGCTTTTTGGCAACTTGTCTCGTAATCTTTCCTAATTCTGGGAAACGTTCTCATCCCCTGTCTATGAATATAGAGCAAATATAGCAGTCACAGAGCAAGTAACATCTTTGTTATGTAACAGTGTGACATTTTAAATAAAATTGAAAATATGCATAGCAAGACAAATATTCAGTGGAAACAGCTCACAAAGCAAAAGCAGAATCTATTCACTAGTGAATGGAGGGACATGTGATGATCAGGCATTTCTAAAAATAACTTGTTGATTCAGATCATAGACCTCACTTAAGACTGTACATGAGAGAAATTAAGCTGATAAAGTAATTTGATAAAGACAACATATTTAGTGTTACCTTTTAAAAGTACATTGCCATTGTCATAGTTATAATGTTTGAAATCATTATTTAATTTCACCATTATAAAATACCTTTGCAGAGAGAAAATGGTGGCATCAGCTGTTAAATCAGCTGTAGATATCAGCAGATATCCTTTGCAAGAAAAAAAAATTATTACAAAAGCAAAAGGAGTTATTTCTTAAGTAGCACTTATTGAATAAGGAGTTCTACTCACCAGGGAGACAATGAGTGGACTTTTCCATTTTAATTACAAGTAAAGGAACTTAGTTCTTGACTGTGTATCTAATACGCTGTGTAATTGTTTATTATCCTCAAAAATTGTCTTTCAAGAAAAAATGTATTACGGCAATCAATTCTCCCAGAAAAAGACATATAGTTTCAAAACCAGAACTTCTGCAGGTCATCCTAGAAAATTCCCTATTGGCTTCTGACTTTAAGAAACAGTACTTCATTTCATAAAAGAAGAGAAAGCAACAGCAGCTTTATCTTATTAGGTTATCGAACACCAAAATGATCACAGCTATTTCATAGAATTGTATTTTAAATTAAAAATAAAGATCTGAATAATGTACAGGTTAGTTTTCCATTTCAAAATGCTTCCCTATTTCAAATCACTATACCAATTACAAAAGCATCAATAAAAGCAATAAACAAGGAATCATCTAGTCCTGGTTTTGAATAATCTTCAAATATTGACCTAATAGAAAGGCGTGAAGTTAAATCTGTGTAAAAACTTTGGTATTTTGAAACCAACAAGATAAAGTGTCATGTTTTTATCTACCTACATGGAGATGAGGGATGTAAATATAGGGAGGTTATTCCAGTTTGCTGCTCGTTATCATTCTTGAAAGGACAAAGTTTTATTTCAGATATCAAAAAGGAGCAAAGAAAAAGGCTGCCTACCACCCTGGAGGTATATTCATAGTGTATTGCTTTCTTCTAACAACTTCAATGAATTTGGGCAGTAGTTACTGTAAATTGTATCCTTCTTGTCCAAACTACCAAAAAAGCAGCTTAAGGTGTCTCCCCTCTTACAAGGGCATTTCTTACTTTGATATCTACGTGATTAGCATGGCCATTTCTGCATTTCAATATCTCTGCAAAACACATGCTACATATAAAAAGTCATTTGAAATCTTTGACAACAACATGCTCCAATATTTCAGTCTGAATTATTTTATGAATATGCTTTAAAGAACAGGTACTAAATTCTGTATTAGTATTATTTTGGAAATGTAGACTAAAACTAAATACCATATTACAGAAAAAGCCTAATGAGTTATTGAATTCAATGGGACCAGATGAACACAGAACGTTCCTGTGGCTTCTTCAGTTTTCCAATAAATGAAAAACCCCACAGTTCATGTGATAAAGCAGCTGGCAAAATGCAGATTTTGCTGTCAGGCAGAAATCTGTATACGACTGAGCTCAAACAAAGAAGTGGAAAGTAATTCTTCAGGAAAGTTTTTCCTTGCAACTACTTCCTTTTAAGAAGTAAAATCCAGAAATTCCTGGTTATTATAAAGAGCCATTGATTTTCTCCCCATTATTTTTAAAAAGAACATAAACAAAGTCAGTTTCTTTTTTGTGAGGATATAAAGACATCTTTTATTTTTAAAGACTTCAGCCAAATTTCAGATTGGCATTAATCCCCAGCAACTGGAATGATGCTTCTATATTGCTAACAACTGTTCACTGTCCTATGACTTCTATGGTATTTAGAAAAACAAAAGTGCAACTATTCATCACATTGTTAGTCTTATATGTTAATTTTAAGACCTTTGGTTCTCATCAAATGAAGAGTGGGAAGGATTTCACGGCATGTTAAAATGTATTACGAAGGCACATACAAAGAATTAAGAACTATTTCAGGTGAAAGAGTAGTAACAGCAGAACAAATAAATTAAAAGATATAAACACACTCTCTGCATGTATGTATAATATTCAACCAATCATAAATAAACTGCGGCAAAAATGTTAGTATCTGATCTTGCAATAAGATGTGCTGAAACAATCTTCCAATTAAAGCACTGAGTACACAAACTTATAAAAAGTATTATATGGTGTGACAGTTTGTAATAATGAAAAGGTATTGGCTGAAGTGCTCTTACAAACTGTATCCTTTCCAGCAGAAAACTAAGAGACAGGTCCTTGAATTCTAAATCTCACCAGGATAAATCAAGAAAAACATGTCATATTTTGAATGAGTAAAAATTAAAATATTTAAACCACTTTTCAACAAAGTAAACTTTCAAGTAAAAAAAGTTTTAAAAAAAAAACTTTAAAATGGCATTGGAAATGTTGACTACAAAATGACTTACTCTCTAACTTAAGAAATATCAAAGAAGATTCCAAGCGAAATCAGAGACCCAGATTCACTAGAGGGAGAATTTTTTTCCTGGAGGAAACAGAAAAAAAATAGCCTACAGAAGAAGAGCATGTAGAAATAAGCTCTATTTCACTCAAGGAGTCCATATCCATCCTCACAAACCAAACACTCAAAATAAAACAATGTTTTAAATTCTTAAAAGTAAATATAAATTCTTACAGATTTAAACATTAAGGAATACGTAATTCTGAAATACTACTTATTTGCTGAACAAAATATTTCCATAACTTTTAAAATTTAAATTGTAAAGTAATAGCAAAAATCAACTTCAAGTGCTTATACCCTGACATCACCTATTCTGGCTATTGACTACAAAAAAATTCTTAAATTATCACAGCATCTTAATCATTCAGTTGGTGTAGGGCAGCATGCAGACTCGACATCTGTTTCCCAAGATCACCATCTAAACAGGATCATGAAAAAAAAATTGCTTCTCACAAAGAACAATTTACACAGAGGTGAATCACTTATGTATGATGGTTTATAAGACCTAATGTAGCACTGCTAGCACTCCAAAACCTCATATTAAAAAAGAACCAAACTGAAACGTACCTCATAGGAGGGTCAATGTCATCTCTGGAGACAGAAAAATTACTTCCCTTTAGGTCCAAAATTCTTGACTGCTGTTTTACATTAATCAGAGTACTCTTCCAAATTTAGACAAAAGGAAAGCCAATGATTTATAGGTCAAAATTTCTGTAAATCTGAATTCAAGTCCAAATGTCTGAATCTGAATTTGAGCATCCAAATGTCAACTTTTCTATATTTATACTCTCTTTCAATTTGAAGATATAGTTTTCCAGAATCTAATTATGTTTTTGGCAGAAAACATGGCCCAGAGCATTCTGGAGTTCTGCAGAATTTTAACACCAGAACTCCTGGCAAAATCTCGATATAGCAGATAAAATTTTAGTAGAGAAAGCAAAAGAAAAAAAGCAGTAAAAATCAAAATTCTCTTCTCATCTCTTACATAACCAATGTTCTTTGAGCTTATTTTCTCCTATTTGGCCAGAAATGAAAGATGGTAGTAGGGCTCAAAAGTACCATTTCAGAATGGTGCACTTTTCATTGGAAGCAGTTTGAGGTTTCTCTGCAGCCAATTGTTTCAAATATTTTCTCATGCAATAAGATCCTTTGAGATAAAAAAATCAATTTAAAAACAATTTTTTTTACTATTTCATTACTCATGAACATAAATTCTTTGAGAATGAAACTTCAGTTATAACCTCCTTTTCCCCAAGCCAAACTCCAACACATGGAATTCTAACAAACATTCTAGAAAATTAAACACTAGAGGCAAAAAAGATAAAATTTTATGTTAAACTGTAAAGAAAGGCAAAGGATTTGTTAAAGAACATATGAAAAGAGTTTGAAATATTCACTGTCTTGATCATCTCCTCTGTGCAAAAAACTCAATATTATGCATCACCAGCATGGAGAATGAATGAACTACTTCTGATTTCTCCCAACTAATCTTCTTATAATATCATCCCACAAACAGAGAAAATTACTCAGTAGTCATGAAAAAAAAAAATCATTAAAACCATACATCATATTATCATTTCATAAAACAGCTTTACAGAGTCAATATAAGTTCCTCAATAATACTACAAAGTACTCCTAAGAAATATATCCTTAATTTCAGCTAATTGCTTTGTAAGAACTATAGAACATCACTCCAGAGAAAGCCTTTTCTTAATTCTTAATTCAGACCTTTAATTCTTAAACAGAATCAGAGGTCTCCAAATTTGTCCTTATGCTGCACACCAGGTGCTTTTCAGGTCTCTTCCTATGCACCAACCAAAGTTTAAAGATGTGCAACTTCTTTAGGCAATATAAACCAGTGCTTTTACCTTATCGTCAAAAGTGGTCATCTCATGTGCTGTTGTTTTGTCTCCCTAATATCCAACCTAAAAATCCCTCACTCTTCTCTAAATAAACATTTGAAAAGCAAGTCAGAAATCCCCAACTGGTATCATTATGCTTGAGTTAACTGATTATAAATGGGTGCATTGTTAATTTTGCAGATGATTCTAGTTCTACTGCATGTCATCCTAGATTGTAATTCCAAGGTTAATTATGAGATTCTCTTAAATTGAACCCCAAAATATTCAAGGAAAATATTAAAAAATGTTTCCAATTTGTAACATTCACTGAGTATATGTACACATCTAATATATATAAGTCTAGTAGAACAGTACCTTCCAAAATTACAGAATTAACACCTTCATCACAAAAAGCATAAATATTAAACTTCCAAAAAAAGTTAACAGAAAAAAGTTAACCTTTTGAAAGGGGGAAAAATAAAATTCAGAAAATTATTTTCTCTGTGTATCCAAATCTGGTGTTCTGTAGCTCAAGGGAAAAAAAAAAAAAACCTAACGTTTTAAAATTCAAAAAATGTAAACCACAAAAATGTTAAATTAGGAGCAAGGAGGAGATTCAAATGGCATAATTATTCCTAGAAACATCCAATTATTCCATGGGCATTTTGGGGACCAGCACAGGATTTAAAGCAAAGCTTGTGAAGATCACAGGGGCTCATAAGAAAAACTATAAGAGGAATGCTTACAAGGGCAAGGCTGAGATCACTTACAAGGCTGAGAAGCTAAAAAAGAGGTTTAGATAAGGTCAGAAGTAGAACAATTGTTGGTTTTGTTATTGTATTTAAAGAACAAAGACTTACAGCAGTTGGAAATAAACATGATGGTACATAAGACAAGCATAACTAATTGGATCAATTCCTCAACCAGGTGATAGGCTTTGAGAACTATCTCACAACTGTAGGAGAACAATATATTCAAAATTTATAAAAGTTTTCACTCAAAAGCTTTGAAATAAACTTTAAATACCACAAAATACTTTTTAATGAATAGGTCTTCCTGCTGGATTCATTTGGATGAACATTTATTGAAGCACTAATTGTCAGCACTACTTTCAGATCTCCATCAGTTCTCATAAATGTCCATATGTTCTTTGCCTTAAAAGTGCAGCTTAATGACACAGGAAAGTGCAAGCCAATTTATCATCCTTCCTTAACCTTTTGAAAAATAAATTCGTTTTTATGAGAAACAATCACGGTAAATAAAGTAAAGAGCATTTCAATTCTATCAGAATATGGTGTCATTTTGCATTGTCTTAATGCAATTGCTTAACTTTAAAATTACTCAAATCAATCAGGTTTTTTTCCCCTGACCTAGAGTTTATCATCTCTAGAAGGGCAAAGACAAGGACCAACTTTCCAAATAGCTTTATATGTTTGAGATGTGACTACCCACCAGGTGTTTGTACATCTCTCTCAGCAGAGCCACATTTCTACAGTACAACCTCTACTTTCAACATATTTATGCTAGTATAAAATTTTCTGTGCTATAGGGATTTATTGTTCCTTCAAAAACCTACACTTACGTGAAGGATTTTAACCAGTATAATTGAATCCACACTAGAGGGTGCTGCAATTTTAATTGTAAAAGGTTTTTACAGATACTGCAACTCCAGAGCAGTATACTTTGTAATGTTTCAGAAATGTTTTCTTGCTATCTGGGACAGCAAATTACTACCAAATGAGAATTAAACTCATGACCACAGACAGGCTTTTGTGCTGAAGTTCAGGGGGCGTCCTGTGCTGCCCTAGCCAACCACACATAAAATAAACACAATCTACTAACTCATGTCATGTGTTAGAACCTGTACTTAATGCTTCAAAGCCATAAAATTCATAATAGACACGGGAGAGTCTTTTTTCCCCATCTGTCTCACTATAGCTCACCAGACACATCACTGATACATGTCTTGTTCCAAATCCAGAAGTTGGTTATTATTTGCTATCATAATTGCACATCAGTGCTTGTAATTAACATATGACTAAATTAGTAAAGAGAACATAGAATTTTTACCATCAGAAAAACAGTTTGCAAAATGAACACTTTGGACAGATTTGAAACTGCACAAAATAGTACTGACTCTTTCAAAAACCCATGTATGTACTTTTTCCATGCACCATGGAAAAAGTCATCTTCCTTCCTTAAGACGAAAAAGGAAAACACACTTTACAAAGTACATACAACTTGAAAGCTTCAAATAGAATTTTGCCTCAGGCTGCAGAATAGCCTTTGCACAAGCTTCCATACCAATAATTCCATCTTTCTTGATCCATACAAAGCAACATTTATATGCTGCCTCTTATCTGATCTCCCTGCTCATACTTTAAACTTTCTGAGAACACTGGCTTTACAGGGAGGTCCAGTGTATCATGTCAGGGCCCATTTGTCCTGGTCCACATTTCCATTGTTCGTGCTGTACCAAACCCACCCTAGAATACATATTATAGATAAGAATGAACTTGGAAGAAATAGTTTATCTTCTTAGCTTTTACTTCCACAGAGACTTCTGTGTCTCAGGCTCTATCCAAAGAATAAGGGGAGAGGAGAAGATATTACTCTACCTTCTCTCCTCTACCTTTTCCACAGGCAAGGGGGAAAGATTCATAGATACACAAAAGTGAAGGAAAAGAGTTTTGTCTCTTTGGAAAAGTGTTTTGGCAAATAACAAGCCTGATGTCACAGAGGGATGCTATGAGAAAATGTTCTGTGAGCGAAGGGCTATAAATCCAGCTGACCAGTGCTAGACTGAAAGAAAAAGAAGATTTTACTCTAATTCCAGTTCCTACACAGAAAAAAAAAAAAAACCAAAAAAAACACCTCAGAAAACTATAACAAATGTACAGATGCACTGATTAAGCAGTCATATGTAAACTGCACAGTAAACCACTGTACAGATCTTCAAAGAAAAAATCTGAAAAGGTCCAGGGGGGAAAAAAAAAAGCTAAAACTGAAAATTTCAAACGTTTCTAGGACTTCTTGCTTTCTGGTCTCTTGCCCCTGCTCTCTTTTTCGCTATTTCTTTTTCTTTTGCCCCTTCCCCTCTTCCTCCATTCTCTCCCTTCTTCTGTCTATTTTTGTGGAAAAAAAAACCCCAGATAATTAAATGCTTCACTTAGTTGTCAGAAAGACATAAGCACTATTTACATTTTTCAGGTTCATCTCCACTTTGAAAAGCTTAATGTATCCACCCAAAGAAAAAGCCATTAGGTAAAACTTGCAAGTAAAAAATGGCAAATATTCATATTAGAATAGCTGGCAAAACATTACGCTAGAAAGCACTCATTTAAAGGATGCATTTTTTTTTAAATACATTTGCATAAAATTAAGTTCTCTGTTTACCGACAATTCTGTAAGTCTATCTAATATTTGTACAAATATATGTTGTGAATCATTTGCACAGCTGCAGGAATACATCCAGTAGTTAAAACTCCTTTAATTTTTTTTTCTGAGAATCTATAATATCTCATATTAGGATCAGCAGCTTAACTTTGATAGTCAAAACAACTATCCACACACTTCACTTGTATTAAGGTTCAAAGAATTCTAAACATCCCATAAAACAGCCTGTTTCTGGATTACAACATCCAAGGGAAGACTGACACTACAGATCCCTAAGGTCCAGTTTCTTGCCCACTTTTGTTATTCAACATCAGTTGAATGAACATAAGAATAGACATTATGAAAATTGTTCTTTGAGACAACTAAAACAATTCTTTCAAAACATTTTTTAATATTATCTCAAATTAGTTGCTTCATGTACAAATTGAAAACCTGATTTTTAACAAAATCTATCACTAAATACAGATTTGTTATTTAACTACTGACAAGAAAAGCAAGTTTTACCATTTCATAGTAATTCAAACTATATTCCTAAGAAATGTCTTAGAAACAACAGGTCACTTAGCAATTCTCTTCACCATTTAGCCAGAAGTCTGTAAAATGTTATTAATTATTTAATTTACTACTATGATATTGCTAACACATATAATCCATACCACCTGAGGCATTTTCTCTTTGCTGCAAGAGTAATGTTAAATCTCACAAGAGATGAAAAAACATATATTTGCATGGAGAAATGCACAACAATGAAATGATTGGGTTGGAAGTGACCTCTCATTATTAAAATCTTTTCCTCAGAATCCACTTTTAATGCAGTAGGAAAAAAAATGTCCTTCAAAACTTGTTCTGTTTATTAGCAAAAGCATTTGTGACTTATTTATTTCCATCTAGTCTGTTTTACTAAAATTTGCCCTTACATTTTTCCCCAAACACTTGAAACTTGTATATGCACAGGGTTCTATCAAATTTGATTAATTTAGATAGACTTCTGTGGACAAGTAATCTTGCTCAATATATTTATCTGTTTGCACAGCTTCTTGTATACTGATATCATGTGGGAAAAGGAGGGGAAATTTCCAAATGGTCGATATAGAATCAACCAGTACAAATAAAGAAATTTACAGCTGTAAATACATATTTTGGCATAGTTTGTGTCTCACCATATAATGTAACTTCTACAGAAGAAGATACTATCTGTCTGTAGTAATGGAAAGAGCACAACACAAAGACTAGATAATACTTATGAGAAGGGGTTGCTGAGCTAAGCAGACCTTGCTGTGAGCCAGCATCATCATTCCTGTACTCTTAGTTAACGTCGCTTTGGAAAAAGGTCAGTTCGGTATGTACATGAAAAAAATTTTGAAATTACAAAGTAAGAAAGCATAGTTGGAAAGAAAAAAATGTTAAAATCCAAGCTATGTGTAGTGCAAAGGAAAATGCAGAAGTACATACTCCAAATTGTATCTTATTTCCCCTAGTCATTATGGCTATTTCAAAGACCATTTCAAATAGCTCTGTACATAACACTTCTTAAATAATCTCTTTTTACAAATGCTGCAATAATTCAAATACTATTATAAGATTAAAGCCATATGAGGATGCTACAGTCGTCAGCACACTGCAAATCTAGCACACCTTGAAAACAAGCATGCTGAAGGAAAGGCATTTGTAGGTGCATTGTCATAGGATTTAATTTTCTCTTCCCTTTGTCACTCTTCCTAGCAGTAAATCATTCAGAGCATTCAGAAGATAGTCCAGAAACTTTTCACTCTGGTAAAAATACATGGGAATAAATAAAGAGCTTCTGCTCCTTCATTTCCAAAACCAAAGAAATGTAGGCATCAGGATCAGAGTTGTATGACCACATGTTAATGTAGCAGGATGTTCCCCTGTCACAGGAGGACTTATCTGTTCTGCCTAATAGTTGGTGCAATAGCTCAGGGCATCTTCCCCCTCACATGAATTTGCTAATTGGTGAAATAACTCCATCAGGACAGCTTGCCTGGCAGTGAGTTATTTTGGCACCATGGAGGTGACATCCCCAGCTGACAATAAACAATTTGCCTTAAAAGGGAGGTTGTAGGAAGATAAGCTGGAATTTCTGACTGACAGACACTTCACTTTACAAACTATAAAAGCTACACCAAACTTTCATAAAGCAGAAGTCTTCTGCACATTCCCTGGAAATACGTGAGGTCTTTTCCCCAAAGTAGGGACACCAACTTTCATGGTTACTCTCTCGAGGGTTGAATGAAATGACTCTGTGAACCCCATCATTAATTTGGTGGTAAGATTGACTCCTAATCTATACTATATCTTTCCTAGTTATAATATAGGTGCTTTTATGTCATACACTGTTTTATGCAATCTACTAGTAGTTCTTTTGTTTTATCCTGTGTAGCAAGTAGCTCTGTTTAAAGTCTTTTGTCTGTTAATTTCCTGTCTATTCAATAGACTCATTTTGTAATAGACCTGATCTGCTGTTCTTGAGAACCTGCATTCCAGAGCAACTTCAGTGCATGTCAGCTGTGTAGAGCTGCTGCCAAAAATCTGAGCCTAAGGCAGGGCTTCTCTAAAGCTCTCACTCAATCCATAACAGTTGTAGTGAAGATGATGCAGCAGCATTTAGAGATGTACATTACCTACCATGGGACAGGCCAAAGTGAAAAACACTTGGCCAGGCAGACACTGAGATATGAAACTAGGACAAAAATTCATTATCATAAAATCAAAGTAGCCAGAAAAATTTAGGGAAAGCCATCTTGTTTTATTTTATCTGTGCAGAAATAAAAAGAAGTCTAACTTAGAAAGGTTTTATCACCTAAAATTTGTCTAATTTACATCTGAAAGTACAGGTGGCACTGAACCAAGGTTTTATTTAGCTTGGAAACTGCTAAAAATGCTCAGACATGTAAACAATTGGAGCTAGTGAAAGGCACGACAACCAGCTAACAACCATCCCACTCAAATAAGTATGGACTGGCACTGCAAACATCTGTCTCAAGCTGAGACCATGAGTCTGCATAGCCAGGAATAGGTAATACCTGTAAATAATTATCAAAGGCAGTGGCTGGAGTAGACCAGAGCTAGATATCCTTTTTCCATAGAACATGTCCTGAAGCATTACATTTTGTAACTTCAGGACACCACTTTGGTTTGTATCAGTATTACAGCATTATTATATAGTCACACCTAAGTTTTTCTAACACACTCCCTTGCCTAAAAACTTGCAAAAAGTCTAGCTTTTAATTTACTTTTATTTTGATCTGGATATGAAAATTATCTGATATTTCTTTTTTGAAGTTCTAAAGTCAAAGTCAATGATAAAATAAGGCACAGAATAATGCAAATGATACATAGTAAAAAGAAAATTAAGTCTTCTGAGACTCCACAGAGAGACATTTATTGCCAAAATTAAAAAGAAAAGAAAGAAAAAGAGCATGATATTTTGTATTCAGGTATAGAGATACAGGCATTGTAGGCTCTTCCTTGAAAATATTGATTCGAAACACATTCTCACTATCCCTACTTATCCTGTCAACTTCAGACATTTCATGCAATGTTTCTCCCACAAAAGCTCACAACTCTATTCAAGCAGGACATTTATTTTCTAGAATCTAGGAATATATTTCATTATATCTTTTACTAGTTATGTAATGTTACTAACATAAGGAATGACATTGATTTCCAAGTTACCTAATATTTAGATACCATTTAAATTAATGTCAAGTGTTAGTTTTTCAATCTAGTAGAAGTTTTTGAGATTTTCTAGAGACCTTGTATGTGACTTCACCCATCAGAGAGCTAGTGAAGTGCTAGAACTTCCAAAACCAGTATTCCCTTCAGCCACAATGTATCCTTCTCCACACTCCACTTAATCAGAGGACAGGCTAAGACAGTGAATACAAGAAAACCTTGTGATAAGAAAACCTGAAGTCTGGAGAAGGTTACTTCAACTGCCCTGGCACGGGCAGTTTTCTGGAGAGAAGCACCTTGCAAGGACTTTCTGCAGCAGCACACACTTCGCCCACATTTGTAGGACACAATGAAAAAATAAAGAGAAAAAAGAAACATTCAGCATCAAAGTAGGGATGATGGTATAGAATGAAAACATACAAAAATCCAGTGAAGAACATATTAACATCTCTGTAACCTAAAACAAGCACATGTACACACAGAACTGTGTTTCACATTTAGTGCCCAACTCCAGAAAGCTAGCTTTATTTTCTATTTATTAGTATTGTCATAATATGAAAAACAAATACTATTTGTTAGGAAAGCAGCTGTTACACAAAATTAACAGACATATTCTGCTTCAGGGCATGAATACAAGAAAATTGTCAGACATTAATAATGTAGACAGAGCATTTTCCTGGGAAAATGAAGATCCAATGGAACAACAGATAAATCATGCCCAACTGCTCACTGTTTGTTGTTTCACAATCTGTTGTATTTTATAGAATGTGACTAGTACAAGTCTTTTACAGCCACAAAAAATTAGCAGAAATTAATATGTAAATTACTGTAGTACTTGTGTGGGAATCCATTTCATTAATTTAAATTCACTGACATGACTGTGTAATCTAAATTTATGAGGTTCTCAACTGCCACTCCATGGAAAATTCCACATTTATTGAATTTTGCTTTAAAAGTATTTTGTGCATTAAATAATACTTGCAGAGCAGTAATGTACATGAATGGCTTGGAGTTTAATTTATACAATATATACCAGGCATTTTACCTGTGAGAAGATATATAACCTACAGTGCCAAAAAAAAAGAGAAGGCACTTAGATATTTCCTTTTAAAACATTTATGGACAGCAATGAAAACAAATTACTGGAAGAGGGAACAAAGAAAGTTTTTGGAGTTCTCAGCGAAGTAAATATTGCTCATAATTATTTTGTTGAAACAAATGCAAATCATCTTGTCAATATAAGGGCTTTATGATGCATAGAACTCAAGCTGAAGCAAAAAGGCACAGAATAAATCACATGCAAATCTGAACAAGAAGGTTTATCAATACATAGGCCAGCTTGAAGGTTAAAGCTTCAATACTGAGTTTTGGAAAACAGCAGCAAAAAAAAGAAATAACAAAATTCCTTACCATTAAGGATTCCTTACCAAAATTCCTTACCATTATTATTAACTAATATCTGGATGCAGAGATAGCAAATACTTGGCATAATCTTGGCCTTAATAGCCTCTAGTTTTCTAGATGTAAAAAAGGTATCCAAATAACATGATACTATCAAAATGCTTCTCAAGAAAATACTGAAAATAACATGTTAACGTGCTTTCTGAAGAATAGAGGAAACACAACAGAAAAGATAGAACAAAACATTTACTCAGTTGTGAAGAATTAATTTTAAAAGGACAAAAACACAAAGGTTAAAAAATGTTATTATGATACAAAGGTTTTATTTTCAATTATTGACAGCATTGTGAAGTGGAGTTTTCCCCCATTGTGATTCTAAAGGTTTTGACATGACCTATTTGGTTGTGGGATGCACTACGAGGTTCATTATTTTGCAAAATCCAATTTTGTTAAGCAACAGGATTGTTTCATTACTACGGCTTAAATGCTTTTTACTAAGGCATAAAAACAAAGTATTTATCTAGGAGTGCCTATGGTGCAGTTTTACCCCTACACATTTCAATCTTTTTTACATACAGACATGTATCTATACACAAAATGAGTTCTTATGTATCATCAAGTATTTGAAAGAAGAAAACTGCTTTGAAATGGGGATCTGGGGGCAGGGAAAGAGACAATTTGGTATCAGATTTGTTTAAATATGACACAATGAAGAATATATTCCCAACCAGCCACGAATCTTTCACACTTGTCAGATCCTCCTGTCAGCATCCCCTGCAGCTCTGCTGACTACCAGAACACCTGTCTGCTCCAAGGTCACTGATTCAATGTCACATTGCAGTGAACATGCTCATGCACCATTAGGATTTCAGTATCATCTTGCAAGAGATTTTGTTGTCCCTGTTATTTTACTTACAACTGAGTACTGGGTACTTATACTTTGTGAATTGGTATGATTTTGTAAATCAGAACCCTGAAATTAGTTTATCTGACTAGCAAAGAAGCAAGTAAAGATACGACCCAAAGAATCATGTACAGAAATAAGTGTCTCTTAGATGGAATGGCTACAGTTCATTTATTTATATCACTTATATGAAGATAGCATTTCCATAGGTTTCTTTGCACTGATCAACTAAAGGAATCTTTTTTTTCTTTTAATTCTTTTTCAAGAGATACATTTTATAGTTAAAACATCATCTTTTTTTTGCCTTCCTAAAACGTTTCCAACTACTTGCTATTTAGGAAGCTATATGTTTCATGCAGAGACTTTAAAAATTGCTGTATTTTTTCTAATATTAAATCAACACACAAATTAAGCAACCATTACATGTCAGGAGTCAGTTATAAAAAGTAAGAACTACTGCAGGAGGTTCTGTTTTGCCTTAACCTTGGCATTGAAGGAATGTAATACATAACTCTGTTCTTTTCCCCCGAGTAACTGTAATGTTAGAATCCTATCCTCCAGTTGTTCTGAAATTGAAACCTTCTGTTCATGTCTGTAACTATAATTTTTCTACCCTAAGTCTTGGAAAATATAGTAAACAATTGTCAGGAGACACACATTCCTCAACAGCACTCAACCTACGTATCAGACACCTCATCCTAAATTCAGGTCTTTGAGAGAAACATTTCCTTTTTTACTATGTCAAGTTAAACTGTCCTTTTCTCTTATCCACAAAGGGAACAACAGATTTCATAGGTCAGAAAGGGGGAATGATTCAACTCTTCAAATGCTCAGAGGATTAGTGATGGTACTGCTGTCCCTCACAGAAAAATTCCATTTGTCACTGCAGAAATCTGTGTAAAGACCCACTCGTTGCGGTTCTTGTAAATCTGCCGCCTCTGAAATTCCGTAAGCATTGCATGACTCTGCAAAGGCTGAAATATTGCTTTCTATTAAAAAAGAAATAAACACATGCATCCCCATCTCAGTCAAAACATAGCCAAAATGATAACTCGAAGATAAAAATCTGCTAAACCTTCCCCAAGCATTGCCTGAACATGTGACTGTTTCCACAGCACTGGCGAGCAGTTCATTAGCTCTACACTCTCTAACTACTGATAGTCAATAGCAGTCAGAGTTAAGAGCGCAGATATCGGAAGTCATTACAGAGGAGCAATCCTGATGCCTATTGACTGCTGTGACTCTAAGATGCTTTACCTCTGGAAAGTGGCATCTGAACACTTGCTCCCACAGCTAGCTGTCTTATGTCTCCAAAATTGACCTACCAGGGATACCTAGGCACAGGCTTCACAAAGTGGAGTTATTTCACAAAAAAGTAAAAGTATGTTTAATGTCAGCTCTTTCTCAAGAACCCTTATATTCCTCATTCTGTAGTCACCAGCCAATTTTGCTCTCAGTAATCTGTACATACTTTTCATTTAAAGTATCGCAGCTTGTAAAAGTTCCCTCTATAATTTTCTGAAATTTAATTCAAAAGTTATCCTTCCTCTCAGAAAGGAAAGGGATGAGGAAAGAAAATAAAATCAATCTCATGAATTACTTAGTTTGCTCACTCTCACATTTTCTTTTCCTCTCAGCTGGAATCTTATAATGTTATGAGATGAACAACTGATCTTTCAGATACAAAAGTCCATCTTCATATTTGATCCCTCTTCTTCTAAGCTTGTATTTTCTCTGTTGATTTAAGAACCACAGCCAAGGACTGTATAGATTTTTTTCAGTGGGAGAAAAGTTGTAGTGATGACTGGTTTTGCTCATGACTTCATCATTCACTCTTCTGTTAAAGTCAAAAGAAATATGTGATGTTATACCACAAGCCGCAGTAATGATCAATTAACCCCAGCTGGTACCAGGCCTTAACAGAGACTCAGCATCCTGCTTCAAAATATTTTCAATGACAGCAAACCCCATCCTCACCACCTCCTAAAAATAATGTACAATCTGTTCTGTCACTCACAGACCAAACAAATTAAAGAAAACAAATAGAAGAAAATCCTACCACATGCATACTACAGGCTAAAGAATATTCTCTCTGAAGAATCAGTGGAATTTAGAAAAACCATCTAGCCTCCAGTTGTTCAGGAGTTTAATTTTCTGGGAAACACAATAGATTTCTTCCACAGCCACCATCACCTTGGCCAGTTCAAAACACAAATCACTGTCTGCCTTCAGTAAGAAATCTAATACTCAGATTTCCTGCCTAAACACAAATTGATTCCATTCTCACTCACAGCTACCTTATCTGCCAATACTGACTGATCTACAGCATGGCAAGTTACAAATGAAACACTAAACACAGCACAATTTTACTATTCATGTAAAATACACAGATAACATTCTTATCTTCTGGACTCCCTTAAATTACTATGATAAAATTTCATAATCACTATTTCTACATCAAAATGCATTTCAAATACACCCCCAGCAGTATCCTATTATTAGCCACTCTGCTCAACATAAAACAGAAAGCATAGAAACTACTATACATGAAAAGCATGCAAAGTATCACATACATCATTATAAAGCAGATGCTTCTTGAAACACCCCTAGAAAGCTATAATATACAGAAAGCCCTCAGACACCACTAACATCCATTGTGTATCATTCTCTCACAATGCCCTGCTCAGCAATCTCAGACCCTTAACTAAATAAACACACCACTCTAGAGAAATCCATCAAGTCTTTCCCGAGTCCTCTAAACCTCTCAGTTCTGACTCTGAGGGAAACTCATAAAACCCAGATGATTCTGAGAGCTAAAACAAACTTCAAAGGATGCTAAGCAACACAACAGAGAACATTAGGATTCTAATGCTCTATAATTCTCACTCATCCTTAACAAAAAGCTCCATATTCATCTCTGTCTCAGTGCCTGAAGGAATTAATGACTCTGCTGTGTCTTCTCTGGATAACATCCCTTCTTCCTCCTCCAACCCCACTCCACAGGTGTCCACTATTTTTTTTCTTTCAAATGATGCAGGTAAGTGAAAAGGTTAAACTCATAACAATTTAAAGTTGTTCTTTGAGACCTCTCCTGCTAATACTAGGATGCATTTTTTCCAATTATTGCAATAATTCTAGGATATTACCATCTCCTTACAAAATCTGTAAAGCTTTTATTCTTTAAAAAAATCACAATTACAATGCTATGAGTGTATTAAAGTATTTGTTGCTAACATAAAGACTTTCAAGTGCTCATGTTAACAGAGATAAATAAACCAAACCATGTAGAGCTTCAAGAAACCTGATTACAATGTTCTTTTGTCTACAGCAAAAAATTATTCTATGCTGCACATAAAATTAAGATAATTATCTACTAGTTTAATTTAAGGAAAAGCATGCATGCCTCTTACTGCAGTAACAAAAGCAATTACTTTTGTGGTAAGTTAAATATTAGATTTGGAATGTTTTCAAACTAAGCATAATAATGTTTTAACAGTGGTTTACACTATAAAAAATTCAAGCAGCGTCCTTTTATGCATCTGCAAATTTAATTTTAAATGCGCTGAAACTTTATGGGTACAGCAGTATAAAAATTATGTTAACCAGCATTTAACAAGCACAGGAAGTATACTGAGAGCTATGCAATTATTAGCTATAATTTACATATGTAGAGGTACATAAGCAATTCTTATAGTGGTTCAGTTAGAAGGAGAACTGCTTTTTAGAAATGTGATCTGTTACTGGTTTCCATACTTGCTTTCATTAAGTCAGCGAGCCAAGCTCTTTGTAAGCAAGTAAGGTAAAAAACTACTGAGATTAGCTTGTTAATAATGTTTGTAGTTTTGCATAGGGATATTAAACTCACACTATTTATTGCATTATGCAAGCAAGCAATGTTTTTTATACATCAATAATTTTCATTCGATAGTTTACAAGGACAGAACCAATTAAAAACCAAGCTTACTAAACTGTCTGGTTTCCATGTAAGATATCGCTACCACGTGAATTCCAAGGTGTTTGGGTTTTCCTATTACAAATTTAAAGAATAGATGCAAGGTAATTTTCTAATTATGTTTAAGCCACCAAAGTTAGCACACAAGAGGCATATGTTATACACTGTCACTTCCAGAAGCATCACATCATCCTGAGCTGCCACAGAGTCTCACAGCTGAAAAGGGCAGCTAAGGCTTCCTCCTTCTCCAACAATTCCCTACTCATTCTCTTCAAATTATACCCAGCATAGTACCTCACACAGCCCTTTTCTTCTCTGTAAATAATCAGCAGCTGTTTTCATATGTCAGAAGAGTTTCTTAACAGAGATTACAATACCAGAATCTATCCAAGACTGTGGTAACAATGATCCTGATGTTCCAAATGTTTTGCAGAATATAAAAATGTTTATCTGAAATTCTGCTTTTAACCATTAGAGGAATGCTGAATAATGAAATCCAGCAACACTTAGTACTTAGTCACAATATACTTACTGAGTAAAAAAACCAATTTGCTTTTCCAAAAGAAACATTCTTCCAGCAGCAATATTTTAAAGTTTCCATTTTAAAAAGACTGATTTCCCTAAGACTTTCTAACCATATTTTATACATTATTGAAGACTACTAGTTAGAGTACAGTATTTTTTAAATTTCTACTAGAGGCCATACAATTTGAATGTGGCTTGGGTTTTCTTAGGTGGTCTACAAATTAAAGAACAGTTTTAATGGATTTGATTAATTATATATGGCATTACCACATTAAGAGAATGGGTAAAGCTCTACAATGCTTTTCTAAGTATGTGGATTAAAAAAGTAATTTTTCTCAGGAAACTAAATATTTAAATAGAAAATCCATGCAGTTTTCAACAAAAATCAAAGCAAGATAATATATCAGTCTTAAACGTGTTTTCTTTATCATCTGAAAATAGACCAAGTGAAAGGAGTAGCTATTTCAGTTACGTTTCAATACTCCCAAAGACAAAAACTGTTGGAATTTTCTCATTTCTCAGTCACTTCCTTTACTATATCAACACAAATGTATCTAAACCGAGCTATACCTAAAATAAAATTGCTTATGTTGAAAAGATAGCATTTAAAATATTTTAATATTTCTTTCTTCCCTACTATGTTATATTTATTAAGAAAATATTCTCATTTCTCATGGGAAAAATTAAAAACAAGTTCTGAAGAAACTAGAGGACAATTTCTTTAAGTGTTAGTAATAGATAATTTTTTCATAATATTTAACATTATTACCTCTTTCTGGTAACTCCTGGATAAAGCAAGAGAAAGCAAATGAAGAAAATATCATTTTCAAGAAACTATCATATCATGAAAGGTTCTTGAGACAGAACTTAGTTTTCTTGAACCAAGAGGACAAAAGGATCTCTTTTGCCCTAATCAGTGGCAGCACTAACCTTTTCTAGCTAGTGGGGATCTTATAAATGTGTGTGTAACTTAAAATATTTTACCTGCAACTCTCTGACTCTAAATGCAATTTAAAGAAAACATTCAGCAAATTAAAAAGGAAATTCATATTCAGGAATATAGTTCAAACAACACTACCTAGAGTGCATCAGCAATTTGGACAAGAGGAAGTGAGCATTTGTGAACACTATTTACAATATCCTTGATATACCTGGAAGCAATAAACTAAATCTACAGCTTGTATGAATCAGTACAGCTCCATTAATTTCAGTGATAATAGGCTGATTTGCATAATCTGACAGCCTGACACAAATCTCTTAAGGTTTTCAAGTTTAGTTTTTGACATATAACCAGTTCTCAGAACAGATGACATGGGACTTGACTCCAACAAAACATTTATAATGATAGTTGTTCACTATAAGTATACAGATCTGAAAAATTAGTTCAAGTACTAAGGTTCTAAAATCCACAGATTAAAGGTAATAGACTAATTACTTCTAAGAAAATCAAAATGGAACAATATAAAAACTGTAATTTTTTTTAAACTAACAGTAATTAATATGTATGTAATTTCATGTTTCCTTGTGTACTTAGAGGGGGGGGGCAAATATTTCAAGTAAGAACACAGAAGGCCAGGTGCCTCAAAAATTTAAAACACAATATTTAAACATTTCTGAGGTTCTCAAAGCCCAGCAGCCCATCTCACTTGACTCAGTGCTTAAAACTCCATTGCTAAAGTTTGCTGAAGAAAAGAAACCTTCACCTCAGCACACCCTATGTCAGCACAGTCATGGTGTGGTCCTGGGTGACAAATTTCCTCTGGCAGGGGAAAGGTGAGCCCCAGGGCAGGGGCCACTGATGAAAAAGAAAATATGTACCACTTGACTCCCTCTTTACTCATCCTTCTTCCATTTTTGAAAGATGGACTTGAAAAAAAATCTGAGGCTGAATTTTAGGATTTTGAGAAGACACAGATACTCCCTGGTTGTTCTAGACTAGATAAATGAATTCCCAGGAATTAAAGGCTTACACCAGTACTGACCCATTTAAATTCATGCCCTAACTACCCTGCCAAAACTTTGTATCTTAATCCTGGCTGTTCTTCACATGCATCGTATATGAAAGAGGCAAAGCTAATTTCACTTAACAAAGGGTATCTAAAGATTGCAATTTAAATGCACATTATAATGCTTCAGTCATTGTCTGAATCTAAGTCATGCAAAGGTCTCAATACAGACTTGAACATTATGGAATATATTCTATTCTCTTTTTTTTGTTGATAGGCTCCTCTGGCTTCTCAAAAAATATATCTGAAATATTCTACTGAAATGGAGTTTAATCACAATGCACATTTTTACACCTTACACTGCTGACTAGATAATTAATCTAAAATACTAATCAGAAAGCAATACCTCATGGTTCCTCGGACATGCTGAAGTCCCAGATTGAGCTTCCTATCACAAGCAGCAAAATTGTTGAAGCATTTACATGTCTCAAAAGTAATTCAAAACTCAAGGTTTCGAGGACAAGGCAAAGTCTTCCCAACCCCCAGCTATCCCCAAAATGCTAAGCAAACAAAAAACTCAAATAAAACTACAGGCAATACTGCATGTATCTATGACCTGCGACTTGAATCGATACAGATAAATTAGAGGTACATTGCTTCTTGGATCAGGTAATATTTCGATTTTGGACAGAATTAATGTCTGGAGGGGGGGGGTGACTTGTATACAATACTGAATGATCAGAACAAGATATATAGCTTGGGAAGTGATGTGTGAAACTGCTTATCATTAAACAGTGGAGAAATTACTGCAACAAATTCCCACATCTGTCACATATGCAACTTCAACATACCTTTCCAACTTGTTTTACTTCTATATTTATCCAAGACGAACTCTCCACAATGAAATACAATGGTGAGCAAAAATATAGCCACTGATTCTGCCTGACAGATTCAGAAGTGTTTCATGTGGTAGGGCAGGCTATATCTCAACAAGATAGCAGAGAGAAGTTCAGAAATTACCCAATGTGTTACACATATTGAAATAGAGATTATTATGAAAGGAAGCCAGAAGGTACAAAATTCCTTAATTTCCTATGGCAATACAGCACATTATAATTTCAGCCTCTTTTTTAAATAAAAGAAACCCATATTTTTTTTGTACTAATTTGATATGCACAATTTATTTCATGTCCTGCTTATGAGGCAGCACAAATCTAGTCAAAATTATAACCCAGGTGACATTTTAAACAGAACCACAGGAAGGATTTGGTATGTTGGCCAGAAATAGAACTCTAAAACACACCAATTCACATCTTGGCTCTAGTAAATGTTTAGCTATGACTTATTTAATTTTCTCTGATTTCCACTTCATTATGCTCATAAAATAATAAGCAGAGTGCATTTACAAAAGGACTAATGTACTAGTTCTATCTGCAATCTTTTATCCTCACACTTTTCAAGGTATGCAGTAAGAACTTAAAACAGCCTTCATTATCACTCCTTACTGGCAAGCAAAGCAGCTGTAGAAGATAAAAGATATCACAGTAGGAGCAATAGTAAACAAGTACCACCTCCTCATAAGTTCCCTTAAGTTCCTATTTCTTTCCTTCCTCATTATGTGTAAGTTCTCTAGAATGAACATGCATTGGCTGCAGAATTCGCCTATCTGAAATTTTCTTTTATGAAACTGATTGCTGTTTTAATTGTTAGAAACATATCTGAAGAAGAGTTTATTTCACATCCATCATAATTTCTTGTTTACCACAATGAATTTCTGAAAAAACAGTATCAGCTAATGCAAGTCTAAAAACTGGATATAATAATATTCTTTAGTTGTGGAGAATTTTGTGAGCAAATACTCAAAACATTCATGGTCAGAATATTTCCCAAATCAATATCCTCAAACATGCACATACAAAAATGCATATTCTTTGGAAGTCTACATTTTAATGGTATCAGTAAATAAAAATATTTAGAGAATCTCTTTGCATTTAACATACTATATATATATATATATAAATGCATAGACTCTCTTACAAAAAAATTAATATAAACTTCATCACAATATACATGTTTATACTATAGTTACTCCGGCTTCATGGATGTTTTGTAGACAACTATGTCTAAACCACATGGGGATTTACATCAACTGACCTTAAGCATTTGAAGTAGACACATGGTTTATGCTAGAGATCTATATCTTCTCTTCAGTCAGTGAAGAAAAGAGAAATACCTTTGAAATTATTCATGAAGTTTTACTTAATAATCTTACAGGGTGGTGAACTAAGCCATGAAGATAGTGTTTTCTATCTGTTGAGCATTACAGGAGCCATGATAGCATGTCTACATGTCTAGAGCAAGTCACAATGGATCTCATCTTTTATGATCAGAATATCATTGCCTCTAATACATCAATTAAGACAAACTTCTCATTATTTGAATACTGACTGCCACTGGCAAGACTTGCTAAATAAGATAACAGAATGATTTAACTTGTGCTCCTGATAATGTCTGGAAACACACAATTTCACAATTTACATTATAAGAAATATGGTTATGTCTTTGTTTCTTTCAGACCATACTTTCTGAAAGTATCCTACTTATGTTGATATCTGTATCTCTTCTTCATTACGTTATTGCACATATGTGAAATTTCATTTATAAAGGAGTGGGTGCCTACCATCAGAGATTAGAATTGCCACCTTCCATTTGAAAAGAGATATTTTTCCTCTCTGCAATGGGGAAAAGGTATTTGTGGCAAAGAGGTCTATGAACTGAACATGAGTCAGCACTGCAATGTTGTTTTTAAAAAGAAGTATGTTTGATCTCTTAACAGTGATATTTTGAGATACGCTGGGGAAAAACAAGATCCTGGGATCTAATTGCCTACAGAAGTGACAGACATCCTAAATAAAGGGGTAAACCATGTGAAATGTCAAGGAAGATAGTGACAATCAAAGAAAGAAGTGAAGAAACCTCTCCAGAACATACTACTCTGTAACAGTCTTGTTAGACATTGTGTCATGTTTGTTAGAATGAAGGTACCATTCTCATTTAAACTCTGGAAAGTAGTTTATCTTTCATGTCCCTTCCAACAGCCAAATCATTCAATAATTCTATAATGCATTAAACAATTTTTGTATTGTATTCAGTGCTAGCAAGTATTATTCTTAGGTAAAATATTCTGTCCTATTTAGGATGCTAATATTCTGAAAAAATTTTGCAAACTGCAGAAGATCCAGAAGACAGAAGAGCAGAAAGTACAAACAGTCTATAAATACAGGAAAAATATAAAGGTCTACAGGAAAAATATAGTCAGTTGATTTTGTACAATAAAACAAGATGATTGAAGTGAAGACTTAAACTCTTGAAGTTTTCAAATAAACACAAAGGAACTGTAAAGAGGAAGGCAATAAACAGTTCTTGGTGTCTACTGTAGGCAGGATTAAAGGCAATGGGCTGAAAGGGCATCAGTGCACAAGAGACAAGAAAATAACAAAAAAATTCATACTTGTAGCAAGAAGTAAGGTTTGAAACAGCATGCCTAGGTAAATAAGGGATCATCAAAATAGTGAATTTTTCAAAGTAATTTAAAACAGTAGTTGACAAACCAGCATAAACACTGGCCAGGTCAGATCATCTTGTATAGTTCCATCGCATCACTTCACATCATGACTTTGTATCATTTGCTGCTCCCTACACCATCCAGTGAGAAATTACTAGTTCTACTTCTCCAGTTTCATTCCAGAGCCTTTCTCAAATATTGTGTCAGGCACCACAGCTTCTAGAGTGATCTCTGTCCATAGATTCTTATTTCTTCTTATAAATCTCTTTCAAAAAGAATTAGTGCCCATTATGTCTCATCAGTGTACACAGCTCAATATATAAGGAGTCCTTTGGACTCACAGTTTCAGTAAAGCTTAATTACATGTTCTCTCATAGTCTCCCCAGTTCTATTTTGCTAAAAAACTATTAATACAATTCCACCAATGAGGTAGCCTTTCTTCACAAAGCCTCCTTGTGGCTGGAAGTTGAAGGAAAAATATTTTCTTCAAACATGCATCAATATATTTGATTGATAGCAGCTGATCTGCTGAATTGTATATCCAAACCTTCTGTAAAACATCTGAAAGCATCTGTAATATGTCATACAAAATTGCAGCCCCCTTGAGGCCATCTGTATACAAAAGTCTGCTCAGATTTACAAGCCTTTTAATAACTGCCAGAGCTTCCTATATTTGGGTTAATTTAATTAATTATTTCATATTAGGATCGGGAAGCCTTCAAAGCCATTCTTTATCTTCATTATGTGCTTGTCTTCACTGATGCATATCCTTAATTGTGAACCAATTGATTATATGAAGCAAATACCTAACTCCAGAAACATCTAAATAGCCATATTTTTAGTTCACTTTATTACCTGAAAGGACATATTGATAAGTTATGCAAAAAAGCATTCTAGAAATGTTGGTATTTTCTGGAAACTGAGCATATTGAAAGAAGAATTTTACACTTCAACAAAAAATTATTACTATGATGTAATTGCAAAAGTTTAGTATTATTTTTTACAGAAAATATGAATTGAAAGAAATATACACAACCACTTGACATTAATTTATTCAATATTTTCTAAAATATAACAATGAATTTTTGAAATATATTAACACCAAGATATTAAAAAAAAAACCCTGTGGTAGAAATTTGTGAGATTAATACAAGGAATCTTATCATTTCCAAGCTGAAAGACAGCTTCTGGGATTGGTCAAGTAAAAGCTTTGAAGTTACGAAGATTTGCCACCCTTAACCAGTCTTAGCAGGCAATGACCATGATGAAAAAACAGACAAAAAGCTGTTATAAAAATGCTTCTTTCCTCACAACTGAATAATTATGTGCTATATATTCACAAATATATATATACACATACACATATATATATATTAGTTCTTATTGCATATTGAGCTTTACATAATGCTACACACTGGTCAATTATGAAAGAAAGTAACACTACTGCATAAAATAACTGATTCAGATGTTCTATCATGGCCTCTCAATTCCGTGCTTTACAGGGATGATATTGAGTAACTAATTTTTTTCTTGGATATACTTTGAAGTTAAAAAGTGGTAGCAGCTCATGCAGTAATTGGTCCTCAAATTCAAAACTTCCTGCGCTCAGAATCACCAATAATTCAAGAGTTTCCCTTAAACAGATCTACTTAGTTGCAGTTCGGTAACAAAGAATTGTTTATGTCCCCCTGCACCCATGCAACTGTTTTCAAGGTTATCAGTTTACAGTGCATTAAGTGGTTGTAGGTAGGTCAGCAAACACAATCTAGGATATGATGATATGCAATTGCAGATTAGAAGCTGAACAACAACAACAACAAAATGTTGCTCTTTGTGGATACAATTCAACTAGTGGAGTGGAAATTGGAGGAAAACATCATCCCTCCACTGAAGTTCAAGTCACAGAATGCACTTTTTCATTCAGACTTATCCTCAGGCAGTCTGCTCAATCCAGTTGAAAAACACCATTCTAATTTTCTTCTACTTCTCGCCTCTATTTAAAATTAAGAAATATAATGACAAGTATATAATACGCTTACTATTAAAATAGATCTGCTAATGCAGAGAAGTTTGATACTTTCAGTAGTCTATGGTATCTTTTACAAAAGAGAATAATAAGTCAATCAGAGTATTATCTAAGAAAAAAATTAGCAGCAATTGCTGTTCCAAATTGAAACCGACTTAGTTTTGTCTAAAAGATGAAAATGTAACTAAAAAGGCATACTCCCCCTTTCCACATCCCAATTGTCAGGCTGAAAAGCTTTTACGCTGATGAAGCACATGCCTGTGTTTGCACCTTCAAACAGAAAAGCCAAAGACCTTCAAGTAAAGAACAGCTGCCTTGCCTTCTGTCCTAACCAGTTGTTTCTGTATTGCCAGACAGACAGACAGCTGTATGAGACTGTGATGAATCAGTGCTTCAAAGCACTGCAAGGACACATTCAACACCCACCAAGAGAGAGAGGGGCATGGTTTTGAGATCCATTCCATTCAGAAATCTCTGGATGAGCCTATCAGCTCCTGGAGCAATTCACAACCAAATTTTCTCTTTTCAACAGTCTTATGTATCGTGGAGGACTAGTTTCATACACTGGCAGAAGTGGGGGAAAAAGCAAAAAAGGAAAAACACTCAGAGATTCAGTATATCTTTCCATCCTAATCAAGACCCAAAGATTCATCAAGGATCAAAAGGAAGTTTGTTACAGATAAAAAAATAGGACTGTTTTAATACCATTCTAAAATTGATATGCCATTATATTACACACCTTTTTTGGGAGATGGGAATATTTTCTCTTATCTTTTTTTCTTCATAATTTCATTGATTTTACATTCACTACCAACTGCAATGTCATTTTCTAAATTTTAGTATCCTTGTTGTTCTACAGGTACAGTGGTATAAAAAGAGTTAAAGTAAACACACACCTAGGAAAACACAGAACAGCAGAGATTTGTAATAGAAATGTTAATACTGATATGACTGCAGAATAAATGGGAATACAGGAGAGGGGAAGGAAATAACAAAAAGGAATTACAAAAGGGCTATATAAATGAATATACTAGTGAAAATTACATTAATCAGCCTTAAAGGCCCTCCACACACATCTTCATAGCACATGCCAATTAGAAAAACAAGCTAAAAGAACAAGCTAAAAGGGGGAACAGTGTACTACAGATAAACCAAAAATCTACAGAAAAGTAAAGAACAGGGTTGAATGACCCAGGTAAGGAGACAAGAGATAGTGAGTACATCCTAAGGAATCAGAGAAGGGGCATAGGATGGAAAGACAAAAGATCATAAGCACTGCCAGCTCTTTGAAAGGCAAATCCCAAATCAATACATGGTCATCAACCTAAGAAGGAATGAGGATGATAAGAACTTGTCATCAGAAATTTTCGTCAGTGTTATTATAAATATGACTACAGTACAGGTGTACCATAACAAAATTGAAAGATATTAAATAACTAAATTATATTTCTAGATTACGATATCTTTTCACTGTTTCTATCAGTCAGAGTGACTAATGGCTCATGTATGCACATTCTTGATATTCATCTTTATTTTCTTGTCCCTTTATGGCTGACCTTTTAGAACAGCATATAGTGTATATTCCTTTCAAAGAAGTATATAGATATTGATGCTGGTGTACAGATTACATAAAAATCATATAACTTGATACAAAACCTTCGGGTTGAATTTTGTTGTGCTGAACATCTTCTATGTTACTGCATTGTATTAATAAGACTACATTTTTAAAGAGCTATTAGAATATCTCTGGACAACTCCCCTATTAATTTTAAAACCTATAAGGTTAAGGTATGTTTACAGCAAAAGACCGAAGTTTTTATATTATATTTAAAATTTTAGTTTAGTTCTCCTTTCAGGCTTTCCATGGAACTATTTTGCTCTATCCCTCCTTGCAGGGAGTCTGAACTCCCAGGTGGTAACATCCCTATTCACTGAATTAACTAATTTCCAACTTCTCCAACTCCATTCCAGGAGATGGAGAATGCTTGCAAATGGCTGTATGGTTGGGACAGAGAACAGGGGAGGATTTAAAACACCACTTTTGTATTTCTAATACAGCCAAAAAAAAAAAAAAAGAGATGATATTATGATATTTAACCTTAACTTTTGCACTTCTTTACAAGTTTGTAGAGTCCTTTTTAGCTGACTCACCATGCCATACAGTTCCAGAGAAGACAAACAGCATTTGCCTGTTGCTCTCAAACAGCATTTCCAGTGTACAAATCAGTCTCTCAAAAGATACTTTGTGTTGTTAGCCTGCACTTCATAAAGCTGTTTGATTCCTGTCTCCAGTGGTAGATTTTCAGCAGTACATTTACATTTCAAATCAGGAAGTGAATACAAGCCATTTTCTGACCCTTTTCATTTGCATTTCCTCTGACAGGAATTACCCACTGGAAAAAGGGCACCCCATTGAACCTCTTGCCTTGTCATGCTGTAATGAACTGAATGGTGGCAATAATACTTTTTTCTTCCCCCCAATACCTGATTAGAAGTAAAAACTCCATTCTACGGACAAGTTGTACGAGGATACACTGCCTAAACACAAGATTAGATAAGAGATTTTTCTGCCTGGAATGTGTTTTAGTGCATCTGTTGTCCAGCATCTTTAAAATATACAAAATATGACCTTTATTTTGCAAATAAGTAAAACAAGGAAGGTATCATTCTTCAAACAATCTTTTTTTCTCCTAAATACTTTAAAACCTAGGGACAGTCATGCTGAACTTGATCAAATATCTCATCTGTCTTCGCATCTCATCTCTGACACCAGTTAGAAAAAGACCCGCCTTTAAAAGTGGTTTAAGACAGGAAAAGCCTGTATCATGCTTCCTTCTCTCTAGACTCCATATTTCCCCAGCCTCCAACTATTTTTTATCCCAATGATATTTGTAGCCTGGTGTTGTTTTCCTAGAATTCCATTTAGTGTAAAATATAAACCAAGTCCAGTGCTTCATCACACTGATGTTTTGTCACACTTGACTTCATCTTCAATCTCACAGGATGGAATACTTTCTCTGTCTTAAATCTAATAACCAGTGAACAGAGAAAAGTTATTTACTGATGGTGTTTCTGTATATTCTCAACAGCAATTTTCATTTAATGAGTGAGGATTTTAATTGCAAGAATTAACAGCTTTATTTAGCATTAACTTGACATAAAATTAGCAGTTTCCATTGGAAAATAAAATCTGAAGCAGTTCTATTTTTCAATAGTTGATCAAAATAAATGCAAAAATTAAGGAATACTCAGGATTTAATCACCTCCTTGGCACAGCTGACAGTAATTGTAACCATAACATAAATAATTTGTGTACACAGGCATAAAAAGAAAGCACTGATGAGACTGACTATAAAAGTATTTTGGTTGCAGTTCATTTAAAGTCAAGTTCAGACTGAAGCATGTTTCAGCCTAGTGAGGATCATTTTATATTTGGACATCACAAGCATATTCTGTGGTCCACTGCTCTGCAATAAACAGATGTTTGAATACACCCTGTGCTATGGATAACATTAAATTTGCCTCCTGGGATTTGCAGGACATTGGTTCTTAATGAGCAAATTTAATACAGTGGCAAGATACAGAATGTGCGAGATAACACACAGAAAATAATGCAAAAGTCTATTTTTATCCATGCATCTTTAACTATACTTAATATTTGCTACAGACTAAAACAATACCAAGAAGGAAGTATTACACTGTGCATCTTACTGTTATGCATTGTAGACCACTAGATATGTATAAAGCAAAACAATATATGTTGGCTATTCTAAAATTTTTATTTTCTTTAGAGAAAAAAGTAAATTAAGCATGAAATTCACTTTATGGCTATAAAGTTACAATTAAATATAGGTAAGAGGATCATAAATAAGAAAATTAAGTCTTTCAGCAGGAATAGATGAGAACAAGATCATGGTAGGACTGTGTTTTGTAAGAAGGTAAGTGAATCTCTGATCTTGGAGTAATGTTCACAGCCCACCTGAGTCACTGGCAAGAGACAGGAGGGTCCTGCCTTGTTCGAGGCCAGATAACTTCATTTAAATGTGGCAGATGGAAAACTTTTGAAAACATATACAAATATATCAGTATGACTATGAAGGATAAACAGATGAAGGATAACTCATAGTAGTTGAGGATGGAAATATTCTTTTTGTAGGCATATTAACTGAGTTTGTAATAACAAAACGTTTTGTTAGATAAAATGGCAGTTCTGACAGGTGTGTCCCTGTTCCTTGTTACTCTTCTTCTCAATTGTAGATGTCAGTCTGTATAAAGCTATCTCCTGGCTCTCTCCTAAGTATTGGGTACAAATTTTTTTAACTATTTCCATGGAACAAGACAACTGAAATTCAGATATGGACCATTTCACCCGCTCACTGTCTTTGTCACCCAAGACCGTGTTTTAGAGCCACAAAGAATTTGGAGCTTGTTTACAGACTAAAGAACACACATTTAAATGCTGTTTACTTATTTTCTGACTAAGGGTGAGCTATTGCTTGAAGCTGATGGTTAAATCTGCCCTTCTGAACTGCTTTTAGCCAACCTTCTAAGGCTTTTATGAGATTTTGGTTCAACCAGAATTGTCATATCAAATGAGACCTTTAACTTTCATCTGAGGAGAAATGCCAATCATAGGTAATTTCTGACTTGTTAACAAATCTCCAGAGTATTCAAAAAGCTGCTAATGCTTCAGAATATTAAGCAGAATCACAGAATACCAAAATTTATATAAAAGGATTAATTGCACATGCTAGAATGGAATGTAATTCTATGGAACTTCTATAATGGAATGAGTGGCTCTAGCACTCATCTGTCCTGTTTCTTGTTTCTGTATTTTTAGGTCAGCATATCCCATATCACTTCTTTTGAGGAAAAGCTACTTCTCTTAAACCTCATGAATCTCCCATACCCTTAATAAATATTCCATTCCTGGAGCTATCCCTCAGTCATGTGTATAAATGAATCTCCAAAATCTGCAGCAGATTATTATCCTGGGAGAGCCTCTAAGGACTTTGTTCTGCCTCCTATTACCCTGAGGTAATACAGTACCTATGCACTCTGAGCTTCACCTAAGGCTCTTACTAGTTCTATGCATTGCTATTGATTTATTTTTCAAACACCTCATATAGCTTTTTGATACAGAATCAATTAACAATTCTGCATCAATAAGAAACAAAACAAATCAACAAACAAAAACCCACCAAAAAAACCACCAACCAGTCAACAACCAACCAACCCACAACAGTAATTGTGACTACAGCAAAAAAATTTTTGTTCTTAGGTACGTTTAGAGAGTAATCCATAATTCCATACATTCTGATGACATTCTATAATTGAACTATGACAAGTTTAAATGGAGAGGACCAGAAACATAATGTATTTTGTAAGGTTCAGGTTTGAATTGCTACTGCAAACTCAGCTAACATGTATTGTCAACCACACTAATTGAAGAGATGCTTTTTGAAGAAAAGGGCTAAATTAACTGAATCCTGGCATAGAACCTGGAGATAATACAATACACATTTGAGAAACCTATTTTCAAGTTTTCTGCGTTAAAGTAAGAGGTCAAATAACAGGCCTTAAAGGGCAAGATGCCTACCTAGAAAATAACAGAAATGGAAAACCAAACAAAGTATAGCACATCCTCCATTTCTTTAAATAATGCAAAAAGACATTAGAAAATGAATACATTCTAAGACTTAGCATATAATACCTTGATATCTCACTGAAAATTACTAAAAAGTGTTTAAACTCTCTGAAAAACTGATTTCTGGCAAAATAGACTGATTTTTAACTCTGTCCTGCACAGAGACTACTTGGGGAATTTCCTTTGAAGAAGCTCTGCCATTTTTTTATAGTATTTTTAGGGAATTCTTCATTTATTTCAGCAAAAACTGACACAGCATGAAGCATAAATTCCCAGTAAACAATATACAAAACTATCTGTCCATAATTGACAGTAAAATTCAGTCATCCATATTGAATTGTGGTGACCATAAGAGCCATTAAAAACTTGGTCATTTGTGCAGCTTCTAACCATGTTTAATTGAAACATTAGAACAGTCAAATGCCTTCCCTTTAGATAGAACAATACAAAAAAACAACTTATCTATTTAAGCCCATTTTCTCAAAGCATGTTTTTAAAATATATTTTTATCTGTGCAAGAGTTAAACAGTTTAGTACCTGAGGCTCATTTGTACACTGGCACTACAAAATTTAAATCAATTTGCATAATCAAGTCCTACCAAGTGTTTGCCACCAAGATGAATTATGTCTTTTCTTTTAGCTTACCCCTTGAGCTATTGTGAGGAGCAAAACAAACACATAGTGCTAAATAAAATTTAGAGTCCTAACTATTCCACTGAATTAGGAACGACCATAAATACAGCTTCCAAAGTCACATTTCTGAATAGCAATTTTTCTGTTAAAATTTATTTAGTGTAAATACATACCTTAAATGTACAAAGACTTGTACTTTTCATGTGAAGAGTATCTTGTAGCCAGCATTTAAGTAGCTGTGCCATGCTTAGCCCTAATCCTTTCTCACAGGGTGATTAGTACTAGACATTCCAGGAAAAAAGCATGAGAAATCTCAGATGAATCCCATTCAATTATTACTGTAGACGCTTTCATCACTTGGTCCTATTTTGAACCTTGATAAGTTCTTAGTTCTATTTCAGTACTGATTGTTTAAATGTTTTGATATGTGTCTCAAAAATATATATCCTGATAAAGTTACATAGTCTATCCTAAGTTATAATAATAATGAATAAAAGAAACGAAAGCTTAAGTTAGTATTGTTATGCTCATCATCAACAGTTTCATTCAGAGAACTCTAACCAAACATTTTTTGAGAGAGATTAAACTCATGAAATTTTTGGCCCCTTCTTGCATACAGATTGTACAAATAACCTACCCTGCCACCTTTTTTCACCAGATAACTTTATTCTTCAATTCCTATTTTTCCATATGTCTTTAAGCAAGATAATAACTTCACCTTTTCCTTTCCTGTAATGGGGACACAGAGAGGAGAAATATTCATAATGAAAATGAACACTACCCGTAACAGTAAAAACCATGTAAAATATCATCTCTTTCCCAAGGAATCACCATGGGCACTAGGAAATTATAATTATTGTTACTGGCCACGAGACAGAGTGATTAGTCACAAACCAAGAGGAAGAGAGCTAAGTGTATCAGCTCTTCAGCTCATGAATGTAAAAAAAAAACCAAAAAATAAAAAAAATTATCTTCACAAAAGACAAAAAAAAATACATGAAAAATGTTGCAAAAAAAAGGGCAAATTTTTTTGCAAATGTTGCAAAAAAAAAAGTTTCCTGACAAGTTTCAAAAACTGAATGCAACATGATACAAAAGTTGAAATCAAATTCAATAAGTCTAAAGTAAAAAGTACAGTGAGAGCAGAAACCTTGACATTACATTGAAAGAAATACATTGCATAAGATGAATTTTTTTCTTATAAATTGATGATAACACAGCAAAATAAATACATCAGCTGGGAAAAAAAAGTATAAGATAGTAAGGCTTAAAATATCAGAGATAAGAGTTCCTAACCTTCCTTAATACTTTATTAAAAACATTAACAATTCTGTATGTATTTTTTTAGTGTACTTCTCATTTCTCTGTTAACAGTAGGGGCAAATGAGTTTTTACAGCTTATCATTTGTTATTTAATACCCTGTAAATTATAAAAACTCAAAGAGGAAAGAGTTTCTAATTGGGAAATACACTAAGCTGATGTTTTTAAAGGAAAAACTTTCAAAAACTTCCCTGGCAACATAAATCGAGGTGGAAATTTTTAGCTACTGAGTTACATGAACCATGTCTAAACTGCAGGATGTATTCTCCAGAAGAAAGATTAGCTACTAATCCAAGTTAATCACAGGGAGAGAATGAACAATATTTTCTCAATGATAATCCATTGCATTTCTTGTAATTAATATCAAAAAATCTCAAGCAAGAAATCCAAATATATCAAATCAACTATACCAAAACATTTTGTTAGTAGACTTATACAGGTATGGGATGGCAGAGCATCATGTGCTAGCAGTTCCTGCTTCTCACCACTTTCTACATAAATATAAGTTCTTGAGTCAGAAAAAAAATTATTCTGAATAAAAATTATTTGAAGGCAAGTAGATGAATTTTAGGGGATTTGAAAAAAAGATGCTGTAGATAGTTTTGGATTAAAACATTATACCCATATTTCTACACAAAAATACTTGGAACAGTGCAAAGTAAGAAAGCTGGTTTTATTGATGTTGTAAACACATAACTTTCAAAAATGGCATGGAGGCCTTGCAGATAAAGTGAGAAAGCTGAAGGCTATATAGCTATCTCCACCCTCAACATGTAAAAGCAAAAATAAAAAAAAGTCAAGAATTTACTATGAGCTCTCTCACTGAAATTAAAATCCTGGTCAACCCTGGAACCATGTTTAGTACACAAAGATATATAAAATATTAGAAATACATATTTTCCCCATCACTCAACAGTCCTTACATTTGATATAATTCCCATTCCTTTGCACTTCACATTCTGAAGTAATATTCCTTTTGTTGCTCTTGAGCTCTATTGATATAAATGAAAATTGTTTGATTAAGTAACCAGAGATGTTCTCTCTTGAACTTGTTGTCTGGTCATTCTGGATTACAGCTGCATAAATGAGAAGTGTTATAGAAAACTCAAACAATCCCTCTTGAAACAAAGCTGTCAGAATACATTTAAGTTAGCTACTTTGGCAGTACTCTAATACAAGTAGAAGGTTCAACATCCTCTCTCGAAGACAAATTCAATTATATACTACATGACTTTTCAACAAAAGAATAATCATATTTGGCACAGGCATTTTTTGAGAGAAGGAGTAGGACACTTAAGCTGAGCTCAGAAAATCATTTTCAGCTGTTAACATGTAAGCATCCATTTGCCTTCTAGCCTCTACTGATGGTTTTAACTAGACCTCTGCTGTTCATTACAGGACTTTAAACAACTGACATCCTAGATATCCCCAAGTGGACACTTAAACGTAACCATCAATCTCTAATTACAGAACAAAACCAGGTTTTGCTTAAACTACAAATGATTGCCAGCACCAGTAGTAACTCTGAGATAAAATTCTTAAAAGAAAGATACTTGGTTTCTTTGAAGCTAGTCTAAGAATTTTCTGTGATGTAAAAATGGATTGCTACCAGAAAAGTCTGATTTTCCTCACTTTAATTAGTTCTCTTCACTCTCATTGTCACTGTCACAGTATAGCAGCCACTTCAGTGAATTCATCTGAATGATTAAATCAACTCACCATGAAAATTAGAGAAGCCTAGAGACCAGTTCCAGAAGCAACATGCCTAACAATTTTATTTTACCAGCAGATACAATTAACAATATTGCAGGAACAAGCATTCTGAACGTAAAGAAACAAACCTGTGCAATTACAGAAGCTGGCATTCGTCTCATAGTGAAGCAGATAACTATGTTAAAAAAAAACACCGACATTTGAGGAAATCTTTGTATGAAGGTAAGCCACTTCTACCTGTATGTACTCTACTTTACCTAAGTAGGCTTTTTTATAATCAGTCTTCCAAAAAACTACCTGCATTTCTTCCCCATGCTCCTGTATCATTAATTCAATTATGACCTTAAACTTGTGTCACATTAAAATGATGTTGCCAATGTAAAGGTATGAAATGACTGTAATGTATCTTGTAACATCTTTGTCATATATTCAGCTCAGAAAGCTCCTGCATCATTTCACTTAAGCCCATGTTTGCTTTCTCATGAAGAAATTATGTTCTAAAAATATCTTCCAAGATATCTTGCTCTATTAATACATTTACTACTTAAAAGAAAATAAGCAAACTGTTTTGCTAACTCCTAGCCATATTTTTGCTAACTCTGTCTTACTTCAGACTTATTTCCTCTCAGACCAAGGAAACTATTTTTAGGCTTTTCACCCAATCTGAAAGTTTAATATTGACAATACTCAAAGTGCTGGGTCAACTGCCAAGAAGGCTGTATGAAATTTCTCTTAAAGTTAATAGAAGACAACAGAAAGTTTAAACAGCTTTGACAATTAGGGTCAAAATTAATGCAGATATTATTGCTTATAGCATTCTGACATAGACAAGCCAACAGCCAAACTATTTAACTAGTAAGGAAGTGAAAAAAATCTGAGCAAGACCAAGAACTCATCCCCAAGCCCCTCTTAAATGAAGCATAGATACAGGTATTTATACATTCCTGAAAGAAAGGGAGGAGGAAACTCACAAAGGCGAGCATCACCTTTGAAAATATCAAAATGTTTGGAAGCTGCAGTCTGATAATAATAGAATAATCCTGAGTTGGAAAGGACCCACAAGGATCATCAAAGTTCAACTCCTGGCCCTGCACAGGACAGCCACAACAATCACACCATGTATCTGAGGGCATTGTCCCAACGCTTCTTGAACCCTGTCAGGCTAGTGCTGCCACCACTTCCCTGGGGAGCCTGTTCCAGCGCCCAAACACCCTATGGGTTTCCTGATATCTAAACCAAACCTCCCCTGACACTATATGAATAAATCAGCTAGAGAAATACAGGTCTTAGGCAGCAAAGCACATGAAATTGAGAGGTGAGTGAAAAGGTTTCATAAATTTAAACTCAAGAAACAAGATTACAGACCATGAAAACAAAACACAAGAATAGCCGTTGGCAACTTTCAAGTTTTAAGACTCTATTTAGAGTCAAAGACTGAAAATTAATGTCACCTGCAGAGTATTCTGTTCTTTATGCTGTTTTTTCTGAAACAGTCTGAAAAAATGAAGCAGGAAACAGTCAAAACATGCAGGATGTCTGACCCTAAATCTGTGTCTCACCCCACTGTATACAGTGGGACCAACATAAGAAAATAGTAGTGAAACACAAAAGAAGACAGCACGATTAGTAAAACATAATGAAAGAAATGACAGGTCTCATCTGCTCAAATTTCAAGCCCACATAAGATGTGTCACTGAAAAATTTTCTAAGTTGGGGACACTGCAGAAAAAAATTACTATTCCATGAAATAATTTGAGGTGTCCTATACCTGATGAGTAGGTGAAAGTAGAAAAATGAATAGGTACCTGAAAGGGTAAGCTAAGAATTTCCAGGGCATACATTTTTATTAACCTGCTTTCACATTTTTCATTCAAATAAGGTTTTTGAAAAGCATATGTGTATAACAAATCTAGAGACTTATGTATACTTTCCTCCTACCTGTTTAATATTCCTTTGTATGCAGCCAAGGCATAGCCTTATGAACTAATTACCAAGTCTTCTCTACATAGACCTTAAAAAATCATTGCAGTAAGCAATGAAAACCTTAATAGAAACTCTGCATGTGGCTTACTCACAATTTATCACTAAGAAACAATATGTGTAAAGGAAAGGGTTTAGTCATTGCCTTTACCATCAAAACAGGTTCTATTCTCATACAGCTTCATTATTCTTTTTTCCCCTTTTTATTATGCTTTCTCACCCTCCATTTTTATTGTCCATCTGCTTCTCCTTTCCCTTGCATAACTTCCCATCTTACTCATTTGCAGTAACACAAGGCAGAAACCTATCTTCTTAAAGACCTCTACAAAGATATTTAGCCATTTCAGCAGGCAAAAGAAATCAATACTGCAGTAGAAGTAGAATGCTTAAAATACAAATATGAATGAAAACAGAAATATTGACAGAAACTAGGAGTCAGCACAACAATGAACTTCTACAGTCTTGTTTCATTTTTCCTAGTTTTAGTATTATATTATTTGGATTTATTTGGTTTATAAAAGTCTACAGACACCAAAGAATTGACTACTAATGTTGCCAAATTATTAATGGATCAACTTTTACAGAAATGCATGTATTTTATAATTTCTTGATCTTCTTACATAAGGAAGTAAAATATCAACAGCTATAAAAAAACATCCCTGGGAGTGTTCAAGGTCATGTTGAATGGGGCATTGAACAACCTGGTCGAGTGGAAGGTGGTCTTGCCTATTGCAGTGGGGTTGGAACTAGGTAATCTTTCAAGTCCCCTCCAGTCAAAAAATTTCTATGATTTTAGGATGATAATATAAGCTTGAAATAAAGCAAGAAAAAAATCATCTCACTCTGCTCCTTTACCTCATTTATCTGTCCTGTATATGTTCCACCAATTGAATAGACCTGACCCATTGTGTGAAACTCAAACCAACGTATCAACAAAACCAACTGAAGATTGCTGAAACAGAAATTTTTGCCAACCTGTTAACCCAATCACTTTGTACTAAGCAGACTGAATACTTAATCAAATAAAAGGTAACACAAAACCAGATGAATTGGACACTATTACAGTTGTTTGTAAACTGGTATATAGCTCAAATCTGTGCACAACAAAATTGATCACAACAGACTAAAAGGTCATGTTGTAGTAATACTGCCAGATGAGGTCATCTGCTCTCTTTAAAATGTTCATCCCTTCTCTTTAAAATTAAATGAGGGCTTAAAGCATTTCTGATTCTATTCTCCCACTAATAATCCCTCATTAGATTTAATTACTTACATTCTACATAGTTACATTATTAATACAAACAGTCAAGCCTACTTAAAGTTACTGTTCTAAAAATGACTAGAAGCTATGATCCAGGAGAGATGCTTGTTTTTTCTTTACTACACACCAGCAATTAAAATGTTCCTTCCTTGTGTACCTTATTATGAAATAAATCAACAAGTCCCTTCAAGTTAATAAGTCATTCTTACACTTCCATGATTTTTTTCCTGAAATGCCTAATCTATTTTCCATGTAACTGTCTATGTGGAATTTGCATACAACTGCCCACATACAGCTCACTCCTATTTTCTAACTACTATTTGAATTCATTATTTGGTTTTAAAAAAATTATTTCTGGTGCCATTATTATCCATCAGAATGACTCACAGTTATTCACTGCATGTTTGTCTGCTTGTATGTCTACATGTCAAATTCATCATGCTTAACTTCACCAATCTGAAACATAGGTTTGTCTAGTCTAATCACCCAGATCCTCTATCCAATTCATCCAAACAGACAAGCATGAAAGGAAGACAATTCATTTCATCTATATCAGATGTCCTTTAAAAAGGGATATACTGCTCTCTTGGGGTGCCTGCTTGCCCAGTCAATTATAAAGGAAGTCTAAGTGACTACGCTCTATTAAAAATCTCATTTTGAGACAGATACATTTAAATAAGACCTAATCCAGCCATGACATGGCCACAGGATCATTTCTGATAGTATAGTTACATCACCTCTGCAGAATGACAAAGACTAAGCCATAAAAAGGGTATTTGCTGTCAGCAGAGCAGAATTCAGAGTAAAAGTGTCTGCACAGCACCTTTAGCTGGTTTGCTGCTCTTCTACAATGACCCAGCACTGCTACGCTGGCAAAACTCCATTATAAGGTTTGCCTAGAATGCAACTATGAGAAAGCTGAGAAATTATTTAATAAACATATTAGTTGAATATTTAAAAACTTCAAAACTAAGTATAGTTGATGAGATACAAAAGAATTCTGCTGGATATTAGTGCTTATTCTATGCATTCATGGCTTATAATCTTATTTAAATGAGAATCAGAAGTGCAGTTCACAGCAAATACTAAGTAGTATTCTAAGAAATATATACAGAGCCGTATGTGCTGGGAAAAAACCCACATTTCTAGACCTGCACACAAATATCATCCCTTGGGTTTGGATTATATGGTGGGCCAGTACCAGCACAGTAAGCTTTCTTGGGAACTGAAACAACTCAGGTTGTAAAAACCCAAAACTTTGACTCTGAAGTAAATGCAAGGAAAACTGATTTCAATGCTGGTTTAACCACCTGTTTGTGTTTCCATACATTAGAAGCTTTGTCCTTATCAAATTTACTTAGAATAAAAATCATAATAAACATATTCAGACCTTTTAAAAGGAAACTAATCTGTTCAAATCAAAATAGCAAATACAAAAGTTTTATTTAAACCTGATATTTATCAGGCAAACATAGCAAGAAAAGAGTAACAAACTTACATTCTGCTGTGCCTACTGAACTCACAAGTACTGCTTTTTCTTTTCTCCTCTCAAGTCTGTGATCAAAAGATAGAAACTTTCGGCAATAATAAATTTAAGACTAAAGATGGAAAACAAAAGAAAACTGTAATGAAAGAAAACTGTTGCTGTGTAATCAGCATCACTATTTTTATTAATTCATTAAATCACTTTTTTTAAGCAATATATGTTTCTGTCTGGAAAATAAAGATTGTGCGAGAAATCAAATGTTTTGGAGGATTCAGAAAGAAAATACAGCCACAGTGACTTTATGAGACACCCTGCTCCATATTAGTAGTGACCGTAGTAAGAGAATACATGTCATATCCAGTAGCAGAGAAATAGAGTACAGATGTACTGATAGTAGATATCAGCAGTGACAGAAACCTATAATGCAGCTACCAACATGTACTTGTGCTCTGTTGCTAATCTCCACATTAACTTAGAGGAACTATTATCATTATTAACAAGAGCAAGATTTAAGGCTCTATTGTCAGAAATCAGTTTTGATCTTAACAATAATGCACTTCTTTTGTGAGCAAGGCAAGGAGTTAAAATCAGGTCTGAAAAAGAGGGAGATTATACAGTTGAGTCTTTTTGCACTGAGGTGTAATCAATAATATTTGATTTATTCCTGGCAGAACTTGGTCTAATTTACTCCTTACATCAAGAATTCTATGTTTCTTGCCAATCTTCTTTATTTCCTTGACACTTAAACTCAGGGTTTCAGTCTTGCTTCAAAAGGCTTTTTTTAAAAACAAACAAATGGTTTTTCCTTTTGTTCCTCCAAAATCTCTTCAGTCTAGCAATGTTACATAGCATGAGTTTCCCACATCCTTACTAAAACATGTGCAAGGATGATAAAAAAAGTAAATCAATTCTCCATTTGCAATGACAGGAGGGCACCTTGGTTTCATCTACATTTTATTTTCACAGAATCAGAATGTCTGTAAGGGACATCTGAAGGATATCTGATACAACAACCTTACTCAAAAGCAGGGCAACCTACACCCAGTTGTCCTGGACCATGTCCATACGGCTTTGTGGAATTCCAAATTACCTTCTCCATGACTTCAACTGGTTTTTACATTCACATATTTTTTTCAAGTTCAATATAAATAATAAATCTATTCTTTCTAAATGACCACAATGACCTCCTAGATCTGATTTTTACGACACTTATGTGCAAACTACAGATTTGATTTCTTCATTGCTGCAGCAAAGATAAGTTCAATATATGCAGGCTAGATGGTTGATAGACCTGAGATCTTAAAAAACACATCAATACAATGGTGTGGATTTTTATTTTTCAGGCTTTGCTATTGACAGATTTATGTCTACCTCCTACTGTAGAAAGAATATGATCACATGATAATGGAGTAATATTATGACTCAATTTCACTTTAATGTACACTATTGCTAACAAAATGGCTAATAAAGCAGTTTTCAATATGGGGACTAAACTAGAACAATATACATTACACAATAATAGATAGCAAATTACCGCTAGGAGAAAAAAAACTGCGTGGTAAATGATACAACTCTAATTTATTAAATTTTTAAAACTGGCAGAATGATTTATAGAAAGCTTGTACGAACACCAACTCCCCAGTCAGCTCAGATGGCATACAATACTGGCTGCAAAAGAGTTTCAGATTTTGAAGAAAAACTCCTTTTAATTCTTTAACAAGTTTTGCAGCCCTCCTTCTTTAAATTGCTTTTTTAAAGTATCATCAGCTATATGCAAAATGTCACTGAAAACAGAATAAACCTTAGAATACCATTAACAGACAGCATTTATTGAACAATAAATATGATATGCAAAACTATTTATTGCCTAATGCCCACAAGATAGACCTTCAATTTTTAGGCAAGTAAGCATTAGTATTATCACCATCCACTCAAGACACAGAGAGTCTTAAGTGTTACCATTCACATTGTAAAGGGCCATCTTTCACTGGTTTGTAGAAACAATCCATTTTTGGTTTTAGGTTTGTATGATTTTTCATGCTGTTATTTCCTAACTGGTATTACTGCTTATTTCCATCTCAACAACAAAACCCACATTTCTTATTTTGCCCTCCTTAGCTTGCTTCATTCTACTCTGTAGACATGATCTCAGTTTTATTAATATAGAAGAAACCTAAGCCATGGTTATACCATATCAAAAATGAGGTATGGTTCCTTAATCATGGTTGAATACAGAGGGAGAGAGAAGGGGGAGAAAGCAAGAGTTATAGCAAATTGCTTTCTCCTCATGTAAGATACTTATCTGCAGCCATTCTTCTGTTTCTTTTTAAGTAAAATGGGAGCAAATTTTGGATGTGCTGCCAAGGATTCTACTCAATGTTCAGCACCCAGAAGAAATGTTTCACAAAGAGAACCTGAAACTATGTCACACTGCAAAACCCTATCTGCTTAGAAATCTGAATGAAAGCAGTTATCAACAAAGCTCAGCAAGCCTAACACTTCATCTTTCATGCAGAACTCAAGGGATTGAAGTGATTTAAGGATGCATATTGATATAAAATGCAGACTTTAAATGTGTTCCCCACTGACAAAATTACATAACGCATCCCAAACAGTAATTTCAGGCTAAAATGTATAAACAGCAAAGAATTGGACAAATCAGAGAAAATATTAAAATCTTCTGAAAAGTCAGCTAAATATCCTCATCATACAAAATGCTAATTAAAATTACTTTAAACTGTAAAAAGGTTTGTTGTTCATGCAATGAACACAATGCTTAATTAATACATCATAAGAATGACAGAAACTATTAGGAAAGTTAGTCCCTTCTTTCAGATGTATCTTTGCAGCTAAGGAGTAACTGTCTGTCAGGCTGCAACCAAAGTACTTCTGTGAGCTCCCACTGAATGATGTACAAACCTTGTGAAACTCAACAAAGCCAAGAGCAAGGTCCTGCACCTGGGGTGGGGAAATCCCAAACATGAATAGAGGTTGGGCAATGACTGGACAGCAAAAAGCCAGACAGAGAAGGACTTGAAGGTGGTGGTGCATGTAAAACTGAATTATAGCTAGGAACTGGCACTGGCAGCCCAGAAAGCTGACTGTATCCTGGGCTGCATCAGAAGTATCATGGCCAGCAGGACAGGGGAGGCGACTCTACCCCTCGTCTCCACTCTGGTGAGACCCCACCTGAAGCATTGCGTCCAGCTCTGGGGCTCCCAGCACAAGAGGGACATGGACCTGCTCAAAAGGGTTGGGAAAACAATCAGAAGGCTGAAGCATCTCTCTGATGAAGACAAACAGAGTTGTGGTTGTTCTACATGGAGAAGAGAAGGCTCTGGAGCAACCTTGAGCAACCTTCCAGTAACTAAAGGGGAACTGCAAAAAAGGTGGGGAGGTACTTTTTAGAGGGGTCAAGAGAAAGTGGTTTTACACTGAAAGAGGGGAGCTTTAGACTGGATTTTAGGAAGAAATTCTTTACTATGAGGGTGGTGAAGCACTTGAACAGTTTGTCCAGAGATGCAGATGCTCCATCCTTGTTCAAGGACAGGCTGGACAGGAGTCTGAGCAACCTGGTCTAGTGGAAGCTTCCCTGCCTATGACAGGGGGGTTGGAGTAAATTATCTTTAAGATCCCTTCAACCCAAAGCATTATACGATTCTATGACAGGATTAGATGTCAAAGAATTAAATAAGAATCCAGTTACAAAAATAAGAGTAAAACATTCTTTAAATAAGCTTTTCTCCCCTTTTTTAAATTTGAGTTTACTGAAATGTAATTTCTTTAACTGTTCTTCAACATATTGACAGAAGAGTTGCCATTATTATCATTGCAAACAGATGTTTGCCTGCGTTTTTTAAACATAAGTATGGAAAGACAATAAAAGGAATTAAGCCTGTTATAATGAACAGAATAGAGACGTCTTTCAAGATGCCTTGGTCAGAGGACAGAATCCAAAGAACAAAGGCAGAAATGCAAAGCCAAGCAAAGAAATTACTTTTATATTAATTTTCATAAACAAAAGCAGGTGTTTCAAAAGGCATGTCAAAATGTTACATTTCTTGTTTGTTACACAGCAAAAATCGAAAATACCCAATTAATTGCACCAGTAGGTGATCTTCTGTAACAATTTATCTTCAATAGCTACTGAATATTTTAACAGTATATATGTCAGTGTTAAGGAACATAAGAGAAGGATTATGGTTTTAATGATCATAATAAAATCTGGAAATCAGATCTCCCTTTAGCCTTTGATAAACCATTATTTTAATAATTTCTAGAAGAAGTAAAGAAGGAAACACAGGAGGAAAGAAAGTGAACTCAACCACTGATAAGTTTGCAAAACTGAGACACAATAGCCTTGAACCCAATCTGTCAGGTATGACATTCTTCAAAGAAGGAGGAAACTTTGTACTGATGAGACTCCTTACAATACACCTGTGGTGGGTTGACCCTGGCTGAACACCAGCTGCCCACCAAAACCACTCTGTCATTCCCCTCCTTGGCTGGACAAGGGAGACAAAATAGAAAGGTTTGTGGGCTAAGGACAGGGAGAGATCACTCACCACATACTGCCACAAGCAAAATAAACTGAACTTGGGGAAAAATAAATTTAATTTACTACTAATAAGATCTGAGCAGGATAATGAGAAATGAACCCAAAACTTAAAAACACATTTTTACCCCACTCCTCCCTCCCTCCTGTATTCAACTTCACTCCTGATTTTCTCTACCACCTCCTCCCCCAGTGGCACAAAGGCACACTGAAGGGGGTTGTGGTCAGTTCATCACACATCTCTGCCACTGGGAGAGGACTCCTCCCACTTCTCCCCTGATCCAGCATGGGGATCCTTCCATGGGAGATAGTTCTCTTTGTATATGATATACACAATCACAAGTTACTTCAAGACCCAAAGTCTCAGTTTATCTACTAGGCCCATGATAACACATGCTAACTACACCCTAAAATAATTTATTATTTAGCATTTTCATTTTGATGTTCTTGCCCAGAACAGTCATTCTGGTGTCATTCTAACACCCTTCTGGTGTCACTTCTATAACAAAAAAAGAGACAATGTACCAAGTTGCAACTTCTATGATTCACCAAAACAGAGAGAAGCTGTAGGTCATCCTCATGATGCTGAAACCTCAAGTAAGAAAACACCAACCTCTTTTTTCATAATAAAGATGTAATTTCCCAATACTTGTCACTACCATGCCCTAGCCTGAGAACTCCAAGTACCATCTAATAGTGTAAGAGCTGACACTCCACTGACTTCAAATAATAGTAATTTTTCACTTAGATTGGCAAACCACGTTTTTTTTTTTGTGAAGCACTAGGTAATGCATAAAATTCCAGGCTACATCCAACAGAATTACTCTTTTCTAGATTTTGCTGATCAACCTCATACTTAAAAATGTCAGGCTTCAGACTTCATAACATTATACAAGATTTTTTCTACACCTCTTAATGTAGTCCTCAGCATTTCCTCCAAAAAGAACAAAATTAATCAAAGCCATGAAATCATGCTAACTCCTACAGTAGTTCCATCTGAAGGGGAAAAGAAAAGAAGAAATCCACAAAACTAAAACTTAAAAAGAAAAAAAAAAGCCTTCTAAGAATCATGCAATTGCATCCTAATGCAATCATTTGATTCTGTCTTTCTGACATGCTGGGAAAAAACCCCATGCCACAAATTAGTCAAAGTTAGGTAGAGAGTCCCGTGTTCTACTCACATCAAAAACAGCAAAGGTCCATATAGATACTGATTAATGGCTTTTAAGTAGAATAGATAACTGTTCTCAATTTAGAAAAACAAATTACACCACACTACTGCATTATGTACCCATTACTAGTCTTTCAAGTCTTCTTTCTTGATCTAAATCTCACTTTAAATAAAAATATTTTTCAGTTTGGCTTTTTGCCAGATCTTCTGCAAGCATCAATTTTGTAAAAAATTCCTTATAAAAATCTTCAGCTAAGAGTTGAAAATTTAAGCAAAGATCCATAAAGAAAAGAAAAAAAATAACAAAAGTATCTGAGTCAAAGCAGCAGTTTTTCTCTATTTGACTTAACTGAGTTCAGGTTAATGACTTGGAACTCCGTAATCTACACAGGAGAGCTAAATTAATTGCACTACAAAATATGTTCAGCTACTGTATTATACCTGCAAGTCTTACTACAATAATATTAACTGATTTTTTTCTAACTTTGAAAAAGAAAATGAAAGTTGATCATGATCACGCAATTTTTCTTGGTTCTAACAAGGAGCACTGTCCCTCACAATATTCTTGTACCTGTGTCAGGACATTGCAGGACATGGATGGGAAATCAAACATGGAAAATAAAAAGGCTGTATTATCAGGCTCAAAGGATAGCAGTTCATGGATGGCTCACTGCCTGGGAGCCAGCAATAAATGCAGTACTGCACAGAGCTGCCCAGAGACGTTATACAGTCTCTGTGTTTGAAAGCCTTCAAGACTCAACTGGATAAAGCCCAGCAGAATCTGGTCTGACATCATAGCTGGCTCTGCTTGAGTAAGAGATTGAACTCCCTGAGGTCACAACCTCAATTACCCTATGATTAGCGATGTGATCCTATGATCTATGTCTCCCTGTTTAGTGAAGATAAAGACATGTACACTTGTCTATAAAGTGTCCATTTTTTTACATTTCTTATACACAGGGAGACAAGCTCAGAAGATTTTGAGTAATTTCCACTAACTATAGTAAAAACGATGGCCAAAGAAGTGGCTGCCCTCCCTAATTCTTTGCTGTGACCTCACCCCTGGTACAAGTCAAACCTATTTGCAAAATTGCTCTTTACTTCTAACAGCTAGACAGGCTGTCTGAAATATATAGCAAGCAAGTCTCAAGGCTTCATTCCCTGGACATAAAAGGCAGATACATCCTTTTAAGCTAGTGTCTCAAAAGAAGAAAGATAGAATAAAGAAGCCAGTCCAAAAAAAGTGCATCTGTGGGGAATTCATCCAGAGTAGGCATATCACTAAGAACGCTGATAAAATTCTCATGTAAATTCACTGTTCTCTCTTCACAATACAAAGAAAGCATTTTCCTCCTGCCTCTTCCTTCCACTGGTGTTACTTTTTAACCCTTCATTAGCCATGTAACCCAAAAAAATAAACTAAAGCATTTGCTAAAGATCAGCATAAACTAGTTTATGGTATCTTGGCATGCTGTGGTGCCATTAAAAACTTTGCATGAAAATGAAAGCTATGAAGCCAAATAATTATTAAAAAATATTGAATTATCTCATTTACACAATGTAAAATTCAAATCAAAGGCACATGAACACATCTGTTAATATACCTGTTAGCATATCTGTTCATGCTCAGTGGACAACACCAAAAAGAATTCTACTTATTCAAGGACACAATTAGACAAGAGACATGAACTGGAAAATTACCCATCAAGCCTTTCTTCCAATTGCCAAAAAAAATATTCTATACCATGTACTACCCAGCATTTTATTCTAGCCAGTTCAAAGTAGATTAAGTGTTTTCTTAGTGTTTTTCCTATTATTAAGGTGAGGATTCCCAATTCAAGAGTCACAGCTCAAAATCATCACTGACAAATTTAAAAAGTTGACAATTACTGTTATTTCAAGGGGAAAAAAAGTCCTACTGTAAACAGGAAAGCAAACTTAAAGGAAAAAAATTCTTCATATTGAAAAGATGAGAAATATATGCTGGCATACAACTGTGGTTGTAGAAACTTACAGCATTTTTATAGAAGTGATTTGGAAGTTCTGGTCAATTTGTACTAGTCCCAAACAATTTTTAATTTTCACACTGACAAGACTGTGCTAGGGCGTTTATGTAATGGAAGATGGGCCAAAAGTAGTAACCCTGCTTTCACTGGCATATACTGAAAATCACATTTCAGAATTCTACAAAATCAAAATTACCATGTTTATAAATTTCAGTGCACAAGGGAAATAACAAACTAGCTGGCAAGCCATTTAATGTAGCACTGCTACTGAGCAATATTATATTTAAGTAAATAGACTTTTTATTGGTTCATTACCATCTCTCATCTACAGCACTCTATTTTCGACCATTTAACAAAACCAGAACACACATACATCAGCAAGATATAACAAATACTAGTACCATCTCAAAGATGTTTTTCAATCAAAAATCACTCGGTCAAATAGCTCTGGCTAGCTTATCTTTTTTTGGTTATTTCATTCCAGCATTTGGTATCACTATGGACTGAACCCAGCTGTAACCATTATTTGCACTTGTAATTCCCATTTTTGGTTATGCAAAATACAGTGAGGTTGTGAAGTTTGGTGCCAGAAGAAAGGACACCAATCTCAATATTTTCTGGAAAGCTAAACAAGGAAAAATCTCTAGAAAGTCTGTCTATTTCCATTTATTAGAATTTAAATGTTAGAAAAGCACTACCTGATTCATGTTCAGCTGTTTCTGTACTACAAATGCTTTCCCTTCTAAAACTCTGAATTTCCACATTTGTGTGGGAACATAATATACAGCAGCAACTTATAATTCCCTAAGGGAATCATGTCAATTGGCATTTTAAAAATTAATTCAGTGACCTACAATAATATGAGTTTCTTGTGCATAATATTTGTCAGTAGGCAACGTGGGAAGTTCTGAATTCATTTAGAGAGCCAAAGCTTTATAAAGGCAAACAAAAATATTCTTGAATTGCTTCTTCTAACTTGGTGTCTTCCGGTGAATGTTTGTAATATAAGAGCAAGGAAAAACTGAATACATGAAAGGGATCTGCATGCAGCATGGTTAATATTTAAAACAGAAAAGAGAAAGGAATAAAAATTTTTGGCAGTATATGCCCAGCCAGCTATATTATTGACCTGGTGAGACATTCAGAGCTTGGGGAAATTTTGCAAATTTCTGAAAACTATAGCGTGGTAGGTCTTATATGTGCTTGCACAGATCATTTTTCGTCACTATAAAGAAAATCTGCAACCATAAGCAGGACTTTGGGGCAGAAGGCCCCATCTAAAAAGGCTTAATATCTAATTATATCAGCACTCCCTCTTCTGATCTTACATGTCAGTGAAATGTCAGAGCAGCAGTTCACTGAACAGTTTGTGTAAATGAACCCTGCACAGGGCTGCATATCATTTACCACAGTTTACTGTAGTAAGTACAAGCTGTCTTTAGAAACAGCTTTTTTCAACTTATTCCCATTGTTTCAGGAAGCATGTTCTACTGTGCAGATTAGTTTGGTTTATCAATAACAGAGAATTAAATTGGGATGGAGTTACCAAAATTAGGGTTTAGGTATCACTGTATATGAAAACAGAGCATACTCTAAGCAAGGATGAGATGCCCATACTATTATAATACACTCAAATAACAGAATATTCAATATATTAAACATTTACAAAGAAAACAAAATATTATAGTCACATGAAGATAGAAGCAGAATAGTCACTACTCAAAACTTAAGGAAAAAGTTTCAACTTTTAACTTCAAAATCCTGCTTATGAAGCTGCTCTCAAACATTTAAATGACACAGACAAGAACCAGTGTTTTGTTATGAAAGCATAATAGTTTACATCTGAACTATCTATTTAAAATGAAGTACCTATAGAAGAAAACTGCAAGAAGTGATTATAATTCATTAAAGGATAATAGAGCATATATTGTCAAAGTTCCTATTTTTTCATGCAATCTGAGACAGCAAACAGTTCAGAAAGTGCTTTGCATGCAATTAATTGCCATCTGTCCTTCAAGGATAGTTTCCATTTCCAAATAGTAGTAAAAATATTTGAAATAGTGAACAGGAATTATTTTCAATTTCTACAGAGCATTTATTAAATCTCCCTATTTAGCACTGGATAAATATTACATTTTCTTCCTCAAGCAGGTAACTACAAAACTTCCCCACTTAAGTACTATTCTCCACGCTTTTCTGGACTACAATAAACTTTTAAAACTAGAAGCCTTTGCCACTGCAAAACGCATCTCTGCATAACACCAATACTCTTTTAGTCAAATACATAACATCTGACTCATAAACTGACAAATAATATTCTCAGTAACATGAAAGTATTTTAATATATGATCAAATACAGCACAATGGCCACTATCACAGAACAAAGAATTTAAAGAGCAATCTAATTACATAGTAAGACAAAAATAATACAAACAGATTACGTTCCTGCACAGGATTAGTTTGCGGGGAGTTTGGTGGTTTGTTTTGATTTGGTTTGCTTTGATTTGGTTTGCTTTTGGTTTTCATTTTTTTGGTTTTTAAAATATGTTCTTTACTTAATGGTCAGTTTCTGGTTGTAGAGTTCGTTTCACTCATGATCCACAGTCACAGTTCCATCAGAATTACTGTCACGTTCTCTGTAGTGACATCAGTGTAAGCATCTTCAGAAATAAGTACTAAAATTTCTTATGCAAATGGGCAAGAAAATTAGGATCTCCCTACATTTCAGACTCTCAAATGGAGTGCTTGAACTTCAGTAACACTTGCTCTTTTAATACCTTTTTGTCCTCCTCAGTGCGACATAACACAAAACTGGAACTCACACAAGACTTTAGCACTGGAGATACTCAAAATGCCTGTTTAAGTGCCTTCACAACCTGATCCAACATTAGCTCTACTTTAGGCATGTGTTTGGACTCCAGAGTTGTAAGCCTATATATTCACTGTTAGGAACTAAACTACTTTATGATTATCAGAGAAATTAGGAAGACAGATACCTAAGAATGAGGGAATAACAGCCAGGAACTAACAGTGCAGGAACTAACAGCCACTAACAAGCTGCAACTAGTCTTACACTGATGGATGACTTTTGATAGAAAGTCAAGTAAGTATCTGACATCTGTAGAAGCAAAGCTGGAATCCACATTAAGTGAAACATAGATTTCACTAATAGCTACAGTTTTATTTTTGCTGAACTTGCACCTACTGATGAAAACCAGTTTAGTGAGCAAGACTGAAAGTGCAAGCTCTGAAGTGAAATTGCAATAATGCTGAAAAAAAAAAAGACACTTTTGAAAAATTTCAAATGATACTCAAAAAAAGGTGAAAGAATTCCTTGAAGAATCTTTTAATAATTTTAAACTAATGAGTCAGACCTATAATTAAAGCAGTTGGCAGATTATAGCAGACAGATACTAACTCAGTTCAGTTAGCCAAAGCTGGAGGGTGGAGGGCAAGACACAAGAAACTAACAAAAGCTCTGACTTCACACTTGGAGAAGAGTTGTATGTGATATGTAAGGCTGCAGAAATCCCTCAGAACAAAAATAAGATGCCCAAAAGAACGGAAGGGGGGAAAAAAACAAACAAAAAAACAAATATACTCACTTTGGGGACAAAATGCAATAAAAAAAATTAAAGAATACAAAGTAAAAATTTAGGAAAACTCTCACAAAATAAATACTACTAGAAATAGTATAAGACAAGCATATGGGATGTAGGGCCATGCACAGTATTTGCTAAACAACATACAACTGCGGGCAAAGCAGCCAAGACCTGCCAACTCAGAGTAAAACGAAAAAAGTCACATCTAGCAAGCAGATGGATGTACACTGTGCTTAAAAAGCAGCAGACATAGCACTGCAAGCCTACTTAGAGGCCACACTTACAAGATCCAACTTGGAAAGTGGTATCTCTTCAAAACGAGAAAGTGAATTTCTCTGTGAATTCAGAGTTGAACTTAGACAACCTTAGATAAATGTCATTTCTGGAAAATGCTTTAAGAAATTACTAGACTCAAAGCTTGATATAGAAAACAACTAAAAATGAGCGCTTAAACAAGTAATTTTAAGTCTTAGATGACTCCAAACTAAGGTGGCAAAACCAAAACTAGACAAGCTTTTTCTTTTCTTTTTTAGCTGTCGTGATCAACAGTAGTAATACAAGCTTTTAGAAATCTGCAGGTTTTACATCTTGTTTAATAAAAATACAAAAAAATATAGAAGTAGAAAGCTGCATTGAAATATCAAGAGTATAGTGACACTTTATTTCTAAAATATGATTCCTCAAAAATAGTATTATACCCTCTATTACTTCCAGCTCAATAAAAGAAGGGTAAATTGGAATGAATTGTATCAAGATGAGCTGAATGCTAAGAGAAGAGCTTCAGAAAAATTCTGTCTTCTCTTTCCAGAGGAGTAATGTTGTAAGTATTTTAATCAAGGCATAGAATGCAAGTATGAGTAGAAACTACAACCTCTTCTTCCATTATCCATCCCATTTAATCCAGGCTGGGCTGCCTCTGATGCCTTAAATTTCAGATTTTATATTTTCTGCTGTGCTTTAGTGTGTAGTTCTGAGCATCAGATTGTGTTGGTAGGCTCTCTTTACAGAGTAGCTACCCAAAACAATTCCTTCTCTAGCTGGGGTCCAAGGACAACAGATCCAAATTCCAGGCCCAAGAGCATAAACAAGGGTGAATTGAAGAGAGAAAGACAAGGAGGATGGAACTTCATAACCTGAAGCTATAATTGGATGCCAACATGCAAATGGACCAGAACTTATGAAAGTGAGAGACCCTGTGACCAGTCATCCATTATATGCCCATTTTGGGTTCATCTGGGGTGTGGCCCTGGCTGGGCTCTTGTATTGCCCAAGGTGTTTCCATTGAGGCCTTTTAATACCTACTTTATTCTTTAACTTGGCATAGCCTCTGTTCTAGGTCAGCCTTCTCAAGGCATCATCCCCAATGCACAGTCTTGCTCTGGGAAATATGAGAGCTGAGAAAGGCCTGAGCAATGAGTCAGAGCTGCACAGACACAGCCCCTCCTTCTTGCAGATCAAGCTCAGGTTAGCACAAGGAGCAGTCAGGGTACCAGGATCAAGGCTTTAGACAAGAAACCAGTAGAGACAAGAAGGTTCTTCCTTTTAAACTCAAGTGCCAAAGACAAAACTATTCATCTGCCCATAGGAACTAAACACTGGCTAGGAAAACTGGGAGAACCGGAATAATTTTAAAAGCTATAACGAAGGAAATTCTTCCTCAAAAAGCCCAAATTATGTAACATGTTTTTTAGCATTTGCTAGAAAAACAATTGGCATTTATCTTTAACCAAGTAGCCGAAACACTGTAATATGGACACTGCTTCTTTTGCTTCAGATTTAGTATGTAATTTCAGCCATATGTGTATACAACAACAAACTAACTAAATAAAGAACTCACCTGGAAAATAAAATCTAGATAGATGAGGTTTTTCTTTTAGATAGCAAAGCAGCTTCAACCAAAAATCATACTCCAATGGGGAAGTAATATTTAAAGGAAAACTTTTCCTTGATCCTTACAAAGGATACAGATTACTTCATGTCAACTGGAAAAGTTTATAGTAAAGGGAAAATGTGGGCTGAACTCCTTCAGGATAAATGTCTCTCTGATGAGAAACAATCCAAATTGATACAACTTTACACAGCACATTCTTTGCTGCAAAAACAAGGCAGAGAAAGTAAAGAGAAAAGAGAGAAAAAGAGTACATAGAGAGAGAGAAGGGGGAAGGGAGACTGATGTTTTTTACATTCTGAAGCAATATGCAATTCCAAATATAAATTACGTTGAAATAACAAAACAAAATTTTACTTATTAAGTCAATGGAGGTAATTTCTTTCCTCCCTTACTTGTTATATCAGTATCATGAAAACAGCAACTGATTTTCACAGGATGGAAGTGAAATTAAGCAGACTTACTTGGCAGCTTAATTGCTGATCAGAAAAAGACAGTTAATAAAAGATTTTGCTCTGCATCTCAGTGAATCAGCCTCATTCTAAATTTCACAATGCTGATACACAGCTGATAAGCAATCACTCCTTAATGTTTTTTTTCTATAAAGCCGTTTTTGTCATGGTACATATGAGCGGATGAAATCCCTAACTCATGCAATATTCACCTTGGTATACTTAACACAAGCTAAAAACAAGGTAAAATAGATTCTGTTGGTATGGTATATTGTTGGAATAAAGATGTAGCCACAGCAGCAAAAGATTTCTTGGCAGAAAAATTTTTGTCAATCAAAACTCAAATAGAAAAAAAAGTATAGATACTGCTTTCCATTCAGAAGGTATCTTTACAGATCTATATGCAAATTTATAATTATAAAAAGGTTTTCATACCTACAAGCAATATTTAGAATATATATTTGCTTCATATAGAGACTATAGTTCTGATTTTTTATATTTTAACCTGATATGAGTCTTATTTAGCAGGAAATCAATTACTGCCCTTAATTCCATCTGAGTATGACTGGTCTGCCCAGAAAGAAATAGATCAACTATAAATTTATGGCTCAATATGGATACCAGCCCACAGCTAAAAATTTGCTGCTCTGTATAACCAAGCACATTAAGCAGGCCTCTAGGGTAACATATAAGCAGAAGTAACTCTCATAATTCAGCATACACTACGGGAAGAAGCCTTTCAACCACGCCTGTTCACCTTTTTTTGGTCCAATCCATTTTGAAAAGAAGCTGTGCATATTGTCAATATAATGAATGAAATCTCAAGACTCCTCATAAATTTTACATGTCCTACAGGTTCTTTTCTTCACCATCATGTGAAATCTGAGTATGCTTAAACTGAGTTGAGGAGTGGGGGGTTGGAGGGGGGTGGAGGGATGTTTAAATTAAATTAAGTATTTTGATGAATGTGCTCTTTTATTGTCTACATCAACATTCTATAAAATGCATGAAAGTAAAAACATTCAGCAATATTAGAGCCATGTTTTCTTAAATTAGCCTTGTTTTACTGTATAATTCCCTCAAACTTCACTGGTTTTCATTGCTGTAGCAGTTCTTCCCATACACCTTCCATTATGCCTTAGAGATTCCATTACTTATTTTAGTATGAAGAACATTATAAAAAGAAAGTATTTCTAAAATGTACCATGACATTCCTTAAGGAATAGGTTTTTATATCACTCTAAGAAAATAATCTCTGCATCCTAGTAATAAAGAAAGAACATTGCTTTATAGTAAATACAGGATAAGAATTGTGCATGTCTTCTGTCAAATGTAGTAACACCAAATATATTTTATTCTTTGTAAAGCAAATGTTCCTTAGAATAATCCTTTCAAAGAAGGAAGTTGGGTAATTTTTACAACTGAACTAGAAAGCAATGAAGTGAGTACATCAGTGTTGGCCAGTTGGGTATATTTAGCAAAACAAAATCTTTCTTCCTCTTGTTCAGCAGCCTTAACTATTGTCATGACACTCTTTTTTCAGTAAAAGGAAAATATTTGAGAGGCTGAGAATTTCTAAAGTTAAACCAGTATCTGTAAAAAGAGAAATCCACTGTGCAATAAAAAATACAAAACCAGATTTATTTCACTTTAAAAACCATCATTTTCTTCAATAGACCTTGATCTTCTCCCAGAACCATTACTGCTTCCACTAAATTTTACAGACATCAGAAAGGTATCAAAGCAGCATTTTTCTAAACAACAAATAAAAGTATTAGCTTATGAATCCTTAGCATGAGAAATTTAAAAAAATTTTTTAAAAAAGCACAGGTGTAGTTCTTTTTGGATTTTGTTCTGTCATTTGGGAAAAAATATTTTGTTTAGATTTCATACTAAACTTTCATGTTTCATAGCAGAATTTGAAATTATGAAAAAAACCTACATCTAGCCAATGCATTTGTCTACAGGCATATTACTCACTATAATATAGAAGTGAAGTTTAATTTTGGAGTTATGCAAACCCTTCCCCTGCTTTCTTATATTGCCTCAAATTTCACAATCCAAGTGAATTTCACAGATACAAGTTAGCTATATGAAAAACATGGCAGAAGTAAAGTAACTAAAAGTTAAATAAACATGTGTCCTTTTAAGATTGCCATCACTAAATAGTCATGGATATACAGAAAAATTGTGATGGCATTCATTTTCCTGTTCCAGAAATACTTCATATGCATTTTGACATCACTAACATACAAATTTAATACTAGCTTTTAGGTAATAATATTAATAATGGAAGACACAATGTTAATGTCAGGACTCAACACATGGTCTACTGATACCTTCCTACAGTACATAAAGTACTGAAACAGAGATCATCTTTGAGTATCTTTCATTTTTTTTACAATATTGATGCAAAGGAAGGTGAAATATGAGCAAGAAATGCACAGTTGTCACAAATTAGTATTTCTTATTTTTGACAAATACAATCTGAAGAGATTGTTCATTTATAAACAACATCCTGAAGACTGTGTTCAGACTCCCACCCAACCCATCCTGAATTTTACAGAAAGAGCTACTAAGAGTTGTAATACTGAACAATCTTCAGCTAAATCTGAAATTAATATTTGAAATTAGTAATCAGATGTATGGATTTGTGACATTCCCTGAATGAAGAACAAATGAAGAACAAAAAATATCTGATAATTTTTGCTGTCTGTTGCCACCAGAAGTTGTAGAGGAAGTAATATTTAGCAGTTTATACTGCAGTTTCAACTGTTCTTGAATTTGTTCAAAAAGATGCTGTAGCAATTCAGGTACTAGTTAATGGAAAGAAACATATCCAATGTCTCTCAATGCTGTTGAACTACATAGGGAAGGGCAAACAGGTAGGGAATCCAACTGACAATTCATACCTTCTTTTGCCAGTTTTGAAAAGAGATTGTGAAGTATATGTTTTCTTTGTCAGAGAGTTACAGTAAGTAGCCTTATATTTACAGAATATTCTGAGTTAGAAGGGACCCACAAGCATCACCAAGTGAGTGGCCCACACAAATATCAAACCCACAACCTTGGTGTTATCAGCATCATGCTCTACCCACCTGCACCAATCTCAGTGCAGTAAAGCATTAGCTTAAGATGAATTTTCAGGCTGGACAGTGGCTGAAGCCCCTATACAAAACACTGTCCAGTGTTTCAAAGTGCAAGAGTCTAATTAAGTAATTAGCTAAACATGTATGTATTTAAATGAAAATATGGCTTTTAATTCTTCACTTTTGTGAGATCTTCAGCATTCTCTTTCAAACCCTCATCATAAAATACTGCCTGAAAATCCTCTTAGATCAATGCGGTGAGAATCTAATTAAATCAAGTTACTGAACTGTGTCCATAAACCGTGGTTTTAATTCTGTCAACTTAGTATCACTAATGCCATCCATAAATTCTGTCACATTTACAAAGAAACCATGAAAAAGTCACAGTTTCACTACATAATAAGTTATGCTCTCTCGTGTGACTTTAATGGGCTCTGTTAGGATAACAGCAGCCAGCCAATTTAAAATGTTCAGGCTTCATTTTGTCAGCATCTGTGATCCAAGGGGTCATTCATTAAATTATGACCTTATCTCTTCTGTGTGGTTTAAGAGACAGAGAGGAAGAAAGAGAAAAAAAGAAAATAATATTGTAAACACAAGAAGAGTATGGAAGCTCCCCAATATTATTTAGTTATCTGCACGTATAACTCATTTAACAGATGCTTAATCTCAAGAGGATGAAAAACTGTTGACTGTTCAGTTTGACTGTAAAACTGAAGACCTTGTTGGTCAGCTATCACAGTCTCCATAAAGGAGAGTCCAAACAGGTACAGTGAAAAGTAGGAAATGTCACCCTGGAATTTAAGATATAACATGGAAAGTACTTTTTTTCTGGGCAGTAGTAAATTGCACATAAATAATGGTGAAACATACTAAAATAATTTCATTACTATTTGATCACCTAGATTAGGGACAAAAGTGGAAAATTTATATAGAAATATGTTTTTATTCTAATTAGATTACATGTCATTTATTTGGCCCATCATTTAACATAAAATGTCTAAGGATAATTGATAAAAGCTCATTTCTGTAAGTGCTCGTTTTTCTCCACTGACTAGAGAGAAATGCTGGTGAGTAGGCTTGATTTATGTTATCTAACTACTACAACAATAGAGATAATTGGAATAGGTTTAATGCAGAAACCCCCCTTGAGGCAACAAAGAAAGCTATGTAGAGTTTCTTGAATAATGATGCTTTTGTCCAAAACCAGCATCCTAGGCATGACAGATTATAAATAAGAATAAAATAATAAGTTAGAGGCTTCACCCTTAAGCCTTCATTAGAGATTTCTGAAACACAAACAAGACACAAGATGCTCAGAAGGATGGAAACAGGCTTGCTCACTGGCCAAACCTTAACAGATGAACTAGTCTGTAGTAATCTGTTTAAGGAAGTCTGCAATGATAAAGCAAAACAAAGAAGTAAAATAAAGTTGTCACCATCTTCTCTCTAGAACTGCTACTGAATAGACAGTCCACCAAAGTGCAGCTAGGATCAACAAAAGAACAGCATCAATCATATAACTTTTCCCTCATCACGGGCCTGTTCTCAGCTTCCTTGTTTGCTCTCTGAATGTATTTATTATGAAAGAGGCATGATTGACATCCCAAATGAAGTGGGGGATGCAAAACAGTTAATTCTTCAGTAGCACAGTATCTATGGCTTGGGCATAACCTCAGATACAGAAAACAATCTAAGCATCAAAACCCCTGGAGAGACAAATCTAAATATGTGTTTCTTTAGCATATAGCTTCCATATAAATCCCAGCTACGTTGGCTAAAACGGTAAAAATTCCTTTCACCTTATTAGCATTAACCTGAACCTAACAACCCGAAATGAGCGAGAAAACAACTTCAGGAAGGGATCTTATTGCCATGCAATGGGTGGGGTTGAAGGAGACCTTGAAAGGTCACGTAGTCCAATGTGACCAGCCATTCTGCCATGGGCAGGAATACACAGGTCAGAATGATTTTTTTTAAATGGGTCCTAAATAGAACAAATCTCTACCTGGATATATCATACACATGACTAAGATAGTGAATTATCCTCATATCCAACTAGAGGATGACCATGCTAGTGAGAGGACCTTCAGCTGCTGCATACACACTCCATACAAATCGATGAACATGGATTTTGTTTTCAAATAAAATAGTGTGTCACTCTAGGATCTAAAACATTTATATAGACCATAAACACATCCATAATTAATATATTAGAAGAATGTAAATACAATATTATATATTTGATTTTTAATAAGGTGTAAAACATATCCATTTAAAATTTTCCCTCTTGCTCTAAGTCTTCTGATTTTCTGAACTGTTTTAAAATATATATTGGATTTGGACCCTAAGAAGAAAAAGTTACCAATATATTCAGGACTTGCAAGAGCAAAACAGGGACTACAGTCTCTCTTCTCACAGGCAATATGAACATCATTCACCCTAAGGAATTCCAAAACCTTTCAGATTTTGGGCTCCCAGCAGCACCAACCATTGCTTTTGTTCCAGGTCACTGGGGGAAAAGAGAAATTACTGATTTTCATAAAGAACTCAAGAACTTTTGCAGGGTGTGTGAGTAATATGTTGCAGTCATTCTGCTACTGCATGCCAGCTGACCTCTGTGTGTCAGGATACTTCCCAAATCAATCATGTAATATGAAATTGTTCTACAAGTATTACATACTTGTATGTAATACACATAATAATAATTATTTAATTACTATGCAAGACCCTTATTTGCCAGTCCATCAGAGATACTTTTTAAAAAATTTAATCTCACCAATTCATATTTGTTGAAATTTTTGCTATAATAGTTCTCAAATTCTGAGTGTGGTTTATTTTCTTCCTAAGTCAAAGATCCTTTTGCATATCAGCTAGTCACACAAGTCTGTTAGCTCACCTTTTGTACTTGGATGAAATTTCCATAGCAATCTCCAAATCAGTTTATTCTTAGACAACACATGGGAGACCAATCAGCAATATACAAATACAGCCATCATAATAACCCTATCATCTTCAAAAGGGTTCTTCATGAGATATCATTAAATACTGTACAACTTTTAGTTCCTGCAGATGAAGCTCATGATAAAAACAGTATTGATGTGTTTTATTTGTTCACTTTATCAACCGCAAGTATGAGACAAAGAAAAAAAAACAGTAAAATAATAAAACCTTTAATCAGCCCATTCCAGTATCAGTCATATTACTATTAATGTATTATAAAGCAGGAGTATAACTGGTAGATTAGATATACTAAGATTGATTACTTCTAGCCTGAAGTAATGCTCTGTGCTAATAAGAGCAAATGCTCTGTTCATGTTCTCTGTATACCAGGAGCTGACACATTTGCCAGCCCTGCTACAGCCACCTAGAGAAGGTACTTGTTGCTGCCATGTCACACCTCATGAGCTTTAGCAAACAGTATAAACAGCTGCATGCAGGAATTGAAACAAGCCACACAGAAGAGCTAAATGTAGTCGCTAGCAGAAATTTCTAGAATAGCCCAGGAAGGCTTTTACAAATCCGGACATGAAGAGTCCCTTCAAATCTAAATTTCCCTTGGTGGTTAACTGCTGCTGCATTAGCAAATCTTGTGAACTGGAAAACCTTGCTGAGCTGTCTCACATATAGTTACACCATTGAAATGTGAAATACAACTGCTAAGAGTCTTTGCAATCTTTTCAAAGTACTTTCAAATGTATCAATTTAATCACACATCTATTAGAGTTATAGTATGCTATACCTGTTCACAAACCACAGGTAAAAGCTGATTAAAACATACATAACAAACATGCACAACAACACTTTTAAGTATTTTAAAGGAGAAAAGTGTAATTTAGAAATAGCTGAAAAAAACAGCGGCAGACTTTAGAAGAATGGGAGACAAAGGCTCCAAAGCTGCAGTCTTACAGACTTAATGTAAATACTTATATAAATCCCAACCTACTTCATGCACTCACAAACTCTGTAGTCTTTTCAATACCAAAAATGGCCACAAGATTATAAAAGAGAACTGAAAAAAAAGGGAAATTGGAAGGCCAGCTACTCAAAACTCTCTCAACTATAATCACTGAGATAACTTCTCAAAAAGGATAGGCAAGGATAGAAATAAAGAGGAGAAAATATTCTATATGAACATGCTTACCTGTTTCAATTATAAAAACTAAGAAGCATCTAGAAACAGTTTTTCAGATATAGAATCAGATATTAAGATTCACTTTTTTTTTGCTAAATTTGGCTTCAGACACATTAAGGCCTTTGTTTTGCTAAGTCAGGTTTAACTTAATGTTAGTTAACATATACTCACATCATAAATTTCTCCCAGTAAGTAATCACTCCAATATTGCACTTTCCCATCACTGTCAGTTTTAAAACCTGTCTCTAGATATCATACAATAACATAAGGGTCTTAGAAGGCCCATGAAAAAATGTTCTTTAAATTTCCTGGCATTTCAAGGTATTTATAAGATGTTGCAATAAATGTATGTCAACTATATCAACATTCTCCTTCAGTTATCAAAGGTACGCACGCTGTTCCTATGAAGAAGTAATAGTATTGACCTAGAACAATTAATATTCTTCACAAGTATTACAATGACATCACCACTCACAGTGAGGAAAATGTGGTTAACAACACAGTCTGTGGAAGCTATTTCTATTTTAATCAGAAATGTGACACCACCTCATCATAAGCTGCATGGAACAATGAATTTAAATCTCTAATTCTGTCTATGGATTCAGGTAAGCTATATTAATTAAGGACACAGAAAATAATTTGTAATCAGGTTTTCCCTGGAAATGTTAAACAGGTAAGCCTTTGAACTCAAGTAAAGTAGAAACTAAAACAAGTTTTTTGTGAAAAAAATACTATCATCAGCATTCTATATGACTGAGGGACACGCTGTGCATGAACATGCATTTAAAAATCTTACAATAGTATTTCCTTACTAAGGTCAAACTCAGCACCAGTTTAAAAATAGCCTGTTCTGAGAGCGAAGGGGATCTTACGCAGACGCAAACATCACAGCAGGCCTTCTGGGTGTACTGGATGCTATTATCCTTTGCTTGCTGACAACATACTTCCCTTTATATGGCAAGGCCACACTTCTGTCATTACAGTTGCCCTAGTTCTGGAAACATCAAAGTTATTGTTCTGAGAATGCCACTAATTTATCCCTTAAAGCAAACATATAAAACAACACATAACACAAGAAATATGCTCACTAGCTATCTCTTTTTTTGCCTTAAGATATACACTTTTAATTACTGAAACTCTAAATGACATTATGGATGATGAGTTCATGAGAGCAATAATTTTAAGTTTTTACTCATACCTTTTCCCTAGTCCAATATTTTCTTTATATACTAATTTTTTACATTTCACAAAGGTAGCAGTAAAAAAGATAGCTAAAATAGCAGGGAAAATCAGAGCTGAGTAGCAAGAGAATAGGCTGGCTAGAGTGTTCTTCTCCATATTGGCAGAAGACACAGGTCAAGTTCAAATCAATTTAAGTTCTATTTATGAAATAAATGAAAAATATTTTTGTCAATTCTTCCTACATAAAGTCATTAAATTACAGACATGACATGAAAATTTGTAGGTAACCTCTGTCTTTGCTTCCTGTGTTCTATCAAATGAATTTTTTCGCCTTCATTTTAGGTGCCTTTTATACTTTATTACTGACACATTTTTCTCTGATTTTCAGTCCTTTTTGAATGAATCCAGTAAGACTTCATTGAAAATTTAACAAGTGAGCAAACAACTGCTTGTGTACTTTAGCAGGCTCTACTTCTCACTTGGGAACCACTGCCCTCATATATCGTCCAACCATTTCCCTTTTTACTATAGTATGTCAAACACATCCCAGTTTTCGGTCACGTGCTTGCAGCCTTCCCACCCCACTGATTGTTGCACCACACACATCTGCCTAAACCTACTCATTGTTTCTCCTTCAGAGGATTTACAATCTAGTTATAAAACCAAAATGCAATCTGACCATTCTCTGTATGGTTCAGCTATTAACAAAACAGGTTTTCAATGCATGGCTGGGTCTTGTAGAAACAGTTTTAAGACAAATATCACAACCATATACACAGAAAAAGAGGTTTTTAGAAACTCCACTTCCACACTATAAAACAAATTTCAAACATCATAATGCTTATTGTAAACATGAATTAGTAATGTAAACTGCGATAGTGTATAGCTATTATGCTCACATTTTAAAAGTTCCATTGCTGAAATTCCATTTGATGTAAACAAAACAGAATCATTCAGATTGGAAAGGACCTCTGGAAGTTATCTACTTCAGCTTATGGCCAAAACAGATGCAACTGGAAAGGAAGATGAGGATGCTTGGGTTTTTTCTAGTCCAGTTTCAATTAAGGCTAGAGGCTTCCTAGCCTCTCTGGCTATGAGGTGATTCTAACTTATTTTTCCCCCCATATGAATAGTCAGAATGCCCCTTGCTGCAGTTGTGGCCTCTGTCACATCCTTCTACTGTGCATCTCTGAGAAGGACTTTTCTCTGTAGCTGATCATCAGATAGACAGTTGGCAATAATGATTTTTAAAGCTAAATGCTGTTCAATTCCACTTTTCAGGAACAGCTGATTGCGCATAAAAAACTAATGTTACTTTCATCAATATAATTTCCCTAGAAAATACATGATTATAAGGTTAATTATCATTTTAAACCTGATAATTTGCCATTCCCTTGCCTTTACCTTTGCTAACAGGTTGAAAAAAAACAGAAAACAAGGCCAAGACCACTTATTACATGCAAAAATATTCCTGTCCACAATATACTCAGCACAGGTCAAGACCCATGTTTTTTCTTCCAACTTCACCAATTAGATAGGAAATAAATATTTTTCATGTGTAAGCAAAATTCACTTTGTCAGCATATGTGTAGTTAATTGAAAGATTCCTAGAAGAAATATTCTGTAGTTAATATTTATGGTTGCTCATAATACAACTGACTAAACTGGCTTAAGGGAAGTTATTACTGAAAGAAACCAAGTCAGCTGGGGCAATAATTTGTCCAAGAACATAATGTTTGAAATATCCTGTAAAACAAAATATCACCTCAGTATTTCCCAAATTGTACACAAAATGAAAACAGGCTAACGGCCAAAAAAAAAAAAAAAAAGATAAAATGCATTGCGGTATCTTTGTGCATAAAAAGAACCAATTTAATTTGGTTAATTGCTTACATCCAGAATTTATAATATAAATAATCAGGCTTTATATCTTAAGAAAAAATACTGTATTCTAGGATTCAAGAACTGCTAAATCATACTGTGACATCCTACATACATTTCTCTGTTACAGCTTTCATACTACTGCAGATAGCAGAACTTAGCATTGGAATATGAAAGCCTTGATGCCAAGGAACTGGATCTCTTTGAAAGATAATGGTTTCATATGGAAAAGAGAGTAAGCCGATTTCCAGAGTTATTCTAAGAAAAAAAAAAAAATAAAATACATTACTCCATCTCCTCATAGGTGTACAACAACTTCCTCATAATAGGTGATATAGCATCTTTAGGTCCAAAATGTGCACCATTCACATTTCAAGTAAAAAAAATATGAAAGGTAAACACTTAAAATCGTGAGTTCATCTTAAACAGAATCTAGCATCTCATGATTCAGCAGTCAGCATTTTGTAAGTGCAGTGAAACCTAACATTAAGTACTTTTATTTGTTATCTTCTCTAGGAATCAGTTGGAACATTGGCTTCACTTTCAAGGGAAGGAAATTACTTTCAACAAAGTATCAGTTTAACAATCCTCTCAAGTGTCGAGGTATCTGATCATCAGATTAAACAGAGTATGTATTCAGAGCATATATTTAAAAATTATGGTCCATCTATATTTATCATAATCAAAAACAGACTTGATCTAAAGTGCAAGAAAAACCATATGAATAGCCAATAATTTTTTTATCCTATATCATGACAGATTTTCAGCCTGAATTTACATAAGAAGGAGGTGTCTAATCTCAATACCCTGCAGAGAATGAGCACTAGAATTTCACATTAGTTGCTGAACAATCATATTGCCTGCCACTTCCAGCAATGAGATTGTGTAGCTTATTTCACTGACTTGTAAAACCTTTCCTAGTTCCAAGTACCTACATGCAATGCCAGTCATAAATAACCGGCAATTACTTTGCAGCAGTTGGAAATGTACAGAGAAAAAAGGTATCAAATACTTTCCTATAAGAGTTGTCAAAGTTTCTTAAGGTTCAAGGAAAAACATTTGGGAAACATATACTGATACCTTTCTGTACATACATGGCAGCAGATTCTGCTATAGCAAATCATATTCCTAGCATCTAAATTATAGCTATTTCAAAAGGTAAAAGTGACATTTTTCTAAACCAAGGCAGGCTTCAAGTTCTTTTTGCTCGTGACCTTCACAGAACAGTCAGCCATCCTACTGTAAGGCAGAGTTACAGGATCAGAGACAGCTTTCCAACCAACCAAATCACCACTGCAATTTCTGCAACACTCCAAGCAGCTATCCACTTAGACCCAGGACCTCCAACATACTGTGACTGCTTATCATCTAAAAGAGTATAAAAAACTATTCTATGCTGTTCCAGTTTGTAAAATTTTTATTGAAAACGTAAAAATTATGTCATTTGGTAAAATAGGTTTTTTCCTCTTCTTCATCTGCCTGATCACTAAAAGGTAAAGTAACATTAATTAAATTGAATTAATAAATCAGTTAATTTTGAGATTGAAAATTACTGTTAACACTCCTCCAACAGCAGAACATAGGGCCTCCTTATGTAACAATTAGCTGTTAACACCTGATCATACTAGAATTTGAAGATCACAACCATTTTTTCTCACATCTTTCTCACTTGCCAAAGAATCAGACATATATTTGTGTGTAACTACAAATTAACCTGTTTTCATTATTTATATCCTAATCTAGCTGAGTTGCAACACTACTTCAACTCACAGTTCTTCCAGTGTAAACACAGGTAAGTTAATATACTTACCAGTACGTACAGTACCAATTCAGGAACATCAAAATTAAAGCTGTTCTACACAGGATAAGCTACAGATCTGTATTTTTAAGTATTTTGCTTCTGAGGTGGGCAAGACTGTAATATCCCTTCATTTTCACTACAAGGGGTCTTAAAGAAATTTTATGCTATTTACCTCAGAAGTAAATTCAACCAAATACCTGTCTTAATATTTTAGGTTGGATATGGGTGTGTGTATTCTATTCCTATCTGACAGAGCAGTTATCTTCTGTTAAGAGGGCAGCTTTCTTTATCTCTTCCACAACCAATCCTCCACCTGGGGAAATACCTTCTGCTAATGGGCCATTGAGTGTCACTGCATGACTGATAAAATTACATTATCCCATTGTGAGATGCTCCACCCAGAGGGAGAAGCCAAGCATTCCTAACTGGATATAATCCTAGATTTGAAAGACCACAGCCAGCCTTTTCCATTGGATTCCCAGAGGAGCAGCTATCTTCTCCAGTGGATTCCCAGGGAAAACCAGGCCCATCTACACCTCGACTGGATCTTCAGAGGAACACAACACTCTTCTACAGGATCACTGCTTCAACAGAACCACACCTGCCACTGCAGGAGGACTGCAGCCCCCATTTAATCAGACTGTACTAACACCCTGACCCACAGGGTGTTAGGTCATATTCTGACCTGACAGCCCTGTTTTGTATTACTACATTGTTTTTGTTTGTTTTTTATTTTTAATTTTCTTCCCTAATAAAGAGCTGTTACTCCTGCTCTCATATCTTTGCCTGAGAGCCCCCTTAATTTCAAAATTATAACAATTCGGAGGGAGGGGGTTTACATTTTCCATTTCAGAGGGAGGCTCCTGCCTTCCTTAGCAGACAACTGTCTTTTTCAAACCAAGACAATACCACAGACTGTGCATCTGACTTTAAATATTTTTGTCAAGTCTCTGAATGTTGCATTTTAAATTAACCACAAAGACTATATTATATGCAGGAAAACCTAAAACAAACTAACAAACAAACCAAGCCCAAAACCTAAAACAACTCAGTAATCAATGAAGTGGATTTAGTAAACTTCCCATGTAGCATCCTAATAGATACTCTAATAAATGTTCAGCAACCACAATTTGTTTCTTAATTCAACAGCACAGTAGTTAATTTGATAAAAAGGCCAGTAAAACCAAAATCAACCAGAATACAAAGTTTGCAGAGCACCACTTACAATACTACAGTAGTCTTCTCAATCAATCGACACCTCTTTCACAAACAGCAAAGGCCATCTGACTTCCCCTTTTTAAAAATAAATATTGTTCTTTTTAAATCTCCAACTTTCAATTTAATCACTGTAAGCTATAACGTAATTCATTTATGTGACTTTTTTGCCTAAAGAGTCTAGCCAGGCTCTTTCCAGCAGTGATTCTTGCAATCAAGTCTTGTCAACTTCCTAGTCATATCCATAGGCTCTAAGGGTAACAACCCTAACTTTAACTGCAACAGCTTCTTTCCTCCACAATTGCTCATTTTCCACAGTAACGCAATCACTGCCTATTAAACCCCTCCTGAGCACTTCATAATACAACCAAGGATCATGTACAGTATCTGAAAAGTTTCCTTAGAAAAAGGATTTTACTTTACAAATAGAAGACACAAGGCTTTCTTCCACCAACAGCATTAACACACATATACAGTATGATACCCACACTAAGAACAGATCGTAACACAGATAATAAAACTACATATTTGATTTTTATCAAGAAAAGACATGAGAGGTTTCATTTGGATTTTTCCCAGCTAAAAGAACAGAATAGGAAAAGATTTTCTGAGGTCACTGAGGCACAGAAACTAAAGTGATTATTTAGCTTCTGTGTCAGCACAACCTCCTTTGCAGTGTCCTACCTGCCAGAAGACAGATGACTTAGTACAGAAACCTAAGTACAAACAAAAATAGAACAGAAATTGGAAGACTTAAGAAGGCCAAGCAGAAGAATTTATAAAAGTTTGTCCAGTATTTTAGTCAGAAAGAAGCTTTCTTAAACATAATGGAAGAACCATTAGATATCTGTTCACATTATATCTATCAGAATTTAGTAGAAAATCTTTTCATAATTACAACTAATTCAAATTCAAGGCAGTTCCTTCAGTAAGTACCTTCTTGCTTATATTTATTTTACTAAGCTAGTCTCAATAATGAAATTCCAATTAGTGATCTTCTATTAACAGCACATATTCAGTTTGCACCATTTGAGAACTCCTTTGCTTTCATCAACTAAACAAGATTATATTCCTTCAGAAATTGCATTATTCAGATTTGCGTGTATAGGTTGAAACTTGTTGAACCATCACATAAAATCATCACCACAATTACCTTTTCCAGTTCTCACTTCTGAACAGATGCCAGTGAGGGACACAGTGGCAGAAACAACCTTAAATGCAGTACTTTGATTCTTCCACCAGAATGATTATCTGCACTGGATTTTTCAAAGATCAAGATCACATAAATGCTTAGCAGTTTACCCAAAATAAAGGAGTTTATGGAAAGGTCCAAGTATAACCTTAAACTCAGACAAAGAAGTGACAGAAGCCACTTAATATCCCTCATAAGAATAAGAAGGATAGGAGACAAGAAGTATGATTTGGCATTTTTTTAATGTCAAGGAATTTTCTATGTAGAAAGTTGGGTTTGTATTTAAAGCAATTATGCTCCTGTATGAGAACTCAAAAGAATTTGACAAAATATACAACACTTATTTCCTTATTTTTATAGCTGACCTTTAAAAACATGTTTTTAAACATACTGCCCATTTAGCTATTATAGCTCATAATTTTAAAAGCATGTTACCATTCAGGATGTACAGAACAGACAGCATGGTTCCCTTTTCTTCTCCCTCAGATTAATTTAGCATAGCTATTTTTATTTGACACATAAGAACACACTCTAAATTAGCAATGGAAGGACACCTGGCTATTCAGCAAGTAAGTTCCTGCTCTCAGTCAAACATTGCAGAAGGTGTTCTCTCTATTACAGACATAGCACAACCTTTAAATTAACATCTAATTTTCGACCTCAAGGTTAAACTTAGTGTCTGTGAATATTTACAACTTTAACATTTCATCATTTGAAAATTTAAGCACCAACTTTTTCCTACTTTAAGACAGGAATTTTGGAATAAAAAGACAGTATGATTGTACAATCAGGATGGGAGGATTTCCATAAAGGCAACCAAAATGAATTCTAGACCTAGAAATCACTCCTTGGCAACACCTTTTTATAGCAATGCCTGCATTTGCACACAGTAAAAAACAAATTACATACAGGTAAGGTTGGCAAAAATACCCCTTAATCTGCAGTAGAAGAGCACTATCTCTATAAGTGCTGGGAAGTGCAGCTGCAGCATGTATTCCCAGGGAATTGCATGAGCTGTACATCCCCCACTGTGACACACACAGCTCCAGCTACAATGCTGCTGGCACTCAAACTTTACAGAGTGAAACCAGCTGAGAGAACACTACATATCTTATAACTCATTCCACAATATCTAATAAAGTTCTACACAACTGTTGAGATCTACCTCAACTAAACTCTTACAAAGTAGATGCTTGTTTCAACATAAAACTGACTGAAAAATCAAGGTCTGCCTGGCAAAAACAAGCATTCATCTTTGAAAGATGACTTCATGTGCTACATGACTATTTTTCCTCTTTGAAGACAAATAAATGCATTTTTCAAACTAAAAATATAGCACATTTTTAATTTTTTTTTAAATCCAGTTAAGAGAGGGAAAGGTAGTTCTCTGGAACACAGAATAACTGAAATTACTTCATTTATTTGAAAGTTATTCCTGTTTTGATTTTCTATGTATCAAGTCCCAGTAATACAGCAGTACCTAAATTAGGCATTGAACAAGTGATCAAGTTAAAGATGATAACATTTACTCAGTTCTGAATCAACTTAAAATTGTGAGTTCAAAAGCTACAGCATATAACATTGAGGTCTCCTAACTCTGCTATCAATAAAAATGAGTTCAAACTAAAGGGAAAAAATATTCTAAAGGCTGAGTTAAGATATAACTACCTGTAAAACACTAAAATTAAAAAAATTAAAGAAATTTTTTGTGACCAACTTATTATCTCCATTGGTTTTACCTGACTCTAATTTAATATTTTTAAAGACTAATGCTGTTTTAAATATCTTGTCTAAAACAAGGTAAATGCACATGTGTGCATACAGTGGCTAATTTGACAGATATGACTGAGATAAGTGGTTCACCTACATCAGATAAAGAGACTGAGATGACAGAGAGACATGCAGTCTTCATTCAGTACCTTTACTAGGTATAAACACCACCAAGTACTTGAATATTTGGGTGTTCATTTGTAATCAAAGTCAGAAAATAAATATATATATATATGTATACACACATACATGTTTATCAAGAGCTAGATCAGACAATAGCAGGGAAACTTTCAGATCTGCAAGCAGTATGAGAATCATGACCACAGGCTCACTGATTCTCTTCTGGGGCATCCAGGACCACCAAGACCAACTCACCTCTTTGCTCTCTTCATATCATCAGAGATACCATGTCATTCTGGATGGCTGCTGTTTCTACCATAATTTCCTAAAGGGATTGTTGAGATCCCAGCTATCAAAGTCTATCGTAAGTAGAAGGTCAACAGCCAAAACTTGGAGCAAAGAGCTGAGTTTGGATGGCTCTGGTCATGCTGCCATGAAGGAATATTTTACCTCAGCTCTTGTTCTACAAATGACCACCTTTCCAGAACCTCTAAAATATCTTCTACTACAACTTGGCAAAGAGGAGACAGTGGACAAATGTAAAGCAGCCAACAAGGATACAAAACAAAGGTTTACATATCCATTTGACTATCTCAGGCACAACAATACTTTCTCAAATGAATTTTTGAGATCAGTAAAGGAGCACCTGATGGGACATCCAGCTTCCCTGTTAATGCCTTACCTAAATCAGGATCTGAGGACCAGCAAGCAAAATTCATGCATATATGTGAGTTATAGAAATCATAAGTAAACAACCAAAATGAAAAAGATAAATGTACTAACCCATTTACACAATAGATGCATTGTATAGCAAAATTTTCAAAAACTGACAAGTACAAAAATCACATCAGATACTATATCCTGCAAAACTTTACCACACAATGAAAAGCTTAACAATACAATTAGGAAGCAGGCCAAAACTGCTTCTAACAAACCCGTATCATGAGGTACTTAAGAGTTGTTACTGAAAATGTAAACATTGAATGATATTTTATACTAAAACTATCCAAGAAATTATTTTTACATTGTTTAACTTCCTTTGTACTGATCTTAAAGTGCTTTGGGAATACTCTGATCTGATTATCCAGTGGACTTCCCAAAGACTAAGAAAAGCTTCCATACAGTGCATAAATACAACTTCTTCTATGTGGGTATACATAAACTCCACCAAGATAAGGGAAAAGTTTCCAAACATACCAAAATCTCCACAGCATCTAAAATACTCATCATCCCGCTCAAACATACAGCAAAGTGAAAATAATCAAAGCAGACAGCATCACAAACATTCAAGAAGTATAATAAGAATGAAACTATTAATATTGTTTTCTGATCAGACAACGTGCTCGTTTTCTGTTCGCTCTATTAATTACTAACCAGTTATGCTGACTCTTTTAAACAATCACCAGAGCATGACTTGGGCAGAGGGATGCACACAAAGGCAGAACCACATTTTACAGCATCCATTAAGTGACCTGAAATTGAAGCCCTTTTGCAATATTATCTCTAGCAAATATGAATAAATTCATATTTGTAGCTAGACTATTTACAGAAAATTTTACATGACAGAAAATGAGACAGGTCACAGCGCAAATTTTAAGTGTCTAGCGCAAGAAGAGAACTGTCTTACAAATTACCACTACAGTGAAGAGGAAAGAAAAAAATGAGACAATTAGAAAAGATACACAACATAAAGGCAGTTAGATAATATGGCTTCCAAAGACATTTTTGTTACAATTTACATATTGTGCATTTCACTTACAAAACTAAAACCTTAAGCTTAAACTCTCCAAGCATATAATATGAGTCTGTATTATATCCCTGTGTCAGTTATGTGCACTTTGACATTCCATTTCTATATTATATTAAGGCTGAAATGAAGTTTCTGTCCTCTGTTAGTCTTGAGTACTTTGAACAGTGAAACACTGCCACCTTTTGGCTTGATACATAGGCCTCCCAATTTTAAATGTAGAATTCTATATTTTGCTCCATTTGTCCTTGTGGAGGTGGTTGAATCCTTGAGGTCTTATCTTAAATTTTATTCAGTAGATATACTTCACCAGGAAGAAAAACATACAGTACTAGTCAATAAGGAAATTTTTTCTCATAAGTACATGGCCAAGCAACCCAAAACTACACTCCTTTAGGCCACATGATGTTTTATCTATTTTCCATCTCACAACTCTTTGTTCTTGGCAGTTTTGGTACACATACACACTGTATCACATGATACCTTGCACTGCATTCCTTTCAAGTAAAAACCAGATAATGCATTCTTTGAACATCTGAGTTTTGAAAACAGACAATAGAAGTAACAATAATGCATTATTTAAAATGTTAGGTTCCTTGCTCATGTATATACCTACATGATTGTAGACAAAACACTGATAACTCAACACCTACATAAGCATGTATTGAAATGTATGCAAAATTACTTACACCAGTGACACAATGTCCCCACGTTGTACATCATAATTTCTAATGCTCCAGTGGTTCAAGAGTACCACATCAGATGCTTGTCTTCCCCCAGGATTCAAAGAAGGCTGAGAGAAGGGGAGAAAAACAGATCTACATTTAGATCAACACTTTCTTTTTCAATCTTCCCCCTAGTTATCTTTCCATCAACAGGGAAAACCCATTAAAATTGGTAAAAACCATACCTGCTTACTATAAGAGGCCAAGAATCTGTTACATTACAGGAAATACATTTGAAATACACTTCTTTATTAAATGACATGTTAAAAATCATTAATTTATGACAACTACTGCACGCAAATCAGATTACATAGGATACATATTTATGTTGTCATTATATTGCAAAGGCTCCATACTACAAGAGATTCATACCTCCTTGATGATTCTCATGGGCAGCTCCTCTAAGCACTGGTTCTTCCTTCTTCTTACAGCAGCCAACTGACTCCAGCTCCCCCTCCACCAACCAATCCACCCTTTTATAGCACTCTTCTTCTTATCAGCTACAGCTGTGGCCTGTTAAGGTCAGGCCTGCTCCTAATCTTTAATAATTAGCTTAGCTGCAACTCCTTAGGGGTAAGATTACTTTCTATACTACCTTTATTTTCTTATATTCTATCCCCCTACATACTTACGGCAAACCTGATGAAAAGAAGGGATTGCTGCTACTCCTTATCATTTAATATTAAAATCAAAGGAGAACCAAGTACACTAATTCCCAGGAAAAAAAAAAAAAACAAAAAAAAAAAAAAAAAAAAAAAAAAAAAAAAAACCACAAGCTTTTTACAGGCATCTTACTATTTATAAAAGCATAAAAGCATAATGCACTAAAAATTAAATACGGACTTTTAGCAATACTAATCTCAGCATCCTTTTCAAAGGGGAAAAACAAGCCCTATACCTACAGCACACACAGACACTGGCAACAAATGTGGGCTTTCCATAACAGGACACTAAAGGGCATGAACCAAAATAACCAAGTAATTAATGCATAATTAGGAGGCATATCCAATCCCCCAAAATTATTTTGTGTGATATGGTACAAAACCAGGGTACCTGATCAATGCTGCCTCTGAGTTAACTCTTGGTAAAGGGCAGAGGAAGAAACCCATCACAATACTGTCTTTATTTTTGCAAGGCTTACTTTAAAACAAAGACTCCTTTTACTTGACAGAAATTATGTAAGAGGATTCCAGACTGAAGTTTTCTAATAATTATTTCTCAGAAAGCTTTTTCAGGGTCTTCAAACAAAATTACAGTATCTCCCAAGTTGGCCAAGAGATAATCACTAATTAGAGTTAGGCAATATATGCAATAAAGCACATAGTGTTGAAACTAAGCTACTCCTCCTTTGTATGGTAATTGCAATATTAGCTAAAAATTTCGTTATTGTTGCTGTTGTTGTAGAAAAGGCACTTACAGTTTAACTTGAAGCACCACATAAACCACTGGACTTTTACTGCTAATATTCCCCTCTCCAAACTGATGGTACCTTTGATGAGTAAACCAACAGGAGGACTGAAATTAACTCTTCTCAACCCTAGTAATTACACAGTGTCAAATTTCATTCCATCATTATTCAGTAAACTGCTCTCAAATAAAATGGTTATTTAGTATTTATTTTTAACTTCAAAAGCAATGTCTCTTTATTACAGTTTCTTCATTCATCATTGCTAAATAGATTGGTTCACAAAGACATGCTTCAAATGGGACTTGTGAAAAATTAGTTTTTCAAGGTGCAAGAGGAAGTCATGTGGTAGGGTCCTAAGTAGGTGTAATTCACATGAACAGTAAGCAATAAGCTAGGTCAAAAGAATAAGCATGGGAGAGGGGAAGGGATATGACATCATATGTTTAGTTAAAGTGCAAACGAGGCCAGTTACATTTTGGGCTACAGGCAAATTTCCAGTAAGGTAAATCAGGGGATCAAAGCAGATCACTTTAATATCCATAGAGATATGGTCTGAGTCTAAGCTATAAATATATTAATACTCATTGCTGTTTTATTTACTTGACTCAATGCACTTCAAGAACCAGATAAATGAAAACCAGGAGCTAATTAGCAGTTATTTTATTAGTAGTTTTTTATCAAGAGTTCCAGAATTACTTATCACCTTTACAGCATTTTCCACCAAAGGATCAAATATTTACATACAAGAGACTTACATACAAACTCACAAACAATTCAGTCATACTCACTTTGCCAAACGCAGGTACATAGGGGCCAGAATCTTTCAACACTACTAAGTATAAGGCAGAGGCCAATCTTACAAAGCAGGAATCATACATATGACATATTCTCACAAAGTAAACTCCTTAGTACTCAAAGGTATCTGCCTTAAAAGGCCAAAAGAGGAGGATGAAACCTTTAATAGAAACCTTAAAACCATTGTTCCAAAAGATAATGTATCTCATAGCTGATATTTAGAATATCTCTAAATAAGTGCTCACACACTTTTTGTATCACATAAACTTACATCAACTACATCTTACAGAGAAATACACCAGGTAGGTACAGTATTGCCCTAGTTGCACTATCCGAGTTGACTCCTATTTTTTATGCATTTAAACAAAGGGAATACCTTAGAATTCAAATACATTTGGATATTGCATAAGCTTTTTTTAACTTAAAGCACTCTAAATGCATTTTTAACAATACCTGACCTCATTTTGACATACAGAGTGGATATTCAACTCATACATTAGAATGGTATTTGAGAAAAATACGACAGTATAGGCTTTTTTCTTCTCTCTCACAAAAAAAAAAAAAAAAACCTGACAAACATGCAGACAATAATAGTACTTTGTTAGAAGAAAGTGAAGGAAAACTAGGAGACAACTATTCATTTACATCATCACTATTGTCTATTTAAAAATTAAAAGGATAAATCCTTCAGCAAGCCTCTCTATTATAAATAACTTCTCTATTCTATATTCTTCTCTATTGTAACTAACTGAGATTCCACAACAAACAAGTATAGAAACAATACAACTTATTCCTCATGATATTTTAACTACTAGTAAGGTTTCAGGTCTAGGAAAATCAAAATACAGCTTCTGCAAAAGGAGTCAACAAATAAGGTCACAAGGACTTTTCATAAGAAACAAAATGACAGAGGTTTCTTCCTTCTAGTCTGAAGCATTATAACTTCTTTGCTCAAGTTTTTGGCATAAAAGCCTTCTACAAATAAGGCACACAGGTCTTAATTTAAACTGTGGTGCAGAAGCCACAAAACATTACTCCTTCCAATTACTAACTAATCTAATGCTAAAAGCATGCAAATTGAGATCCCCAGCCATATGACAAAGCCTCATAGGACATGAGGTTCCATAAGTAGGAGGGTAAAAACATGCCCTTTTGCTATAAATAATGATTAACTTGATAGTTGTTATGCTGCTAGTGAAGGTCACAACTTATTTGCTTGTAGCTTGGGGAACACAAACAATATTCACATGAGCTTACAGGCTTAAGTACAGTAATCCTAATAATAAAGTTAGGAGAAACTGCCACAGAATAATTACAACTGCTATTATGCATAATGGAATAGAACATTCAATAATGTTTGCTGCAGAAACATGAGTGCTTCATCAGAGATCGCTGCTCAGGCCACTTCCTATAATCCTTGGTGTTGAACTGTTTGCAATAGAACTTGCATATAAAGCTGCACATACACTGTCATTTTCTATCCCACTTTAAAACAGTCCATTTGATTTAGTGAATTTACAAATTTATATATCCGTGAGGGGTTCCTTTTCCACATCTTTATGTATGAAGAGTCTGTCATACTGGACAAGCAATAAAACTCAATAAAAAAATAACATAAATCAATATCAAAGTGTCCAGATGACAACAAACATTTTGAAGACACTACAAGAAGTCACACAAAAAAAAATTCACAACAGTCAATTAAGAAATCTTACTACCAGTTATTTTTTTCACTTACATTTAGTATGGTAAACAGATTACAAACTCACTATAAACACACAATTATTAGAATGCTAGATGAGCATATCAATCTAAAATCCTGAGCAACAAAACTACCTCATGTGATGATTTAAAAACCCAGTAAATTTGGAAATGAAAGAGAAGGTAATGAAACTATTAAAACTGTTAAAATTATAAACTGCAATAGCTCACACTTATTCCCTATAGGTTAGAGTTAATACACATATACACTGAAGTCAGCACAAGTGAAATTATGACAGGTGGCTGAAAGCACTGAAAAATACAAAATCAGCTGGAGACAATGGAATGCATGAAGTCTTTCTTAATTGGTTGGGTCAGAAAATTTTAATTTTCATTAGAAGCTTTATTCATATGCTTGCCAGGGTGTCAAAAAGTGTTCCCATATTCAGCAGTAAAGCTGCTTCATAGTACTGAACAAAAGGAGAAAGTGTAGGGGGAGAGAAAGCACACAGCAGAGAACAAGAGTAGGAGAACAAGCATGACACAGAGAAATTAATTTCTTGCTTCTTGTCAAAACTTTTAATTTCAGGCTCATCAGGAGCCAGAATCATGAGTATACAAAGCCAGCTAGACATTTTAGAGGTCTATTACAAAGAGATTCTTGAGAATCTTACCATGGTATCAAATTGAGAAGATAAGGTATCACTGGAAGCATGTGATTGAAGGATACAATCTGACTTCAAACTGACTGAACCTCAGTCTTTCTCATACATATGGCTTTAAGATATGTTGGACATAGATCACTCTCCAAAGAACACAGAATTGCAACAAGACCAGTACTCCCTCAAGCTACTCTTAAAGAGAGAGATATATTCCTTATAATTGTGTCCCTGTCAGACTTGCTTAGATGTCTAATAAATCTTGGCAAGGAAATTAGTATCTTATTAAAAGCACTAGGAATTTTTTTTCAATCTGAAAAATGGCCATATCCATAGAAGTTTAAAACAAACCTCTATTTCAGTTCTGTTTCAGAATACAACCAGAGAGTTTTACAGACACTGAAGTGTCAGTAAAATTATAAATGTCAGCTTTCAAGCTATCCATTCAGTCAACAGAGGGAATGTTTAGTTAACAGATACAGAAAGTGAAAAGCTTCAATTTTAATAATCCAGTGAATATATATTGCTTTCCCTTTGTCAGGTTGAATAAATCTAAGAAAATTACTGTAGAGTTCTTCAAATCTTCCATGGATAAACCACAGTCAACTATTTGCTCTTCAAGTGAGTAGCAAAGCAACACTCCAAAACAATACCAGAGCACTCTCAAACACTTGGGACTGACTTCAAAGAAAACATAAAACTGAGGTACTAACCAGAAGCACAACAGACTTGTGGAGAGGGAAATCTAAGAAATTTCTTTCCAGCTACTGAAGCAAAACTATTGCACAATAATGGATGTCAAACAGAACACTGCATCAGAGGCAGAAAAAGATCAAACAATAAATGGCAATGTGGTGTGCTAAAAAAACCATTTAAATGTTTAAATGCTCAGGTCACACCCACTAATAGCAAAAAAAACCCCAAAAACAGAAACAAACAAAGGCAGAAAGCCAAAACCAGAAAATCCAACATGAATCTGCATCTTAAAATATTCCATGTGCCTCTACACCTGCAACAGAGGCAAAAAATGGGAAGATGGAAAACAGAGAAGTCGTAGTCGTCTGGCTAATTTTGTACTTCTCCAGATGCTGTGCTATATGTTTGAAGTCCTCCTGTCTGAAGATAGCAAAAAGATAACAAAACAGGTTTTTTTTCACAGTTTTCCCTTCCTCTCTTTTTTAGTGCAAAGGTCTGGCTCTGCAACTGCAAGCCCTCAGATTGTCCTCACTTTCACTGGTCATCAATGATATTCAGAAAAACATCTGTGAAAAAGGCAATAATAACTTACACTACACCTAGCTTTTGGCCTTGGACTGTAGAATTACTCGAGTAACATGATTTTATTTTCATTCCTGTTCTTGATATGAGAGCTGCCTGTTGAGGTTTCTGGACAGAGTTTAAACATCAGATTACAGACTGCCACAAAAGACACAATGCCACTTTGCCATTCCCTCCTCCCCACCACATACTTTTTAGAACATTAAACATAAATCAGCCAAGTGCAGGATCAAGCCTAAGTTTTCCAGCCCGTGCGTAAATTCTGCATAATTCAAATGCCAACAGCTGGTCATGATTGCTGTGAAATCTCTCTTCAAGGTTCTGAGCTTATTAAGACAATCAGAAAAGACAGCTTGCCATCCAAAAATTAAATCCTTACTCTCTACTTATTGAAATGTTGCAATATTGGAACAAAATACATCATTGTTATCAGTGGTGATGCATACCAAAGTGCAGTGCATGTGATTTAAAATGCAAAGTAACAACATGGAAATTTTCTATCTACATTAAAATATAGCTTTTTCAAGACCAAATAAATGGTGAAAAAAATAGTATTCATGAGTATTTATTTATCACCTAAATGTTACACATTCTATTTATATTTACTTTCTTATGCTGTATAAGCATGCAATATAACCAAAGTAAAAACAGTGAACTAATGACTATTTCCTGATAAACAGAAGCAATGACTGTAGATTCATGCCACTTTCAGTATTCTTCCCTGCAATTGTGCCATATGTGTTCAATAGTAAGAACAAGTATAGCAAGAAACAGTTTTACCATACAGTTACTATAATGTCGCTACTAAAAATTAATAAAGCCTCCTTGTGAGTCATCAATTCAATCCCAAGCAACAAAATATATTGCTCCAAATATTTCTAAATGTCTAGGAAGGTATCAAAACAATCTATCACAATTTCTCCATATATTTTCTTTTTACTGACACAGAATTTTGGGAAGTTTTGCTCTCAAAATCTTTTCACTCACATCATAAAATATTTAACAAAGTAGAAATTAAACTATTCCATACCAGAACGTCATTTAATAACAATTGAGAAGAAGATTTTTTTCACCTTGCTATTATCAGTGGAGAGCAACCTTTTAATTTCCTGAAAGACAAAAGATATTTCCAGCAATACCTGCATTGATGCTCCTTCCACCCTTGCGACACAGGCAACTCTATCCAGAAAAGTCACAGTTACAGGAACGGCAACAAAGAAACCTTTAAAAAAGGCTTTAATGTATCTCCTCCCCAAACCCTGAGCCTGTGCCATAGTCTGAAAAACATGAAGGAAAGAAAAAAGTCGTTATAGAAAAAATTTGAAGTAACATCAACATGTTGTAATTTAACACAGAATAATTAAGAATAAATTTATTATCTGTTAGAGGTTCACAATATTCAGAGTGAAAAAAAAAGAATGTGCACATGAGAATGGAAAAAACCCCAAACCAACAAACCAGAAATCTTAATCAGATTTTAAATGTCTATTCTACATAACAGAGCTTGGTACTTCACATTTACCCTTTAGCTAATTTGAACATTTCTTGCGATCTTGTGCTAGCAGAAGTACTTGATACAAATTATTCAAGGTGGCAGGTAAGCAAGAACCGAAGTGATGCAAGCGGACATAATTTAATAATGCATTTTGGAAGAAAAAAGCATTGCAAATAATTTTCTCTCCACACACTGGTATTTATTCATTTTTCACCCCCAAAGGCGGATTGTGTTAAGCAAAGGAAAGCTATTTGCAACACATCACCTTTTCTTTATTAAATCTTTTCACAAATGAAAATGCATAAATGCATCATTTCCACACTGGTGGTACTGCAAACATAAAATCAATTCAAATTGTCACTTATATCATAGGGACACACCATAACATGATGACTGCTTGTTCACCACTCCGTCACAAAGTTAAAAGTATGCTGGCAGACTAGGCAGCTACGTAATGACACATGGGATGATTCCACTCCAACTCCATGTATTACACTATCTCTCATCTCTTTTATTTAGCCCTGAACATGCTTGGAAAATACCTACAAAGTGCACTGAAACACCTGCTGTTTGTTTGTATTAGTCATACCTCTGAAAAGCAAGCTGAATATCCAGGTACTACTGCATAGACCCAAGCCTAATTTACATAACTGCAGTTTTAGTATAAGAAATGCCGTCTTTCACCTATTGGCAACTCCCTTTTAAACTGCTGCTTCCACCTAATGAATCCTTGGTAGATCAGCTTGTGTTTATATCCAAGAATATAGAGTTATTTTTCAATTAAAATAATAAAAAGTGTAAATATATGCAGTTTCATTCAATCCTCTTACAAAGTACTTACAATTTCACAATATAATCCTTTTTTCTTTGTTGCATTTTCAGAAACATGGAAGTGATTAACTATTTGTATGCAGAATATAAACTGATATCACACAGAGGAATTAGTACTGAAGGTAGTACTTCTGTCACAGATAGAGCTTCTTCATTCCAAAGAACCATAAACTTAGAAGAGAAAATTCAGTTCTACAAAGTAAGCCATCTGCATATTTGTCACTAGAATTCTTTATAGATATTAACAGCTTTGCAATGACAGGCAGGATCTGTCTTCTGAGACTATTACTTCTGACATTCACCTTCAAAAGGTTTTAATTTTTTTTTTTTTGAGTGGAAATATTTCATCATCTGTGACTTGCTCAAAGTTTAAATTTTCACACTGCTTATAATTCAGGCATTTTCTTTCTGAACATTTCATGAAAACATTTTCAATTTGTACCAATCACTTTTACAAATAATTTGAAATAGGTTATGAAACAGAACAAAACCCTCAACATTTCAAGACAAAAGCTATAAGGATTTACTCTCAGCTTATAATTTAAGAACTGGTTATTAGACTCAATCCACCAAAAGAAACTATTGCCTCAACCAGTAAAGCTTTACCTTTGGAAAATATGCCACCTAAAAATAAAATCTCTAAAAATCAGGGTTTTGTCCACCTTTTGACTACATTATTGCCTACACCTTAATACTCTTCTCTCAACCTATTTACTTTGAATTTTGCATCTCGAGTTTTGTGGCTGGAACTCTACTTCTCTGCTATGAGGTCTGGCATCTCAGACCTCCTCTGCTCTAATAGCAATGCCAGCCACAAAACCCCATTTCAAGACTTTACACACAAATATATTCACCATGTTCTCCAGAGTAACTTGAGCAGGAAAACACTGTCTGACGCATGTATCACAATACGGCTGATTTAAGAATAGTTTTTAAAAACTCAGAAATCAAACTTTACTTCTCTTAAAATTCCTCAAACATCTTTTTCATTAATAATGAAACATGAATCCTGTCTACTGAATCCATGGACAGATATTGTCATAAACCTCCTACAGAAGCCCCATGCTAGTATCTACAGAAAAATCCAGAATCTGAAGAGAAGTAATTGGTCAGACAATCCACAGGAGACCAACCATATGCTTCCTAGAACTACAAGCTAATTAATAGTGACAGAGAATCTAGCAGTCAGGTTAAAACTGCTAAGACAAAATGCTTCTTTCTCAGTACACCACTTGGACAAGGCAACACCAGCAGTATTAAGCAGCTGTGGACAACACTGGGAATTAAAGTCTTACTTTTCTGGGTTTGAACACATGTAGCATTACATGGCACAATATAAAAAAAATGAGGGGAAAAGCACCAGCAGCACCCCTACAAGCAATCAATTTGCAAAGCCACCAAAACCAACAACTTATGTGCTCAAGGACTTCTCTACTTGTCCCGAATTTTTTCCTCTCCTCCCCTCTCCTCTTGGTAAAAGATCAAACCACTGGTTTCATCTTCCCTGTACACCAAAATGATGAGTCCTTCATTCACAATGATGAGCTACATTCTGAACTTTTCCTGGTTCCCCATCTCCCACAGCAAAGGACAGTTTTTCCCCATAGCACAAACTGAGCCACTCAGCAGAAGCCTTTCTTTCCAAAAGACATCAAACACTTGCACACACATTTCAAACAATTTGAGAAGAACTCTTTAAAAACAATCCATCTATAACCTTAAGTCCTTTGATACAACAAAACATTTTCAACACATAGCTAAGTTACTACACATCAGTATCTGACTTAACAGTGCCCACATTTTTGCCAGGTCTGCTTCATAAACTTTCCCCTCTAAAAAGCACAAACGAGTAAATGCTCGAACATGCAGAGTTCCCATGCAACTGTTGACAAAATAGTTGACCACCCAACTGCCAGTAAATGGGAAGTTTCCCCTCACTCTTTCCATACAAGGAGCTTCAAGTTGTCTTGCACTGCCACAGGGGAAGGGCAGCAGAAAGGCAATTTGCAGCATTACCTTCTACCAGTAACTGGACACGTGAACGGATAAATTCACCTGATAATACTGCTGGATTAAAATGTTCAGTGTTGTTTTTTCTTAAACTTTGATGGTTGTAGGAGAAAAGAAAGGGAAAAAGTAATGATAAGCATTTACTGCACTCACAAGAGAGAATTTAGGGCAGTAAAGGGTAGACACAAAAACGACCCTTAAAAGAAAAAAATTCTGGTTGGAGTTTTTTTTATAAAGAAAACATAAGATAGTCATCATTCCTGAAGATAATATTCTGCTCTTAGAGATTTCTAAAATATCTGTAGATTTTAAAAGCATCATATTTCTGGAGTGAAATTCTGAAATACAGTGCAGTGTCAGGTTTACGATGACAGGTTTAAATGCATGTCAGTGAGGCAAGCCAAGTATTGTTTGCTGAAAAAAATAATTTCCCTAACACATATTTCTGTATCTCTGACCAAATTGACACCTTGAATAAGATCAACAAATCACAACACTTAAAAGATGTGGGGGAAAAAAAGGAAGTAACATAACCAAATACAAAAAAACCAGAATAAAATACTTTCGAGATGCATACACTTTTCAGCACCTCTAAGTTACACTTGGTTTAGGGAAAAAAAACCCCACAGAATAACTCAGTAGAACTGACAAACTTCAAACCAACAACCTTGAAAACTTGTTTGAACTGGAAACATGGACAAGAAAAATCCAAGATCAAAAATGCTAGCATATAGCAGGTCAAAGCATTAAGAATTTCACATTGTGCAGCTCAGAGATTAAGGCAGATGGAGCACAGCATTATCCAGACTGAAGTATTTGGTGCACAAAAGGTCCAGGGATTATAATGAGCCCCTCATGGGTACTACAACATATGGAGCAGAGATGCTATTTAGATAGCTCTCTGTGTATAAAATGTTTATTTTTTCTTACACTTGCCTGCATGTTAGAAGACACTGTTTATCACACAGCCTGCAGAAAATCATCAAGTAATTCAGAAAGCCCCAGGTTACAATATATTTGCAAACCTAGGTACTTAAAAATTACCCACAGAAGTATGATAGGAAAAATAGCTGTAAAAACAAGGCATTAGCAGTCATCCGCAAAGGAAATAGAATGGCCCCTGATGTGCTTCTACAAAAAAAGTGAGGGAACAGGAAGGAGGGAATTACAACCTATATGCAAAACAAGTACCCCATCAAGACTGCTACATTAGTGTGAAATTATCTATTTGATCTTGTTCAGGAATTAGTAACTATATGATATATAGTTCAAGAATCCATTGAAACAACCAATTTCTCTGTCAATCAAAATATGCATTTTTAAATAAATCAATTGCACCACATAGAATTCAGGATATATGGTTTGAAAATAAAGAAGACTTTCATAACAAAAAAGTCCATAACACATGAATAAGCCCAATTTTATTGTGTCCTATAAAACATAAAACTGAGGACAAAAGCTTTTGTTTTAAGACTGTTCTAATTTGAAGATGAGGTTGTACCTGGCTTAATCACCATGATTAACAGGATACTGTTCAGTATAAGAATTTGTGTGATCTTTTTAACACACTCTTTTTCTACAATCTTTCATGATACAAGGCCAGAGCTAAATACTGCCATGCAGCCTGAGCCTAATTTCCCATTTTAGTTCTACATTTCCGTAATTTTTATATTATAGTGATTACTGTAAGGGTACAAGCATGCAGAGTTTTTAGTAGGCTGATTTAACTCATATATATTTATCCAAGTACAGGCTTGGACATGATGGTGATGAATGCCACGGAAGAATCAAAATAGACTAGCCCATAAGTTTTCAGTTAGAATAATCAATATAGATCAGTGCATTTAAGTTTTCATATAAAAATCCTATCTAGTTCCAGAAGAAGCTCTCATTTATCCTTCAATAAAGCCAACTCTATCCTGGTATTATTCCACTATCGTGGTAACATGTCTATTCAATTAATGTATTTATATTCTGCACAGGTTTTACTCATCCTATCCCTTCATCATATTACTCTCTCTCCCCCAGCACACAGACATGAAAGAACACCCCTCGATTTTGAGTTTGGAAATATCTCAGGTCATAGAAACAAATGTTGTGTTACTGAAGAAGAAAATCATAAACTAGTCTGCAATTTCAGCAACTGCACACATATGCTCTGCTGTTCTTTTTTCTTTTCTCTAAATTAGTCTTTTTGTTCTGAGACCCAGATGTTTTGCTTGTTCCAAATACAAAGTAGGAGATTTTGTTAGTTTCAACTCCATTTTGTACAATTTTCTTATGCCTTTGCTTGAATTCAAGCAATTACAATTTCCATGTAATAGCTCTCAGCCCTATGAAATATGTAGAATTTTTCCAGTATACCACAGTAAAGAAAAACAATAATAAAAATCCATTTTTCTAATCTTCTCAGTGCTGTAACATACAGAGAAGTTCCCAGAAGCAGACAAAACCAGATCAACCATAATGAGCTTTCAGTTCACAAACCAAATAGAACAATAACCATCAACATAATCAGTCATAGAATTATTGCTGGGGGAAAAAAGTCAGTCTAATGTGGAACTGATTCTTCTTTTAATATACTATTACTATATCCCATCACTGGGATCTATGTCATGTCAAAGGCTTAGTTGATGTGTTGGTTGTAACTGGAAAGAAATTCATATTGCTTATACTTAGAAATTAATTTTGTGTTTCAAGTACACAGATTTTACCCTAATGGACAATCTTGTACTTCCAAACAGAACATTTTACTGTTCAAATATAAGCAAAACTAGAAGAAAACACAGCTGTAGATCAAAGTTACTCTCAGCAATCAAATTAACAGCTAGCTTAGCATGGCAAGTAATCAGCCATCCCTTAGCTCTGACGAGTTATTCAGGATTCCATTTTATACACACAAGCATCAAGGATAGAAATTACAATTAAAAACATTAGCAATTGTTACAAATCAGATTTTTTCCCAGCACTTAAAACTTCAGATGTAATGAAATATCTTCCAAGTACTAGCACACAGGTGACTGGCAGAGTACCAGTCCTTCTAACATACAAGTTACAATATTTGGGTTTATTCATGTTCCTGCACCTTCAAAGAAACTAAAGATCATTAATATATACTGTAGATAAAGGAAAGTACTAAATTACATTGATTTTTGGAACTCACTTAAGAGAGCAACATAACACATGTTCAGCTTCTTACAACTGAAAGTTTTGTGCTGCTTTCAGCCTAAGGATTCAATGCCAGCAACCAAAGTTAATTGTTTAAATTAAAGTGTCCTTTGCAAATAACTACCAGCTGCTGCTATGTTTTGCTCTCAAGTAGACTGCATAAATGAGGAGTTACTTTGAAACTTACTGAATTTGTAATTTATATTTACAGTAAACAACATCATAACCTTTGAATTTCAATGAATTTGTGCATTCATCTAGTCAACTCTCTGGATTCTTTCAAGCACCATTGAACTGTGATGTTAGTTGTGGTTATCCAGAACCAAATTTAGGCAAAAACAAAGACAAAAAAAAAAGAGGAAATATTCATTTTTCACCAAAATATATAACTTCAAGTATTCAGATATCATTCAATGAACAGCCTAAAAGTAAGAATAACAGCACTCAGCTTCAAGCATTAATATCATCAGAAACAAATTCTTCTAAAAGATTTTGCTTTTCGATTAAGAAGTTTCATATGGAACAGGGAAGGTTCTTCTAGCCTAATAGAAAGTCAAATGAATACACAAACAAATTAATAGAAGAAACTAGAGTCTCAGCTATGAATCTTTAAAGCATGCCAGTATACACTGAGTATGAGGGCAGAAAAATGACTGAAAATAATATTTATTATGGTATGAAAAAATGATGCCAAGAGAAAGAATAGAAAATTCTTTTACTATTTGAAAGGTATTTTCCATTTTCATCATACTTCACAAAAATAACTACCTCTCCCACAACTACTGTAAAAGCAGCTTTGTGTATCCTTGTTCAAAGTAGGGAAATTGGGACTGACTCCTCGACAGAAAATTCCCATGAAACCCAGCAGTAAAACCTAATGAACGAACTACTCACCATCTACTGTCTAGGGAATAGTAATAAACTAAATGTATAAACTAATACAGAAAATTATGCCTTCAAAAACAATTGCCTTTATTTTAACCACTCATGTTTTATCCTTGAACTCTAGAGGTCACTGTGGGAGTTGTTAAGAGCAGACCTAGGGTACTCCATCATTCCCCACCATATTGATTTTGAGTCTGGGATTCTTGATAACTTAAACTGCCTTGTAAGTTTCTCAGGTCCCAAGAATAAGCAAAACAGCTTAACAAGCATAAGGATATGGATTTCCAGAAACAGATGAAATCTATGGCACCCTAGTCATCTTATAAAGATCTCACCACAAAATTACAACTGTGACTGTGAAACCCTTTGAATCTTCAAATTATTGCTAGCATGCTTAAAATATTATTTTCAGAGATGTGGATATCACCCACTACTATACCACATGTATAGTTATTTATCAACAGTTCCAGGAGAAAATTTATTTTGGTAAAAACATACACATTAAATAAAAGAACCTGTATTTTTTAAAGTAAATTAAAGACTCCTGAAAATCTTCCAAATACAGTAGTTAAAAATGTCAAGTTTTTTTTTACAAATGTATATGTATTCAGTTACAAAGCTGCATATTGGAAAAAGTAAGTCTAATTCTGAAGTTTTCTAGAGGAATTATTTCATTTAACCTGAAAATCCTCAAGAGGTTCTGTCTTCCTAGTATATTTTGTTGACAATTTTGATTTTCTTCCTAGACCAACAGTGAACAAGTATGTGTGGCATCTGCTTTTAGGGGAGGAAAAGAAAATAAAACCGTAGTGGTACAAGAAAGTTATTTAGAGGGATATGTAAAGCAGCTTTGCCTATTCTGGTATCTTGGTGTGCTCAATGAATTCCAGTTCCACAGAACCAGAATGGTAATTAAAAAAAAAAAAAAAAGGTAAAACTTCTGTGATGGAATATTGACTAATTAAAAGACTTTACAAAGTTAGAGTCTACTTGTTCTTCAGCTGCACTTTTTCTATCTAAGGTTTTTGCCAACTTTAAAAAAGTAGGAACACCAGAGAGACATGTCTAGGAACTGGCTGAATCTCTTCAGCTTCAAGCATTGCAGTCTTTATACACAGAAGCATTTAACTAAGAACAGATTGTAGGACAAGCACCAGACGTGGAAAAGCAGCCACTTTAGGACAAGTTATATCATTGTATCATTATAAGCAAACAAACAAAGAAACACAACAACAAAAAATTCTGTCTCAGATGTCCAGGCTGTAGGGTAGCAGGAAAACCACTCCATCAGGCTACCGGAGAACAGCCATTAACAGTAGTCCTCATAGGACAAATACAAGATGTGATAGAAGTTTAATAAAGCAGAAAATAAAGCAGATAGAAGTTTAATAAAGCAGCTGCATTTAGTCCAGGGCCAAGCGCCGTGCACAGCACAAGTCCCAGTTGCAGACATGATGCCAAGGAACGGCAGTAGAACCCCGGAGTCTCTTCCAAGCCCATTCCCCCGCCCAAGCCACGCCGCCTTCCACCGGCAGCCGGGCACGGCCGCCTGCCGCAGCACCTCTGCCAGGCAGAGGGCGCACAGAGCAGCGGCGCTTCTCGCTATTGACTCGGCCGGTTCTGTTTAATCCAGTCCCTTCCCACGGGAAATAGCCCTCCCGGTAATCTGAGGGGTGAAGAAGGGAGGGATCGCACACGCGACTGGCGGCGGACAGGCAGCCGCGGCCGCCATCAGCGAGCGGCGCTTCCGCCGGCCCGGCGGGGCCCGCCCCAGTGAGGCGGAGCCGGGGGCGGAGGCAGGGGCGGGGCAGGGGCGGCACCGGCTGCGGGCGCGAGCTCTCGGCCGGGCCCGCCGCGCGGCGCCTGCCTGTCCCCGCCGCCGCACCCTGAGCCCCCTCTGCTCGCGCCCGTCCCCGCTCCCTCCTCCACCAGCGGGCTCCCCGGCCCCTTCCCCGCCCCGGCTCTCCGAGCCCGCCCGGCTCCCGTGGCTCCGCCCGGCTCCCGGCCGCTCCCGCCGCTTACCCTTTGCTCCGTTCCGCGGGGGGGCGGGCCGCAGCCGGCCGCGTCACGTGACGCGCGGGCGCGGGGCCCGCGGTGCTCCCGGAACGGCCGCCTCGGGCCGCCTGAGGGGCCGCGTCTGCCGCCGCTGCACCGCGCGGCCTGGCGGGCTCGCCTTGGACCGCACACAGGGCAAGGCAGGCCCTGCACGGGATAAGGTGCTCCGCCTGGTCCTTTTCCAGCCCCCCTAGTTACAGTTTGAGTCCCCAAAAAATTGAGGATGCTGCATTGCATTGGCTGTTTTCCTTCAGTGAGGATAGATATTCATATACATAAAGATATACTCTTGTGGCCATTTTTTGGCAATTGGACAACAATAAATCTCTTTCGATATTCATATGTGTGAAAAGTGCATATTATATGGCTCTACGCAGATATTTACTATATGTATTTTGATGTATTGATTAGTAGTGCTATATTAACATTTTAATAATATAAATGTAGTCTTGTAGTTAAAAGGTAACTTTTGTACTTTAAATAAGAACTATGTAAGTGGGATAATTTTTTAAGAAAGGAATGAGGCACTCACACCAGATGGCAGCCACAAGACATTTAAATCTTTCAGAGAAAAGGAATTTATTGTTCTCTTATCAGAAGAAACTGAATTGTTCCCGCCTAGGTAAAGATCAAAGGTGCTTTAGGATTAGGAGGAAGAAGTTGAGGATGACCAGACCGAATCCTTTGTTTGAATAGAATTTATGCATCATGTAAGGAGTGTATGAATATGCCACAGGCTATAGCTCTTAAGGGTTAATCCTTTGTTAACTGGGGTCCTTTTTCGGGCTCATGCTGCCCAGAAAAAGCTACCCGGACATCTGTAACTCTTTGTCTCTATTGTCTCATATTGTCCTAATTCTAATTAATTGTCCAAATTATTATTAATTGTATTACTATTTTTATAACCATTTTATTACTATTAAACTTTTAAAATTTAAAAAAACCCAAGTGATTGGTGTTTTTCACGATATGTAATCCTGGGAGTTCTTAATATTTCAGTACAAAGCTGTTCTGTACCTTGCATACAGTGTAACCCACACAGAAGTGCAGATTTTTGTTCAGCTGATGACTTCCCATGAGCACCCCAGATGTGGTCGGCACCGATGTCAGCCACATCTGGTGCATACAGAGCTGGCTGCATTGTACTGGCTTCATGGAGGGTGGCTGGGTCTTCCTGGCTGGTGCAGATGGATACACTAGGGCTTGTGCTTTCATTCAGTGATTAATTGTTTTTATTGGTTGCTGTAACAAATGTGGGTGCCAGTATAGTCTGAAGAAGGTTTTTCCACGTAGCTCATGTACCTTCAAGAGTCAGTGGGCAAGTTCATGGAGGGAAAATCCATTACAGATTATCACACACATAGAAACTACCTCTGGCTCAGGCTGTTCCTAACTAGAAGCTGGAGATACTTCTACTAGTCAGGCCATTGTTGGAAACCAATGTAAGATGACACCTCTGCCCGTGTCTGTGCAGTCAGATATTTGCAATTTCTTGCTAAAATGTTATTTTTAAGCTCAAGTATAAAATTGTCCATAATTGAATTGATCTTGACTTCGAGGCTGAGCTATGAAAGTATGAATGCATAGTTCCCTGTAATCTGATCGTGTCTTTCTACAGAGATAAAATATTTGCACAGTTGTTGATATAGGAGCCAACTATCTTAGAAGACACTGCAGTAGAGTACTTATTAATAAATTGAATTGGAAGGCACACTTTAAGACCACTTTTAGTACAAGGTCCATGAATTATGTACACATAGTCTATAAAATTTCTTGTTACGCACTATTCCAAACACACCATGCCCAGCATCTTATAAAATCCGAACCTTTCGGCAATGCTTACTGCTTTTCATGCTTTGTTTTGTGGGGCTGGGGTGGGGGTTGCTTCATGGTGATGGTGTTATCCCACAGTCATTTTGTGCCCGGAATTGTCACTGCCCTAACTGCCTTCCCCCTCGCCTCCTGCTTGCCCCCTTCTCCGCCGTGGCTTTGGGGATGCCATGATGGGTGAAGGGGGGCCCGGGATCCTGCAGGGGCTGGAGCTGGAGCTGGTCCTTCCTTCCAATGCAGCATCCACACAGCATAGCGAGTGGATTTGACCTGAGATCCTGTTGCCCTGTAGGGTTTTTTATTGGTTTTTTTTTTCCTTCAGCATTGCAACCAGGGCCTGCCGGTTTGCTTGCCTGCTTCCCTGCCACTCGGGAGCTGAGGGCCAGCGGTGTGGTGCCAAAACCCGGGACCAGGAGTGCCTCCTGCCGGCCCCCTGTGCGCTAGGCTCCGAGGCTCCTGTTCACCGCTGTCTCTACACCACACGCCTGCCCGCCTTCTCCCTGTTTCCCGGCCATTTGAGGGTCCAGAGCCAATGTGTGGGGTGCCACGGGGACTGGGAGAGGGTCATGGTTTCCATTCCAGGGAAGTTCCCGCCTTCCTTTGCAGACACCTGTCTTTTAAACCAGAACATGCTTAAAACATTTTTATGCAAGAAACATAATTAGCTTTGGTGTGATTTTGTTTTCTGAAATACACGATCTGATATATATCACTTGATGTCACCATATATGCTATGCAGGGAAAACCAGTGATTGTTACCCTATCTCAGTTTTTGTTTTCCTTTGACACACTTTTAAATAAGCATTACCTTTACAATCAAATAAGTCTTACTAATTTTGTTGTTGGTTAACTTTTATTTAATGCATTCTTTAACACATTTGAATATTGTGCTGTCTTTAAGATTCTACAGGTAGGTTATCAGTGCACTGTGTAGAAATCAATAGAGTATTTGGCCACTGCTGTCCACCATGTCCATTTCATGTAAATATTTTACTGTGAAACCTTCACTAATTGTTTACAAATATTGCTGCAAAACACAATATTGTCTTTTCAATTGTAACATAAGAGAAACACCTTACAGGAATGTGCCTCAGTGTTTCCATGCACTTGAAGCTGACATTATTTCATAAGTCGCTCTAAAACTCCTGAGCTGAAACTCTTTTCAGATTAAAGATTGTTGCTATAAACCTCTCAAAATCAAATCATGGCTTGTAAGTTCTCTTCATTTTGAAATCAGGTGTGTGCTAAGCAACTAGCAGGAAATGCCCATTCTTACTCTTTATTTAGTTGTGGATAAAGTGAAATTTATCAAAGCTGATACTAAAACTATGAGCTGCAAATGATGCATTATCAATGTTTGCACCATTTCATTTTTTTTAATAAGTATTCTACAACAACTGCATTGGTACCCAAAAGTAAATGGCATGGTTTTTTGTTTTCAACTCTTAACAAGGAGGTACTGAAAATGTTTTGCTGCTTCTATGCTTTGATGCATCTGTGACTGAAATAAAGAAAAAAACGAGCCCTTTTTCCCACCTCTTTAATTACTTTTCAGTTGAGAGTACCACTAAAACATTCTTGGCAATACACAAAACTTTTGCACTACAATATCCTTTTAAAAGACTCTCAAGAGACTCAAACAGCAAGCTTTAAGCTAAAAACACATTTACTTCTGTTTCCTCCAGGTCAATTTCATTTTGCATTTTAAGAGTACAGAAAATCTATCGGAGATATTCAAGACCTGCTTTGAGTTAAAGTCCTTACATTTGCAAACACAACTATGTGTAGGGTATTTAAGGCATTTTTATCTTCCTCCATATAGTAAAGGAATGAATGTTTGAGTGGTGTTGAGTGTACTGCTCTGAGGGAGTGCGTTTTGGAGGAAAATACTGGGCCAGATCCAGCTGCCTCAGAGCACAGCAAAGGTGCAGTGAAAAAAGGGCACAGGTTCAAAAAGTCTGATTGCTTAATGGATATTGCAGATGAACACTTCATATAGTCCAGCTGTGGCTTGAAGAACTTATGGCCCAAGGGCAGCAATCAATGGTGTGGCACAAAAGAGGGCAATAAATCTTAAACTTGCTATTGTACTGGAAAAAATATGATTGCAGCATCTTCAGTATTGTATTATTGCACATCTCCATTTCATTACATGACTGGGAACCTAACTCCTGCTACCTTTGACCATAACATATTATTCATGTTATGCCTCATACACACTGAAACACAGTCCAGTCAGAATAAAGTAGATTTTGCTTAGTTAGTCAGGCAAGACACAGAGCACTAAAGAGGTCTCTAGTGAACTCTACATTAGGGAAAAAGAGAAGAATTAAAATACAAGAAATTTATTTTTTAAATGCTATCATAGGTCAGTGAAAATAGCATAGTCTTTGAAGGCCAGAAAATATATCAATGTTATATCAATAACTTACACTAGTCAAGCTAATCATCTTGTATTCCTCAAGGAACAGTTATTACACTCATATTTTTGCTTAGGAAAGTAGAAAACAAACATGATTTGCAAAGTCAAGAGTCTGTTATCAACATAGGTAAATTCTTGACATGCTCATTAAAGATTTTTCAGGTCAGATTTAATAATTAAAAAAAAAAAAAAAGAAAACAATGCTATTACAAGGAGAAAAAACATCTATTATAGACAGCCAAAGTTCTTGCAACAATTCCTAACATTCACCTCCCTGGTGTTTTGCTCACCCTTCGGTGTTTTCCACAGGTCTTTAGATGGTTTGGTTCGGTGTGATGGGAGTTGTTTGTTTGCTTTGTTACCCCTGCAACTGGCTTTTCCCAACCTTCCAGGTCAGTGTATTTTTAGCTGACCAACACTGACTTGTTTACAACCCTGAAGTTTCCAGTGTCATCTTGCGCCTCCTCTCACTCCTGTCATTCCAACACTGTAGTCCCCTGCATTGCTTATTATGATAAGGGCATAAACATTTAATTTTACCAACTGCTTATTACTATGTGTTATGATTGTATCCCAAGATTATATAAAATTACCAAAAAGTAAAACACAGAAACATAGTATATCTCCATTTGAAAGGGATCCATAAAAATCTTTGAGTCCAGCTCCCCAGTCCCCACAGGACTACCTAAAGCATGTGGCTAAGTTGTTTAGATGCCCTTGAATATTGTCAGGTTTGTGGCTGTGACCACTTCCCTGGAGAGCCTGTTCCAGTGACTGACCAGCCCTTCTGTGAAGAACCTTTTCCTTATGTCCAATCTGAACTTCCCCTTATCCAGATTCATTCCATTTCCTCACGTCCTTCTGGCTAGAACTGGTCACCAGTGTGGAAATCAGTACATTAGAGAAGTCCCTCCTGATCATTAAAAGATTGTTGTTATAGGTAAGCAAAGTAAAACAGTTGCAGGAATGCTAAAGCAAGCTCAACAAAGCCTGGCAAGTCCAGAAAATTTGCAAAATCAGTATATAGTCCTCCAGTATAAATGTTCTGCTGCTAGCCATAGCAATAATGTATTTACTGAGCCTGAGCTACTGGTCTGCATGGGTCCTAAGTATTTAGAAATGTGAAAGTAACTCATCCTAATATTACTTATTGCTTCATACTATTCAACATATTTAACCAATTTAGCATTCAATTCTCCTATGTAATGTGTAAATCCTTATCTTGCTTTTAAGTGCAGAGCTCACAAAGGTCAGTAGCAAAATCTAAATGTAGAGCAATCATTGTAGATTAATGATTATTAAATGCTTAGCATAAAGCAGACAACATTTAGCTTACTATTACATGCAGTACATTCTTTCAGTGTTGTCATATTTAAAGGCTTAAATTTACCTGTATTGGGTCTGTATTGAGTCAGTATTTCTGTGCTGTCCTTTCTTATTACAGAAGTTTTTTTTTCTTCTCCTATACGTGCACTTTAAAGGTATGTAATTAACTGGTTGCAAGTCATTAGGCAGTTGATGAAGGGTGAATGAGGTGCTGATTTGTTTTCTTTATTTACGTTTCCCATAATATTCTGATGAGAGCAGGATGTGAAGGCATTTTTACCCTTTGTATTATTCTTTGTTTCATCAGAGTAAGAAGTGGTTCGTGAAACCATTTGGAATTCCTCAAATTCCAGGAAACATTAGTGTTCAGGGAAGCATAAATCAAAAACACAGTAGGTGCCATATGGACACAGCATTGCTGTCCCTGACACAACCAGGTTAAGGAAGCGCTTTTTTCTAACCATAGCAGTGTATCTGACCACTCTCAGCCTGTTGTTTAATAATATGCTGGTTTTGAAGACCTAGACAATTCAGGAACTGTATCTTGTTTATTACTCAGTGCTCCCCTACCTATTAACTTTTAACCAGAGAGAATAATAATTGTGTGGGGCAACCCACCTTTCAACCAAGCAGTAGGGAGAGAGACATTTTAAGACTGTTTCATTACTGGGGTCTCACAAAGGCCCCCTTTGCCTACTCTCTGTCAAAGGTGTCTACCCTGGAGTGTTTGTAGCCACCTTTATTTTAACATTGTGTCTAACAAGCATAATAAATAGCTTGCACCATGAAAAGTCCATCCCCTTATGCATGTACCTTTGAAAACCTCTCTGAAAACCTCTCTGAAAAACCCCACCCTTAATTATAGTGTATTAAGTAAAATCAGCATGAGAGGTTTTCAGTGAGTGGGAGCTAAATTAGAGGTAGGGGAGCAGGCTGAGAACTACCAAGACAGAAAAAACTGAAAGAGCAGAGGCATGAAAAAATTAAACCGAGGCGTGCATGGTGGAGTGTATTGAAATGGCAAATAATAGTCTGGAGGAATTGGTAGGAGACAAGCAGGGGACAAGCAAGCAGAAACATAATACAAAGTGTGGATGAAAAGAAAGACAAATGGCAAAAACAAAGAGCTTTTTATAATAGGCAGTAACAATTAAGCTGTGTAATCACAAAATCCTGCTGTGACCGAGCTCCTGTGCAATTACTGAATGGACACATACCCCAAGCGCAACACTTTGAAGAGTATGGCAACACTTTCTGTCTCTTGTTTCCAACTCACCCCCTTCCCCCACCCCGTCAGCAGCAGATTGTGTGGGATCTTTGTTTTCTGCACGAGAGCCCGGTAAGCAGAACCTCCCTGCGAGCAAACCCAAGGCCAGAGGGGCAGCTGTAATTAGTTCCTAGTCAGCACCATTAGTTCCTAGTGGCACCATCAAATCGTTCTCAAAATGTTTTCTTTAGTAATGCTACACATAATTTTGTTCAATTTTTTTCCCATCTATTGTTACTTTAGAAAGTATAATACATTCTTTTCTAATCTATTTAAAACAAGTATGTGACACAATGTTACAGGAGAATAGTGGGTGTCACTGCTAGGGGCAATTGGCATCTCCATTTCCCTCTATTTAGTATTTATTTTGAGGACCTTATTATAGGTTGTTAGGCCACCATGTTCTGAGCACATCTTGTTTGCTAAAACAATTTTTACTTCTAATAGTATAGCCTGGGCTGAGTTAAAATGTTTTCTAAATTACATAAGCACCATCTGAATCCAGAATCTCCAAAGAACAACTAGCTGCAGTCCTTTTGAAATCTCCCATGGGAAAAATTCCTTCCAAACATGAAATTAGAGCCAATAAACAACTAAGGCATCAGATGCAGAATTGAGACACTTAAATCCAGAGTTATTGTCCAAACACTGCTGCTCAGCTATTGTATAACCTTGTGGATAATTCCTCATTTGACCTGCAAGTTCTTTGTGAATTCCTCCTTTTCTGCAAGCTACACTTGCACATACCTGAATCAGAGCACTGAACGGACAAGGCTTTTAAATCTGATATGAATTACCAGAGCATGACTTATACTTATCCCAAAGAATCAAAATTCTCAAAACATCTAACTTGCTTTAAAATAAGACCAATGTAGTTAGTGAAGTCTGCAGGGAAAGGGATTTTGATCCCAGTTTCCTCACTCAAATCTTTGGTTTCTTTCTGAAGCTCAGGAGTTTCTACGGTTAATCCATACATCCCAGATTGATTCCATGTACAAGAGAGATATTGACTGCTGTTGCTAAGATGTAAAAGAAAATGGTAGCTTAATGCTGTAATTTAAATAGGTCCCTATTCTTTCAGAGTGCTCAATGCCTATTCTAAAATTTCCTGCTGGACCTCAAGAGTTGAAGACAAAACGAGTAATTTCCAAAACCTGATCAGGTTGGCATAAAGTTTAGCTGTGGTACTTTGTAGGAGACAATTCTCAGCTGTACAGCTTAATTTCATACCTCTGAGTCATATTCATGTTGTTTGGATAGAAATTTTGAGTTATTAGGGACCTCCTTTGTAAAACACTCAGTCTGAAGGTTAATGAGTTTATATGAGGACACCTGAAATAACAACAATTATATGACTGAGTGGGACTGGGTTGCTTCTTACCACCTATTCTTTCAGTATCTCTACACACACACACATACATACATATATTTTTACCAGTAAAATTTCTGGGTGTAATTTACCCAGCCATTCATCTGTGTGACCACTTCTGTCCACACAACACATCTTGGTCTGTCCATTCTGCTGGAATTCTGTACCCTGGACAGACAAACTCCTTTGTGCCAGCCCCACCTAAGCTACAAAACAGAAACAGGCAAAGAAGACATGACAGAGTTATGGTTTTGGCTGACTTATCACTGTTTGTGTGCTGGTCATACCAGTAAAACACACTGTAGTTTTCAGGGGTACATAAATTAGTCAAATCTAATGCAGCCATTTTTTACTATAGTGCATTTCAGTTCTCATCAGTTGGCCTTGGAGCCACTTACTTGAGACCTGATGTAAGATTTTTCTTTCAGTGAGAAAAGGTCTCTCTTTAATTGCATACTTGATCATTTTAAAACATTTTAGAGACTCATTTTTTCAGGCCTTAATCTTGACATTCCTGCATGAACCACTAAAGCTGAAACTCAAATAAAACAGCCTCATCAGGAGCTAAAAATATGAAATTTAATGGTAGTAATTATGGAAAACAATGGAAATTATTCTGAAACTTTTCCCTGACTTCATTACATGTATGCATATATCCTCTTGCCTGAAGGCATTGCAGCACAGGTGTTTGGGTCTCTCATTAAAATGGATTTCAGTGATAGAATCCCCTTAAAAACAGTCATGTTTTTAATTTGCTTATATTTGTACATTCACAAGTAAGCTTACAGGGCCCATTTTCTTTTGCAAAACTCATCTCAGATGTCCATTAAAGTTCACATACATTGAAACTTTTAAGGCTAGGCAAAAAATAATTTGGAACTTCAAGATCAAAAGATTATCATCTGAATATAGTGTCTACTGGTTAGCATCCTAGAAAACTGAGAAAATACGTTCTGCTGTGGCCAGGTGAATTCTCAGCAAACCTGTCAATAAAAGGATAGAAATCCCTTGCAGGGAAACAAATGCTGTAATATACTCTGGGTTTATATACTTAGGGCTAGCTCTAGTACCAACTACAAGTTACCTAGCCTTTATGTTTCTGCCTTATCTCCTTCCCAGCCACAGGAATGCCTTGGCCTGATGGATGCATCCAGGGGCAGCTCGTTCTCAGAGTGGGGACTGGAAGCTTCTTGGTTTCCTCAGCCAATACTAAAGCTGCAGGACAGCTGTGGTTGGAGCAGCACCATTGGTAAGGCTTGTGTGCCTCAGTGCACTCAGGTGAGAGTCCCAAGTGCTGTTCCAAATCCTGCACCGAGGACAGGCACCTGCATGAGCTCTTTTAATGAGCTGTGTGCTGTGGTACTTTACTGCTGGTGGTGATACAGGTGATGTCTAATTCACTGAAATGTTCACCCAGGGAGATAAACAAGTTGTGAGAGCTGCTCTCTGACTCTGCTTCAGCAGGCAACTTTTAAATGAAGAATGAAATTATCTAGGCAGAATGCAGGCAGGTATGTCATCCCAGTGTTCTGCTCCCCCCAGAAACACACAAATTGAACTATGCTGTGTTTGACAATACAGCAAACTGCTGATCGTGTCACCTAAACAGAGAGAGCTGTACAAGGGGTGCTTTACCCTGTGCTGGGAACCTGTTAAGGAGAGCATTTTCATGTGCTGGGGAAGCTGTAGATGACAGAGTGCAGCAGAGTTTTTTCCAATGAGAGTAACTAGCACACCTCACATAGAACAACTGAGACAAAACAGGACGTGACAAGGAAGAACAAATGCACATCTTTATTCAGTTGGGTTTGATATTCATATGGGTTTAACTGGAAATGTGTCCCAGGCTCATTAACCAATATTTGCCACATTTAAAGTATATTGCATATAACATTAATACGTGTCTACTAACCTCAACATAATTAACAGTACATAATATTTAACATAAAATTTGGGAAGGGCCTACTACTGCAGGTTTGCCCCAAGTAGTCATATGGTCTCCACAACCTTAACGACATTATGATAGTCTCAACAATGTTCAAACATTTTCCTGGAAACTGCATATGGATGGACCCCTGACCAGCTGAGTGCTTTAACCATGGGACTACTGTGTGAAAGAGGAGGTACTGCCTCTCCTGGTCACATTTGGTTGGTTTCTCCATTCTAGGAGGAATGCCATGGGAACTATTAGGTTGAGCACTGCAGACCTGCATGTGAGCTAGCATGCTAAGCTACTTGCATAGTGCTGACAGCAACACACTTGGCTACAGAAGTTTGAAAACCTAGAGAATGCTAAATGCAAAGGTATACATTCATACAGACTTTTAAGTATCAACAAAGAAGAGTGAGGTCAGGCCTTGTACTTTTGGATTTCTTATTTGAAAACTTTCAATGACTATATATACCAGGTGCTAGTAAAATTCATATATCCCTTCAAATGTATTGCATTCAATATAGTGTGTATAATAGGTAAATTCAATAGCTCTCTCCAGGTTAGACTGTTCTGTTCTAAATTGCAGTGCTGTAAATACAAGTAACTGAACTGAATCTGCCTCTCAAACCTCTTTTTAAAAATCAGATCGAGATAACTGACCCCAGTTTTGTATCTAGGCCACAGCATGAACTATTTCTTCTAAAGAGGTAGTTTGCATAAGAAATGCATAATTTTACAGATTTTCCAGGTGCTTGAGACCTAGATTTTTAAGAAGAAAGGGGAAATACCAACCTCTGAAACATTAAATGTGAACTTTCAACCTTATAACATACAGTAAAATATTTATTCTTAAAAAAGAATAGTGCGTGTCTTGTGCCTTAAAATAATTTGCAAACACTAAAAAGTCAAAAGCCTAGAAAAACATATTCCATAAATACGACTACAGATTATCAAAGCACCATGAATATTTTGTGCAGTTAGTATGATGATGGTAAAGCATCTTTATACATCTTGGTTGAAAAGTGAGACAATATATCCACTTGTTTTGTGTCAGGTATGAATCACATTTTCATATGATGCACAGAGATCATGGCATGAACTAAGATTAAATATCAGAATAAAATTCCTGTATTTTCTGGGTAAGACTGTAAATCACATGCACTGAGCCCCATTACAACTGCAATTGGGAGACACTAAAATATAAGGAAGCAGCTCTGCAAGGGAAAATTCTGTGTGTGAGGGCAAATATACATTAAAGGTAATAATTCTAAAAGGTTGGTCTTTTAGGCATTAGAATATATAGGTTGGTAACTTTAGGGGGTGTGTTTTTGTGTTCCGTTGCATTGCATGGGAATGGAAGTTTTCTCAATTTGGGACTGAAGAGGTAAAAGACTATTTATTTTGCTCTTCCAAACTGGAAATAAGTACTCTGACATCTGCACAACAGAATCCAGATAAATCCAAACTTTTGCTTTCACAAAGCTACTCTGATAATCATTCAGAGTCATAAAACATGTTTTTCCAGTAATGTTGTGTGTAATATTCAGTTGTAATTTATTGAATTTGATGAATTTAGTACACTAATTGTGCTTTTAAATTTATCAATTTACTTAAGATTTTTTATTTGATGGGGTTTTTCCAAACACATGAGAAGTGTGTATTTTATTACATGCCACATTGATCTCGTTTATTTCTGACAGTTTAGAAAGAATGTGAATGCCTTTGTTTTGCTTTTTTTCTAACTGTATGCTGTATATTAGCACATGTTTTTAAAATTCTAATATGTAGCATCACTTGACTTCAAAACACGTTACAGAAGTACAACACAGCTATGTAGTAATTGCAATTTTATGCTTCAATTCTCTACCACATCCCTGCATTTCAAGATTAGTCTATTGAAGATGATTGCCTCTGAACCATCTGATTGTAGATGGTTTACAGAGCTTTCACTTTCACCCCAAGTATTTACCCGATCATATACACTTTTTTCATACTCTTGTTAGATACACTAATCTTGCAGGAAGGAGCTTAAATAAAATTATGTTGGTTGTAATCTGCCAAAAGCAAAAATATTTTAGTCTTGAAGTTTAAATATTTTGTTCCCATTCTATGAAGAATTCCAATTATACACAGAACTTAGCGGGTATGCCCAATTGCATAATGCATAAGCTTACCCAAAACTCCTCTTATTAATAAACCACTGTATTTAAAACATACTTTAGCCTGAAGAGATAAACCAAAGCAAAAGGTGAGAACATAAGAGCTGGAAAACATAACTTAAAATTTATTTTTGATTAAATAATTTTATAAGGTCATTGAATTCATCATCATCTATTCTATGACACATCCTCTTAATACCTTTATTATCCACCACCAGTCTTCTATTTATTCTGAATATATTTTGAAAAAGATTAGAAAAGAGTCCCTTTACAATTCATTTGTGCAAAAGCATATCCCTTTCAAAGAACTCTACATCTTTTTGACCTGACTATTACCTCCAATATTTTTGTTTTGGTGCCGAGAACTCACACAACAATGCACTCAATAACCTGTTTGCCCAAGAGCAGCTTCTGCTGTGGAGTCAGTATTTCTGATATGTTGTTTATTCACCTATTTTCTGACTCTACTATGCCATGATTTCCAGCTGGAAATATGCTTAAGGGTGGGAACCTGCCCTTTTCCTTGCATTGTGCTGTCCTGAGGCATCATTGAACAGCATGTAGTGAAATGCAGGCAAAGCAGGGGAGGCAGAGTGCTCAGTCTTCTCCTGACTGCTGTATGACCTCGTCAATACGTTGCTCTACAGGCAGAGAGTACAAGACACGTACAGAACACCCAAGAAGGAGCCACAGCAGTTTGTCTGCCCCAGATAAAAATAAAAACAACCGCAGCAATACCCTTTGTGAAGTGCTATTGACTGATTTGGAACCAGGCTGAGGATTCAACAGCGAGATTAAAAAACTGTCATTTTCTGCCATTGTTAAGTAAATTACTTTTAGTGCTGCTAAACACATTATACAAGGACAGCACGGCATGATGCTTTCTTGCCCATAAGATACTGCCTGACTGGAAACACTCGCACACATTTCAAAGCACCACTTCTAAATTGGCTCCTCAAAAGAAAGATGGGGAGGCAGACAAAATTAGCCTTCTGGGGAGTGCGGTGCCCAGAGGCACCCTGGCCATTCGCTGAGGAAAGAACCCAGAGCTGCTAGATGGGAGATTCTCGAGTGCCTGCCGCGCCCTCCGGCCCGAGGCGAGCCGCACAAGCCGCGGGCCGCCTCCTTCCCGGGCGCCCGCGCTTGGGCCGTGCCATGCCTGTGCCTGTCACAGCACATGCCACAAGATATATCGCAGTTGAGACGGCCACGATACACAGAATATCGCCACACAATATCAGAAAGCTTTAAGCATCCCCATACAGAACAACACCATACCACACCAGGAGGCATCGAGCGTCTATTCTTTATTGCTCTTCAGTCCAACCTTTTATACCCTTCATCGTACATGCCTTGCACCCGTGTGCCCTCTGTATCCTGGTCAGTGCACCTCGGCACTCCATGTCCCTTCAATGCTGTTCACCTGTCCTGCACAGCTGTAGCTCATTGGGGATGAGGCTTGGCTGCAGCCCCACTCCCAGTTACCACAAAGTGTCTGCCTACATGTGCCTGTGCCTTGCCGGGCCGGGCCGTGCCGTGTGTGGCGCCCCCGGTGACGCCCCGCGCGTGCAGCCGGCCGTTGTGGCGCCGCAGGTTCTGTGGGTGCCCGGAGCGGGCGCTCAGAGCTGCCCAGCCCGCTGGGGAGCCGCAGCGCGTCCCACGCTGGCAGCACTGCCCGTCCCTGCCGCCCTCTCGGGGGATCCAGACCGCCGCCACTGCGCGGGGCGACCTTGTCTGCCGTGTGCCGAGCGCCTGTCCTCATTATTTCCCTTGCCCTGGTCCTGAGGCCCTGGTCCTTGCCCTCATGCTCATCCACAGCCGGGGCCCGGCAGCCGCGCCCAGCAGGCCGTGTCGGGGCACACGCTGCAGCAGGGAGCTCTCCAGTAGGAAGCAGCAGCAGCAGCGGCCAGGCGGTAGCAGCCCTTCAGGGCAGCCCTGTACTGCCACCACCGGTGCCTCGGAGCTCAGTGAGCAGCTCCAGGACAGGCTGCACCGCGCGGCTGCCCGCGGCGAGCAGGCCTGGCTGAGGCGGTGGTGCTGGTACCTGAAGAGACTGGGACAAACTGGACGAGACTTGTTTTAAAGCATGTTCGTACTGTGCTGTGTGCTGCAGATTGACTGGTGGAGCAGCAGAACAGAAATTCCATTTTGGCATCTGGCATAGTAGCAGGTGCCAACAGTTCTGATGGCATAGGAGGGATGAGTGGGCTGGTCTTCCGAAGGGACAAGACAGAGTAGCTGGGGAATTGCCCTGAAGTCCAGCACAGCATCCTTGGAGCGATCATCAGACTTCCAGATAACTACATAAAAGGTTTGTTATAGTTTGAAACTTGTCAGCATTACGTCAACAATAAATTCATAATACAGTTTAAATGAAGTTTTTTCTCTAGTTCAGGTAGACTCCTGTCTCTTGACTTTTTTTTTTTTTTTGTAGAAACCAAGGTAGAAATCAGGAATAAACCTGTGGTTTCCAGGGCAAATTTGTGTTAATATAGCTGCAATATTTATTCATTTATGTATAATCAGTGTTTCTAGAACAAAGGGTTACAATCCTGTGTTTCACAACAGACAAAGCTAGACCGAAACAGCAAACTTGGCAGATGTTTTGTCAGCCCAGCATACCTTCACAGAACAGCTTTCCATTTTGCCAGCAGCCACAGCTTTGGTTCCTTTTGTCACCCAACCAAAGCAACTCACCTCAGCAATTATCATTTGCTGATTAGTTTCAGTTACGCAATCACAGCTGAGATTTTGGCAGCCTGTTCTGGAACAGATTTATTAACAATGATCAATTATGACCAGGTGGAATTTGTGACAGATTATTTTTTTTTTTATTGTTGCTTGACAATATATGGGAAGTCTCCGATTAGATAAATGCAGTTAATGAGCTGACCCTGCCATCTGCTGTCATTTCTGCTGCTGCTTCCATGGTTTAGTGCCTGCTCAGAGTCTCCCAGGTCACTCCCTCTCCTTCAGCTCAGCATGGAATACAAATCTTTCTAATGAGCCCACACAGTGTTGAGGATTTGTCATTCATGCTGTGCCTGGTTTCATGTAGCACAACTGCTGAAAGCTTCACTTGCAAGATGGGCTGGTGTTATCTTCAGTAAAAATAGCACTGAACCAGAAAAGGCTCACTGAGAGAATTTGCAAAATCCACCAAGTTTCCCAGTTACCAAGATAAATAAGTGTAGAGTTGGTGAGAATGATAAATAGCAATTTTGTCATTCAGTTCAACATTTTGATTGTTTCTGTGTACTTTACACAGCTGCAGCTGTTGCAGGTAAGACAATTGTGTGCCATACTGTGACAGCTAGTTATGATACTCAATGCACCACAAGTATATCACTGCTGCAGCAATATGGACACCAAAGAGAGGGCAGCATTCCATGGTGCCCATCCATGTCCACACCTCACTGTGCCTGAGGCACATACAGCAGCACACCTCCCACAGCAAGATGGAACTCACCCATTTTTCGTCCTTGTGCATTGGTGCGAGGGGCCCACAGTGAACTGAATTTTAGCCTTTGAAGGTATGAGTTAAAGAACTACCTAGAGGACATAGATGTTCTTCTCTGAACATGGAACATAGAGTGGCCTGGGTTGGAAGGGACTGTAATTGCCTTGTTACAACCTCCCATGCTGTGGGCAGGGACACCTTCCACTAGATCACATTTCTCTAAGCCCCATCCAACCTGGCCTTGAACACTTCCAGGGATGGGGCATCCACAAAATCTCTGAGCAACTTGTTCCAGTGCTTCACCACCCTCACAGAGAGGAAAGAATTTCTTCCTGACATGTAATCTAAACCTACTCTTTTTTAGTTGGAAGCTGTTGCCCCTTGTCCATGACTACCTCTGGTGGTGCACTGACCAGTCTTGTCTTATTTCTGCTGTCCTACCCTGTCACAGGACTGAAGAAAAATAAACAAAACCCTGAAAACCATTTTCTTTGGGTACAAGACAAATATCGTAATTCAAATCTACACAAACACCAGAGAAAACCATTTCCCAGCATTATCTCACACAGAGGGAAAAACCCAGTAAAGCATGCAGTGAAAATACAGTACTTCTCAAAATGCAGCAAAGATTCCAGAAGTCAAAATTGATCTTTATGGCCTGAAAACCAATTTTCTATCTTTTTTTTATCCCTGCTTGCTCCTCTGTAGCCCCTGTCTGCATGTTCAAAGTAGCAGGTTATGACTTGCTTTGATTTTGCTTGCTTATCATCATGCAGCTCAGGTTTTACAGCTATAAAAAGTCCACTGAATTATAGCTTCAGGGGGATTGACAAGATGTGCTTTAGTTCTGAGACAGAGCTTGGAGGGGGAACTGTAGATGGAGGAAAACTCTCCTTGGCAACATAAAAAGCCTCTGTCCAGTGTGCACAATCTTCCCTTGCTGAACTTAATGGCCTGAGAAGAGCACAGCACAGTAATATTTTGTTGCTTCAACTCCTAATACACTAGCTCAAAAAAAAGTTGAGTTTATTGATATGTTTTGTTCCTTGTAAAGTGTTTTGTGCTCATGTTAGAAAGTTTTATTTTTTTCAGATGGGACCAAATTCATTAGGTTCCAGCTGCTTTCACCCAAGTCCTCTTGGACACATGCCATTTCTAAAACCTTGGTATGAATCTTCAGATTAATTCTACTGGGTGTTGTGTTGTATCACATCCTTGGATTTACCACAGCACTGTACTTAAAAAGGTGAACTGAATATCTCAAAAAGAAGCACAGAGGTCAGGCTGCATCAGACTCTGCTCCAGCACACCTACAGCAAGCCCTCCTCTCACAATACAAGGCAAAAAGAGACTGGCATGGGAGTTCAGATGGACCGCTGCCTCTCCAGGGCATATTCAGAGTATAAGGGCAAATCATTGCATAAGTTACATCCCTTAAATGTAATGTGGCCCAAAGACCCAGAGGAATGATCTGTCAAATCAACTTAGGCTCAAAGTGTAGATTCAGCATTTCTTCCCTGCCCCTACCCATGCTCAGCAACCCTAAAATAAAACTTACACACTGCCTCCACCCTGCCTGTCTACCTGGCATTACTTTCTCCATGAAAAGATCAGGAACTAAGGCAAAAGATTCCCAGTTTTAGGACACACTGGGACTGAGCCTCCCCCTTTAGCAGAGCCTGTTGGACATTACCTACATCCCACCTCCTGATTTTAGTAAATTACTTTAGTCCCTGTCCTTGAGCTATTGCTCTACCTGTGAACACAAACTCCTTGGAGAATAGCTTTATGGGTAAACTTCCCCCTCAGCTTTTGTTCCCAAAGCCCTTGCTTATAAGTCCCCCCTGGGAACAGTTGATGTGCTGCATCCCATTCAGGCTGTGCTTTTGAAATATTCCCCACAGGAAAGTCAGAAGTAGCTCCTTGCTGATGGTCTTTCTTTTGAAAAGCAAGAGGAAACACTTCAAGGGAAGTCAGTGAGGTCAACAAAAACCAGCAGCAATAGTAGTCTCTTATAAATAAGCAAGAATGTAATGCAGAGAGTTTTTCTGTAGAATTTTCCAGAAGTAAAATAAACTGGAATACAGAAGTGGATTTAGTTCCCATAGCAAATCAATGATGTAAAACATTTAAATATTTAACCAAAATTTCAGCAGCTTATGAGCTATCAGATAAGCTATTTACTATGAAATTTTGACATTAATTTGCTCCCTAAAATACTGAGATGTTAATTGCAAAATGCACTGCATCAGTTACGCACCATGGGTTAAGAAAGTAACTGTTTAGCAGAGAAATATTTGAGTATTTTTTTGGTCTTTGCTGTTTAGAAACTCTTTGCCTTTGCAACTCATGGCAGTCAGTCTTCTCTATCCTCTGGTTCACCACAGCAAAAGAGAAAAAACCCCACTGCAAGGCCTTTGTAAAATAAAAACACCTCTGTTTTGTCAGGATTTCAGCTTCCCTTCAGCTCATCCAGTAGTTAAGCTGGTATTGCATTACACTACAAAATACCCTAAAGAAATGTACTCGGTGCTTCAGTTTCAGGTAACATTTCAGTTTCTCCCACCACATCTCCTGGCTGAGTCAAAACAGACTTGGATGAATTGTCAGGCCATCAAGGGTTTTGCCTAAGTTTTATTTGCACCTTTTTTTTTTTTTTTTCTTTTCCCCAGCTGTTGACCTTCTTTTCCCTTCTTCTAACAGTCTTCCTGGGATGAATATCAGTCATTAAAGAGGAGATCTGAACTATGTTCTTAACACAAGTTCTAACCTAGGTAAGTTTGCCCAGCTTTTCCTGGAAGACTGCATCCCCACTGAAGTCTGACAGCCCTCAGCCTGTCAAAAGAGAAACATTAAGTTCCTTCCTAAGCAATCATTTTTTAAAAATATATTTAATGTTATTTCTTCAGCAGCCTTATTTTACCACGCATGAAGAATCCCTAACCTGTGCTTATTGCACACATGAGATATGCAGCTCTAAAACTTTGCTATTGCTGAGATTTGAATAGTTTAGCTATTTAATTCCCAATGGTTTTGGTTGTTTTTCTTTTTTTTTGTTAATGTTATCCAAACTAATCATTCTAGTTTCTTCTATGAAGTATATGTCAAAAGTTGAATTAAAATGTCAAAGAGAAGGTAAAGACAAATTAATATGAAAAGGGCTTTCTCCCACATAAAAAGTTCAAGGTGAGAATCTCAAGGATCCAATGACAACCATCCTTCCACAATATCCCACCAGATAGGACTTTGCCCTTTGGCCAGCATATGTCAGGGTTCTGCCTGAATCATCAGAAATTCCAGCAACCAGCAGAGTTCTGGAGCAAAGATCTGAATCTGTCAGCACCTGGGTTTACTGAAACAATGCTGCTACATGCCTCACTGACCACAGTTACATTCAAAACAAGATGCTTTTCATCATTTATACCTCAGGCACTGACTCCTGCCTATTAGTACGTTTTTGCTCTGTCATTGTTCTTTTTGCAGGTGCTATTTTGCTGGACAATGAGTGAACAGGAAGAATGGTCAGGCAGGTGGGCAAGGTGCCACTCTCATGTAGAAGATTTTCACTATACCCTGTTTCACATGAGCAGGAGCATAACTGCACTGCCCTGAAACCTTTACCAAGAGGGGTAATTTCAGCTTTTGTGCTTCTTTCAGGGCACAGCAACTGGCCTGAGACATCATAACTGAGTTCACTCACACTACAGAGCTCTTATGCCATCATGAGAACCAGTCTGAACTGTGTCATTTCAAAGCCAGGCAGCCGAGTTTGAGGATGTTTCTCTGGCATCCCACGGACTCCAGCATCTCAAATATGGTACTTGAATACAAGATTATGTCACCTATTATGAACACACTGGCTAACATTCAAGCTATTGAGAAGTAAGAGCAACTTGTTCCCATTGGTCTTCCTGTATGAGCTTCTGAATTACTCACCATCATCCAGAAAGCGGTAAAATTATATTTATGACTACTACATAAAATTCAAACAAGACCTTTATTTACATTAGGTTTTCAAGCAGTGGGTGTTGCAACATACATAACAAAATTTCATACTACGTTTTTTATAGGTAATCAGGTTGAAAAACTGATCTACAGAATCAATTTGTCAAAACTGGCTAAGCAGAAAATGTGTTAACTCGGCTTAAGAGTACCCTGTCAATTTTACATCATTTTCTATTGTTTAGAGTATTTCTGATGTCCTGGTTATAAAAACAGAATGCTCATGCACGTTAATTTACAGTGAACTCTCTAGTAAATTTTACATTCTTCACTTGTTCAGAAGAGCATATCAATACTCTCCCCACCTTGTCTCACAAAGCAAGTATGAGTCCAAATAGGGAAAAAACTCAGGAGATTTTTAACAAAAACACCAAAAAAAAAAGAAAAAAAAAGATTTAGCAAGACAAGGAGTCAGAACTTTCATTCTGTGACTAAGTGAATTAGAATCTCTCATTCTGTAGAAAAAAAGTTGTACTGTAAAGATTAAGCAAGTTCTTTTATTTCATACTAGCATTACGGAGCAACCAATATGAGTGTCTAGGTAAACAGAGACTTTGTGAAATGTTTTGCTGCAAAGCTGACCAGTAATGCACACAAATGATAAAGTCATCAACTCTGCTTATTGCCAGAAATAAAAAAAAAAAAGGCTTCAGGAGCAAATAACACTGATTCATACTGTACTGTGCTCAAGCACTAGTAAACAAAATCTATTAAATTACATGGGTGGAAAAAAAATCCAGAGCAGCTTTGTTATCTTACTTGTGACACCTTATTTAAATTTCAGGCATTACTTCTTTATATCAGCATAAATATGTAGCCTTCTACAGGTTTTATGATGTGGTTACAGACATAAAAATGTTATAGTAGAAAGCAAGAGCTAGTTCAAGGAATTCCAGACTTTGAAATCAGCAAGATACAAAGCTAAAATTCATATGTTCCTTTTCAAGTTATGAATACTTTCACTAAAACATAAATATTTTAACATATATTATTTTTTCTGACATTCAAAATTGTAAAGTCAATATGGCAGAATTATTGTTAAAAGCACATATTTACAAATATTCTTTTTTCCATACATAAAGTATTTGGCATAATTATAACAATCTTACTGCATACACAACTGTTTGCTTCTTTTTCACATAATGGTACACTCCTTATTAAAATTTACCAATTATGTACAAAAATACTTGAACATTTATTATAGAAAACTTCTATAACTACTGTCAACAGCTTGTAACTGCTGAAGGTTTAATTGAGAGAATATAAAAAAGTGGTCACTTTCTTCCAGTTAAACTATCAACAAATCAAACACAGCTAAGATCAACATGAGCTTCCCAACAAAAGAGGGAGAATATTTTTAACAATATGATTTAAAATGCAGTTCACACATCTGTTCCCAAGCACATTTAAACAGTCAATAAAAGAAAGAGGATACAAAACATACATACAGAAGGTGCTTTTTTTTTCTTTTCCCTCCACATTCCTATGTCTTGGCATTAGCTTTCCAGAGCTCTTCAGATGCCAGTCACTAAAATACAACCTAAGGCCAAACACCATTCTCAACAATAAAGATGATGGTGATGAACTCAAGCTAAAAAGCAAATCAAAAGCTTGGCTCCAATGGCTCATACACATCCAAGGAACTGTTCAGAATTTTTGCTAGATTTTTACAAAATTATTAATGACCTTTGCAATTAGCTTTTGAAATATATGGATTATATATGGATAAACCAGCCATTTCTATTTTTAAAAATTGGCTTATTTAGTGAATTGCCTTGATAATAGTGAGTACTGACTCTTGTACACAAGTTAAAGGAACAATTGAGTTGTACCTATTTCATATACAGATTGTATTTTAGGGTGAACTTTCAAGAACAGCAGAGAGCATTCACTAGAAAACTCCTAGCTTTAAAAAAACCCCAAAACTAAAACAACAACAACAAAAAAATACATTAACCAGAAGAATAAAAGTAAATGCACCTCGAAAAGAAAAGGGATGTGTCAGGTACATACACAAATGGCACAAAACTTTTTCGGGATTCACCAGAATGGTGCTGTATGCTGAATGAGATACAGGTATTTTTCCATCTTAAAAGTAACATAAGCCAAGTGTGTGTTTCAAAAATTCCAAACCACATTCTTACAACAGTCCTCTGCTGTATAACTTGCATTTTATCTCAGTTTTGCCACATACATTTGAAATGACCAACCTGTTCATCAGGTAAGAGAAACAACTTTCAGCCTACTTGCAGAAACATCCTAGTCTACAGACTACTTTGTTAGAAAGCGTGCATTTTTCTCTAGTAGTAAAGATCCAGTCAGTATATTCTGCATTTTGTAAGAAGCATTCAGCTAACTCAGATGAGAGTTGTAGGGTTTTAGATTTTTCAAATAAAAATAAAGTACAAATAAAAGCATTTATCAGTATTCACCACCATGAAATTTTAAAAAAATCCTCTCATTCATGCTTCCTGTAATATCTGGCAACCTAAATTAGTAATTTCATTTCAAATGTGCAACATAATATTAATAAGCATTTTGAAATTACTCAAAAGAAAAGGCGGACAAAATATTAAAGTGCCTAACTAAATTACTTTTACCATTTTTAAAAAATATTATTTCTTAAACAGTAACGAATGTGTTGCAATTAAATATAAAAGTGGCTTCTCATAGCTGAGAGACTTTGCGGGGCAGAGGCCTGGGCCGGGGAACCTGCTCAGTCCTCCTGCTGCTGTTTTCCAGGTTGTTTGGCCGAACCAGCTGTGGCTTGGGCGGCAGTGCCGGGGGGTCTGCGGCGGGCGGGATGGAGAGGCTGTGAGGTAGAGGAACGGGGCGTTTCAAAGTCCGCTCATACACGCTGTAAGGTGGTGGGGTTTTGCTTTCTTTTCTCACAGGTTCCTCAGAAATGCTGTAGCTTGGGACAGTCACTGCTGGTTCGCTGCCTTGGCTTTCAAAGCCTGATGTTTCTGATGTGCTACATCGGCTGAGCGAAGAGATGCCGCTGCTGTAACTCCCTGACAGCGCCGGGGAGTTGGATATGAGCCCCGAGGAATGATACTCCACTGGAGATGGTGTGAATGATTGCACAGACCCCTGCTCAAAAGAAAGGGCAGAAGAAGAATTTACCTGGCACCCAGGAGGGAGAGTGTTTCTCTGCTCTGACTGAAAACATACATAGGTACAGTGCACGTAACTCTGAGCTTTGATAAACAGAAATGGTTGTGTCCCTGTTTAATCAAGACCTGGTAAGACACTGATAAAAAGCTCATTTCAGTAGTGCCTGGGAACACCTTAGATAGTGGACACGCTAGTAATTCATATAAGTGGAAATAAAACTGCTTTTAGATGTTATCTCACTATCATAATACCCTGGAAAAATCTGGAAGTCTTCAGAATACAGCCTTAATTTTCCCAGCTGGAAGTAGAATGCATCACTGGGCACAGGGCATACCTGGGGGTATCCTGCCCCCTAACGCCAAAGCCCAGCTACTGCTGCTACTGCAGGCTCTCATATCCCAAATTCAGTTTCCAAAGCTTTTCCTCACAGCTTTTAGTGCATTGTCATGCAGTGAAAAGTGAACTTACATCATGGCATCGTTTCTGAGGGTACCATAAAAACAGTGTCGGGGGAGTAGCACAAAGCAGATATCAAGGTAAGAGCCACTGCTGGGTGTCAGCCCCCTTCTCTGCTGTTCCTGATCCCATTTGGGGCAGCAGCAGAATGGCAGGAGATTACAGCATCACCACCCTTCCTCTTCCCCATCACCCAGGTGTTCCCTAGACATACAAACACAACACACCACGTGTGCCTCAGGGACAAGGGCCATATGGAGGGCACAGGTGGCCAGAGGCTGCGCCAGCAGCCTCACAGATCAGTGAGGGATGGTGAGGGACCAGGAGCTGAGGGCCCAAGCAGCAACAACAGTGCTGATGACAAATAAAAGGCATGGACAATAAAGGCCTACCTAAAACCACTGAGCGGTTCTAGTCCAGTGAAGCAACTTCAACTGAAAATTGTCAAAGGTTAGCCCACACTTTCCAAGTTAAAATTTTTTTGCAATGTATCTACTTATGACTGGAGTCATCTGAGACAATCCTGACTTATTGGTCTCAAGCCTCAGGCTAAAAAAGGGATGGAGAAATTAAAATAAAGACAAATTTCTCACTCCCATTCTTGTTAGACTGGTTGATGCTCAGTTGCTCAGCTTGAGGTGAGAGTGGGAGCCATGCAACAAGGGATGGGAGTGGAGGAGGAGAGGGGCAGGGGTGTACAGAGCTGGCTGCACTGACTTTATGTGTTGAGATAATTTTAGTTATCCATCTAAGACTGGATCCACAGAGCACTGAAATCAATGGAGAAAAAAAATTTCATTTATATCAGTGGGTTTTGTTCTAAGATGGTTTTCTCTGGTAGCTCACTGTTAGAAGAAAGGCTAAAATCTGAGCCCTGTGTGTTGCTGTGGAAAAGCGAAGTGAGTTTTATTTAAAGCTCAACACCTGGTGAAGACATTTCAGACTTTCTCTGGAGCCTGTTTAACTACTCATTTCATGTTCCATTCCTCTGTATGTGAGGAAGCTCCAACTGCACTCTTACTCCCACAAACACCCACGGTCAAGGCTTTCAAATAAATTATCTATTTGGCTCCAGTTCCAAGAACACTGGACACTTGGAGTACGTGATCACATATAAGATTTAGGGCCTTTGCTTTTGTCATTCAGAACAATGGCAAATATGTAAAGCCTGCATGGGTAAGCACTTAGTTCTGGTAAAACAGCATAGACTACTTTTACCAGTAGCAATAACAGTCTAGACACCAAAACAGTCTGGAAATTCATGGATGCTCAAAGTGAGATCCAACACTTCTCAGAAGCATTTTGGGCCAGCATTGCTCTTCCAAGCAATGGAAGAGCATTTGTAAAATGCTTAAATTCTGTCCAGACCTATAGAAGAAGAATGTTAGGACAAGCTTCAAACATCCCTAAGAATCATCAGTGGTCACGCCAGTATGTGTCCATTAAGGATGAAAAGGAAGGGTCACTCATCTTTGGACAAGATCCTAATGTTCTAAAGAGCTTCCTAGGAAGCAATTAGGGCAAAACTTGGGATTGGTGCTCACTTCAGCAGAATGGTAATAGGACTATGGGGCACTCTGATGGTCAGCAGAATTGGTTTGTTATGAATTTGGACCACTGTGCAGACACAAATTGTAATGTTACAGGCTTATGGGAAGGCAAACAGGACAATGAGTGTAGACTTGTAACTAGGGACCTCAAGGGGAAAATAGATACTTTGGGGTGCTGGTCTCCTCCTCAGGCAATGTGTATCTCTGCAGTATTAGTTGGGCATTGGGTTGCTGAGGAGTTACTTTGGCAGGGCTGCTTCCCTCTCTCTTTGCATCTGAGTGCCTGAAACACCAGTCATGCTCCTTTCTATTTGCTCTCCTTCCATGTTGTTGACTCTTATATTTCTACCTGCAGAATCATCTCTGCTTCAATGGGGTGACAGAGGCTATCCCCAAGACCAATGACAGGCACTCAGCCAGCACCAGGGTTCGCCTGGAATAAAGCAGGCTGCATATTTGTGTGCTCCAGTGCTGTGGAAAACACAGATTTCCCAGTCAAGTTTTCCAGAAAAAAAGCAGGTAACAATATGTGGGTACCAACACATGCAAACATCTTGAAATAGAAATGAAATCTGCTCTTTTTAGCCTGGATCTTAAATTATTTTGGATGTTTAACTACCAGAGAAGAGCCAGTGCTTATTCACAGCCTATGCTTAATGTGTCCTACTGGCAGATGTCAAACTACTTGCATCTTCTTACAACCGCCCTGGATGATCCTGCAGAGGAAAATGGGTATTAAAATGATTGAAGCAGGAAATACTCTCTAACGAGCCCTCTAATCTAACAGCTCTGAATGCTGGAACAATAAAACCAATGGGTTGCACAACAGGTTTTCCTGGCACCTCCCCTTCTTCCATGCTGGAGACAGAATATTGGTTTTTGTACAGTAAATGATAAGAAAAAAGAAAACATAATATAATCCCAAATAATGCACATTAAATATATACCATCTACCCCACAACACATAAGATCTGTTTCACAAAGGCAATTCACTGCAATAAGACAGTACCTTCATTGGTGATCTCCCAGCAGGAGAAGGGGAAACGGAGGCTATGTGTCTTGCTGGTGATGCTGTAAAGGTAGAAAGATTTCAGTGCACTTGTGGCATTAGAATTTTCACTAAGAAATCTTTTTAAGTGGATAGTAGATCATTTGATACATAAACATAATCTCTAGTTCTCTTGGTCGATGGCTGTAAATAGTTTTAGAGGTTGTTTATTTTGCTTTGTTCTCTGGATTATCTTGCAGTGCAACCAAGTATAAAAAATTTCTGCATCTGCCTTTTTTGACAAATTTTATATCACTTTAAATTGATTTAGAATCTACTAAATGATACCAAGTTAAAAAAAGAGTCAATATAACAACTTTTCCCTTTTTGTTCTTAAGAAATATATTATGTATTTGCAAGTCAAATAAAGAAAATAGAAAATACATAATATACTTTTATCAAACATTTACCTCCAAATATACTAGAAACGTGACTGGACAAACTCAGAGGCTTAAGTATAATACACAAAATGTTTACTCGCAACAATTATATTTATAGTATCACTTTCCTTTAAAAGGAAATTAATCTTTTGAAAGGCAAAATGATTATAGTAACTGATGTACTTTCATGAATGCTGTGCATTTTCTGGCCACTAAAATTCTTAGTGGTTAATGATCATTTCTGATTGCTAACCTCCAATTATCATAAAATCAAAAGACTAAATTTGATCATCCTTCCTCATACTAACATGAACTGTCTGAAACTGCTCATTCATTAGTGAAGAGGCAGAGTATTGGAAACTGCAGAGAACATTAATGAGATGAAAATACCCACAGAGGCAGTTCTACAGCCTTTCATGTAAGAAATCAAATAATAAGTTAACCTGCCCAAGAAGTTAAACATCAAACAGAGTGGAAAGAATCTAAGCCCTCGAGTACTGGAGCTTTACCTGAGATGTCCATTAACTCACCAGTCTGTGCAGGTCTTGGTGGTACAGGAGGAGATATAAGCTTTCCACTTTCTGATGTGTTTCTGGCTTCCTTCCCACTGTCCAGGCTCCAGCTGCTGGGGGTGGTGTTTACAGCTGGAAGAGAATGAAAAAACTGTCATAGGCATCAACACTTCCAGTTCTCTGACTTGCTTTTATCCATGAGTGTAAAAACAGACAGAATGCAAACGACTAACAACATCTGCACTTAAAAAGCCCTTAAAGAGCAGCCATCAATGTCATGGATGCCTGATGGATGCACCTGGCCCTTGGGTCAGTTTGTGACCAGCAGTGGCAGCCATCAACAGCAGCAGCAGCTGAGATCGCACTCTGGTGCGCTGCAAATCCAGCTGCAAAGGGAGATAAGCTTGAAGCCTTTTAATATAATCAGTTTATCTTTGCACCAGACTCCTATTTAGAGGTTTCCAGGCAGAAGGGAATAGACTATTCATAAATTGTTCCCATTAACTCATTTTATATACAGAAGGCAGTAGGGAAAGGAACTCTCCAAATTCCTATCGACCTCCTTCTTAAAGCTTTCTGTGCTAACATTCCTGTGTTGCCTGCATAGACTACAAATCCAGAATTGAGAGAAGGTGGAAAGAAGGGTGCAAAACGTAGGGAGTAAAAGTTGGAAGAAATTGAAATTGTCTGACAGCAAAAAATATCAAATTAAGAAATCATTATGGACTGAGAAAATTTCTGTACACTTTGTGTCTGTGGTCAAGGATCTCTGCTTGATTATGTAAATTGACTACCACCTTGCCATGCATAAAAGTGGGTGTTTTCTTTGTCTGTTACCCTGATCAGATTCTATGATTTTAACTGAATGATCCCATAAGATCTGGAACATCTTCCTTGATAGAATTGGATTATCTCATGTCATCAAGATATCACCAATATTGGAAAGAAGTCAGACAGAAGGAGAGGGCATTTAACATGGGCAGGACAAAAGCTAATTTGAAAAATACAACTCTCATTATGTTTCCTTAAAAACAAAAAAAGGAGTTGAAAATAACCATTTCAAACCTTCCATTCATTTCCCAAATACTCCACCAAAGAAATCCTCCACCTTAAAAGCCTCAAACCTCTTGCTTTGCCATGACACTTTCCTTCCTGTTTACTTGTTTCAGTTGTGAGTAGAGAATCACATGCAAGGACCCTGGGTTTATTTACAAAGATGAAACGAGAAAGCAAATTATTGCTGCTAACTGATGGCATCAATTATCACTATTGTAGCAACTCTGAGAGCTCTCAGACTGCAACCCCACTACACACCGGACTTAATACAATAAGTATAGTAAAAATAACACTGATCTCATATCTGAAACAATATTGTTACAGTATAATTACACTTTAGTTGACCCTGTGACCAATGAACAGAATAAACTATTTTCTAGAGGATCATTTCGCTTTGTCATTGCCAAAATATTCAATACAGTATTTGCTTTTTAATGTAAGCTGTCACCCAACATGGTTTTGCCCTCATCCTAAAAATCACCTGGCACCAGACCTAGGTACTTCAAATGTCTGAATATCTTGAGAAGCCAATTTTTTTTTCTTTTAAGTCATCCAAGCAGTCAGTGATTTTGGACTGCTAAAGCCTTCAGGAGAAAATACTTCATTTTAACAATGCTGTGATGTACTTGGCTGCATGGGCCAGTGGAAAAGTTTTGCTATTTCCATGTTAAATTATTTCATATGTTTTTCAGCCCTGTGAAAAAATTCCACCTGTGTTTTCATAAAAATGTAAACCCAAAATTACCTACAAAATCCAGCTTTTATTAAAGAAAATCTGATTCCTGGTCAGTACTTATTACAGTATATTATTAAAATAGTTACTTTCTATACATTTATTTTACTGTATCCTTTATTCAGCATACCACAAAGGTACCATAATGAAATGATGGAGCATATTATTGATGTGAGGCACATAATGAAATCATGGCAAACAATTACTATGCCAACAATATTTGATTTCCCCATGTGCAAAATTATAAAAGGCAGTATTTTTTCGATGGAAATACACATATTTCTCATTTACACTAATTAAAAACAAAATCCCCAAAATGCAAGAAACCACAAATTGGTGTTTTCAATCCAAGTGTAATCAGAAGCACACTGAGTTATATTTGATAAACGGAACTTGCAGGTACCAAACTTCAGGACTCTGTCCATCTCTTTACCTTCCCTTTGCCCCATTCTCCAGATCTGGCTTTTTCCCACATATGTCTCTCTTGAGAAGCAGAAAGGACAGGTCTCACAGGCAGCTTGATGAAACCTGCTGCTCCATCATTCCCTCCTGCAAACTTCTGGGCCTTATTTGAGTGCAAAATTCAGTCCTCCCCTCTTTGACAAAGTGTTTTGACACTTAGATCTATTAGCATAATTTATTTAGTTGGTTAGAATGTTTTGACACTTGGAGATGACAGCATGCACTCAAAAGAACAGGCACTCTACAGGAACATGGTGGACTAATTACATTTTTGTTCTTCAAAGATTGGCATGTTGTAGCATGTCTGCTTACCTTTGTCAGAGCCAGGCAGATTGGAATCACTTCGTGGCAAAGCACCATCTCCAATATGATTAAACAGCATTCTCTGTAAATTGAGAACAGCATGGTTTACACATAGCTCCTGCTGTATTTCAGTAGCCGTTAAGAAAACAAATATATTTTTGTTATTATCTTCCCTCATGCCCAGGTCTGCTTAGGAGGCAGAGTGATAAACATCACATAAGAACATAAACAGTTTAATTAAAGTATGTCTATACAGACAGGGAGTAGACTAGTTTTCTGAAAATTGTACACACAGGAATTGGAGGGAGGATTATTATGTACTGATTCTGACAGTTTCCAGCACCTTAAAAAACATAAAAAAGCTCATTCCTAAAGAGATATCTTAATAGATTACTTAAAATAATTGCAATAATTTCATTACAGAATCAGGATCTGAACAAGATAATATTCAAGTTATGGCTGTTACCTAAGAAAAGCAGTATCTATTGTTTTCCAACCCTGACTTTTTTTTGGTAGCAATCTTCTTACTTCTCTTGTGGATAAGAGCTGACCCATAAAGCATGTTTGTCTTTAATTTTCTTAAGATCCATTTTGTTTACAAATCACAGTAAATGTATGAAAAAAAAATCCAGCATTGATTTCATTTGGCAGCATTCAAATAATCCATGGGTCACTAGTTTGTCTTGAAAACATATCTAAACAGCATACAGTTAATCCTACAAGTAATTCAGACATACTTTCCAGAGGAAATAGCAACAGATAAACATGCAGTTTTTTCTTTTTTTTTCTTTAAAAGCAAGATCAGATAATCAGTGAAATCCAAAAAAAATCCTGTTATTGTGTCTCTTTCCAGTGTTTACAGAGCACTGTGCCAAGTTGGTGAGGCACTATGCTGGGGTTCCACAAGATGGCAAACCCAGCTGCAAACCAATCATCATTGATCTAATATGTTGCAGCTTTGTGTTACAAAGTGAGGAACAAATGCTTAAGCTCAATTCAACTTCACTTTAAACATCTCAGAGACAGAATGCTTTTGGTACACTTTGAGCTACAGTAGGTGTGCTGTATGTCATATGAGAATCATTCTGGGTCAGGCAATATCTGTTTTTCTGGAGTTCCCATTAAGCTGAGGTGCTAAACCCACATATATACTCTGATGTGACAGAGAGTGTGACCAAATGTTCCTGCCTGGTCTGGATTGAGTGTCCACTACCTAGTGAGTCTGCAGTGCAGGAGGATGTGATGGACAAGTGTTGAAGTCCATTTTCTGTTGCAAGGGTAAAGAGCAATGGCTGAAAAAGCAACTGAAATTGGAGGAGATAAAGAGACAAAAGCTGAATGAAATACAAAGAAACAAAGACATACTTAAAAGAATGAAATAAAAAACCATATGGAAGAACAAGAGCAATCACAGGATGTTTAATGACACACAAATAAAAACCCCAAAAATGTGAAATTCAAAAAGCTTCAATAGGAAGAATAATAGCACAAAAAACTAAGGAGGTTTGTTGACCAGTCAATGACAGCAGCCATTCCTCTTCAGAGTATGGGAAGAGCTGGAGAGACACTGTACAACCATTCAGCCAGAGATCACAAAGCAAGCACAAATGGATGTTGACTAAAAACAGCTGCACATAACCTTGAGCATCAATTTCAATGAGGAAGCAGATGAAATACTGCTGTGGTCTTGTTCTGTGAAATCCATCAAACTTCCTTAAATAAGGTAGCTATGGCTTGAAAGACTTGAAGTTCAAGACTTTGCCTGTGAATCTCACCTCTCCTGGCTGAAACACTAATGTGAAAATTGCTTTCATCAAGATGTATGTAACAAAGTAATTCATAAATGGGTGGTCCTTTCCTCTCAGTGGGAAGCTCCAACCAACGCTGTTGAAGTGGTGTTAGAATGAAAGGAGGAAGGACAAGGAACAGTTTGAGCAGCTAACTTTAAATGAGAGTTGCAGGTATCTCTAAGATATCTCCTTACAATTGTCCTGAAGAATTCTTTTCCCCTTCTTTATCAGAAGGCAGAGAATCAGGATTTTGTTTCTGATCACAGTCCATTTTTACTGCTGAAGGAACAGCAGAGAAAGAAATTTCACCTTTCCCCGGAAAGATATATCCTTATTTACAGTTATAAGGGCAGAAAGAAACCAGACTTTCTCATCTTTGAAATATCCTTCACTGTATGAGCAAGAAGATTTTCTACTTACCCTCTCATGGGACACTGAGGGTAGAGACAGATTGGGAGACTTTCCTGCTGGGCGAGTCTCAGAGAGAGCGGAGACTGGGCCTACGAGCTCCTCAGCCTCCCTTATGCAATCTCGGATAGAGTGGGGGACAGAAGTCGCATTCCACTTGGCAAAGCAAGAGTTTGTAGTCTGGGAGCAAAAACGGGATAATTTTTCTTTGCGGCAAACTGTAAAACCGCTTTACTTAAAGAGCATCTCCTGATCTTTCCTGTCTGCTGTTTTGGCTCCACTACCACTGACAAAGTGCCCAGTAGATCTATCTGCTCTAAGTAGTTCCTGAGAAGTGTCTTTAAGTCTGGCTAAGCCTCAGTATTACTTCTTAAGCCCTCAGGTAATAGCATGAGGCCTTAAACAGAAAAGAGATTAAAAAGTAAATCAAGAGCCAATTCAATAACCAAAGAAACAAGGGACAAGAAAAGAGCTAGTTAGAAACCAATAAATAATTTCTAAAATAAAGAATCCTGGAGCTGGTTTTTGTCAATGGTAAAACTTCTGAAAGACATGAGAGTGTTGAAAGGACAGCTTTTAACACTGTATGTATTATCTCATCTTTTTCAGCTTCAGCAAGAGGTGCATTGTGTGATGGCAGGGATTAAAACAGCAGCTGTGTTAAAGAAAAGCACTTTGGGAAAATAGGTCCATTAAGAAGAAAAGATGAAATAAGGACTCAGTATTGGCCAGCTTACCAAGTTCATGTTGAATTTCAGAATACTCAAAAAACACACATTTCATACAGACCTGTCTAACAGTATTTTAAGGCAAAAACACAATACATTGTTTTCTCTGGTGTAAAAAAATGTCTATAATTTTTTTCTGAAACTACATTGGAAAACAGGAATTGCCACATGGAATGGGTTATTATCTCACAGTGGCTACGATTAGATTTCTCAGAAGGAAAGAAAGGGGAGCTCATCAAGGACAACTGACATGATAAGAGCTTTTCATTCTTTGTCTTCTTCCCTAGATTGAACAAATGCTTGTTGTTCCAACAAGCAGGCTGTGTCATCTGGTAAATCTCTGCATCTCTCTCTTACTTCACTAAGTAAATGTAAAGAAACAGACCTACACCTAAAGAAATCAAGCAGAAATGTGACCAAGCACTATGTACTCTATTCACATCTCTTACATCTAAAATATTTTAGAGTATTTGCTTATAAAACTATAAAAAAAATCCCTTAAGAAGTTACAACAGTGAACAGACACCGAATCTGCTCGAAGTTCAGCATGCACCTTTATTGTCTTCTTTGCTATCTGTGCTCCGAGGATTCCCAACAAACTTCTTACCTGAGAAGTTTCCAAAGGAGTCGGGTAGATGGCACTGCAGGGCCTCTCTCTAGGAGACAGGCAAGAGTTTTCTCGGGAATGCTTATGTTTGTCAGACAGCAGAGGAGAAGCTAGAATATAAATGTGTCTAGTGATTAAATTCATGCAGCAAAACTCAAGACATTTCAATTCTATGCTTATGACAAAAAAATCCTTATGACAAAAAAATCCTCAGATTCCCCAAGTAATTGGCTAAATATGATGTCTGACCAGTAACATCATGCAGAAATTCAGCTGTGTAACGTATCAAGAGTCATTTAATATGGTTTACCACAGCAGAGAAGCACTGACCTCTGGCACTGGATGGAGCAGAACTGGTCACGTTAGGTGAAGCAGAATGAGTAGAACTCAGGCTTGAGGTAGATGGACTAGGCTGTGCATAGAAGAGATGTTGTTGTTACCAGATCACATTTACTGGTTTGGAAAACAAAAATTTATAGCATACTTTTCACTAGAACAAAGAACTTAGAGTAATTTATCAGTAATTTGAAATAGCAAATCAGTATAAAAAGCATTAATCTAACTACACAAAGATGTAACCAAATACTAAATAAATAGAAATGTAATTAATACAGTAAAATAATTATATCACAATGTGACAACTGGACAGAAAAGTCTATGCACTGTCAGATCACTTTGTATCATGGTCCTCTGCTACTTACTACATTTGTAATAAAACTAATGCTCTAATTTAAACAAGAGAAAACAGTTACATGAAAAAAACATATTTCTAAGTTAATTATTTTAACATCTCATTTAAAGATTTGGTTTTTAAAAGAAACATCAGCAATAGTTATGAGATTTCTGAATTAAATAACAGAAGATTTAATCTAGTAGATAGCCTTGGAAGAAAGATTCTGTACAGTTTGAAGAATGACAATAATTTATACCTGCATGTTAAAAACTTCATCTGAGCTTTCTGACTGCCCAGTGATGTTGCTGACTTCAGCAGAAGCTTGGGATGACAGTGATGAGGAAGAATAGCGATTGACAGCTGGGTAACTCAAGGGGCTATTATAAGAATAATGAAATATAAAATGGTTAACTCTAATTGTCAGTCATAATTTCTCATGTGAGAACAGCACATGTTCATTAATCTTTAACTGGGGGAAGGAAAAGAAAGAGAAAGAAGGAGAGAGAATACATATACCAGCTATTCAAGGCTGAACACACTTCAGCCAGACCATACAAGAAAGCATGCACATAATAGAAGTACTTATGGGTCACTTTCCATGGGTAGCGAAAATATGTGATTCCTAATATTTAACTTGCCTGCGTCGTGGTATTACCCTGGCAGCATCAGGGCTCATAGAAACAGGGATGGAATTCCGGCATACACGAGGACTTCCATTTGGGAAATGAACAGGGCTAGCTTGTACACAGGCAGAAAAGTCCTGGTGAGTCATTAAAAGAAGATTAATTAAAATGAACATAATATTTTAAGCATTTCCTAAGATACAGACATGTAGATAACTACATATAAATGTAGTTACATGGTATTTTGGATCAGCTTCATCATTAATAAGAAAAATATTTTAACTTTTCACCAATGATAGTAAAATGTTACTATTAGTAAAATGTGACTACTTTTCTCTGCATAGTATGGGAAGTTTATGTTTCTCTTTGCTTTGTGGCACTGCAAAAAGGCTACAAGCTGTAATGGGGACAAACAACCAAAAGATGTCACTGTTTATTGCTTGGGAAAATGTACCAGCCCTTAATGCAGCTGAACAGTCTTCTGTTCTATCCTTGCACCTGCTCATGTGAGTACCTGTATTCCCAAGCTTGACTTCATCACAAAGAACTGATCCACCAGCTTTTTGTGCAACGGCCTCATGTCCTGTGGCACCACCTTCTCGTGCACTGCCAAGCCAAATTCTAGAATCTGGGCCTGCAGAAAGGGAAAAAATAGTTTCTATGCATTTTCTTTAAGCTCTCATCATCAATTAGGATACCAAAAAAAAAAAAAAAAAAAAATCCAACACCTGTCTAAATCTCTGAAAGACCTGTAACCAAAAAAGGGCTAGGACCAAAAGCATGCAAGAGGATTTACCGCCTCTTCCCGTTCAACTTTCCCTAGGTTTCACCTATGCAAATTTAACTGTAATATTAAAAAACAATATGGATAACATAGTGAAAAATCTGACTTAATGGGAACTTTACAAAGGAGCAGTTCTAAACCCTAAACAAAAGATACTTTCTACAGAAACAGTTGTAAAAAGCATGAAACAACAGCAATTATCAAATCCTCTGTAATATACTGGCAATTAAGTCCACAGTCCCCTATCTTATTTCAACTCCCCAGAGACGTCCATAAGTTGTGGCCCGATGTATATCCTTGACACAAGGCATGACATGCTTCAGAATTACAGTGCTAAAACTTTAATCTCACTCAAATTTGGTCACATGCATATTGAATTGGTTACATGAGGAATCAGATAAACTCAGATTTAAAAACAAAATAGCTAGGGTGTGCTGTAATATCTTTGGATGAGAGCTCCTGACTGATGTTTTCAGGCCGCCTGCGATCAGGCACACAGCTGTACAGCATCCCTGACCGGGGGTCAGGACTGCAGCACATCCATCCACATGCACAGCCATGCCAGCCCTTCCAAATGTTCTGTGTTAAATCAGCTCTGGGGGCCAGAGAGGGTTGAGCTGCTATTGCTTGGAACCCACATTTTTGCGACAGGAAGTTATAAACCCCAGTTTTATATTGTAAACATTAGTGAGATTAACCATAGCTTGAAGAAGTTAAATTATAATGCCAATTACTATTCATTGTCTCAGTGAAACTAAAGTGAGGCCAGTGAATCTGTTTTGATTTATACTGTCTGAGGATGTGTCACTTGGCTAATCTGACCAAAAAATCCCACAATGCTGATGAAAAATGGAATTTCCATCTTGCCAAATTCTAAGCTGGCAATAAAATTTGAAACTTCAACATGCTGTATAGAACAAAAATAGATAAATGCCAGTTAAAAAACCTGAAATATTAGTAAGAGCTTTGATTTAAAAATATTCAGCATTTTCAAATGGAAAACCTTCATATTTGAGGCTGGTAGGTGATTGGCTTATAAATGAACGGAGAAAAAAATGCAAAAAACATATAACCCATAGAATACTCATATGCTTAATTTGACCACTTTGTGTTTATTTTACCGCCTACCTACTTTGCCAATTACTACTAGATCTCTTTCATTGCAATAAGATTTTGAATGCTTTTTTGCTCTTATAGCAAACCTTGTAGTGAAAATATTTTCTGTAATATTAGCAAAATACAAATATATGCCAAAGCCATCAAATGTTTCAATGAACTAATGCTTATTCTGCATAGTGATAAAATATTTGTATATGAGCATGACAAGACAGGCCTCTCACTCAACCTTTATTTTACACAAACCAGTTTGAAGTGATTAAGTAGTTGATGATGGAAAGGACTAGGGAAAATATATTAGCATGGCCCAGAAAGCTGCTTGTATAGAAAGTTACTCTCTACTTGGAATCTAACTCAGAAAACACTGAAGACCACAGGGCAATTATTAACCTCTGATATCTTTTATTTTATTTGGGGACATTTTTAGCTAGAACAGCTGAACAGGCCATCTTGTCAGTCCTTTCCCCACTTTACCTGCTCGAGTGTAAGTTCTCTTAAGCGTGTGATCTTCTCTCCATCTTCTGGATGGTTCAAGATGTATTCTTTGACAAAGAACGCCTAAGCACAATAAAATTACAAAGTAAAACAAAGTGAGTAAAACCAAACCACTTTTATTTCTTTTTTTTAAAAACAAGTTTCTAGATAACATAGAACTGTTTTCTAAGTTCCTTTGAACTGCAGTAATTGATATTACATGTTAAATAAGTAATTAATCATATAGTCATTGGTGGAGACCATTTGCAAAAAAAGGTAGCCACTAGTGAATGAATAGGTTCAACATTTGAAATATGAAGGTGCTGAAATGTGAAGCTTCTTCCCCATCAGAAAAGAAAAAAAAAAAAACAAGAAATAATTTAAAGAGGAAAAAGAGGGAAGAAGGAAGATAGAATCAAGAAGGCAGCAGATGGTCAAAGGACACTTTTTAAAAGTTGGAAGTTGCCTGAAGGGAAGGAAGATAATAGTAAAGACATGGTCACTCTTACCTCAAGAGTTACTGAACTTTGAGCTTTGTACAGAGCAGAAGGGAAAAGCAGGTGAAATGGAAAAGCATTTACAGAAAACAATAGGATAGCAAGAAAGGTAGAAGATAAGAACTGGCAAAACAACAGGTAGACATATAAAGACTGAAAAATGGACATGCAACGAGAAGAATTAGAGAGAAATGGAAGAAAAAAAAAGCCTTGCAATTATTGCTAACAGTTTTGATGTTTACAAAACCAATTGACATGCAACGAGAAGAATTAGAGAGAAATGGAAGAAAAAAAAAGCCGTGCAATTATTGCTAACAGTTTTGATGTTTACAAAACCAATTGCTGAAAAGTCCTATTTTAATACAGTGAGAGACAGAGGGCAGAAGGGAATCGAAACACGAACACTGTCTAAGAGACCAAGAATTACAGCCAAGGACAATAATGAGGAGCAAGCTAGAACCTTCAATATGCTTGTGAAGAATGGAAGCTGTGCAGAGACACTGAGCTAGCTCTGACATTGCTAATTCAAACCAGACATAGTTCTGACGTGACTGTATTTCTCCAGGGACTCCCTTCATCTTGCTTCACTATGCTAAACAGTTTTGTTGTTTAAAGGCAGTTGGGAAACAAAAAATGTTACTGCTTTGCTTCAGTCTCACAATTTTCATAACACTGCAGTTTTGATGACAGATTCTAATACTATACTAGACTCAATTTCTTGTAGTTTAATTAAGATGCAGTTTTTCCAAATTAACACTGTTGAGTGAACACCGAATCTCTCAGCTTTTGAGACAAGTGGACAGAATGTTATTCAAATTGACATTTTCAAAGGAAAAACCAGCGGACTCAAGTATCTTGTAAGACTACTAGGAGAAAGAGAAAAATCAAGTTGGGCTGCAAGAAACCCCCAACTCTTTCTTTTTACTGAAGTTTCATAATTCCACAGAATTTTGCATAAATACAGCATCCCAAACATTTAAGGTTTTCCTTATGTGATTCAGAAATTATAATAATAGGCAACAACTGTTAAAACAAATCCAGTGTTAGACATTTCTAAATTGTATTTATTTTTTTAAATGCCTTTCCCCACTCCCCCCAAAATAGCTTTTCTTAAAACATGGAGAAGAGATACAAGAAGGATCAAGAAAATTATGATTCTTTAAGATAATGAACTTCTTGTTGAGAATTTATGTGTGTGTGTGTATATATATAAAAAATAAAATATATATACATATATATATACATGCATATAAAAACTAGAAGGTCAGCACAAAAAAGCAAATTTGTTAGTTGGCCAGAAGTAACCCCTAAGCCAGAATAGGCAGTGTATTATAATAATTTACTTACAATTAACTGGTTAATTGAAAAGTTCCAAAAACGCCACTGAAGAATGCAGGGTAATTGTGAATTGAGTCATCACTGGAGTAAGTTTATGGTACTATCTACTGCAAAATGGTTATTTCAATAAACCACGTCACTAACATTACCTAACCCAAAAGTGCAATATAGGTATAATTACAACTATTATTCATACAGCACTTTCTGTCCTTAATTCATACAGAGGAGCTGCATCTGTACAGGGAAAGAAATAGGATTTTTAATAAACAGAAAGTAAATTGCTTACCTCTTGGTATCTAGCAACTCCACCATTAACTGCTGCATCAATGACCCCATTTAGACACATTGTGAGAGGGTTAATGTTCTGCATCTGTCGAGTTTGACACTGACTAATCAGTGTTCTTAACTGCTGGTTTTTATTTTCTAAAACTTCAATAGCATTCTCAAGGGGGCTCATTTCCACCTGAAACAAGAGTGAGAAGCATTGCAAACAACTTCATCTTCAGTTGAAAGATGAAATATATTGCAGGTAATTTTTGATTTCTTAATATAAAACAATATTATTCTATGTCCTAGAGTAGTTTGAGAGACAAAATACTTCTCAGCTGGCGGAGAGATTTGATTTTATCATGCAATCAATGATCAAAATAATCAACTGGCACTCTTTTGTAGATTTATTATCTGACCTTGAGAGATGACCCAGCCCTTGTTGCAAAACATTAACATACTTTCAGCCAGCAGTGGAACGCTTAGAATTCACGATTAAACCGTCCTTGGTAATTGCCTAAAAGAAGCTTGGGGTCAGGGAGCTTAATCACTTTAAAGGTATAGAGCAGAGCTTAAGTATTGGTTAGTTAGTTTCCCCATCCAAAGTGAAGTTACCAATGAGACTTTCTGGATCAGGAATTTGAATGCAAGCTTTGAGCTAAAATAATGATCAAGTTACAGTCAAAGGCAGCCTTGAAAAGGATGTGCCTCTCAACTCTCAAGGGTGGGGAAATTCTTTCAACAGGTAGTGTGGACTGCCAGAAAAACCAAAATATACAAGCATAAATCTGAGTAATGACCTCATACACTCCCAGGAAAAGTTCTTACAGTTTACTTTTGTAAATGGTGACTGTAAGGCTAAAATGCTAGTAAACTGAAGGTCTTCGTATCAGTGGTCATACTAACCTAGCAAAGACTCAGCAGGAGTCAACTAACAAAATTTCTTATGTCACATACATTTTGATATTACTAAACTCCACCTTTGGTTTTCAGTAGGAGAATATCAAGATGGTGACATTTTCCTGCTATTATAAAAGAAAAACACAGCAGAGTTTTAGAGAAAATCGATTGTACTATGGTATCCTTATATTTAATGGGATTATTCTAAGACCAGCTTTGACAAGAAGGAAGAAAGTTACAGGTGCTATGTATACTCCAGGGCTGAGCAACTGACCAGTTATTTAGAGATCTTTATAGGAGGAGCCCTCCTCCAAATATATCTAGAATCTATTTAAGGATTTTTTAAGTAATAGAACAAGAAAGGAGAGGAAATTCCAGTGTGTCAATAACAGACTGATACATTTGCTGAGTTTTAAGTAATTTACTGACATTAATTGTTGCCTTTGGGTGTCCATAATTGTTCTCAACTTCTTTTTCCTCAACTGTTTAAATGAATCCTAAGGGTAGTTCTTAGAAATACTTTTCAAGACAAGAGAAATCAGACAACTCAATATACTTTGTAAATAATTTTGTTGTAGCCACCTTGAGAACTTGGTCAAAGAAATTACATATGTGTAATAAATGTTAAATTTATTGATCGAATAACATATGATTAAGGAAGTAAACCAAGCCACAATATGTATTGACATGAGTCTCATACTCACCACTTCACGTTTTTCTACTTCAAACCAACGAGATATTCCAGGTAAACTCTGCACCAAGATCAGTGTGGTTCTCTCTACCCATAGACTCTGAAATATACAAAAGCAATTTATTTCCTTATTTGACTTTGTATCTTCCTTAACTATTACCAGTTTCCTTTATGAACACCTTCACTAAAGTAACAGTATACATTAAAAAAAAAAATACTAACATCCAAATTCTACTGAAATGTAGAATAAGTCAATGACACTCGCTTTTTTCTTACTTTCTAGGTCCTACTACTAAGCAGTAATTTCTGCTGATTCTTCAATCTTAAACTTTATTATATGTTGTCCCCAAATCTCCAAAAGTCACGCACAACTGCATTGGTATTTTAATATTTATTTTCTGATCTAACATCTGAGAAGAACAAGAGTTCTGAAGCAAAACAACTTACAGATCAGAGAGCATGATTAGGTTTCCTTTGAGAAGCCCTATTCAAGATTCCAGAATACATAGCTGATAGGATACTCAAATATCATACTGGTAAACATTTTGTGCCAGAGGTTTGGAAAATGATAAATCAACACACAGGATAGTGCTTACAAAAAATATATGTAAGCTGTACAGTTAAAACAAAGCTCAAACATATATCAGAAGACAACAGTGACTCAATTTAGCTAATTTATTATCCTTACAGTTTTTTCTTCTAAATTTATAACAAAATTATTATGGGATAACTCTTTTTGTCTGACTAAATACCAGAATATATTCAGCATCAGGATGTGCTTCTAGTGGGTAAGAATTAAAATTGCACCAAAAGATGAATTTTCACTGTGACATTTTTAGTAGAAGGAACAGAAGGGATTTACCTATTAGGGAAGGTACTATTGCTTTTCCCTGAGACAATCTGTAAGTTCAGAGGTAGTTTTTAGTCTTGATTGCACAGGAACAGGTCATTATGCTGCAGTTCAGTCAAAACTGTCTCTCCCTTGCTCTAGAGAGAGATTGCCTAAAGCTATCCTATCCATACCCCAGACTACATCCTTAGTGTTTTCCCATCTGCCTGAGAAACTTTTCTGAGACTGCTCTGTCCAGTTCTGCCTTCTATATATCATGATGCAAAAAAAAAAGAGAATTTTTTTCAATTTTAGTCACATATACAGCAAAACCTCTGCATCTCCCATATATTTTTGATACTATTTTATTAAAAATAAGAAGTGAAATAGTCAAACCTAAGGTACCATCTCTCTAGAGAATTTGATGTACCACACTCAGCTGATGCAGATGATATTTCAATAAGGCAGCTTTTGTTGATGTTACAAATAAATCCTTAGGTCCACTAGATCAGGAAAGGGCATGATACTTTACCTTGAATTCGTTTTCCTTGTCCTTGGTCCCTTTGTGAAATGGTCTGTCATATCGGAATCGCCAGATGTGATTTACTTTGTAAAAGCTCTTGATATTATCAGGAATGCCATCTCTCTGCAAAACTTCCTGGTTTTCTGGAATTGGTGTCACTGCATAAATCTGCAAATCTATATGTAAAGAGTTAAGGCTATCCCACTTTATTCAAATTAGCAAAGCATATTGACTCCTGAAGCATTACATAAGAAAAATTCTTTAAAAAGTGTGCCTCATAAATGCTTTTATACTATTAATGGTTTGGGAAAGGAACTAGAGAGATTTTTTGATTGTTTGAGATTTCTTTGTACTGTTTTGTTGAAAATTTCATCTTTAGTTTTGAAATAGAGCTACTTACATGGAATAGTACATAAAGGGATTTGTTAAATATATTCTTACATAATATATCATGACGTGCTAACATAATGTTGTATTGTAAGAAGTTAAATTACTGTACCTTGAACTGCTACACCATTATCACAGTGGTGATAGTTCTATAGGTATTTTTAGCTAAAGAAATAATGTCAATAACACGTTAAGGAATTCTTAAATAGAACCAAAATTACACAAGGAACTTCTAAACATAATAGAGTGAACTGGGACAAAATGCAGGGAAATTCTCACCTACCATTTATTTCAGTGGAGGCACCATATGATCGAAATTGGCTATAGGTGTACCTACATTTTTTACAAGCATAGAAAATGTAAGTGCAGAGTATGGCTTTGTGATTATGTGGATACACTGTGCTTCTGCCTGAAAGATGGTCTCATCTGGCTGATTAGCATGTTGCATAGCAATGGCATGTGGGAACTCATTCAACATTCGCTGCTGGAAGGCCTCCAGCCTCTCATAGTCATGTCCTCGGCAAACAAATTCCTTATTCTGAGTGGAATAAGAAAACAAAAAGCAAGAGCAAGTTGCATGAAAATAAGTGGGATCCAAACACACACACTTAAATATCGATTTTCCAGGCAACTTTTGCATCATTTAAAGAAAGGAAAAAAGAAAAGAAACAAAAGGCAAGAATAAAAATAAGGAATATAGAAAGAACAGGTTACTTAGAAGAAGGACATTTTATCACATAAGTTATGTTTTATTCAAAAGTCTGGAAAAATGTAATAATTACACTTCAAAATGTAATAAAAATCTAAAGGGAGAAATTTTTCTCAGTGGATCAAAGAATGCTATTAACATGATATATCAGACCGTATAAAATATGTAACAGAAATGTAACCCAACAAACAGTTAAGAGAATGAAATGGGTTCGAAGTCAATTCCATGAGGAACTAAGAAACTTTGTTCTGATGTTATATAATTCTGAAGAAAAACACTGCATAAGAAAATTATAAAGGCATTAAATTTGCCTTACCCTGTAAATGTTGATTAATTATCAGCTTGGAAAATTAAAATGATCCAGTTTTTACAACACAAAGTAAAAGAATGCTCCTGGCATTGAATTCTGAGAATTGAGACTTTCGTGGGAATTGCTACCAAAAAAACCCTGTAACCATATTATTGTTCAACTACAAATTAAAATGCAAAAGCTTTATTATGAAGTTTAGTCTTTATTTCTTCTGCAGCAAACACAGCCAGATTTACAAACTGTTCCGCCATAAAAAAATTTAAATCAAATGTATTATGTCTGTCCTTGTTGGTGTTGCAAGCATAAATACGTGCTGTGTATGTTTAACTTGAAAACTTCGTAAGAGGATGCACAAGCAGTGAAAGACCTAGGTTTGAAAGTACTGCACTGTTGTGCAACTCTTTCCATTACTTTCCATCAGTTAAAGTCTTTCGGATTAATATTTTCAAATTGGTTTATATAGAAGTTATATTCAGATGAATATTAGGTAATCTCAAGAAGTATCTTTCCATCAGACTCTTTCTGAGCATTACTTTTAAAAGGCTGAGTTTCATGCTATATTTGCCAGTTAGAAATAGTCATTTTCCCCACACTAAGGCAAAGACTAATCAGGCTTTTTAGGCCTCCTCCACATAGGAGGCTCCTTCATCACTTATTTTAATTACCACAGGAAGAGGAACTTGGATTATGATTGCAGCTGCTCCATGAATAAAACGAATTCTGTTCTCTTCCCAAGGTGACAGTCAGTGCAGCTAAACCACTGCAGACTGTGGAAGAGGGGGACAGTGTAAACACCACTAACATTTTCAAGGGCACTTCAGTAACTTCAGAATTCCAGATTAATGATCAAGATTATTAACCTTTTTATTTGTCAGTTTTAGTACATTAATAATCAATGAAATTCAGCATATGGAATTTCTAAGTCATTTTTAAAAAAAGGACCTTGGTAATTGCTTAAATTGCTAACTAATTGCTTAAATGCTAAATTGCTGATTATCCCACCACCAATGGATACTACTTCTGACAGACTTTGCCTGACTACCCACCAGCAGGAACAGAACAGGAGAAAGGGAACAAACTACCATGAACCATTGGTCTGTAGAACAGTGTAGGTGCTTGGTTTCCAATGAAACCATGAATATTGTGTTTCTGTGTGACTCTAGAAGTCTAGAATTTGTCTTTTCATTAGTCAGGAACTTTTCTTAACCATGAAACTTGAAGGTAAAGAATTTCTCACAGGATAAGTACTTGCACATGGTATGAACAAATTTTAACACAGTGAAAGTGATTATGAATGACAGCATTACTCCATTCTGTTTATTTTTATTTCACTTACCCTCAAGAAGAATGGGAACTTTTTCCCATAGAAACCAACTCTGAAAAATTCTGGCTCCAAGCGCTGTTGATCCATAATTTTGTCATACAGAGATGCTTCCATCATCTGTGTGAGATTGAGAAGAAATGCAATTAGTCTTTTTTGAAAGTGTATTTTTACCATAAACTATCACAGAAGGGAATGTCTTTCAGCCCTGGAGTAACGGAATTGCAACATATCTCTGAGCAACAACTAGGACATCCAGAAGTTTCTGAATGCATCAGATTAAGTAATTATACCTCTTAGGGATCTGAAGGTTTCCAAGAATTAAAAAATAAATCCTTTAAAATATGAAGTACTAATATTAAAGGGGTATAATAGAAAGACAGTTTGAAACATATGACCCAGTAATCTGCTAATCACCCAAACACATGGCAGTAATGTGGTCAGCTAAATCAGCAAAGTCTAATTTACATATTCAAGGCAATTGTGTCAAAATCACACCAGATTCCAATGATTTAAGCATCAAATATGAGCTCCTTTAAAATGTCCCAATAGCAATTAGCATAATGTTTGATCAATACATCTGGTTTTTATTTCACTCATAACACTGACACAAGGGGAACTTAATACCCAAGTTCCCTTTTTCTGATGATATTTTCAGCAAAGTTTTCAATACTGTGGAAAAAGCCAAACACAGTCTTAACCCTATTTCAGGTATCACAGACTATTTAGTATGCATATGATATCAATAGCTGCCTAATTATACTGCTATGAGAAATCCCCACACCTCCGTTTTTGGATTAACATTGGTGCCACAGATACAGCAAAAGAATATTTCAAACACAAAACACATTCAGTACAATTAATTAAACATGCATAAACGATCATTTTATTCACATGATGATAGTCACTTGCTTTTCCTTATAGGATTCTGCCATTGACATATCAAAATATATATGGAATAAGCAGATAACGGAGAGTCCTGCCACGTTGCATAATTTTGCATAATGTTGTTAAGCAGCTCTGAATTAAAGGGACTTCACTCAGTCCTAGCAGCAAGCATCCTATATATACAGGGAATTTAAAAGGCAAGTTGTAATACAAAATTGAATCCATCAGAAGGAGGTAAGAAAAGAAGATTCAATAATTTTTAAAAAAACACTATCTGAATGAAAGAGAAACAATGTTTAGAGTTCTAAAATGAAAGAAACAACAAGAAGACTGTACCAAGAAACATTAATTTTTACTATGTATTATTAAACAGATCATATTTTTAAGCAGTAAATTAAAAAAAATGTGTGCATTGCCTGTGGCTTTGATAGTGGGGAGCTGGGAAAATGTTAAAATAGACTCTGAAATGTAAGGCTTTGTGTTGCACCTGCATAAGCAGTGTGATAAATGATATAATTGTTAGATGTGATGATTGTTTAGTAACTAAATATAATTATTGTATAATCATAAGAAGAATCATGAGAAACTATGTGAGAAATTTGAGGGGGAACCATGAGAAGCCATGCTTGACTGAAATCTATGTATACAATAGAACAATATAAGTTTAATAATTAACATGAAAGTTATATAACGATAGAATATAAAAACATGTTCATCTCGGATGTATGGCTGGAGTCAGATTTGAGTTGAACACTCCTGACACCCAGAGCTCTTAATAAAAGCACTGACATTTGATAATTTTCGTGGTTATATGTTTCCGAACGCTAACAGCTTTGCTTGCAATTACAACTGCAAAGACATGCTGCTGCTCTGAGTGAAGGAGTGCACATAGCACATTTCCTGGATAAACTGTAGGAAACTAATGAAAGTAAGTTTGCATTGTTATTTTTCTGCATAAGCATGCACACAAAAAGGATGCTGTACAGGTACAAATATTGTAAGAACATTAATTTTATAATAAAATAAAGCAACCTGGTCTAGTGTAAGGTGTCGAGCAGGGGGGCTGGAACTAGATCATCTTTAAGGCTTCCAACCCAAACTGCTCTATGAAGATAGGATTTTCTCATTTTTCTTCAAAAAGCTCACACTCCTTTTTTATAATCCTTATTGTAGAAAAGATGCCTCAGGGTAAAAAATAAGAGTGCAAACCAAACCTAAGGACCATTCTGTGGTAAATTTAATTTCCTCAGTAATATTTTATAACCTAAATTAAAAAGCATTTGGATTCCTGATTGACGAAAAGTGTTCAAGTACATTACCCTCATCTTGCTGAGGTTTCTGTAGTCATAGTAGCTCTCATATTGTTCTGCAATTTTCCTGCATAAGATAATGCCATTTTCCCAACACTGCAAGCAAATAAAAGGTGCTCAGTAATTCAAAGCAACTGTTTGACAATTTGTGATTTATTAGTGGTCTGTTCTATCTATACTAAGCCTTGTTGCTACTGAAAATATTTGAATGCACTGTCTCCTAAACATGCTAATAGCTTCTGAGTAATACAGATGAATTCTTTGAAGAATTAAAAATATATTTAGAGACTTATTTAATTAATTATTCTTTTTACACTATGCACAAAATGTAAGCCATTGCAAGAGTGATGGATTCAACACAGTATGATTTTTACATTTTAAAATTGTACTTTCAATACATCTACCCTAATTTTTTTAGGTTGTACAGTACGTCATTGCACCATGTAAGTTAAACTATATAATATAATTACAGAATTGTTTGAAAAACATGATGATCAATATCCATTTGATTACATGTATTAGGCTTACATGAATTTTACACTAGCTACACAAAATTGTAATGCGCTGCATGTTTGTCAGTAAGATGAATCAGAGCACTATGTGTATATAAAATTTTAGACTGCAGGATAATTACATTTGCTTAATTCAGAATAGGCATTTGTAGTAATGACAGTGAACTGTGATCCCCCAAACAAATTAATTTTTAGTTTTTAAGAAATACAACATGGTATTGTAAGGTGTAAACATAGTGTTCACTTGGTCACTAAGTGAACTTCATTAGCTTTATAAGGCTCACTTTCACCACCTTTAAAATGGGGAAAAATGATACCACCTTTTATAAAGTGATTTGACAGTTACAAAGCCAACTGCTGTGCACATGAAAATTATGCTTATATGTAAGTGGGGGATTTCTAGGATACCACCACAGGATTTGAAGAAACGTACTGCATTGCTAAGTAACTGCTTAATCAAGCATGGACAAACACTTCGCCTCAATACCAGAAAAGAGTGCAGCCCTGGAACTAACATCCTAAAATGAATAAACTACCCTTCCCAGATTCACTCAGTAAAACAGGACTATTTTACCTTTCCCCTGTCAAAGTTTTGAATGATGGTCAGATGGAGGCACTCTTTGCGCTGCCATTCTGTTTGCATGGGGTAGTTGAGGAATTCCCTGAGCGGCCGGTCAGACCACTCCAGCAGCTCGTCGTACAGCAGGAGAGTGTAGGCAGCCTCTGCAAGACAAACCACAGCATGGCACTTACCAACACCAAACACATAAAACAGACAGAGTACACAGAGATGCAAATGCTTTTCTTGAGAGGCACCTTTCTAATGGGTAATTGATTTATTTTGAGTATTAGGCGGATGGTAGTGGTGGTTTTGGACAGAATTACTATTACAGCTATAAAAAAAATAGCCTAAAATTTTCATACACTATTTAAGGTAGAGTCACTGGGACACTTCTTCTGGAGTCTCAAAACACAAAGGAGACAGAAATTAAGTAACCACTTCCTGCTTAGCCCCAGTCTTCCCTACTGCTAAGGAGAAACTCTCAATGACTGTGCTGTCTGAAAAAAGGAACAAGGACTGGAGGATGAGGAACATCAGTAGTGAAAGAGGAAAGACAACAAGATTGTGGACACAGTCCAAAGGAGAGAGCTGGGAGGAAAACAGGGAGGCAGATGTGTGCTTAATAGAATCCACTCCTTCCATAGAGAAATAAATTCCTGATAGCTGAGCCTTACCAGCTGGCCATAACAAGAAATTTAGAACTGCAATGTTTTTCTCTTTTTAATTTTTAAAATTTTATTTAGTTTTCGGTTTGGCAGGAATTAAACCGGTTGTTGGTCTCTACTCAGAGAGTTGTGTAGCAATCTTTATATTAATCAGTATAAATTATCTGGGAATATAAAAACTATTATTTTTTTTACATTGATTTCAGGAATTCCTCAGAAACAGTACAATAATATAATATAAAATTAATCTTTTTATTGGAAAGTCAGACTTCGGCAAATTACAAAATACCAGAATTACTACTGGCTACAACAATTCAATTTGGCTAACTGAGCATATGAATTATTGATTTCCAAGCTAATATTCACAGTTTATGTTGCCACTCACAGGACCACTTTGCATGAGTGAGTCAGCACAAAGATGGGCCATGTTCTGGAGATGTACTTCATTGGAGAAAGAAGTTCCCTACTGGACTTATTTTATTGCAGATTTTATAGGTTGTACATAAGGCAAAAAAATAACAATAAAGTACTAAAGTACTTTTTGTGCTAAGCTAAGTTTGCCCCAGACAACCATATCCTACTTCTGCCTCTGCCATATGAGCTCCCATAAGACAGGCAATTTAAGCCAAATTTTACAGTATTTTTTCTAGCAGTAGTGTTCCTCTACACGTCCAACTGAGAACCTGTGGATGAAAAAACATCACTGCAGCAGATAATTGTGTGAGAGAGTGCCTTGAACCCCAGTGTTGCAAAATGCTTAGTGTGGTACAAACTGGTGCTGTGCTGTGATACACCCATGCAAGGAAAACCAGCTCGAGTTCCACAGACAACCTTAATTCTGGCATCACACTCAGCAGCTCTCAGGCTGCTTGACTGGTAACCACCTTTGTCATAGCTTCAAGCTACATTTTTCTACTCAAGACATGAAGCACATCTATATGACAATTTTAAAAATCCATGAAGCTGATAATAAATTATTCAAAATCATAAGGAAGCAAAAGATAGCAGAATATAAGTAGTTGCTCAGGATAGCTCACTGTGACCTTTCTGTTCTAAACTTGGCATCTAAGTCCTTAACAAAATTTTGTCTGCCCTAACAATGTAGTTTTCTTAAATTACAATAAATTTATACAGAAGGTTTCTAAAATAAGAATGACCATACTGGATTACAAGTCTGAAGGTTTCCTCCACCCAGTATATCTGGCAGTGGCCAACACAACAAATAAAATACTGGTACCTCAGGGAGAGGTCTGTAACTACTGACTTGCATCAAAGCACTCAGGGGAGATAAATAGGGTTGACTCATGATGTGGAAAATTCAATTTATATAGGAAATATTCAAAAGACTAGATATTTCTAAGGTGGATAGGTGAAAAGTCTCACTACAGTTCTCAGGAGGGGACACAGTGCATTTATGTGATTCAGCCTCAAAAGAGGTATATTTATAGTTGTAACTGAGTGCTGTGTAAAGAAAGATTTAAAATAATGTTTTGTATAAAAATTACTTTCATTTTAACAGAGCATTTTAGAAAAAGTCCAGCAAATATACTATGGAAATGAGAGAAAAACCATTTCATCCCTAGGATGAAACGATGCCATTAGCAAACTAATGCTGCAACATGTAGGAATGCTGCTGAAGTATCAAGCTTATTTTCCTAATCCCAAATTCTCTAGACCAGGGAAAAGTTTTTACAAAAGTCTGTATTGTCTCTCATAAGGCAAGGCAGTGGACTACACAAGTCTGTTTTCTAATTATGGGTGTGAGACAAGTCTCATTAAGGCTCTTACAGCAAAAAATTTATAAATAATAATAAAATTTTAAAAAAGGAAGCAGTAAAATCTTCTACAGCAAAGTACACAAAAATCACACAGATTAATAACAAACACATGGGAAATAGAACAAAGTCCTGGAAATAAATCTGAGCAAAATACTGTTTAAAATCAGAATGGATGGCAAAACAATTGCCATCCAATTGCCTAAAAAAATAGATTCCTATCACAGTTGAAGGTAAACTGGACACATATAGTACCCAGTGCAAAAGGAAACTCAGTACTGCTCAAAGAGTTACTAAGATCTACTATGCAAAATAATAGCTTTATACAAAAGCCAGCTGTGGCAAAGAGACTTCTTAATAATCAAAATTCTCTTGTGACTCACTATTGCCAGGTCACATGAGGAAACTAAAATCTCTCCTTAACATATCCTGCTATCTAGTCCACATTTAAATCCAGGAACTGCAAAGGGAGTGTAAATTCCAAGTGAACAATCTTTCTTATGGACAGTAGAAAAGCATAAGGAAAGTTGCTGTGATACCAGGTACCTGTAAGCTGTTTACTGGAGACTCCCAGCCAACTAATCTGCTTCTAAGAAAAATCAAAATCTAGAAATTTTGAACATATGCAAGTGCAAAGACTGGGGAAAAGCTGGAGGTAATTCAAGGTCAGTAAAATATTCTGGCAAAGATAGTGTGATTTAAAAGGATACTGATTTTATCTTCTTCAGCACTCACTGATAGCATATAGTTCCCCAAATGAAATGTGTGTTTAGCTGTATAAACAACAGCCATGCACAATATCTTCTGATTTCTTCATGTAAAAAATAACCACCCTTGGCACAAAATTAGAGAAATCTTGGACAATAGTACTGCAAATGTGGTATGTAAAAATTTAGAAAGACATCATGAAATTCCCATACTTGTCATAGGTTTTAGGATATCTACCTATTATGAGTAAGCTAGATGAGTCTTCCTTTCTTTTATTTCTTTTTTTAAACCTGAGGTTCTGAAACACAGCTTTGTTGAAACACTTCACCAAACAGATAGCCAGGAGCATGACAAAAAAATGTATAGGCTCAGATACCACTGAATGAACTCATAAAAACTTCTTCCAAACTTTACTCATTTTGGGTGAAAAATGACCGTATCACACATTTATTGCTAGTGGGTATCAACAGAAGTAATTTACATTCACCATGGCTCAGCAAATAATAGTGCCATGGGGCTGAAAAAAAGCAGTATTTTGAGACATCAATTAGGCAAGGAAACTCAGCAGTTGCCCGGGTTGCTATGTTCTGCACTGAGGACACAGCTTACAGGGTTGCAAAAGACTGCAAACCACAGACCAGTCCTAAATATCTTTTTCTAGTTTGTATTCAGTTACCTGTGAAGTTTTGTGCTTTCAGATGTAGGTCATAGAGCTTATGAATATAGCGAATATACATCTCTTCCTTGTTCAGTTCAGTCTTGTAAAAATTCTGAAATAAAATTGAATTTTGTAATAAAATGCAGTAGTTAATAAATTTATGATAATGGTTGCAAATAAAAGACTTCAAACATAATCTCCTAGAAATACATGCATAGATTACATTTCTGAACATAAAACTACTATTTGTTGTTACATGGATAAAATATGGACTACAATATCATTAATCTTAGTTCAAAACTTTCTTTATCTATTTACAAGCCCTAAAGCAAAGTATGAAAAAGTTACAGGAAGAGGAGTGCAAGCCTACAGCGCTGTTCACAAGAACTGCTCATTCATTCACAATGGACATGCAGCTTAAGTCCTCCTGCTAGACATACTCCATGGTCAAGATAATCTGCTTTGGTTAATAAAAACTTATAGGCTAGAAAAGTCTAAGCACTGGTTCTCATCAGCAATTAACAATTTCTGTTTTATTATTTAAATCGCTATTTTAAACTATGCAGTTTTTCTTCTAGTGTACAGTATTCATATTCTGTGCCTCAGTTTCCTAAATTGAGTTATTATCAAGGAAAAAGGTGGGAGGAACACTATGAAAACATAAAAAATAAAAACTTTATAGAGAAAATATTTTTAAACTGATTTAAGAAAATTTAGCATTCGTTGTCTCTCTGTTGTGCAAGAGTATTAAAAATTTCTTTGAAAATTATTAGGATATGAAATCCACCTTAGCCCATATGAGTCATTGAAAATCCCCTTAAAAAGTAATATGGTGTTTGGGGATTTTAAAATATTTTCATTTTCTTTTTATACAAATCTTGGATACTTTGCTAATAATAGATTAAAACCTCCTTTGGGATGAAAATAATCCAGGTACTTTAAAGAATTCAGATCATGCAAGATATTTTGACAGCAAGCCAGCTGCTTTATGGCTTCATAGTAAATATCATCCTTATTTAGAGCACTATTTTCCTACTGAAGAAATCCTTTGTTCTCTTATGTATAACTGCTACTTAGAAGTGATCCCAAATTGTTTCACTGACGTCAAAAATGCAGAATTACAAGTCAGCTTATTTTGGTTTTTTTTCCCCTCTGGCTAAAAATACAGCTTTTCAAAAAATTCACCATGAAAATGGAAACTTTCCAAGGTTAACAGAAGTCAACAAACTTGTCAGTGGAAACTGGCCTAGAATCAAAATGCATCTTGTAAACAAAAATGCCATCTTTTTCATACTATGGTTTAGCACTGTTGGTTTGTGGTAATAAAGATAGCATGACAACAGGAGGTCTTGAGCAGCATTTCTGTCTCTTCTACTGGGGAGAGAATAGTCAGCCTGCAGTATTTACAAGATATCCCATACTATATGCTATGAGAACTAACTTGCATCAGTTATTGGAAGAAAAGAAACAAGAGAAATCATGTAGGTTTTGTTTGGGAGAGGAGGAAAGGCATGTTTGTTTCTACAAACTCAGAGACTAATTAAACTTGGAAAGTACTTTGGTGAAGTTTTTAACTTCAGCAATTATTAATTGGCTCTATCCAGTAGGAAGAGACTTAAAACTTAATAATGTAGTCTTGGAGACCTTTCAGAACCAAGCTATGAAGTGCCAAGGAAGACTATCTCCCTACTGTACCAATCTCAGCCTGGAAAAAATAATCAGTGATCATAAGCGTAGTGTTACCCTGCCAAATTCTACTCCAATTGCAACAAGAAGCAAAGTATGTCCAAATGTGCATTTGGTCAACTGAAATTGAAAAGGGAAAGAGAAAGTATTATACAAACCAAAAGGCTAACAGTGCAGCCAATCTTTTTGCCATCCACTTCTCCCATTTTCATGCAATCCCTAAAGCAGAAAGTAATGAAAGTCAAAAAGAATGCTGTTTATCCTCTTACAGTGAAGCACACCTCAGAAAACAGACATATTTCACTTGGCAAGCTGACTGAAAGGATTGCATTTAGCTGAACAGCTGACCCAAGTAGCTAAGAGATTTCATGCCTCCTGTTATAGTACATTCAATACCTCAATTGTCAAGAAAGTCCATGTTTTCTTTTTGGCTCTGTCATTATTATGTGACCTTTTTTTATCACACAGGGAAAAAAAGTAGCCAGTATAACCATGCTGAAATAAAAGAATAACAGGCAGACATCCCTACATAATCACTAAAAGAAATTTAACATAACTTTAAAACATTTCTTGCATACATGAGCCAAACAATTTTCCCAAACACTCTCATAACTAACAGCACACCACTGTTTTGAAAGACTGGGAATCCTAGAGGTTGTAATCCAGCTGGTCCCTGAAGAGAAATAGCAGTGCCATACTTCTAGAAATTAAGAGTTCAGTCTCTTTGTTGATGAAATAGCTTTCTTTTCAAGCTTATCAGTGATGACAGCAAGTGCAGTACTAGGTCTCCCATGTGTCCCTATGGAATGAGGGAGAAAACCTTACAATTAAGCTCTGGACAGTGCTACAGTTGGTGGCAATAAGGAGGACTAAGCTGAAACGTGAAGCCTCTACACAGGCTCACAATTGACTGGGAAAATTGCTTTTAGTCTTGCATTCCTGAAAGAGAGTACATGCCTCTCATTTCCCTCTCCTTTGATCACATGGTGCAGTCAGATGTGAGGTGTTCATCCAGAGATCATGTCTTTGTATACACACTTACTGTGCCAGCTGACACTACAACTAAGCATGATTGACACAGTAATGAGAATTTTACATATTGTGTAAAACAACTGTCAGGTGATTAGTACTGAGCTCTGTGTCTTCAGACAGACTTGAGTCACCAACCCACTGCCAAAAGTTACTACATTCCCTGACAGCAAACTCAAGCCCACCACTGGACTTTTTACACCATGGGGAGCCTCCTTGGTTGTTTTCATCCTGCCAGTTGCATTTTCCTGTTGACTAAGCAGCTGCTGTCAGAGATCCTGAGCACTTACAGCTGCTCTATCTATGTATCCACGTGCAGTCAGCATTGAGCAAGATAACTGTATTTGTTTCCTAATATTTCAAAGATGACAACCCTACCTCCTGAACTGTGATAACCACTCACCTGTAGTCCAGGAGCCTCTCCATGAGGCGAGTCACAGTGGCAATTAATGAAACACCGCTTTCCCTCCATGTTTCCCGCTCAATTTTCTTCAGCAGACTGAAAAAAACAAGCCAGAAAAATGTCACTGTTTATTTTTAACTGTCACTATGACAACCTCTCTGCTTTTACCACTACCTTAATACCTTAGCAACATCTTTGATAGTTAGATTTTTTTTCACAAACACCCTCCCAAGAAGTGCAATTTGCAAACAATGTCTTACCTAGGATATGGACCAAAAAGTGGAATTCTAGTCCAGGAAGCATTGACAAAACAAATGATTTTTATATTAGCTGCATCAGGTTAAAAATATGTCAAATACCTAATTTTCAGAACATATTCATATCCCAAAGGCTTAACACAATTCTTCCATAAAATTTTTATATTCACTTCATGCTGATACGTCAGAAAATGAGGAATTTAAAAGCGTTCTTAGAAAAGAATATCCATCAGCTTAATATACCTTCTAAATTTTTTAAAAATATTTTTTCTTTTTCTCTCTTCTCTAATATTTCAGTAAGCATGATATTTAAGAATAGTGGAGGGATTTTAACAAGATGATTCCTCCTCTTCACTTAATATTTCTTTCTGAGAACACACTATACTGCACATGTACAATTCCAGTACCTTAAAGTGTCATAAGATTATTTTGTTAAAAACTGTTGTGCCAATGTAAATGCATACTATGCATTGAAGTGGAAAGATTTCAAAATGTCAGTAAAACAGTACAATATAATTGTCTTTATTATTATTGCTCTTTATATAATTCTGATACAGGCCTCTGTTTTTCATTGCTTAAGTTTATCAAATATTTATCACTTAGGCATGAATTTCCACATTTTCTCTAAAAGAGTGAGCAAGGAAATATTTATCTACAGAGCTGTGTTACTTTTATGCTTTGGTGCAGGAGCTCAGGTGGATGACATGTCCATGGAGATATTTCAGCAGTCTCCCTGAAAATGTACTCAGTTATGGTTTATTTAGAAGGATCTGAAAATTCTCACATTCGTATCCTTAGAGCTTTTAGAGCACCTCTGAACCTTCTGTCTGTCAGCTCCACTGACCTTCATCTACCCTGAGCATGCTCAGTCCCAAAAGCCTCCTACATCCAAACCTCAAACCTGTAACAGCGCTCAGAACTCCTACATGCCAACTGCACTAGCTATACACTCCAGCTCTGCTCCTTACAGCCTCAGGGATGTCACAGATGCAATTCTCCAAGCAAACTTGACCTAAATGAAGCTGTGCTCTGCTGGAACTGAGGAGCAAATACTGATCTTCATCCTGCACTCTTATATGAATCTTAAACTCACTTCTTCTATTAAGGAGGCAGTCAGATGTCTTTCCCTCACAATCAGAGGCTGACTCTTTTTCATTGCTAGCAGGCAGATGACAAGGCCATCCTTAACCAGAAAATGATGAAGCATTAAGCTGGCACCTCTGTTTTCCATACAGAATACCTTAATTAACTTTTGAACCCCCTATGTTCCTTCCAATAGAAGTTTTTGTGTCTAGTAAGAAATAAGAGTAGAGCTTGTCACGTTATTGAATCTTGATTACCACAGGGATTTTTCATTTCTACTTTGTTTTAACCCTATGTTAAAAAGGAACATTTCAATGTAGATTCAATAAAATAATTACTGATAGCTTCTCTAGAAAAACAATAGAAGTATGACTTCTCTTTCAAAAGAGATTGTTCTTATCTGCATTTGACTTATACATTTTCTTTAAAATTACATTGGCACGTTCATTATAAACACACAATTTGTAATAATGAGTTGAGTTGATACATTCAGAGTACTTATACAAACTGACATCAATGGTCAGTTGAAAAAATGAAAGACTTGCCTTCTGATGCATGCCTCCCTCTCCCCTCCACAGATTTCCAGCACAATGCACAGAACAAACTCAGAATGAAAAGGCTACTCAAATATATTCTGGCTAAATCTAGATAGAATTGAATCCCTGTTTTTACAGATCCCAAAGCATAGCCAAGATGCTTGGCTATTTGTACAAAGCACTAAGGGGGTTAAACAACAAAGGGAAACTATAAAAATGTTCCTGTCTATCCATGCTAATATAGCCTAACCCTGAACCCACCTGAACAATTATGGTTTGCTTTGTTTTGTTTGGTGGAGGGAAAAGGAGGTCTATTTAATTATTTTTAATCTTGGGTACCCCAGGAGTAAAAGAATAGTGATCCAGAAGACCAGAGTTCTCCAGGGACAAACAGCAGGCTTAGAACAATGTTCAGGCTAACTCAATCATGTAGTAAATGGATTTTGTATGTCTAAAGCACAGCATTATTCAGACTTTTAGCTCACAGGCAGCTAATCCTAGAGGTGCTTTAAAGCATCTGGATGCCTCTTTTAGAGTTCAAACACTTCACTATAGCCAGAGGTTCCCTGAACGAGTCGTAAAGGCTCTCAAAAGACTCACTCCAGACAGAGTCTAATGGACTGGGCAGTGATGAATTCAGTCATGCATTTGGAGAAGAAATTAAGATAACTGAAGACAGCAGAGGAAAGGTAGCAGCCATCACTTTTTATATAATAGATTCATGGTTCAAAAAATCACCCAGAAACTGGCAGAACTCAGTAATAAATTCCTGCTCAGCTGAATGTCAGCTACAATCTCTTCAAAGAGAAGCCTCATTGCCAGGCCTCATCAGAACTCATCAGTCCAGGTTTTGTGCTTCAATGGGGCCACCTAACTTCCAAATCTGAAATGCCTTGTCTTAGGCCAAACTGAAATACAGCTGCAGAAGTAATAAATTGCCAGCATCCATCTGATTCAGAAGAAAGACCTACTTGAGTATATATCTTGGCTCCTGAGGATTTTATTTTAACCACCAATAAAGTAAATAAAGTTCAATAAAGTAAAATCATTCTTCTCCCTGTAGTAATAAATTCAGGAATTCAATTGCAGTACTACAGTGTAAATGTAGATCAGAACAGCTTTCATACCATAATTACAATGGATAGCAATTGCAACATCTAGTTTCTCATGATAACAAAATGTTCACTACTTCATGCTTGGCATTTACTTCAAATTACATCAGGACCTAATCAGTGAATGGTCACATTCAAGTCCCTAGAAAGACATTGATTCAAAACAAACAGCAGTCACCTTCCCCCTACTTTCTGTGTCTTTTTATTTGATATAGGTAATTCCATTGTAGGAAACAAATTCTAAGCACATAGTATCTTAGCTCTCTCCAGAGATGCTTATAATTTATCCTTGAAAATAGATGTTCAAAGGAAAGATGCAGTGTTTGTCTCTGGGAAAAAGCAGTTAATGGGGGAGTTAAGAGATTTAAATTCATTTTCCAATTCAGGCAAAATAAACAGCATAACAAAACCTGAAAATCTCCCACCCACTGCAGTTCCCAGACTGTAGGTGTGTGCATCCCCTTCGTTCCCAGTGATACCTATCAAAAGTAACCACGCCTAATCTTCAGTAAGATCAGGTAATATTGTAGCATTTTCTTTCATTGAAGACTATGAAACCACAGATTGCTGCAAAACTGTATTACTATTCCAGCTTTTGGGGACCTGCTACATCTCTGCCACTTCAGCCTAAACAAGTCTATTTTCTTGCACTGTGTAAAGACACCCTAATATTGCTTAGCTTAAATTACCCATGGAAGAAATAAAGAAACCCCAAAATCTCATGCTGAACAACCAACCCTCTCTCTTGCAGTCAACTCCCCAAACTGTCCATCTGATTTTCATAATTTTTCTTCTCATGCCCTAGAACAATATGACATCCTCCATTTCAGATCATTAGTATCTTCTACAGGCTCTCCTCTTGAGAGGAGACAATCAAAGTAAAAAAAAAACGTAATCATAAATACTACCTTTTTCATTAGCTGGGAGTGAACTTGAGCACTTTGAAATTTCACAGAGTTTAGTTTTAACTTCTGTTATACCATGACAGAAACCACAAGCATACTGATGCTGTGAGACATTTTGCAATTTAAATTACCATGACTATATTTTCAGCATTTAGATTTATAAAAAGCTGTCAGCATTTTTCACTGTATCATGTTTAACATTCTCTAGTTGAAATCTAACTCAAAACCATAAAAAATTAGGAATTGTATTTGATACCAATATGCTTTCTTATAGAATTTTAAGTTATTTCAGTGATAGACACACTGATGTATTTTACATAGGCTTCATTTTATAATTAGATCTTTTCCTTAAATGACTTAATTTTACAGTTAGAATACTGTATTACTAAAATATTGAAAACATCTTACCTTTTATTATCTTTACTCAGATTAAGAAAATGTCATGAATAATTACAGGAAAGTTCTGCTTAAGCATGTACTGTACTGCTGTTCACTATTATTCATTCAATTCCATACTACTCTGCCTAATTTTCACCTTTGCTTCTGTACATGATAAATATTTAAAAACTCTTTTTAACTCAGTACAATTACAGATTAATAAGTGTTTGCTATTTTCAGACACCAAGACCTGACTCTTGTTCTTTAACCAAATACAAAAGAGCCAAAAACAATACTTAAAGAAGAAAGAATGATTAAGAAACCATATAAACAGGAAAAAAAAATTCATGCTTTTAGCATAACTGAAGAAAACACAGCAGCTTGGAATCCTGAAGATGAACAATACATCTACTGAAATAAACACATCAGAAATAAGTGAAATCTTTCACTTTGGTGGAATTGAGCTCTGAGGAACAACAGAGACAGAGCCCTGTTAGTTATTTTGCATCTGTACTCTGTGACAGTCATTTATTTCAGTCAGTGAAACAATTTATGCACAACTTTAGGGACTTCAGCATTATCATTAGTTGTTCCTATTAAATTTAAGTGACATGTCATTTATTAAAAATCACTGAAAGCTTAGCCAGTATTTTATCAAAAAAATTAGAAAGAAATAATCTTATCAGAATAAACACAACTGTTTACATCAAACAAGAAATCAACAAGTGACATTACTCAGACGACTACAAGTAGCAATAGAAAATCACTTATTAAATGCTTTTGAATTGTCATGCCTGCTTTTCAAAATGCTCCATCTGAGCTCTACCTGCACCCTATGCAATTATGAAGCATTTCTTGCTTTTCTGATTTTAAAATTAGTAGGTAGCGAAAGAGAATGTTCTGTGATATAACAGATTTAGCCTTTCCCAATTATAGCTGTATGCAAGTACTGCCAGACTTTACAGAGGCTAAACAACATCATGAAACATTTTATTCTTCAGATTTTAAGGAAATAAAGAAAGAAAAAGAAAAAATGAGCATCCCAACTGGTTTAAGCATTACATTTCTACAATGACATTAGCATCTGATACAACCAACTGAACTCAAGGAATTATAAGATAAACGTATTACTCACATACTGTTGAAGAGCTCTCGGTATGTTTCATCACCTTTACCTTCTGACATTAGGCTGTCCAGTTTGTCAATCAGCTTTGCTTCCACCTACAACATATAAGTGTGGTGTAAACAGCTTCTTTTTCCTTTAATGAGATTAGAGAAAACGGAGGGAAGATCTGGTTTTATGTAAGAGACTTTGCTAAATGCATATTTTAGAATTATTGGTCAATCATGTGATAAGTCACTTCATCTCTTTGAAGCTGTTATAATTCCCGAGGTTTGTAGGGCTTTTTTTTTTTTTTTGGTGGTGGTGGTTTTTTGGGTTTTTTTTTGGAGGGAGGGAGCTAATTTAAATTGAGCAACGTGACTTTAAAACTACAGGCTGAGTAGCATTTGCTGCTGCTAAGGCAGCTATCTATTTATGGAGTCAGAGGAAAAGCACACAGCCCAAATAAATTGCCTGAATTCTCATTGCAACGCTGTAAGCACAAGGTATTTTCTTAGACTGAAGTAAAAATATCATCTTTTCCTACCTGCACCCCATTCTTTATAATTTAATATACAAAAATGTCTGCACTGTTAAGAGTACTTGGGGGCTCAGACTAACCCAACACTCTTACCTGCCAGTATTTCATTAGAAAGCAAATGTCCTGGACTTACATATTAGCTATCAAAGAAACTTGGTGGTTAAGAAAATCCAGTGCTAATGATTTCTTCAATGCATATTTTTAAGTGCATTGCTTATAAAAAAATATAGAGCTGATGCTACACTGTGTATTTATATTTCAAACCTCCTTCTTACCAGTAATATATTAACAATCACAAGTCTAGGGGAGAAATCAAGCTATTGTAATTATTTTATTACAGAACAAATCTATTACAATTTACACCTAAAACCAAGCTTAAAAGACAGAGTAGCAGAACAAGTGGATTTTCTTCCTTCTCACTCCTTGTTAACATTTCTGTGGTGATTTTTAACAATAAGCTTATATATTGATATTGAAAAGCTACCTACTTACATCACCTGCACTACTCTTGTTTTTAATAGTTTGGTTTGTGCTTTAGATGCAACACCCACTCTAAGCATTATGATTGCCTGGGAGTAATTAAAATACTTCTACTTTCCTTCATTTTGAAGCAGCAGGAAGGAGGGCACTGAGAATGGTTTGAGGCAGTCTGAAAGAACTGAGTGGGAGCTGAGGGAGCAGATGGCATTCTTGGTCGTTCCTTCCTAGCCCATTAAGAATGTGTTTGAGCAACAAGAATACTTGGATCTTTACTGAAGAACATCTGGTCTTTTTCCATAGTAACCAAAAGGGAAGCTGGTTGAATCCTATCTAACCAGCAGTCTGTACCACTGTAAAGCAGAGGTGAAAATCCACCACAGCAACCTGGTTAAAAACAGCTCAAGTTTTGTTCTTCACTTCATCAGGCCATGGATTTTTTTTCCTCATCTCACATAACTAACATGATAGTATTAACATCTCACATAACTAACATGATAGTACTAACAGGTAAATCTTACTAGCCCTGCAAAGAGAAAAAAGGGAAAGCCCTTGTGGGTATCTTCTCCACCCTGAACCACCAATGGAACTCCAGGTTCAAGTCTGCTAGGACTCTATGAAGTGCTTTATATTCAGTCCTGTTCTATAAAGAGCTTCACACAAAGTACCTGTTTAAAGTTGCCACTTCGCCTTTGCTCCCAATCCATCATGTCATGGAAAATAGGAATCATTACATTCCTCAGGTCTGGCTGAGGGATCAAGGTCACTTCCAGGAAAGGGCCAATTAATGCTGGAATAAAGTGAAGCTTGTGTTCCCCTAAAATGAAAATGAACATGAACTTGAATGTGAATTGGGTGTCCTGTGAGTTATCAAGCAATCCAAATGCTGTCTGAAGAATGAAAAAACAGCATTTAAAATGCCTATAGTTTTTTTCTTAATCACACATATATCACAGCATAGGCTATTTCTTAAGCCCAAAAAGTGAAAGCTATAGAAAAATGAAGAATATAAGGCAAACATAATTTATCAGATTTTATTATGCACTACTGAGCTCAGAAGTGACAATGGGTTAGCTGTATCTGAAATTAATCCTCCAGCAAGGTAACAAAGACAGACAAAGTACTCTCTCTGCATTTCATTTATATTTCACGGGAATAATTTGCTTGCTAAGCTCTACATCCTTGTGTTCACAAAATGTTTAACTGTCTGGTATTCTGTGCTCATCAAAAAGAAGTGAGTACTTTGTTTTTTACCTATCTTTAGTTTTGCAAGTTTAGAAATGGAAATATGTGTTTCAATAGCAGAAAAATGAAAATATGACACAGCTGTTCTCAAAACAACTTGCTTTAAAATCAGTTCTAAAACATCTATTATCTTACCATATTCCACTTAAAAGAAAATTAAGTTCTTGCCAGAAAAGCTAGAAATGGCAGAAATGGCATACAGTAAACACTGACCATTCAGTTTCAGTTTTCCACAAGTGAGACTTCTGACATCCTCAAAATTAAGAGATTATGAATCAGGATGCACTGATTTTTCCAAGCTAGGAATTCATTTACATCAGCCTACCTCTGGATATTCCAGTGGGCATTTACCCCTGGTTGCTGTGTGTTCAGTGTTTGAGTTTGTGCAAAGGAAAACAACAACTCCCTTTTCTGGAAACATCCTAGGATGCTTATCCCTATGAAAGCAAGGTGACTGTACAAGGATCACGGCTTAGGACATGATGACTCTTACTGCTGCAAGAACTGTAAAATGCTGACCAGCACAACACCAATTGAAATAAATATCCTAGCATTTAGTTGGACATATTACCAGATGAGCTCCTTATTACAGGGGTGAGTTTTGTGGAGATGAGCTCCACAAAACTCACCCCTACTGAAAGGCATCATTTGCCTGCATCCCAAGCTTCTATTGAGCAGAGAACAGTATGAGTGGGGAGGTGATGCACATTAAGGTGTATGAGCAGGAGAATATTCTTGGGAGAATATCCTTGATACACCAGTTCTGAAATACCCACCACGTATCCATGTAATATAGAGCGATGTCTCAGCAAGTCAGCAATACTAAATATTGTAAATAAGTAAAATATTTTTTTCCCAAACAATGTTCAACTGCATTTCTCTGACACTCATAATTTCAAACAGTTTGCACAATTATTGCCTAAAAATATAAATGTGTTCCTAAGTTTATATTCAAGCATGTATTTTTCCTATGTTGTCCAAATTCTCGTTTATACATTAGTCACTGACTTGTTTATGCCTTTATATTTTAGTGCAACTAAGACTTCAGAGAAGACTTGATGCAAATCCAGGATCTCAGGAGACCTTCAGAATCAAGACATGTCTTGTCCTTAAACAATTTGACAACAGGACTAAAAATAAGAACCTAAGTATATTTCAAGGCATAATAATTCTTCCCAAAAGGAGTAGTACTTTCTTTCTCAATTTTCTCTGATGGTATTTTCTCAGTTGTCA